>NW_026575125.1:70388851-71588851 GCF_905146905.1 Nyctereutes procyonoides
ACTAGGGTTGGTGGAAGGGGAGGAGGGTGGGGGGTGGGGGTGAATGAGTGACGGGCACTGAGGGGGACACCTGACGGGATGAGCACTGGGTTTTATTCTGTATGTTGGTAAATTGAACACCAATAAAAATTAATTTATAAAAAAAAAGAAAAGAAACGACAATACCCACCATTTGCTTCGACATGGATGGAACCGGAGGGTATTATGCTGAGTGAAATAAGTCAATCAGAAAAGGACAAACATTATATGGTCTCCTTCATTTGGGGAATATAAAAAATAGTGAAAGGGAATAAAGAGAAAAGGAGAAAAAATGAGTGGGAAATATCAGAGAGGGAGACAGCACATGTGAGACTCCTAACTCTGGGAAACAAACAAGGGTTGGTGGAAAGGGAGGTGGGCGGGGGGTGGGGGTGACTTGGTGATGGGCACTGAGGGGGGCACTTGATGGGATGAGCACTGGGTGTTATGCTATATGTTTGCAAACTAATCTCCAAAGAGTTTAGTATATATATAATAAAAATAAAAAAACAAACAAATAAATTATTATTCATACATAGGCAGCAGAAAAGAGCTAATATTTCACCTAACATATTGGATATTTATCTGGGTTTTTTTTGCTATCCTTTATGCATATGCTTTATTATGGTGTTATTTTTAAGGCATTATCTCTAAAGAAGTTGAATGTCCAAAAACTTAAATTTAACAGCATGATTTTCTTTTAGAAGTCATGTGCAATTCTGTCAAACAGTTCCATATGAAGCAAGGGATCAGTCAGATGCATAGCATGGAAATAAGGAAACTACACAGTTGACAAGTAGATTCCTATTGCCCTTTGCTGTGTTTTCCTGAAAACCTTATATCAAATTCACGGTTGGAGCTAAACCACATGCTGTGTCCCTTGTCAGACATTCTTTTCCAAAAAGGATATCTAATAACTTTATGAAAGTGTGTGCTGAAGAATAATCACAAGCCTTTGGAGGCTTTTCCACCAAGACTTTCAGTACCAAGTGTCTCACTCTCAGATTTTAAATCTGTCCCTGTAACTTGCACTTTGGAGGGTTCAACTGAACTGAGAAGCAATGAGAAGGATTGGTGGATTGTTTTCTCTCTCTGTGCAGTAATGGGATACAAGCACTATACACAGGCTCCTAAGGCCTAACTAGCTTGCAACATGTCAGGCTCCTAAGGCCTAACTAGCTTGCAACATGTCAGAAATCGTAATTTATATATGTGTATCCATTTGTGGATCCTGTGTACAAGCATTACTTATGCACTTATAATACAGCTCTTGCTGCCATATGGCTTTAAAATGCCAAGCTATGTTTAAATAAAGCATACAATCAAGAATTTTTAAGTTGGGAGGAATCACCTAACTCTACTGTTATAGGAGGAAACAGTCTCAGAGATCTGAAGTGACTTGCTTTAAGGTGACCTTGTGAGTTAGTAACCTTTCAATATCACCATTACCATCAGGCAGAGATACCTAGGATGTAGAAGTCAATAGGTGTGGACAGCTGAGTATAGGCCACAGTAATGTGATTTAGGGGGGCCCTCCCCTTACCCTCTTCAGTTTATGTAATAATGAATGAAATTCTCTCAGTATATTCTTCCAAGATGGGGAATAGTTCAAGGTGTATCAGCTAAAACATCACATGGGACAACTGAGATTAAAATCCTACATGGAATGAGAAATGATCCAGAAGGGGGCAAGAAATAAATCAGAGGGAATCCATATTTATTTGACAATACTGAAGTACCAGCTTGAAGTACACAATATTCCTTAAATAAAATACCTCAGAAGGGGCATCTGGGTGGCTCAGTTGGTTAAGCAACTGACTTGATTTTGGCTCAGGTCATGATCTCAGGGTTGTGGGATCAAGCCCTGTGTTGGGGCTCCATGCTCAGAGGGGAGTCTTCTTGAGATTCTCTCTCTCTCCTTTTTTGCCTCCCTCCATTCACACACACACACACACACACACGTACACACACACACACATACACACACACACACGTACACACACACTCTCTCTATATATATCAAATAAATAAATCCTTTAAAACAAAACAAAACAAACACCTCAGAAAAGTTTAAATGTTTGAGTAAGGCCATCTGTCTATCCTTCTATGAGGAGCCAATAGTAGAAAGAACAACTTTGTATTCCAGTTCTTTTATTTCAACCTCATTTACTGTGTGATACATATAATTATACAACTGAAAGAGCTAGCATTAACAAAGTAGTAATTTGAAGCACTGTTTTAATATTAATTCAGAAGAATGAGTCATTCATGAAGATCCACAAGTGCCTTCTTTACAGTATCCTCTTTCTTAAATCATTTTTAAAAATAGAAAGGCTTTTGGAGATCATTTAGTCCACCCTCTTCATATTATAGAAGAGAAAATTGAGATCCAGAAAAAGGAGTTGATTTATACAAAGCTTTTGTATGTCAGGGCTCAGTGGGCTATAGCTCTGGTTTTCTTGATCTCAGGCCAGTGAGTGTGTATTTACCATCCTGCTTCTCACCAAGATGCTAATCATCTCTAAATTGGTTACAGTATAAAATCAGATAAAGCAACTTCTTATATCATGATCTTTATTTTTTTTAGTAACCATACTTCAATTTATTTATTTATTTATTTATTTATTTATTTATTTATTTATGATAGTCACACACACACACACACACACACAGAGAGAGAGAGAGAGAGAGAGAGAGAGGCAGAGACATAGGCAGAGGGAGAAGCAGGCTCCATGCACCGGGAGCCTGATGTGGGATTTGATCCCGGGTCTCCAGGATCGCGCCCTGGGCCAAAGGCAGGCGCTAAACCGCTGCACCACCCAGGGATCCCCTATCATGATCTTTAGAAAAACTCCATAACCAATATTTGCTTGATTTCTTTAAATCTCTAGAATTTTTTCAATCTCAATCTCCTCCCTCTCCTTCCTGCCTTCCCTCCCTTCTCTCTTTCCCTTCCCTTGTCCATATGAGTGACATCACTGGAAGTGATAGTATATAACAAAACAGTATTTCTTGAGCCAAATCAGGTGCTAGTTGCTCTCAAAGCTCAAGTTTTATTATTATACTGGGGTTCCAATTGGTAGCTGAAGTGGGAATAAGAGTATTTCTGTAATACTAGGTAAAACAATTTTATACAAATGAATTTATAATCATGGCTTTTTGGGTTGAAAATACTGTTGCATAAAGTTTATCTGCATTACATGGTAGCACATACACACACACACAACCACACAGGCACACACAATCACACAAATATTTTTAAAAGATTTATTTTTTTGTCAGAGAGAGAGAGAGAGAGAAAGAATGTGAACACAAGGGGGAGGGACAAAGGGAGAAGAAGAGAGAGTATCTTAAGCAGACTCCCCATTGAAGGCGGAACCTAACATGGGGCTCGGTCTTGATCCTGAGATTATGACCTGAGTCAAAAGCAAGAGTCAGATGTTTAACCAACTGAGCCAAACAGGACCCCTACACAGGTCATTTTTAGGAGAGTGGCCATGTAAATTATCTTTGTAGGTAGCAACTAAGATTTCTTCTTAATTGGAGTTGAATTTTCTAAGGGTAATTATTTGCTGGGGCTTGTTTACTTCTAGCAAATTACTTTCCAGGAGGTAGAAGCCAATATTACGGAATTATGTGGCCATTGTATCACATGTATAAATTTACAGATTCTGAAATAGGGACCTGGGGATTCTCATAGCTCAAGGAAAAGTAGAACAAATACTCACATCAAGAAAAAATACTAGTCCAGGGCTCTTCCTTTCTATTGTATGCTGGTGCATCCATTCTCTACTGTCATATCTTTTTGCTTTATTCAGAGGATAACTTCTTCATGATCTTTGATTTGATTTGGGACCAAAGCACTGGAAAGGCAAATTCACTAAGTTGTTTTCTCCTGTAGTACATAAAACAAAGCAAAATGTTTAAATGAACCATCCTATCATTCTCTTTAAAACCTCTGGTGTCAGAAATACTATTTCAATCTTATTTCATTTGATATGTGTTAAATTTAAAGAGAAATGTGTAGGATCACAGTATGGGGTTAAGACACCCTAATGGGTTATGCACTGACTTTTCTTCAGTTCAAGTGGAGAGTAATACCAGTTATCCTGACTTGAATAAAAATAGCACTGTAATTAATTAAAAGCAATATTTTGCTTGGGACATAGAATTTACTATGATCTCTATCTTAAGAGTGATTTGTCAGACTTTAAAGTAAAAATATGTCACAAAAACTCAAGTGCCTAAGATTAAGAGAAGAATAAAAATTTCATTTTATATTTGTATTGTGCTATTTAGTTTTTAAAAGCAATTCTAAAAGTCTTCATTATGTTTTTGGAACCTCAAAACAGCCATGTGAGATAGGCAGCACAGGTATTTTTTTATAGTTAATGCAAGTTTTTTTTTTTGTTTTGCTTTGTTTTTGTTTTTGTATACAGATAGTATATCTAAAGCCCAGGGAACACTAAAGCAATTTGGTAACAGGACCAGAACATAACTTCTCTGACTTTGATTCAGTATACTTTCTAATATTATTTATATTTCTTAGTTAAAGTAACTAATCTCCATTATCAATGTCTTCATGTTCCAACTACACAAATTTGTGTAGATAACTGCATTAGTAGGAATAGTACATAAAACTCTATGATTCAAAACTGGATTTAGAAGGCCTATTAAGTAAAAGCTACAACTTTTTAAGAAGATGTATTTATTTATTTATTTATTTATTTATTTATTTATTTATTTATTTGAGAGAGAGCAGGTATTCATGAGTGAGGGAACGGGCAGAGGGAGAAGAAGAGGGGAGAATCTCAAGCAGACTCCCTGCTGAGCATGGAGCCCAACTCAGTGCTCAATCTCATGACCCTAAGATCATGACCTGAGCCTAAATCAAGAGTTGGATGCTTAACTGACTGAGGCACTCATGTGCCCAGAAACTACAAATTTTATTGAAGAGCTGTCATATTTATACTTATTTTTATGAAACCAAAAATGCCAAGTAACCTTGAATAGTTATCATAAGTTTTCCCATGTAACATATACAGAGATTTGGATCACTAAAGTGAAGTTGATGTTAAAAGTGAAAGGAGAAAGAACATGAGAGAGAGAGAGAGAGAGAGAGAGAGAGAGAGAGAGGAGGGAGAGAGTTTTAATAACCTATGGTGTAGCAGAAACTATCAGGAATGACTTTATCAGTTTTATCCAGCAAGATAAAGAAGAAAACAAGTAGAAACCAAAAGTAAACAAACTCACAGATCCTCTACTCTCATTTTAGAATACCTACTTCAGATTCAGTAAGAGTTACCTAGAGATTCTGTTGCTTATATATTAGTAGTTTAGTTGATTAAAAAGAAAAGGTGTTACTCTTCTTGAGTTTTTAGGGAACCAGTGAAAAATAAACATTTCTGTGCTGGGTACCATGGAATTGAACTATAACATGGGGTTAGGTGCCTGGTATAAAGGGGGAAAGTGAGAAGTGGACTTTGAGCTATTATTGTTAGAAAGGCATATATAAATATGATGCAGAGTGTAAGAGTTAAAGAACAAAGGGTTCACTTTGGGTTCAATAAATAAGATTGATAACAAGAAAAAGGAAAATCCACCTCCTATGTTCTGCCATAGCATAATGGATTCCCCTGTTACCTCTTCATACTTTATCCTGCTTTTGGTCTGCCATTCCCAACAGAATGAAAAATCTGTGAGGTCATGAAGCATGTCTGTATTATTCTCTGTTTTATCCTTAATGTCTTGTGTGGTGCCAAACATACAGTAAGATTTCGAACATATCTATTAATGGAAAGAAGGGAAGAAAAAAGAGAGACAGGACAGAGAGGTGGAAAAGGGGAGGAAAGAATGAATGGTGAGAGAGACCTATAAAAGAAACATATTCACCTAAGACTGATATTGTTATACTTAATTGCATTTATGCAATATATCTGCTTAAATGTTTATTCTTCCCGATTTGAATGTAGACCAAACAGCATTAAAATATTATGCCATGTGTACTTTTCTGCATGTATATTATGATTCAATAAAGAGTAAAAATGTGTCCTTGAAAAATTCTATAAAACATATTCAAATTACAGACTTGTAGTAGGCACTGTATTTTTATGAATTTTCCCTGCAGTCACTTTAAACTTCAAGTTTTTTCCTATAATATTTTAATACCTACTTTAAGAATATGACACCAGGTTCCTATAGACATTCCATTGTATCTTCAAAAATAAGCTTAACATTCCAAAATATGAAGCAAGTTCTGCTCTTCTGTCTGCCAATGACTAGGGAGAACTTTCTAAGGTCTTTTGCTTTCCCTCATGTGCATCAGATCCATGGAGATGTAAATGGAAATCATGTCCATATTATCTATTTCTTTTTGTCTCTGTTTATAGTTCTTTTGGCAAGGTTGTTTTCATCTATCAGATAATTTACAACTTTTACTGTGGAACTGAGAAGCTGTTTGTGTATATAAAATATGAGGTCAAAAAAAGTTTGAAGTAAATCGCTAGTGCTTTGAAATCATAGCAACACCCAGCAGAATTAGGAAGTCAAGACATGTTGGTTTCCCAGCTCCTGGTCCAAGAAAAACATTGACTTGGCTTATAGGTAACTAAGCTGAAGAGCACTGGAAATGATTCTTTACCCTCCTTCTGTGATACTGAAATTAAAATGTGCTCATTTCCAGAAGCCACTTCATATAATGTATGCTAAGTTATCACAACAAATTCCAACATTTACAAACTCATATTCTTTTACTATTCCTTATTAAAGCTTGATATTGGGGAGGAGGTAGGGTGGATGGGGTAGCTAGGTGACAAGCACTAAGGAGTGCACTTGATAGAATGAGTACTGGGGATCCCTGGGTGGCTCAGCGGTTTAGCACCTGCCTTCAGCCCAGGGTGTGATCCTGGGGTCCTGGGATCCAGTCCCACATCAGGCTCCCTGCATGGAGCCTTCTTCTCCCTCTACCTGTGTCTCTGTCTCTCTCTCTCTCTCTGTGTCTCTCATGAATAAATAAAGAAATAAAAATCTTTAAAAAAAAGATAGTATGAGTATTGGGTGTTATACTGTATGTTGGCAAACTGAATTTAAAGAAAATATTTTAAAAATTAAAAAATAAAGCTTGTTATTTCCCCCATGGGATTTAGTAATTGTGTTTTAAAAATCATCAGCTATAAATACAGTTTCATGAGTATATTCAAACTTTATGCATTTAAAATATTATTGAGAGAGAACATTATATTTTTACAGTTCTGTCTAGCTTTCCTAAGAAAATATCAAACATATGCAAAAGTAGAGAGAATAGTGTTCCAGTCACTCAAATCCCCAAAACTTCAATAGCCCTTTGGTTCACCTATACTTCCACTTACTTCACTACCTTTTTCCCTGGTATCATCAAACCTTTAAATAATAAAGTGTGCTCAACTACTTTAAAATTACATTTTCCCAAAGATGATTATTTAAAATCATGGTAAAATATATAATGCAACAAATTACATGTGCCTATTATACTTTAAATGCATATTAAGGTGATTGCATTGAAACAAGTTATAGACTTTAATGTAGCATTTGTTACAATATAATAAAATTGACATATAGAAATATTATGTATACAAATTCACAAGCAAGTATACACATAATATTTACATATTCTATAGTCCTATTTTTAGGCCTTAAATTTTCTTTAACGTCACCTAATTCTTAATGCCTTCTTTTGATGTAAAAATAATTATTAAACCTTTTAAAACCATGCCTTTTAAAATATATTAAGTAGCTTACCCAAAGACATGGACATAGTCAGAAAGAGAAATATAATTGATATTAAAGAGCTTCCAAGGGATGCCTGGTTGGCTCAGTGGTTGAGCATCTGTCTTTGGCTCAGGTTGTGATCCTGGGGTCCTGGGATCCAGTTCTGTATTGGGGTCCCTGCAGGGAACCTGCTTCTCCCTCTGCCTATGTCTCTGCCTCTCTCTCTCTCTGTGTGTGTCTCTCATGAATAAATAAATAAAATCTTTAAAAGAAAAAAAAGAGCTTCCAAACTCAAATTCTCTAGTCAGACCACTATAACAACTTTCTTATTACAGTTATCAGGAAATGTGCCTGATGACTTTCTGTTTTGATATTCCAAGGACTAAATCATTATTATTTACTCTATAAACCTATCAGGTGGGAATGCTATTTTTAGCAGTATCTCATTAATTATTTGAAAATAGGAAGGAGAAAATATAAGACAAAGTTGTAAAAAAGAATATTTGTAGAAACCAATTATAGAAGAAAAACAATATAGTTTCATTATACAGTTATGTTAAAGCACATTAGCAAGATTCGCTGGATATACAGTGTATTTTATTTAGGTTCTATGATAAATAGAAAGATTAAGTAAGATACTTTTTGTGCCATTGAAGACAGATTAGCTAAGATCCCAATCAAAGAAAGAGCAGTTTAATTTTTTTTATTATTTATTTATGATAGTCATAGAGAGAGAGAGAGAGAGAGAGAGAGAGAGAGAGAGAGAGAGAGGCAGAGGGAGAAGCAGGCTCCATGTACCGGGAGCCTGATGTGGGATTCGATCCTGGGTCTCCAGGATCGCGCCCTGGGCCAAAGGCAGGCGCCAAACCGCTGCGCCACCCAGGGATCCCAGAAAGAGCAGTTTAAAAGCACATGGTATATTTAAGGCCAATGAGAAGATTTTGTCTCTACAATATTTTCTTGGAAATCATTATGAAGAATTCTTCATAATGGTATTAGCTGCTAAGGACATTTGTACACTGACCTAAAATGAAAGTAAGTCTTTTTATTTGATTTATTTTTCAAAGTATTAGTAATATGTATTTATTTATAATTCATTTCCAAACTGCAAGAAAGCACTGTAGCTAAAGCATTATATAAATTCATATAGACCACTTTGCTACTAAAAGGCAAAATTAAATATCTTTAATTAAAGTGGATTTAGAAGTACAATAAAGGTATGCAAAGGAAATTGAGAGTGCTGCTTAGTAAAATGTTTCAGTTTAAAATAAATTCTATAGGAACATTATCAACAATAGCCCAATTATGGAAAAAGCCCCAATGTTCATTGACTGATGAATGGATAAAGAAGAGGTAATATATACTTAGCCATAAAAAAGAATGAAATCTTGCCATTTGCAATGACATGGATGGAGCTAGAAAGTATTATGCTAAGCAAAATAAGTCAGAGAAAAACAAATACTGTATGATTTCACTCATACGTGGAATTTGAGAAACAATACTATGAACATAGAGGAAGGGAAGGAAAAATAAAATGATCATAGGGGGAAAAAGAGGCAAACCAAGAAACAGACTCTTAATTATAGAGAACAAACATGGTTACTAGAGGGATGGTAGGTGGAGGGATGGGTTAAATAGGTGATGCGTATTATGGAGGGCACTTATGATGAGCACTGCGTGTTATTTATAAGTGTTGAGTCACTAAATTGTACACCTGAAACTAATACTACACAGTATATCAACTAAGTGGAATATAAATAAAAACTTTAAAAAATAAGTGTTCTAGTTAAGACAGAAATGTAGCATTAAATGGATCTAAGCAAAGGAATAAAAATGGACTGTATGAAATTTCTCCATGTACACTCTCTCCTTATTGCCAATCTTTTGTATCTGCATGCTGCCCTGAGCTTCTTCTATCAGAGAAAAATGCCACTAATGTGATGTTGATTTAATGGATTAACTCTCCAGGGAGGGTCATTTGCATTTTAAAAGGCCACCACATAAAGGGCCATATTTAACCCAAAGGAGCTCTGGCAAATATGCTCATTTAATATATATTCCTGACAGTGAAAGATTTACTATAACTTTCTGTTTTGTGGTTTTAAAATATAGGAATTATCATTTTGCTTTCACTTTAGTTTCTCAGGGCCACACATTGTGAGCACCACACTTACATGAGGATTACAGATCACTAACTTAAAACTATCACTTCTGTGTGATATTCTTTGGAATATCATATACATTTGCTGTACAGTGAGCTCCTTGAGAGTTGAGACTCTGTCTTATTCATTTTGGCATTAGTAGTATGTGGCACAGCCTGGCAAATAAGAAATACTCAATAAATGCTTGTGTTATTAATAAATGCATAAACAAGTGGAGACTTGTCTATTTACCATATAGATCCTCAACATGATCTCACACAAACAGTTTAACAGAATGTAGATCATAAAAATACCTAACATATCTATCAAGCCTGTTAATTAATTCTGTGTGTGCGTAACTTGCATATGTGTACGTCTCCTTGTGATATTATAGGACATACATACATAATGATCTCTGTCCCTGGTTCTTGGCACAGAACTCCTAAAACCTTTATGGTTTTCTAAGTGATAAGAGCACCAGGAACATCTTTTGTTCTAATTTGGCCTCTGATCCTGGTTCCTGACACAGAGTTAAGTTCCTAGGAATTTCCTGAGTAATAGCAGTTTTCTTTTGTTCTAATGAGGTGACTTTGGGTGGGCTCTTGGGTGGGATTTTGCCACCAGAAAGGCCATGATTCTAAGTAAATAATGTCAGAACTGAATTGAATTGTAGGAAACCCAGCTGATATCAAAGAATTGATCTATGTGGGGGTAAATCTAGAAACTTGCTGTCAAAAATGATGTGTGGTAGTAGTGTGAGAATAAAGGAAAACAGGAATTTTTCCCTAGACATTCCCCCTCTGGTGAATATGTTCTTTCAGAACAGAGAACATGTCATATTCATCTTTTTAACTCATAAGCCTAGTTGGTATTCAGTTTACTTTTCCCAAATTAATGATTGATGAACCATCTAAATAAATTTAAAAACTGAGATATAATTTATATTTAAGTCATAAAGATTTCTTTATTCTGTTCCAAATAACATTTTCCCCATAGCTTAGAAGGCCTGATACTACTGTTAAGGACTATTAGCTGATTTGAAAATTTACATTCAAATGATAGTAATCAGTAATGTTGTGTAAACCATAGATAGGAAGGATAGAGAACAAGGCAGAGGTAATATTTCCATCTTGTATTTCACTTAGTTTAATATTTTCACCAATTATTGAGATATAATAGAATTATGTGTGGTTGATGATACTTTCAAAATGCAAAATACAAAGTGAAATATACACCTAAGAGGTAAAAGCCCCTAGTAGATATCCTATATCATAAACAGAATATGAATTAATAATGAAATTCCATGTGATAAAAAATGTGGTGATCCTGGTATGCATTAACAGAAGCTGGAAATATTCTTTCTGTATTTATGTCTGTCTATCTAGCTATTTGCCTATTCTGATCACTTCTAACAATCTTGTGACCTATCGTGTAATATTACTGTCATTTTATTGGTGAGTAAACTAAGACTAACCATGCTAACCACGTTAAAGCAACTTAAGCCACACAGCTATAAAATTCATTTTTTTTTGCTAGATTATGATGCTTCTGGAATAGTCCATGAGCCTACCCAATGTTATCCTGTATAAAACATCCTCATTTCCTAAATCTATCTACTTTAGTTCATGGTGTTTCTTTTGCCTGGAAAGATATTTCTGATCTGTCTTCATATGTCCAAATTGTATTTGTTATTCAAAGATAAGTCCAAACCCATTTTAACCCTAGAGACTTTTCAGTAATTCCCTTTATGTCCCTTAGTGTGGTAGACAGGATTCTAAACATGGAGATGAAGATTCCTGTGCCCTGGTTACTCAAACATTAACCTAGATCATTTTCAGAATGAATTTTGCAGATGTAATTAAAATTCCAAATCAATTGATTTTAAGATAAGGAGATTAATTCTGTGGGCCTGACCTAATCAGGTAAACCCTTTAGACTCAGATTACTTTCTCCAGCTGGTCACAGGAAATGTCAGAGATTCAAAGCAAAAGGGGATTTGGTGTATCATTCCTGGCTTGAAGCTGCACAAAACCCCCAAAAATGTTGACATCTAGGGGCTGAGAGCAGTTTCCAATTGATAGCCAGCAAGGAAAGAGACCTTTGTCCTGTAACCACAAAGACCTAAATACAGACAACATAAATGAGATTGGAAGCAGATTCTTACCTTGAGCCTCTAGATAACAGCCCAAGCTAACTGACGCCTTCATTTTGGCCTAGTGAGACCAACAGAGAAGCCAGGTAAGCCTACCTAACTTTTGACTTACAGTACTACTGGCTAGTAAATTTGTGTTGTTGAAGCCATTACATTTGTTGCATTTTGTTATGCAGTAATACCATAGGTTGGTGCTTGATTCAAATCAACACCTGAGTATATTATGTTATTTACATCATGTATGTGAATAATTTAAATATTGATAATCTTGAATCTTATTCCACATGGCTGTCTTATCTCCTATATATATATTATATATATATATATAATATATATATATATATATATATACTTTAAGCTGTTTTATAGCATAGACCATATTTTATAATGAAAAAAATTTAAAACCTTTACTACTGAGATAAGCATATTACTGATAATAAATAATTGATAAAGTAAACCAAAAATATAAACAGACTGTCCATCACATCAGCCTTGACTTTCATTCCTGAAATATCATAAGAGAAGCTGCTAGGATTCTTACATATTTGTCATGAAACTTTTTTTGTAAAGAAGCAGGCAGTTTAATTTGAAAGGCCATATATCAATAGCTATTATTCTCCATAGTAAGGAATATATGTGCTTTACTAAAGAATTAGCATGTGCTAGTTTAATATAATACTATAATTAAGGTTCACATGGATGCTGTAGATATTATCATTGTGCTTGTTGCCAAGGCAACCATATGTACTATGTTCAAAAAGGTTGACTTTTTTCCTCTCCTGAGAAAGAAAAAAAAAGAAAAAAAACTTACTTAAAAATCTATTTAGAAAGGAACAACCTGGCATTTTTAAAAGCTGGTATTTCACTTCATCTTATCAAAAGTCATTCCCCCAAAAATGTCAAACCTAAAAGCACCAGCTTTTTAATCAATCCATTTATTTTTTTCAGGGATTGCTTTTTGGTTGTTTTTTTTTTTTTGGGCCTTAGGACTCCAGTTTTATTCCTTTCACCCCATCTTCACAGCAAACACCACATTCATACACATACTCATCTGAATATACAACAGGCATTTCCATATTATTACATTGTTGTTATACAGTCATATTCTATGAATGAATCTTCTATATTCCAGTGACTATATTTAACATGTTCAAACAGACAAAGCACTGTTTGAAAATTTGGGCATTTTCGTTATATTGCCATAGTTATCTTGAATTATTGACAAATAATGTGCTTTATTTCCATTATCAAACACTTAAGCAAAGAATGTATTGGAGAAAAGGCAACAAGCTTTGTATGAGGAGAAATCATGTATGACTGATCTACTATGATTCTTCCAGGGGGAAAATATACATACAGATAAAGGGAATTCAGTAGCTATAATCTACTTAGACTATATTCTACATCTTCAAAGACTGTTGAAAAATAAACTGAAACAAACAATAAAGAAAAGCATACAACTACAGAAAGTAATCAAATCACAAAGGAAGAGATCAAGAGATGAAGAGAAGAAAGGAATTACAAAAAGGCCAGAAGACAATGAATACAATGAGTATAAGTCCATAAACAAAAAACAAGAAATAAGCAAGCTTCATATAGAGTAGAGAATTAGGTGTGATTTAGGAAACAAATACTCATTTCTAAAATAGAAATGCAGCAGGATTCCCTTGGGATCTGTGTAGTTAATATTTTATAAATGGTCCTGAGGTAGGGCATAGTAAAGTCTTCAAGCCAGCAGATGTCTTCAAATTCTTTGGGGTAATTAAATAGTCAAGGAATGTAGGAAGACCTAGGAAGACCTTGTGGCTGTGCAAAGTGGCAATATGGGAATATCTTTAGGGAAATATTATCTAAATTGTACCCAAAGAAAACTCAAGAAAGGATCTGGGAATCAACAGAAACAATTTCCCAGAGACATTTGCTCAGTGTGTTGTGGGAGAGAGGAAGAAGAAGAAGAAAGAAGAAGAAGAAGAAGAAGAAGAAGAAGAAGAAGAAGAAGAAGAAGAAGAAGAAGGAAAGAAAAGAAAAAGAAGAAGAAGAAGAAGAAAAGAAAAAGGAAGAAGAAGAAGAAAGAAGAAGAAGAAGAAGAAGAAGAAAGAAGAAGAAGAAGAAGAAGAAGAAGAAGAAGAAGAAGAAGAAGAAGAAGAAGAAAAGAGGAGGAGGAGGAGGGGCAAAAAGAAATAATTGGTGTATTTCTTTTTTTTTCATTTTTTTAACCCTTTATTTTTTATTATTTTTTAAATAATAAATTCATTTTCTATTGGTGTTCAAGTTACCAACATACAGAATAACACCCAGTGCTCATCCCGTCAAGTGCCCCCCTCAGTGCCCGTCACCCATTTACCCCCAACCCCCGCCCTCCTCCCCTTCCACCACCCCTAGTTCGTTTCCCAGAGTTAAGAGTCTTTATGTTCTGTCTCCCTTTCTGATATTTCCCACACATTTCTTCTCCCTTCCCTTATATTCCCTTTCACTATTATTTATATTCCCCAAATGAATGAGAACTCACTGTTCTCACTGTTGGTCCTTCTCCGATTGACTTATTTCACTCAGCATAATACCCTCCAGTTCCATCCACGTTGAAGCAAATGGTGGGTATTTGTCGTTTCTAATGGCTGAGTAATATTCCATTGTATACATAAACCACATCTTCTTTATCCATTCATCTTTCGATGGACACCGAGGCTCCTTCCACAGTTTGGCTATTGTGGACATGGCTGCTAGAAACATTTGGGTGCAGGTGTCCCGGCGTTTCATTGCATCTGAATCTTTGGGGTAAATCCCTAACAGTGCAATTGCTGGGTCGTAGAGCAGGTCTTTTTTTAACCCTTTGAGGAACCTCCACAAAGAGGAATGAGATCAAAAACAGCAAACTTCCTCCCTTTGATTAGAGATTACTGTTGCAGTATCAGACAATTCTGATCAGTAAACTAAAGATGGTAAGCAAAGGAATAAAAGAAACAGATCAAGAACACGGCAGAGTGTTTCCAAAAATGAAGATTGGTAATGACTATGATGAGGACATAATTTACTTTTTTTAAAATTTTAACTTAATCTCTGAATACTAGAATTAAACAGATAAAACTTGAGAATTTCGGCAAAGAAATATAAGAAACTGAAGACCTACATCCTACAGTGAAGGATAGATCTATGGAAACTCTTATTGCCAGAGGTTTTTTGCTTCATCTCTTTCTCAAGTAATAGGCTTCTATTTCTAATTTCTTACTTGATATCTCTGCTCAAGTCTTACACAGAGACATTAAAATTAACATCTTTAAAACTAAATCCTTTTCTATCCCTATACATGCTTTCCTCCCCTGCTGTGCCCCTATCACTGAATAGCATTCCATGATCCTTTTCAGTATCTTCTTTTCCCCCCAGGAACCCTCTGGCACAGCCAAACATTTTCAAATCCTGATAGTCTGACTGCTGAAATATGCCCCAAATCTGAACCCACTTTTCCATTCTTATTGCCACTGCTTTGGTCCAACTCCTAATCATAGTTTGCCTGAACTATTTTAGGAACTTCCTAAACTGTTCTAATATGTTTCTACTCTTTCATTTCTCCTCTTTCCAGAGTACCCTGCATTTAGTTTCAAGATTTGCCTTTAAGATTCGTGTTCCGTCATTTGATTTTCTTACAAAATAGTCTTCACAGGCCTCCCACTGCACGTAGTATCACTTCCAAACTACTTGCATTACTATTTAAGCTCTAACACAATCTGATCCTAACCACTTCATCTTCTTTCTAACCACTGTTTACCACTCCAGAGTCCCTAGGCTCCAGGCACAAACTACTTGCAATTTCCAGCATACTCCATGAACTTACATGATCAAATTTCTTTTTTAGCATTCTACCCCGTCTTATTATAGTTAATTGTTCCTCACATGTTTATGAGTACCCTGAGGGCAAATACCTTTTGTTATATAGTTATAAAGGGAAAAAAGTAACTACATAAACATTGAATGATTAAGCAAACAAATGATCAGAGACCATGTAGGCTTGGAATATGAATCACTTTCATAACATTTTTTGATGAGTTCATAAGTGACAGAGCCATAAAAAAAGATAATATCTTACATATTTTTATTGTTATTTATTTATTTATGAGAGACACACAGAGAGAGAGAGAGAGGCAGAGACACAGGCAGAGGGAGAAGCAGGCTCCATGCAGGGAGCTGGACATGGGACTCAATCCCTGGTCTCCAGGATGAGGCCGTGGCCTGAAGGCGGCGCTAAACCACTGAGCCACCCGGGCTGCCCTGTCTTACTTATTTTTTAAAAGAAAATAAGATGTATTAGTAGTCCAATAGAAGGTGTACCCTTACTAAGTTATTGGAGCAGTAAAAGAATTTATATCAGTTTGTAATAGTTCATAGCAGTAATTTAAAGATACAACTTTTTTTTCTGAAGTTTCAAGGTTCGTGCTTTTTTTTTTTTCATATAAAATTACTAAACCTATTTCTGATGCTTGTTTGGGTTGATTCCTGATTTGAAGTGCCATATAGATTCTGGTCATTTTCTGTGCCCTAACACATATTGCCATCAGCCATAAAACTCAAAGCTGCCAAACTTCCTTGAAGAACATACAAATAGAAAGTGATCTGTCAAATGTTATAAATGAAAGTACCTAGTTTGGAATTACAGAGGACGGTCTGAGTTGGAAAGTAAATTTCTGGGATCCCTGGGTGGCTCAGTGGTTGAGCATCTGCCTTCAGCTCAGGGAGTGATACTGGATTCCTGGGATCAAGTCTCACATTGGGCCTGTGAGGAGCCTTCTCCTTCTGCCTGTGTCTCTGCCTGTCTCTCTGTCTCTCACGAATAAATAAATAAAATCTTTAAAGAAAAAAAAAAGGAAAAGAAATTTCCAAAACCTTAAAGCATTTGCAAACATTTGCAGATGAAGTGACAACACAACCAAAAAAAAAATAAGCTTGATTTTTGAAAAAAAGCCATTTGGCACTACAGTAAAGGTATTGAAATTTCATTTAGAGAAATTACTAATAACTCTTCCTTATTAAAGTGTAATTAGGCAGTAATCACAAATTCTGACATTTTGGATTTGTGTATTCTGTAAATAAGAAACCTTTATATGCTACTTGCATAGTTGTATTCTTGTATGTCCCTCCCATCCACCAATAGGCTTTACTTTCTATATTTATGCTGTTTTCTAAGACACAGCCCCAGGGTATAGTAGACACATAAGACTCCAGCATATGCCTCTATAGAATCGGATTCTGTTCAGAAGAGGTTTCCTTCTTTCTGTTTCTTTTTTTTTTAAACAATTATTTGTTTTATTTTTCATTGCAGAAGCAAAAGTTCTTCATCAGCAAGGGACTTGCCACTTCAGGAAAATAGTATTTTTCATATAGCATTCCATATAATATTACCTTGCTGCTGCTCTGTTTTTACTACATAAATTCAGCCCACATCCCCTGAAGAGGAGATGTGGAAAAACCACTTGTCAGTAGAGTCCTAGCATTTTTTTTTTATAAATTAATTTTTATTGGTGTTCAATTTACCAACATACAGAATAACACCCAGTGCTCATCCCGTCAAGTGTACCCCTCAGTGCCCGTCACCCATTCACCCCCACCCCCCACCCTCCTCCCCCTCCACCACCCCTAGTTCATTTCCCAGAGTTAGAAGTCTTTATGTTCTGTCTCCCTTTCTGATATTTCTCACACATTTCTTCTCCCTTCCCTTATATTCCCTTTCGCTATTATTCATATTCCCCAAATGAATGAGAACATACACTGTTTGTCCTTCTCCGGTTACTATGGCCAAGTTCAAAAAGGGTGTTGCCTGAGTTCTTCTCTGGGATTTTGATGGAATCTTGTCTCACATTTAGATCTTTCATCTATTTTGAGTTTATCTTTGTGTATGGTGCAAGAGAGTGGTCCAGTTTCATTCTTCTGCATGTGGATGTCCAATTTTCCCAGCACCATTTATTGAAGAGACTAGCATTTGATTTTTAGACATCCCTCAAGCTTGCAAGACAACATGCTGTCAAACGTGAGAAGCTCAGTACATCTAACGCAAAGAGTTCAAGGGCTGACTGCTGAATCTAATCTTAGTGCCAGGTTCCAGAAACTTTTCATACCTGGGCTTTGCTGAAGGGCTCCCATCTATAGTTCATCTGTCCTTTTCAATGTATGTACAGTAGCAGTTTGGGCTGTGCAATTCTCCTTCTCCAAGAAAGATATTGATTGCTCTGGAGCTACTGTCAGTGTTTTAAAATAAAATATGCTTTACTTTTATCTTTAGAGGGAGAAGTATATTGTAATTTACTGGTGCTAACTTTAGATATGCAAGTTTGTTGCTTCAGTGATTTAGTGCATTCTCTATGGATAGTTTGTTACAACTCTAATCCAAACATATATCTGCAGCATGTGTTTAATGTTATGCAGTTTTTCAGTGAGGCATAAAGGTTTTGGCACTACAAAGCAGAAAAGTGAAGGGACTGTGTGGCTCTGAGGACTGGTCATGAAGTAACTGAGCTAGTTGGAAAATAAAATCCGAAATCACACCAACACAAAGGTCATAGTGAGAAAAGATAAAAATGTCTGAGAGAATAACAGTGGCAAAAGCAAACTTTCAAACAACCTAACAACATACCCTCACCAACAGAAGAGTAATGAACTTAGTTCTTATATGTTAATAATATGTTGACAGTGAGGTAAAATGCTATTCTTTAACCCTTAGAGTGGCTTACTTAGTGATGGCTATATGTGGCTATGTCAGGAGGATGTCACCTCTCTGATATTCTAGAGCAATACATTTTTCAAGTGGTGATCTGCCGGTGGCGGGAGGTCACTATTGGGAAAGATACTATTATAAGAATTCTAAGGGGACCCCTGGGTGGCTCAGTTGGTTAAGAACCCAACTCTTGATTTTGGCTCAGATCATAATCTCAGGGTTCTAAGATCAGGCTCTGAGTTGGACTCCACACTGGGTTGCAGAGCCTGCTTAAGATTCTCTCTGTCTCTCTGCTCCTAACCAACACCTCTGGAAAAAAAAATTCTAAAGAATTTACAATAGGAAAAATTAAATTCCCTTAAAATATATTTAAATAGTCAGAGAGATATTGTATGGGTAAACTAAAGAAAGGGAAATAAATAAACTAAAAATGCAAAAGCAAGGTAAAAGCAGACATTTGTACATATAAACCAAAAATCTCAGAGTTTGGAGATATCTTTTGCTGTCTGATCACTTGTTTTGCTCATCTCTTTACCTGAGGGTTTGGGATGAGCCATTCAAATAAAAAAGCATTTTCTTTCCTTTTATTTGAAATTATTATAATATTTGCAAATAAACTGCAGCATAGTACTCTGATAGACTCTTTCTGTTACCAAATCTGTGCAGGGACCTAATTCCTGCTTCTCCCTCTCTTCTTTGTGTCATTTTTTTCATCTAACCCTATATGTCAGACAATCTTAGACATCAATTAACCACAAAACACTTCATACTCAAATGTGAATTGTCCCAAGGCATGGTTCATTACTCATTTTGAAAAGCTATTGTAAAATGTATAAAATCTGATTTTTTTGCTACCCAGATTATTAGAAATAATAATTAAATGCTGAGGCTAGGGGATAAATGTGCCTTTGGAAGGAAGAAACACCTGTGCCAGATAGGCTATGACTCAAATCAGGATGAGACAATAGCAAGATATTTGCCTGTTGGGAGTTTGCACTATTTGTGTTTTCTGATATTTTCAATAAACTGCTTCCCACTTGTAATTATTTCTGAAGAATAAAATGAATTTTTGAAATCCCTCCAGCTTTTAAAACCAAACCTGGTTTATGAAGTTATTTGTTCAAAATATCCTTTACAGCTTGTGTAGCCTTAAAATATTCCAATTCCAAACCACAAAAGATTCAAATAGAATTGTCAAATCTCACTTATTCTTTCTTACCAACCCTTAATCTACTACTCGGTATGCTCTGTAAGCACAGCTTTGGAAGCCAATAAATTAATATTTGAGATGTTTAGCAGTCTGCTCTGTTGCAGCTCTTGTATCTTTGAGGACACAATATACAGTAAGATTTTATATGGGGAATAAACAGTCGTTGTAGTAGATGATTTCAAAGCTTGAGTGCTTTAGCCCTTTACTGAATGCAGTAAATTTGAAGTAGATTGTAAGTCCATTCATTCCTTGGCTTTTAGAATGCCTAACAACTTTCAGCAGCTAGAAATCATTATGCAAATACAATAGAATCATAGTTTACACAGTAAAAGTCCTATCATTTTCAGTAAAAAATAAAATGTATATTTCTCTATGTAGGTTAATAATAAATATGTATCTTCCAACTATTTTTTTCACCTAATGTAGCACCTCAATTTTTATTCTATTAATTCATTTGGTACTTATGACAGTCATGGCTTAATGCAGACTGATTGAAATATCATAGAGTCTACTCAAAAAGATTCATTGACTTCCTTAAAAGCTTTTATAGCATTATCCTACTTGTTGTATTTAAAAAAAAAAGGTTTAGAATAACTGTAAATCAGCCATTGAATAAGATTTGAAAAATCCTACATAGAAAGTTAGTGATATCAAAATGTTTTTTCTCAACATTAAAAAGGTTTCTAATTAAATTTATAATAGAATGAACTGCTTAGAAAAATCAGCATGGGACTTATTGGGCCAAACTCATTTAAATGCATTTTAACCTTCATTTTGCCCACTGTGTCACTATTCAGTATTAATGTAACAGATGAGACCCTTAAGCAAACATTAAAAAACACATTTTATAAGATGAATTATCTTCATTTTAATAATTAATTTAGAAATCTATTACAAAGTTTCCAGCAGTATGCTTTTGTTTAACTCCATAAAATGGAAGATATTCCATTTTTACACACTCTTTTATATATCATAGTTTCTTTTTTTTAAAGATTTTACTCATTCATTCATGAGACACACACACACAGAGAGAGAGACAGAGAGAGAGAGAGAGAGAGAGAGAGAGAGAAAGGCAGAGACACAGGCAGAGGGAGAAGCAGGCTCCACCCAGGGAGCCTAATGTAGGACTCAATCCTGGGACTCCAAGATCACTCCCCAGGTCGAAGGCAGGCGCTAAACCACTGAGCCACCCAGGGATCCCCTATATGTCATAGTTTCTGCTGTTATACTTTACATAATCTAAAATTAAACATTTTGGTTCACTTGGGTGGTTGAGTGTATGCCTTTGGCTCAGGTTGTGATCCCGAGGTCTTTTTTTTTTTAATGATTTTTAAAAATTATTTATTTATTTACTCATGAGAAACAGAGAGAGAGACAGAGGCAGAGACACAGGCAGAGGAAGAAGCAGGTTCCATGCAGGGAGCCCGACATGGGACTCAATTTGGGGTCTCCAGGATTATGCTCTGGGCTGAAGGCGGCGCTAAACTGCTGAGCCACCCGGGGTGCCCGATCCCGAGGTCTTGAGATCAAGTCCTGCATCAGGCTTCTCACAGGGATCCTACTTCTCCCTCTGCATATGTCTCTGCCTCTTTCTGTGTCTCTCATGAATAAATAAATAAAATATTTAAAAATAAATAAAATTAAACATTTTTTGTTGATTGATTTATATTGAATAATATGTTTGGTTACTCTACTACAATACGAACTCTATTCTTCTTACTAAAGGAATACTGTTTTTTGCTAGTATTTTTCAGTCAATGATACTGCAATGATTCCTGGGGTAATAATATATTGGTGTATATGCACAAAAATTGTCATATTTGAAAGACTCTTGATGCAAGATTCTGGTGGAAATGATTCATGAGGACTTACTCTCTTGTATTGTATTCATTTACCTTTGTAAATGAAATAAATTTATCCCCAGTCTATCTTGACTAATTTTAGTTTAACTCACACTTGATAACCTTTCTGCAAATGCTGCAACAGTCCATAATAATAGTCCAAAATATCAGGCTTTTTATGTAAATTTTATTCCTCTTTTATGAGCCATCTTGCAAAGCATTTTATAATGGAAATTTTAGTGTTTCAGTTACATATTTATATTTTATCAGCATGTTTCTACTTTTGTAAATTGTCTAACTATTTGGCCCTATTATACCTCTGTGCCCAGAACATATTAATTCATCAAACCCTAATCCTAAAGTTCGTGGAACACATACATACATTTAGCTGTTTATTGTAGGTTCCTTTTGAGAGAAGCAATATGTTCTGTTTTTTTTTCTTAATACATATATATATAATCACAGAACTAAACTCCTCTAACTTTTACCATGACCTCTCATTGCACTTCATGATTAATTTGCTTTTTAATGCTACTGGATATAGAGACCATAAGGTTATAAATGGGGACAATTCAAATCTGTGCACAACAAAAGCACTGGATTTTTCAGATTTGGAGAGGGATTGTGGGGAGGTTTTTGCCACTTAGACCTTCTTAAAATTAAACTGGTTACGGTGCAAACATATATTTATTTTATGTTCTTCTTGGTTCATCATCTATTTTGAGTGGATTGAAATTCTTTGTACAAGTGTGATGCATAATTTGGCATATTAAATGCATAGCTAAAGATTTGATATTTCTAAATAGTAGAATGGATATACAAATATATTGCCTAAATGTATCTCAGTTAGTCTAATGCTGTTTCATGGAGGTTTCATAATTTGAGATTTCAAAATTGGTAATTGAAACAAGCAAAGTCAATTTTAAGATGACAATGAATAATGACCATTTTTATATGACAAATAGGTTACAATTATTTCATCTATTTCTATTCAAAATTACATATGTATGAGAAGATCCCTATAGGGAGACTATGACAACTGAGTAAGAAAACAATTATTTTGCTTGTCTTGACTGAGGAAATGTTTCTAGGAAGCAGGATAGTGCCATCCAGCTCAAGTGGGTGATCAGACATCGGGATAACTTGACCTTGTCGACATATCCTATGAAATAGAGGAAATTTAATTATAAATCTCTAGAAACTTGTCTTATTAATTATATATCCAGAGGTTCCAAATCATTACCTATTCAAACTGAAGATCGTATTGACCTGTTGAAATAAACAGTATTCACATTCTAGAATTGACACCATTTCCAAGTGCTCTTATCTACTTTTTGAGCTGTTACAGCTTCTTTCCTTTCTTCCTCCCATCTTCCCTCCCTCCCTTCTGTGCATTCTTTCTTCCTTATTTTCTCCTTTTCCTCCTTCTCCCCCATCTCCTTCTCTTCCTGTTTTTCCTTCTCCTTTTTCTTCTTCCTAATTGTCAAATCCCCTTATGATTAAATACATGGAATCTTGGCTCTTTAAAAAAAAGTACCTTAGCAAGTGGGAAAAATTAGAAGAATCCATATCATTAAATAATCTATAACAGATAGAACCAGTAAAGTGAGAAATGGTCTATCCTTTTTTGGGGGGGCGGGTATAATCTTATATCTAATAAGAGAAACTCTGTGCTGAACAGACTCTTAAAGTGGTTTCCATGACCCCACTTCCTGGTATCTACACCCATGTGTAATCCTTCCCTTTGAATATGGACAAGATTGTGGCTTGCTTCTATCCAACAGATTATGGCAAAGATCATAGGATGTATGTGATTACATGCACATGATTGTATAATATGGTAGCACCCATCTTCCTGGAGTATCTTCTTTACAGGCTTTGAGGAAGTAAATGAACATGCTGGGGAATACAACCAGACAGGTAAATATTAATGACTTCTAGGAGCTAAGGATGACTTCCAGCTGACAGCCAACAAGGGCTTACATACAACAGCCAACAAGAAAATGAGGCCCTCACTTCCACAAACCACAAAAAACTGATTCCCACCAACAAATTAAACTTGGAAGTGAATCCTTTCCTAGATCCTTTCCTAGTCAATTCCCATATGAAACTGAAACCCTACTTGACATGCTGAATGTACCCTAGTGAGACCTCGAGATGGAGAACACTGCTAAGTTGTACCAGGACTCATTAATCACAAAAATGGTGAGATTAAAAAAAAAACAGGTGTTGTTTTAAGCTGCTAAATTCATGGTAGTATTATGAAGTAATAAATAAATAATACAGACCTTTTCCCTGGGCCCCACACACAAAAGACATATATACAAACACACATACTCAAATAACCATGTTACAGAACACATGTGTGCTCTGTCACTCAGGTTCTTGTGCTTTAGTCTGGCATAACAAGACCTATAAATCTAAAATTCATATGAGAGTTCATATGAGAGTT
Organism: Nyctereutes procyonoides; assembly: GCF_905146905.1. NCBI lineage: Eukaryota > Metazoa > Chordata > Mammalia > Carnivora > Canidae > Nyctereutes > Nyctereutes procyonoides. The sequence goes on from NW_026575125.1 coordinate 70,413,112, forward strand.
CAGACTCTAGGGAATCACTCCGTATCTCTTTCTTAATGTGCTTCGTATAAAAGGCAATTGCATCTGGGTCCCATAAGGATGTCTTGGGTTGCTAAAATCAGAGAAGAGCACTACTTCAGAGTATGGGGAATATTTGAATGGAAGTGCTTAAGAGAATAAACAAAATAATTAATTTGCCCAGTCCTTATTTCTAGGTAGCATGACTACCATAGATATTGCTTAGTGTGAATGCAATAGATATTGCTTAATGAAGTGTTATTTTCTAGTAGTCCCCAAGAGTGTCAAATATCCATTTTCTTAGTTCTTGTCATATTTTGATTCATGGTGCCAGAGGTACTCACAAATTAATAAAGTATTCATAAAAGTTGCACATAAGAGCTGAGGACTATATTGTAATGTTAATTCATATTATTCTTAAATTTGTAAGTAAGCAGTTCTGTATATGATGTGTTATACTGGGAAACTTCATGAACACTGAGCACTATAATTGGTGCTATATCTTAAAAGCCATCACCAACCCCAAATTTACCTAGATGTTTTCCTATGTTATCTTCTAGTAATTTTGCAGTTTTGAGCATTAAATTTTAGGGCTTTGATTTGTGTTAAGTTAATTTTTGTGAAAGGTTTAAAGATCTGTGTCTAGATTCATTTTTAGCATGTGAATATCCAGTTGTTACAGCACTATTTGTCGAAGGTTATCCTTTCTCCATTGTCTTTGCTCCTTTGCCAAAGATCAGTTGACAGTTTTTGCATGGACCTGCACACAAATCTAAACCAACTGTTTCTGCATTTATATATGTATATTTTTAAAATTGTGACTATCCTATTATTGATGTGAATTTTAAACCACCTATATATCTCTTCCTCATGTCAATGTGGAGGATCCCATTTGCTTCAGAAAGTATATAAGAAAGATATGCAACCTGGTAAAGTTAAAATAATTTCCAGCATGACAAGTATTCAACACAAAATTGAAGCAACATTTTACTTTTGCAGCTAAAGATAAGGCAACTAGCTAGCTATAGTGCAATATACAATCCTTCACCTTATTTTCCTAGGGAAAAATAAAGACATTTGGAATGTTTGCCCTTCCAAAATAGATTTCTTAGAGTGGTGTGAAATTCACTCTAATGAGACATGAATCTAACTATTGAAATCTAAATACTATTAAATGTTTTTTCCAGAATATAAATATCTCACATCAATAAATTAATTGTTGAGGTTAGAATATTTCTGACCATGATCACCATCATAACCCTCTCTTCTGAGAGTAAAAAAGAGCTAATGTGAAGAACAAAAGGAGAAATGATAAAAGACTGTGCAACTTGATGGAGATCTGCTAATTTTATCATGATTTGGGATTATATTTCATTTTTAAATAATGTTTTGTTCTAAAAAACTTATAGCACACAGTTTTATTGCTGTGGTGGGTGGCAAAGTATTGCCTTAAAAATGCAATGAAATTTTTTGAAAACTCACCCCTCCTTTTTCTCACATCATTCACAGACTCTAGTTAGAGCATAACAGGAGTCAGTGGGTTGACATTTATCAGAAACTATGTTCATAGTTATGCTCTTTATACCCTCTCCTTTCTCTGCAATTCTTACAGTTTACCTGTGAAAGTTGAGTGTTAGTGAACTTAGAAATGTCATAGTGTCTTTCTGGTTTAATGTCAAAAACTACACTGAATGCTAGAGCAAAGCTTGTCAGGCCAGTTTGCCACCCACAATGAAGGAGAGTAACACTTTTCATTAAAGGTTTCAGAGCAAGTTTACTTGTTCATTTTGGCTTACCACGTCCCCTTTCTGTAGGTAACAGTATTGTGTATCTTTGTCTCATGTCATAAAATACATTTTTTCTCTGTCATTCACATAATCAAAATATTTTGGTGCTATTGGGAAGAAAGTCTGGCCTCACCACAGCCTACATGAAGCACTAGGTAAATGCTCTGTCTAATTCCTTATATTCAAATGGAGTGTATAATAATAATGGACTAATGAGGCAAACACAAAAGGAAGTAGTTAAGATGAGTTTCCACTGAATGTAATTCTGTGCTCCTGACCTGAAGGGAAAGTGAACAACTTATTTCAAGGAGTTAAGATTGTAGGAAAGATAAAAGCAACACCACATAGAAAGTAACCTTAAGACTTATTTCACATACATTGGGATCTGTTGGATATTTACAAGGATTTAATCCTTTGTGTTAGATGTTTATCTTCATAAGGGTTTTATAACCTCAAAAGACAATCTGTTCCTTTTTATTTAGTACTAAGATAGAGGAAATACTTAAAGTTAATATGAATGAATCTTAACCCCACAATGAAAATAATTTTTTGCATATACAAGGCCACTTAACATTGCTGATTCTAATGGAATAATGTTGTAGGTAAACTGCCTATTGGAATTCAGCATTGGAGTTTTTTCAGTGTAGATATCTCCCATCCCTATGTGGATCAAGCTCCTTACGGGAGAAAAGCTTTGTACTATACTCAGCATTGTGTTACCATGGGTCATGGTGTAATTTAGCACCTATACAACTGAATTGCTTTTGCAAACTTTCAACCCTATTCTCATAGCATAGGTGAGAAGAAACATCCTGTTAATGGTGGTTTCACATGCTCTAGTTCGGTACTTCATCCATATTATATATCATTCTTTTGATTTTGAACTGGAAAACACATTATAGTTTCTTAATTCCCTAGCTACCTTAGATTACACTGTGGATATGACTGTTGTTTTATTTTATTTTTCTTTTATGACTGTTGTTTTAGATTGTAGTAATGAGGACCAATTTTAGTGTTTTACTGTCTGAGGTCATTCAGTCCATTAATTAATAGTCAACTATGAATGGACGCTGTGGTTTCTCTAGGGTGGAGTTGTGACTTAACTCTCAGTTTAGCCAGCTCTCGCCAAAGCCAAATTAGCCATGGAATTCTTGATTTAGGTTTTACAAATTTGAAAGGGGGGAATTTTTCATTTTTTTATTCTTTTTTTAATTGCCAAAAGACTTATTTTAGTTACAGCAAAGAAAGTAGATAGAATTGATAAAGAATTTTTTCTTTTTTTCAAGTTTTATTTAAATTCCAGTTAGTTAACATATAGTGTAATATTAGTTCCAGGTGTAGAATTTAGTGATTCATCACATACATACAACACCCAGTGAGCATCACAGGGCTCTCTTTAATCCTCATCACCTATTTAACCCATCCCTCCCTCACCTCCCCTCTCATAACCATCAATTTGTTTTCTCTAGTTAAGAGTCTATTTCTTGGTTTGCCTCTCTTTCTCTCTTATCTCCCCCTTTGCTCATTAGTTTTGTTTCTTAAATTCCATATATGAGTAAAATCATATGACATTTGTCTTTTTCTGACTTATTTCTCTTAGCATTCTACTCTCCAGCTCCATCCATGTTGTTGCAAATGTCAAGATTTCATTCCTTTTTATGGCTTAATGATATTCCATTGTATATATACATGTATACACACAGCCCCTCCCCACACATCTTCCTTATTCTTTCACCTATCAGTGAACACTTGGGCTGTTTCCATAGCTTGGCTGTTGTAAATAATGCTATGATAAACATAGGGGTGCATGTATCCCTTTGAATTAGTGTTTCTGTATTCTTTGAGCAAATACCCAGTAGTGTGATTACTGTATTGTAGGGTAGTTCTATTTTTAACTTTCTGAGGAACATCCATACTGTTTTCCACAGTGGCTGCATCAGTTTGAATTCCCATCAACAGTGCAGGAAGGTTCCTTTTTCTACACATCCTTGCCAACATCTTTTGTTTCTTGTGGTTTTTTTTTTTTTTATTTTGGCCATTTTAGTGTAGGGTGAGATCTCATTGTAGTTTTGAGTTACATTTCCTTGGTGATTCATAATCTTGAATACCTTTTCATGTGTCTGTTGGTCATTTGTATGTCTTCTTTGAAGAAATGTCTGTTCATTTCTTCTGCCCATTTTTAAATTGGGTTATTTTTTGGGGGGGGGGTGTTGAGTTGTATCATTTCCTTATATATCTTGGATATTAACCCTTTACCAGATATGTCATTTGCAAATATCTTCTAGCATTCAGTAGGTTGTCTTTTAGTTTTGTTGACCATTTTCTTCATTGTACAGAAGCTTTTTTTATGTAGTCACAATAGTTTTTGCTTTTATTTCCCTTGCCTCAGGAGACATATCTAGAAAAATGTTGCTACAGCTAATGTCAGAGAGATTATTGCCTGGGCTCTCTTCAAGGATTTTTATGATTTTCAGGTCTCAGATTTAGGTTTTTAAATCCATTTTAAGTTTATTTTTGTGTATGATGAAAGAAAAATGGTACAATTTCATTCTTTTACATGTTGTTTTCTGGTTTTCCCAACACCATTTGTTGAAGAGACTGTCTTTCTCCCATTGTATATTCATTCCTCCTTTGTTAAAGGTTAATTGACCATGAAATTGTGGGTTTATTTATGAGCTTTCTGTTTATTTACATTGATTTTTAATATTATAAGAAGTGCAAACTTAAAGTGTTCAGAGCTTTAACATGTGACATGCTCTGTATAGTCAGAAGAAGGAGAGACTGGCATTTAGCCTAGGACTAAAATGAGAAAGTTGAAAGGAATCTTAGGAATCTTCTGGCCTTGGAACAGATCTGATTTCTCTGAGTTCACACTGTCTTCTAAACCTAAACTTATCCATCTTTCATACTTTGTAAGGGGTAAAAGTTTCAATTTTTATCTATAAAATAAATATTAAATTAGATTTGAAAATCATAAATTTTAAAACTCATGCTAGGTTAAGTGCAATTTGCATTATTGCATGATTGGTCAAGATATTTTCCTTGTGTGAATACATGTCTGAAAAATAATGGTGTCGATATAGAATGAGTCAACATACTTTTTTGTTTTTCAAATAACTTTTCAGACATGAGTTGGAATAAAGTAAGATCAACTTATTCAACTACATTTCTTGTTGAAACACAATAACTAAAATTATACAGTATACATGCTATGTTTCACATATCTTATAGCTACTACCAGGAGTAGATTTATGTAATTCAGCTGCACAATTGTCAACTACTTTTTGGATCATTAGCTTATAATCTGTTACACTTAACAAAAATGATATTTCTAATATTTACTGTAAAATGTGTCACTCTTTAATTGTATCTGACAGCTTCTACACTTCATGATTAATCAGCAATAAACGGTAAAGAGAAAAGACTGTATCACACTGTTAGGCAATATCTAAACTTCATTCTTTCCTACAAAAGCTAGAAATTATGAGTTGCAAACCTATGTTTTAATGAGTTTTAAAAGAATAATATTTATTTTAAAACATATGTATTACTTTTACATGCTTCTGGAATATAGCATGATCAAGAAGAATGAACAATAAATTTAGAGCAAGTGAATTTGGTTTTGTCCTGAGCCTACTAGCTCTGTGACTAGGTAATATGCTTAATATCTCTGAATTTCATTTTCTTTATTGGGAAAATGAGGATTTAATAATATCCATTTAGGATTATTGTTTAAGTTTAAATAAATTCATGTAAAGCAAGTAGTATAGAACATGACAAAGAGTAGGTTTTCAATAGATGTTACTTCTCTCTCATGTTTTCATTTATTGGAAGTATAAGTATTTCAATGTATTCTAAATCATTAATTTTAACCTGTACAAAGCCAACAAGCTTTCAGAGCATGACTAAAAACCATTGCTCTAACCTATATTTCTAACAAAGCCTGCCAAATTATTTTTAAAAAGTACAACATACTTTAAATCCATAGGTAGCTGTTCATTAGGATATGATTAGTGTGACACATCATTTAATTTTCTGAAAATAAAAAACTGCATATTTTATATTATGACCTTCCATACCTAATATTCTCAATTTTATAATGGACAACTAACATAGATAGGAGTATTGATTTTTCCTAAGTAAACAAAGCAACTAAAGTTTCTTATTTCTGATTGGGAACAGGGAACACATGTTACTATAGTTACCAGTAGAATTGCTATAGCTTGACAGAATTTTTATATGACCAAAATTATTTATGCTTAATAGCTAAAAATAATACAAAATAACCTAGGAGTCAAGTGAAGATTAAATACTGTCAAGGATTAGAAAAAACAACACAAACCTAAGCCTCAAGTAGGTAGGCCCAGAAAAGAGTTCATACAGGGTATATAGTGTGGTGAAATGAATAACATCATGCCATCCTATAACCTGAGAGCAACTAAAAACTCAACCCCAATGAAATCCTATATGGACATGTGTCTCTAATATCATCGCAAGGGTGAAGTAATTTAAAAGATGACTGAGCTATGCCTATGCCAAAGATAAGGAGAGATAGCTAAGAGTTGGGACCTTAGAGAATTAAATCACTAAAGGGAAACTCAAGGCCTGGAACTAAAAACTCAACCCCAATGAAATCCTATATGGACATGTGTCTCTAATATCTTCGCAAGGGTGAAGTAATTTAAAAGATGACTGAGCTATGCCTATGCCAAAGATAAGGAGAGATAGCTAAGAGTTGGGACCTTAGAGAATTAAATCACTAAAGGGAAACTCAAGGCCTGGGATCCCAAGTTAGGTAGCTATAGGGTAACAATGGTGTGGAGAGACAGTTGTAAAATAGCACTTAAAAAATGAAATAATCCCAAACATTTTAATAGCACTTTCCTACTTACAAAGCCTTTTACATACATTATCTTATTGAACACTCGCTAGAATTCTGCAAGGCTGACACAGAAGCAAGAAAAATATAATGACTTCCCAAAGATTCTGCACTGAGGATCTCTGAATCCATGCTTCATATCCTTTTCATTATTATGGAATCACTTATAATGAATAAGCATAAAGTTCTGTGGTTAAGCCTTCAAGGTGAAATAAATCAAGATGCTTAGAGATCAGAGCTATGGAGTGAGGAACCTGTAGGTATGGACCAATGCTGTATGTCCCAAGCAGAGCAGACAACCCTTCAAGGAAATTTTGTGAGCAGAGTTCCAAGATATGACTACACCACAAAAGAGTAGTTTGGGATAATGGGCTAGATGCTTCCAGTATACATTCTCCCTTTGTTCATTAAATAGTAAAATGTTCAATATTCAGCTGAGCATAGGCCAACCAGCTGAAAAGTGCATTTCCTAGTATTTATTGTAGTTATGTACAGTATGTGACTATGTTCCAATCATGGGCATTAAACAAAAATGATGTGTGAGACTTCTGGGTTATGCCACTCAGAAAAGGGCAAGCCTTCCATTTCCCTCTTTTCCTATTCAGCTACCTAACACATGAACATGAGTCAGTAGCTGGAACAGAGATATAAGGTATGAGCTGGCACTTCAAAAGTAATAATGACAGATTCTGAAGACAAAAGGAACCTGGATCCCTGAATATCATATAGCCAACACCAACTCTGGACTACTCACCCTGACTGTTATAGAAGAAATTTTTTTTTCAAGCCACTGTTACTTTGACCTTTATCACAAAAGAAAACTCTATATTCTAAACTTAGAAATTTTTACCTGAAATTGAGGTAAATTTAATCACAGAGGGAAAGCAATTTACCTTTTTATTTTTTAAAGATTTTATTTATTTGGGAGAAAGAACAAGAAAGAAAGAGAGCACATAAGCAGGGAGAGGCAGAGAGCAAGGGGAAAAGAATCTGAAGCACTCCAGACTGAGTGCAGAGATGGACACATGGATTCCATGACAAGGAGACCTTGACCTGAGCCTAAACTAAGAGTCAGGCACTTAGCTGACTGAGCCACCCAGGTGACCCTCAATTCACCTTTTTCTGGGATCAAGGGAATAAAGATGATTAGGTTTCACACTGGAATGAAGAATAAAGTAGCAGAATAATATAAAGGCAAGTTAGGAATGAAAAGACAAGAAAAGCAATAGTTGAGCTAATGTGAAAATGGAGTCAAGAGTGACAGAAAGCTACCACTAGACAAAAACAGCACTTGGGTAAATATCTAGCACAGCAATTGCTGGGTCATAGGGTAGCTGTATTTTTAACTTCTTGAAGAACCTCCGTACTATTTTCCAGAGGGCTGCACCAGCTTGCGTTCTCACCAGTGTAAGAGGGTTCCTTTTTCTCCATATCCTCACCAACATTTGTTGTTTCCCAACTTGTTAATTTTAGCCATTCTGAATGATGCAATGTGGTATCTCATTGTGGTTTTTATTTTTATTTCCCTGATGCCAACTGATATTTAGGATTTTCTTATGTGTTCGTTGGCTATTTACATGTCTTCTTTGGAGAAATGTCTGTTCATGTCTTCTGCCTATTTCTTCACTGGATTATTTTTTTTAGGTGTTGAGTATATACCCAAAGGGTACAAACATAATGATCTGAAGGAGCACCTGCACTCCAGTGTTTATAGCAGCAATGTCCATGATAGCCAAACTATGGAAAGAGCCCAGATGTCCATCACTAATGAATGGATAAAGAAAATGTGATATATATATATATATATATAAATATAATGGAATATTATTCAGCCATCAGAAAAACAAGACAAGAATGTCCACTCTCACCACTACTATTCAACATAGTAATGGAAGTCCTAGCCTCAGCAATCAGACAGCAAAAAGACAATAAAGGCATTCAAATAGGCAAAGAAGAAGTCAAACTCTCCCTCTTCGCTGATGACATGATACTCTACATAGAAAACCCAAAAGCCTCCACCCCAAGATTGCTAGAACTCATACAGCAATTTGGTAGCGTGGCAGGATACAAAATCAATGCCCAGAAATCAGTGGCATTTCATATACTAACAATGAGACTGAAGAAAGAGAAATTAAGGAGTCAATCCCATTTACGATTGCACCCAAAAGCATAAGATACCTAGGAATAAACCTAACCAAAGAGGTAAAAGATCTATACCCTAAAAACTATAGAACACTTCTGAAAGAAATTCAGGAAGACTCAAAGAGATGGAAAAATATTCCATGCTCATGAAGTGGAAGAATTAATACTGTGAAAATGCCAATGCTACCCAGGGCAATTTACACGTTTAATGCAATCCCTATCAAAACACCATGGACTTTCTTCAGAGAGTTAGAACAAATTATTTTAAGATTTGTGTGGAAGCAGAAAAGACCCCGAATAGCCAGGGGAATTTTAAAAAAGAAAACCATATCTGGGGGCATCACAATGCCAGATTTCAGGTTGTACTACAAAGCTGTGGTCATCAAGACAGTGTGGTACTGGCACAAAAACAGACACATAGATCAATGGAACAGAATAGAGAACCCAGAAGTGGACCCTCAACTTTATGGTCGACTAATATTCGATAAAGGAGGAACGACGATCCACTGGAAGAAAGACAGTCTCTTCAATAAATGGTGCTGGGACAATTGGACATCCACATGTAGAACAATGAAACTAGACCATTCTCTTTCACCATACACAAAGATAAACTCAAAATGGATGAAAGATCTAAATGTGAGACAAGATTCCATCAAAATCCTAGAGGAGAACCCAGGCAACACCCTTTTTGAACTCAGCCACAGTAACTTCTTGCAAGATACATCCACGAAGGCAAAAGAAACAAAAGCAAAAATGAACTATTGGGACTTCATCAAGATAAGAAGCTTTTGCACAGCAAAGGATACAGTCAACAAAACTAAAAGACAACCTACAGAATGGGAGAAGATATTTGCAAATGACGTATCAGATAAAGGGCTAGTTTCCAAAATCTATAAAGAACTTATTAAACTCAACACCAAAGAAATAAACAATCCAATCCTGAAATGGGCAAAAGACATGAACAGAAATCTCACAGAGGAAGACATAGACATGGCCAACATGCACATGAGAAAATGCTCTGCATCACTTGCCATCAGGGAAATACAAATCAAAACCACAATGAGATACCACCTCACACCAGTGAGAATGGGGAAAATTAACAAGGCAGGAAGCCACAAATGTTGGAGAGGATGTGGAGAAAGGGGAATCCTCCTGCACTGTTGGTGGGAATGCCAACTGGTGCAGCCACTCTGGAAAACTGTGTGGAGGTTCCTCAAAGAGTTAAAAATAGACCTGCCCTACGACCCAGCAATTGCAATGTTGGGGATTTACCCCAAAGATTCAGATGCAATGAAACGCCGAGACACCTGCACCCCGATGTTTCTAGCAGCAATGTCCACAATAGCCAAACTGTGGAAGGAGCCTCGGTGTCCATCGAAAGATGAATGGGTATAGAAGATGTGGTTTATGTATACAATGGAATATTACTCAGCCATTAGAAACGACAAATACCCACCATTTGCTTCAACGTGGATGGAACTGGAGGGTATTATGCTGAGTGAAGTAAGTCAATCGGAGAACGACCAACATTATATGTTCTCATTCATTTGGGGAATATGAATAATAGTGAAAGGGAATATAAGGGAAAGGAGAAGAAATGTGTGGGAAATATCAGAAAGGGACACAGAACATAAAGACTCCTAACTCTGGGAAACGAACTATGGGTGGTGGAAGGGGAAGAGGGCGGGGGTGGGGGTGAATGGGTGATGGGTACTGAGTGGGGCACTGGACTGGATGAGCACTGGGTGTTATTCTGTAAGTTGGTAAATTGAACACCAATAAAAATAAATTTATTATAAAAAAAGAGAAATGAAACCTTACCATTTGCAAGGATGTAGATGGAACTAGTGGGTATTATGCTAAGCAAAATAAGTCAATCAGAGAAAGACAATTATCACCATGTTCTTTTTTTAAGATTTATTTATTTATTCATGATAGAGAGAGAGAGAGAGAGAGAGGCAGAGACACAGGAGGAGGGAGAAGCAGGCTTCATGCTGGGAGTCTGATGTGGGACTCGAACCTGGGACTCTAGGATCGCTCCCTGGGCCAAAGGCAGGCGCTAAACCACTGAGCCACCCAGGGATCCTCCGAGAAAGACAATTATCATATGGTTTCACTCATATGTGGAGTTTAAGAAACAAAACAGAGGATCATAGGGAAAGGGAGGAAAAATAAAATAAGAAGAAGTCAGAGAGGGAGACAAACCATAAGAGACTCTTAACCATAGGAAGAAAACTGAGGGTTGCTAGAGGGGAATGGGGTGGGAGGATCAAATAACTAGGTGGTAAGCATTAGGGAAGGCATGTGACGTAATAAGCCCTGAGTGTTATATGCAACTGATGAATCACTGAACTCTACGTCTGAAACTAATAATACACTGTATGTTAATAAATTGAATTTAAATTTTAAAAAAGTGACCTTGGTCTGAAAGGCTTCTTAGAGCCACATGTAATCTCATGATAAAACCAGTAACAAGAAGTATGTCTATTTTCTTACAAAATCTTTCTCTGGAGTTTAGTTAATTAGCTTCCAGAGATGATACGAAAACTTCAATTCATGTATCAAATTCTACTGAGTAATAGTAATTACCTGAGTTCTGTTAAGAATAATCTTGAGGCCACACTTGGGTGTAGAAGTGGGAAGTAATGGCAAATATGTATGTCATCTTCTAGTTAGAGGTTATATGGACAGCAGCATAATGACAGAAAAAGGGAATGAAACTGAGAAATAACACTTTTTAAGTTATCATTCAATAAGTTCTCCTGAGAGTTATGGTGGATATGATTTCCAAAACTATTCTGCAGCTGAATGGAGCTGGAAAGCAATAGAGGGAAGGGGGAAAAAAAGACAGAGAGAAAGAGAGAGAGACAGAAGCAAATCCTAAGAGACTCTTAATGACAAAGAACAAACTGAGGGTTGATAGAAGGAGGTGGGCAGAGGGGTGGATTAAATGAATGATGGGTATTAAAGGGGGGCACTTGTGATGAGCACTGCATGTTATGTGTAAGTGATGAAACATGAAATCAATTTTACCATATATGTTAATTAATTTGAATTTAAATAAAAACTTGAAATTAAAAAAACGGAAAGCAACAGAGGAATATGAATTAATGAGATCCAAAGGCATTTATAAAACTAAGGGCAGGGACAATAAGCAGAGTTAGAAGATGTAACAGTTAGTTGGCAGGGACAAAGAGATTCTGAACTTTGCACACTTCTCATTAACATATTCTTAGTCTTTAATTTAGTGCTTGAGTGTTGCACTATAGAACCTTGCCTAAAGTAGTTTTCCTGAGAAAATAATTTCTGGATAAAAATCTTTGTGAAAGAATTTAACTCATCCATTTTTTTTCTTATAAGGCAATATTAAGAGGTCAATATGTCAACTGTAGAAGAAAATCACTCCCTAATTTTTATAACATTTTCGATGCTTTTTTAAATGGATATTTAAGTTATAATTTCTTAGACTTCTAAAAAATAACAATTTACCATTTTCTTCTATAAAGGGTAGCAACAGCATTCACCTAAAATTCTCCCATATACTTGTTTCATCATTTTATTCACAATTTTATCTTATTATAAATGAATATGCTCTGCTTTACACAAAGAAACAAAATAAAAATTATTTTTTTCTTTTTCAAACTGAGGTTCAATTGACATACAACCATTATATTAGTTTCAGGCGCACAATATAATGATTTGAGATTTCTATATACTGTGAAATTGTCACCATAATAAGTCTAGGTAATGTTTGTCATTATACATAGTTACAAAATCTTTTTCTTGAGAACTTTTCAGATGTACTCTCTTAACAGCAATCAAATACACAAAATAGTATTATTAACTGTAGTTGCCATGTTGTACATTATATCCACATGACTTTTTATTTTATAACTAGAGGTTTGTGCCTTTGACTCCCTTCCATCCATTTCATCTCTTCCTGCCCTCCCCCGACCACCAATCTCTTCTCTGTATCTATGAGCTTTTCCCCCCTTTTTATCAAGATTCCACGTAAAAGTGAAATCATATATTTGTCTTTCTCTGACTTATTTCACTTAGTATAATGCCTCCAAAGTCCATCCATGTTGTTGCTAATGGCAAGACTATATTATTTTTCTATAGCTATGTATATATACACCACATTTTCTTTTTCTTTCTTTCTTCTCCCTTCCTTCCTTCCTTCCTTCTTTCTTTCTTTCTTTCTTTCTTTCTTTCTTTCTTTCTTTTCTTTCTTTCTTTCTTTCTTTCTTTCTTTCTTTCTTTCTTCTTTCTTTTCTTTCTTCTTTCTCTTTTTTTTTTTTGATGCAGAATGGTGGTTTTATTAAAGCACGGCTCAGGACCCATGGGCAGGAAGAGCTGCTGCCCAGGGCTTGTGAAGGGTGGCTGATTATATACCTGCAGAGATGGGGGGAGCGGTTTCAAAAGGATTTCCATATGCTAAAGAGGACCTGCAGGGACGCCTGGGTGGCTCAGCAGTTGAGCATCTGCCTTCAGCCCAGGGCGTGATCCTGGAGACCTGGGATTGAGTCACACATCAGGCTCCCTGCAGGGAGCCTGCTTCTCCCTCTGCCTATGTCTCTCCTCTCTCTCTTTCTGTGTCTCTTGTGAATAAATAAATAAAACCTTAAAAAAATAAAGAGGACCTGCAAGATACTGGAGGCCTTGCCATTGTCTAGTTAAATGTTGTTTTTTTTTTTCCTCTAGCAAAACATTAAGACATTTGAGAACTTCCTGACGAATGTCACACTTATCCCACCCTGGAGTGGGAGTCATTTGTGGTGTGTAAGCTTGTGCTTTATCCTCAGGTAGCCCTCTGTTCCCCATCATTTCCCCACTGAACAACTTCGACCCTTAAATCTTTAAGGTTGTTGAAGGTGGAAGGTTTCATCTTCTGTAAGTTCTTCCTGCTGAGTAAGGGCATAGAGATGTCTCTACCTACGGGTTAATATTGGTCCGTTGGGGAACATAAAAGGGAGTTACAAAAAGAAGGAGGCAGCTGAATCCAATGAGAACAATATATGAACCTCCTTGAGAAGATAGGATCATCCGTCAGCTGGAAGTTATGGCAGTAAAGGAATCTTCACAGTAGGCAGAGAGGCACCAGAAATAACAAAATAAAGTTAATATTATAATGAGAAAGTAAAGACTTTTGACAATAGACCTTTGATAATTTTCCTCCAGTCCAAGAGTTTAACGCAATCACTAAAGGAAAGAGAGATTATTTAAAGTATCAATCTGAGCACTTATTTCAGCTAGAAATCCAGAAATATTTTTGTGGTAATCTGGAATGTATACACACCATTCTGGTTTTGATAGTGCAAGTTCCACCTTACTTAACAGTTAAAACATATAACGCCATTCTATTTGGTAAACTTGCTTCATGCTTTTGTGTTACTTTAGTATTTAATAGAGAAATGCTATTTTGAGTATCATTTGGGGCCTTGACCATGTACTAATTAGGAGGTTCCATGTTCCAAACAATATCCTCCTATGTCAAAGAGGGAACAAAGATGGATGGATGCTAGGTGGTCATATCATGAAACATAAAACATGTCCACTATTGTTTTATATTTGGAAGGTTGGCTGGGTTGGTAATGGTAATAATGCATCTGTGCATCCAGGCCAAGTCCAGAGTACGGTGGCCCACCCAGCCATGGCCTATAGAAGCCATGACCATGACTTAGATTAGCATAACTATTTGGTCACATTAGAAGACAGTCATAGATTTTTGGGCATCCCTAAAGTGCATCATCCAATCCAATCAAAGAAAATAGGGTCATCCATTATCTCCATAAGTCCATAGTTAACACCACATTTTCTTTATTTGTTTATTTGTCAATGGAAACTTAGGTTATGTCCATATGTTGGCTATTGTAAGTAATGCTACAATGAACATAAAGGTGCATATACCTTTTCAAGTTAGTATTTTCATTTTCATTGGATAAATACCCAGAAGTGGAATTGCTGAATAATATGGTGATTCCATTTTCATTTATTTTTAAACTCTGTATTGTTTTCAATAGTGGCTTCACCAATTTGCTTTCCTATCAACAGGGCACAAGAATTCCTTTTTCTGCCTATGTCTCTGCCTCTTTCTGTGTGTGCATGTCTCTCATGAATAAATAAATAAAATCTTTTTTTAAAAAATAGACAAATAGTGGACACCTGGGTGGCTCAGCAGTTGAGCATCTGCTTTTGGTTCAAGATGTGATCCCGGATCCAGGATTAAGTCCTGTTATTGGGCTCCCTGGGAGGAGCCTGCTTCTCCCCCTAAGTCCCTGCCTCTCTCTGTGTCTCACTCATGAATAAATAAATAAAATCTTTATTTTTATTTTTTAATAATAAATTTATTTTTTATTGGTGTTCAATCTGCCAATATACAGAATAACACCCAGTGCTCATCCCGTCAAGTGCCCCCCTAAGTGCCCGCCACCCAGTCACCCACATCCCCCGCCCTACTCCCCTTCTACCACCCTTAGTTCGTTTCCCAGAGTTAGGAGTCTCTCATGTTCTGTCTCCCTTTCTGATAATTCCTACCCATTTCTCCTCCCTTCCCATCTATTCCCCTTCACTATTATTTAAATTTCTAGTGGCTGTGCAAAATATCACAACTCTCGTGGAGGATTATTTGGTAATATCCAACAAAATTACATGTTTTTAGTTTTTGACCCAGCAATTCAACTTCTAGGAATCTACACTGAAGATAAAACATTGACAATATGAAATATATGAACAAGGTTATTCATTGCAACATTATTCACAATAACAAAAAAAAAGGAAGCAACCTATGTATGCAAACATGAGGGACTAGTTGAAGTCCCACCTCAGGCTCCCTGCATGGAGCCTGCTTCTCCTTCTGCCTGTGTCTCCGCCTCTCTCTCTCTCTCTCTCTCTCTCTCTCTCTCTTTCTCTGTGTGTCTCTCATGAATAAATAAATAAAATCTTAAAATAAAATAAAAGAACAAGTCTTCTCCTTGAACATATCTTTTTATATAGTGTGGACTTTGGAAATGCCTTATCAAGAAATAAATCCAAAAAGTATAAAATATAAACCTTGAAACACAAACCTTGAAACACATGAGCATAAATGCCTATCAAATATAACCATACAAAAAAATAATAGTTATCTAAAATACTCTGTGAATCCTTAATAGGCTATTTTCCAATGACAAAAAAGAACTGCAAAGAAAGTTTAGTAGATTTCTTAAGAGTGATATTGATCATAATTTTGAAACTAATTTAGGTATATATTGTAAGATAAAGTAAATAAGTATACTTGTATGATATATATATATGTGGTTAGGCATCAATATTTTCACAGTAAGAAAGCTCTACATCGAGAAACAGGAGCTGCACCAATCTTCCTGGGCGGTAAGGCGCCCGCAGGGAGTTAGAGCAGGACCCAGGAGGGCGGGGATGCCCTCGGGCTCCCTGGGACACTAACAGACACCTGGGCCCTGGGGAGAGTGTGCCGAGCTCCCTAAGGGCTGCAGCACGCGCAGGCGTTGACCCGGGAGCAGATCGGAGGGGCTTGGCTGGCGGCTCTGCGCAGAGGGGGCTGCGCGGCCCCAGGGCAGCTCGGCTGCGTCAGCTCCCGCAGAGGAAGAGGCTCCGTGCAGAGGGGGCTGCGCGGCCAGGAGCAGCTCGGAGGGGCTCGGGCGGCGACTCCTCGGAGAGGCCGCTGCGTGGCCGGGAGCGCGAATCCAACAGCGCAGGCCCGTGAGCACAGGGCGCCCAGACACAGCCCAGGATCTGACCTCCCCCCGGGACAGGCAGAGGCCGGGAGGGCCCCGGACAGCAAGGACACTACTGCACCGAGCTGAGCAGATCAGCGGCCCCGCCACGGAGCCTCCAGGCCCTGCAGACAGAGAGCTCTGGAATTACTGCGGGGCCTGAATCCAGGTTTCGAGAGCTGCCACCACCACTGGGGTTGTTCCTCCTGGGGCCTGACAGGGTAAACAACCCCCACTGAGCCTTGCACCAGGCAGGGGCAGAGCAGCTCCCCCAAGTGCTAACACCTGAAAATCAGCACAGCAGGCCCCTCCCCCAGAAGACCAGCTAGACGGACCAGTTCCAGGGGAAGTCAAGGGACTTAAAGTACACAGAATCAGAAGATACTCCCCCGTGTTTTTTTTTTCTTTTTTCTTTTGATTTCTGATTGCTTCCCCCACCCTTTTTTTTCCTTTTCTTTTTCTTCTCTTTTTTCCTTTTTTTCTTCCTTTTTTCTTTTTTCTTTTTCTCTTTTCTTTCCTTCTTTCTCTCCTCTCTTTTTCTCCTTTTCCCAGCACAACTTCTTTTTGGCCACTCTGCACTGAGCAAAATGACCAGAAGGAAAACCTCACCTCAAAAAAAAGAAATAGTCCTCTCTCCCACAGAGTTACAAAATCTGGATTACAATTCAATGTCAGAAAGCCAATTCAGAAGCACTATTATACAGCTACTGGTGGCTCTAGAAAAAAGCATTAAGGACTCACGAGACTTCATGACTGCAGAATTTAGATCCAATCAGGCAGAAATTAAAAATCAATTGAATGAGATGCAATCCAAACTAGAAGTCCTAACGACGAGGGTTAACGAGGTAGAAGAACGAGTGAGAGACATAGAAGACAAGTTAATGGCAAAGAGGGAAACTGAGGAAAAAAGAGACAGACAATTAAAAGACCATGAAGACAGATTAAGGGAAATAAATGAGAGCCTGAGGAAGAAAAACCTACATTTAAATGGGATTCCCGAGGGCGCCAAAGGGACAGAGGGCCAGAATATGTATTTGAACAAATCCTAGCTGAAAACTTTCCCAATCTGGGAAGGGAAACAGGCATTCAGATCCAGGAAATAGAGAGATCACCCCTAAAATCAATAAAAACCGTTCAACACCTCGACATTTAATAGTGAAGATGGCAAACTCCAAAGATAAAGAGAAGATCCTTAAAGCAGCAAGAGACAAGAAGTCCCTGACTTTCATGGGGAGGAATATTAGGGTAACAGCAGACCTCTCTACAGAAACGTGGCAGGCCAGAAAGGGATGGCAGGATATATTCAGGGTCCTAAATGAGAAGAACATGCAACCAAGAATACTTTATCCAGCAAGGCTCTCATTCAAAATGGAAGGAAAGATAAAGAGCTTCCAAGACAGGCAGAAACTGAAAGAATATGTCACCTCCAAACCAGATCTGCAAGAAATTTTATTTTTTTTTTTTATTTTTTTATTTTTTTTTATAAATTAATTTTTATTGGTGTTCAATTTACCAACATACAGAATAACACCCAGTGCTCATCCCGTCAAGTGTCCCCCTCCGTGCCCGTCACCCATTCACCCCCACTCCCCGCCCTCCTGCAAGAAATTTTAATGGGGACTCTTAAAATTCCCCTTTAAGAAGAAGTTCAGTGGAACAATCCACAAAAACAAGGACTAAATAGATATCATGATGACACTAAACTCATATCTGTCAATAGTAACTCTGAACGTGAACGGGCTTAATGACCCCATCAAAAGGCGCAGGGTTTCAGACTGGATAAAAAAGCAGGACCCATCTATTTGCTGTCTACAAGAGACTCATTTTAGACAAAAGCACACCTACAACCTGAAAATAAAAGGTTGGAGAACCATTTACCATTCAAATGGTTCTCAAAAGAAAGCAGGGGTAGCCATCCTTATATCAGATAAACTAAAATTTACCCCGAAGACTGTAGTGAGAGATGAAGAGGGACACTATATCATACTTAAAGGATCTATCCAACAAGAGGACTTAACAATCATCAATATATATGCCCCGAATGTGGGAGCTGCCAAATACTTAAACCAATTATTAACCAAAGTGAAGAAATATTTAGATAATAATACACTTATACTTGGTGACTTCAATCTAGCTCTTTCTACCCTCGATAGGTCTTCTAAGCACAACATCTCCAAAGAAACGAGAGCTTTAAATGATACACTGATCCAGATAGATTTCACAGATATCTACAGAACTTTACATCCAAACTCAACTGAATACACATTCTTCTCAAGTGTACATGGAACTTTCTCCAGAATAGACCACATACTGTGTCACAAATCGGGTCTGAACCATACCAAAAGATTGGGATCGTCCCCTGCATATTCTCAGACCATAACACCTTGAAATTAGAACTCAATCACAAGAAGAAGTTTGGAAGGACATCAAACACGTGGAGGTTAAGGACCATCCTGCTAAAAGATGAAAGGGTCAACCAGGAAATTAAGGAAGAATTAAAAAGACTCATGGAAACTAATGAGAATGAAGATACAACCATTCAAAATCTTTGGGATGCAGCAAAAGCAGTCCTGAGGGGGAAATACATCGCAATACAAGCATCCATTCAAAAACTGGAAAGAACTCAAATACAAAAGCTAACCTTACACATAAAGGAGCTATAGAAGAAACAGCAGATAGATCCCACATCCAGCAGAAGAAGAGAGTTAATTAAAATTTGAGCAGAACTCAGCGAAATCGAGACCAGAAGAACTGTGGAACAGATCAACAGAACCAGGAGTTGGTTCTTTGAAAGATTTAATAAGATAGATAAACCATTAGCCAATCTTATTAACAAGAAGAGAGAGAAGACTCAAATTAATAAAATCATGAATGAGAAAGGAAAGATCACTACCAACACCAAGGAAATACAAACGATTTTAAAAACATACTATGAACAGCTCTACGCCAATAAATTAGGCAATCTAGAAGAAATGGACGCATTCCTGGAAAGCCACAAACTACCACAACTGGAAGAGGAAGAAATAGAAAACCTGAACAGGCCAATAACCAGGGAGGAAATTGAAGCAGTCATCAAAAACCTCCCAAGACACAAGAGTCCAGGGCCAGATGGCTTCCCACGGGAATTCTATCAAACGTTTAAAGAAGAAATCATACCTATTCTACTAAGGCTGTTTGGAAAGATAGAAAGAGATGGAGTACTTCCAAATTCATTCTATGAGGCAGCATCACCTTAATTCCAAAACCAGACAAAGACCCCACCAAAAAGGAGAATTACAGACCAATATCCCTGATGAACATGGATGCAAAAATTCTCAACAAGATACTAGCCAATAGGATCCAACAACGCATTAAGAAAATTATTCACCATGAGCAAGTAGGATTTATCCCCGGGACACAAGGCTGGTTCAACACTCGTAAAACAATCGATGTGATTCATCATATCAGCAAGAGAAAAACCAAGAACCATATGATCCTCTCATTAGATGCAGAGAAAGCATTTGACAAAATACAGCATCCATTCCTGATCAAAACTCTTCAGAGTGTAGGGATAGAGGGAACTTTCCTCGACATCTTAAAAGCCATCTACGAAAAGCCCACAGCAAATATCATTCTCAATGGGGAAGCACTGGGAGCCTTTCCCCTAAGATCAGGAACCAGACAGGGATGTCCACTCTCACCACTGCTATTCAACATAGTATTGGAAGTCCTAGCCTCAGCAATCAGACAACAAAAAGACATTAAAGGCATTCAAACTGGCAAAGAAGAAGTCGAACCCTCCCTCTTCACCAATGACATGATACTCTACATAGAAAACCCAAAAGACTCCACCCCAAGATTGCTAAAACTCATACAGCAATTTGGCAGCGTGGCAGGATACAAAATCAATGCCCAGAAATCAATGGCATTTCTATACACTAACAATGAGACTGAAGAAAGAGAAATTAAGGAGTCAATCCCATTTACGATTGCACCTAAAAGCATAAGATACCTAGGAATAAACCTAACCAAAGAGGTAAAGGATCTATACCCTAAAAACTATGGAACACTTCTGAAAGAAATTGAGGAAGACACAAAGAGATGGAAAAATGTTCCATGCTCATGGATTGGCAGAATTAATATTGTGAAAATGTCAATGTTACCCAGGGCAATTTACACGTTTAATGCAATCCCTATCAAAACACCATGGACTTTCTTCAGAGAGTTAGAACAAATTATTTTAAGATTTGTGTGGAAGCAGAAAAGACCCCGAATAGCCAGGGGAATTTTAAAAAAGAAAACCATATCTGGGGGCATCACAATGCCAGATTTCAGGTTGTACTACAAAGCTGTGGTCATCAAGACAGTGTGGTACTGGCATAAAAACAGACACATAGATCAATGGAACAGAATAGAGAACCCAGAAGTGGACCCTGAACTTTATGGTCAACTAATATTCGATAAAGGAGGAAAGACGATCCACTGGAAGAAAGACAGTCTCTTCAATAAATGGTGCTGGGAAAATTGGACATCCACATGTAGAACAATGAAACTAGACCACTCTCTTACACCATACACAAAGATAAACTCAAAATGGATGAAAGATCTAAATGTGAGACAAGATTCCATCAAAATCCTAGAGGAGAACACAGGCAACACCCTTTTTGAACTCGACCACAGTAACTACTTGCAAGATACATTATTCAAGGCAAAAGAAACAAAAGCAAAAATGAACTATTGGGACTTCATCAAGATAAGAAGCTTTTTCACAGCAAAGGATACAGTCCACAAAACTAAAAGACAACCTACAGAATGAGAGAAGATATTTGCAAATGACGTATCAGATAAAGGGCTATCCATGATCTATAAAGAACATATGAAACTGAACACCAAAGAAACAAACAATCCAATCATGAAATGGGCAAAAGACATGAAGAGAAATCTCACACAGGAAGACATAGACATGGCCAACATGTACATGAGAAAATGCTCTGCATCACTTGCCATCAGGGAAATACAAATCAAAACCACAATGAGATACCACCTCACACCAGTGAGAATGGGGAAAATTAACAAGGCAGGAAACCACAAATGTTGGAGAGGATGCGGAGAAAAGGGAACCCTCCTGCACTGTTAGTGGGAATGTGAACTGTTGCAGCCACTCTGGAAAACTGTGTGGAGGTTCCTCAAAGGGTTAAAAATAGATTTGCCCTATGGCACAGCAATTGCACTGCTGGAGATTTACCCCAAAGATACAGATGCAATGAAACACATTTTTTGGGGGGGGGAATAAGTCATAGTTTTATTTTTCAGTAGTGAAAATCGCAAGTGGCAACTTGCCTTTGGAAAGGACATTAAAGAATATCGGGGTAATAAGCTGTCTCATAGAGCTAGTAGCCCACGCATGACTCTATTAGCACACAGGTCTCAAAGAAAGTCCAATTAAATAAATCTCAGAATTACATGCTTTCAAGTAAAGCATCAAAACAAAAAAAAATCAAGAACAACAAAAAGTGATATAGAATCCATAAAGTGGTATGTGAAGAAGAAAAAGGAAAATCTGAAATCCTCACACTGATTGAAATCAAGGGAGCCCAAATCTGTTTCTTCTTAAAAATATTTATGGATATAGCTGTGTTTTTCTGAACGTCTCATTCGTAATACTCAGTCTTGTGAGCCTGGTTCCATAATAATCTATAATGTAACTACTTCCTTCTGAAGGTCCAACAATCTGCATTGAAATAGGAATGAAATCAATTAAACTCCCAATTCCACAAAAACCTATAGTGCAAAACTTTAACAAACCCAAGGCAGGGTATCCAAGGTAAAATCCATCTGCTCCCAACCATCCAAGAAAAAGAGACACCTGCACCCCAATGTTTCTAGCAGCCATGTCCACAATAGCCAAACTGTGGAAGGAGCCTTGGTGTCCATCGACAGATGAATGGATAAAGAAGATGTGGTTTATGTATACAATGGAATATTACTCAGCCATTAGAAATGACAAATACCCACCATTTGCTTCCACGTGGATGGAACTGGAGGGTATTTTGCTGAGTGAAGTAAGGCAATCGGAGAAGGACACACATTATATGGACTCATTCATTTGGGGAATATAAGGTTTCCCAGTGCATATAAAGTTCTGTTTACTCTATAGTGTAGTCTATTAAGTGTAGAAGAGCATTGTTTTTTTTTAAAAAAAAAAACAAGTCCATACTTTACTTAAAAATACTTTATTGCTAAAAATTGCTAACCATCATCTGAGTGATGAACAAGTTGTAATCACTGATCCCAGTTCACCATAACAAATATAATGAAAAAGTTTGAGCTATTGTAAGAATTATCAAAATGTGGCATAGAGATATGAAGTAGCCAAACGTTGTTGGAGAAAGTGGTGCTGATAGACTTCCTTGAAGCAGAGTTGTCACAAACCTTCAATATGTATAAAATGCAATATCTATGTAGTGCAATAAAGCAAAATACAATAAAATAGGACACAACTGTGTATGAAAAATGCTATCACACTGTAGTTTTTATTTTAATATTTTATTAAATTATAAGTGAGCATGTTTATGTGTTTAAGGACCATTTTTTTTCAGTGAATAGTTTGTGTCCTGTGTCATTTTTCTTCTGTTTTCAAAGTTTTAAGGGTACAGGGCAGGGCATAGGAAGATGGTGGAGCAGGAGGACACTGACTTCACCCCATCCCATGTTTTCAACTAGATATCACCCATAATAAAGTCAATAAACTGGAGAGCAATCCAAAGATGGCAGAACAAACTCCACAACTAAACACAAGCTGCATCTGAAAGGTTAGGAAGGTTAGAAAGGGCGAGGGAGGCTGCCTGCAGGAAGAAAGGAGCTGCACTGAAGCTGCACTGGAGAGGGACCTCAAACACCAGGGGGCTCATACAAGAAAGAGCAAGCCCCATAACATTTGGCTTTAAAAACCAGAGGGGCTGAACTCCATAAACCAGGGAGACTTAGAACCTGGAGCTTTGGAGGTCAGCTGACTCAGCACTGGGCAAGCTGGAGGGCGAGTGATAGCCAGGACACCACCCTTAAAGAGAAAGTAGCTTTTGCAGAGAGGGAACGTAAAAGCAGCCGTTTACATAACACCGGGGCAAACAGGAAGCAGATCTGTTCACGATGATTTCTGAGCATGTTGGGGGACTTCTCCAAAAATGAGGAAGCTGGCAGGTGCCATTTTCCTTTCCCATTCCCAGCATAAGCACTGACACACCTGCAGGAGGAGGAGATACACTTGTTAGCTAACCCTATAGCAATGCACCACACCCACAAGTTATCTGGAGGACTTCCTATACAAAGCCTGCTGGCTCTGGGCTCAGAGCAAATTTTGTTAAAGCCTTGTGGACACATGGCCCAGCTGGCCAGGCACACAGTTGCCACCATACACAGCACAAATCTACTGCACCATGCCCAGTCTTGTTCCCCTAGCCACCCTTGCATACTGCTCCAGACCATCTTCCCCCAGCCACTGTCATGTATCTTGCTCAGACACCAGGTTCACAGCTGTGGCCACATAGGGCCCAATCACTGCACCATGCCCTGTTTCATACCCCTGACCACCATTGCAGACCATGCCCAGCCTCATACCCCTGGCCACCTGGGGCACACAGCCCCTAACCACTGCAGTACTTCAGGGGATATGGCATATGGCTAATGAGCCAGCATAAATTTTGCTAACACTGCTGTCCTGCACCCAAGTTTCCAATAAGGCAAACCACCCCACAGCAGGAATCCCTGTGTCCACTAACATCAGAAAGCAAGCACAGCCTACAACAAGCAGAGAGTTAGGCAGATGACTGCATTGAAAGCAAAAGTAACTCAGACACAATAGTAGGGAGGAAGCAACATAATAGGATACTCTCCTAAAGGGCCAGGTTCTTGTAAATAGGGGAGACTACACTACTGGGCACTCCAGAACCTTATCTTCATAAAGTCACTACTTTCAGGAGCAGAAGACACAGATGGCATTCTTAACACACAGAGAAAGACACAGAGAGGCAGACAAAAGGAGGAGACAGAAATTTATCCCAAATGAAATAGGACAAAGCCACAGTGGGAGATTTAAGCAAAAGAGATGTAAGTATCATGTTCAATAAATAATTTGAAGGAATGATCATAAGGATACTCACTGAACTTGAGAAAAGAGTGGTAGACATGTGTAAGACCATTAACACAAAGATAAGGAATAACATGGTAGAGATAAAGGGCACAGTAAATGGAATGAGAAACACACCTAATGGAATGAGCAGTAGGATGAAAGAAGCATAATGAATTAGTGATCAACTCCTTTATAGTAATGGAAAGTAATCAAGCTGAACAAAAGAGAGAGAAAATAATTATGTGAAATGAGAGTAGATGTAGGAAACTCAGTGACTCCACCAAATGTAATAACCTTCAAGTTATAGGAGTCCCAGAAAAAAGAAGAGAGAGAAAGGGGGACAGAAAATTTATTTGAAGAAATGATAGCTGAAAACTTCCATAATCTGGGGAAAGAAACAGACATCCAGATCCAGGAGTCACAGAGAACGCTGAACAGAGCCAGGAAAAGCAGACTGACATAAAGATATACTATAAACTAAATTTGCAAAATATACTGATAACAAAATTATAAAATCAGCAAGAAAATAATGAAGTTACCAACTTACCAGGGAAAACCTAAAAGGCTAACATGAGATTTTTCAATGGCAACTTTGCAGCCAGAAGAGAATGGCATAATATATTCAAAGTGCTGTATGGGAAAAATCAGTAGTCAAGAATACTGTAACCAACAAGGCTATCATTCAGAATACAAGGAGAGATAAAGAGTTTTCCAGACAAAAAAATTAAAGGAGTTCATAATCACTAAAGTAGCTCTGCAAGAAATATGAAAAGGGACTCTTTGAGTGGAAAATAGAGACCAAAAGTGACAGTATAGAGGTAGGAAAGATAAAAACAATAAAAATGAATATTTCCATAAAAAATCAGTCAAGGAACTCACAAAAATGCATATAAAATATAATATATACCTAAAATGTGGAGAGGAGAAGAGAGAAGAATGGCTTCAAATCTAAATGACTGCCAACTTAATATAGACTGCTATGTGCAGAGACATTATATAAAAACCTAATTGTAATAATTTTTAAAAAACACTAAAAATATGTAATGAATAAATAAAGAAATCAAAACATATCACTAAAGAAAATCAGCAAACCATGAAAGAAAGAAAAGAATCAGAGAAAATCTTTAGAAACAACTACAAAACAAGTAATTAAATGGTAATAAATGCATGTCTATCAATAATTATGTTGAATGTAAATGGACTAAATGCTCCAAACAAAATACATAGGTGACAGAATGGATAAAAATACAAGACCTATCCATATGTTATCTATAAGAGATCTATTTTTTTAAAGATTTATTTATTTATTCATGATAGACGTGTAGAGAGAGAGAGAGAGAGAGGCAGAGACACAGGAGGAGGGAGAAGCAGGCTCCATTCAAGGAGCCGGACGTGGGACTCCATCCCGGGACTCCAGGATTATGCCCTGGGCCAAAGGCAGGCACTAAACCACTGAGCCACCCAGGGATCCCCAAGAGATCTATTTTAGACCTAAACACACTTGCAGATTGAAAGTGAGAAAATGGAGAAATATCCATTACATGAATGGATGTCAAAAGAAAGTTGGACTAGCAATACTTATATTGACAAAATACAGTTTAAAACAAATACTGCAACAAGAGACAAAGAAGGACACTATATAATAATAAAAGGGACAGTTTGGAATGCCTGGGTGTCTCACTGGTTGAGCGTTAGCCAATGGCTCAGGGCATGGTACTGGAGTCCTGGTATCAAGTCCCGCATCAGGCTCCCTGCAGGAAGCCTGCTTTTCCCTTTGCCTATGTCTCTGTCTTTCTCTGTGTGTCTCTCATAAAAATAAATAAAACCTTTAAAAAATAAAAGGGACAATCCAACAGAAAGATCTAACTATTGTAAATATTTATGTACCCATAATAGGAGCACCTAAATCCATAAAATTTAATAACAAACATAAAGGGACTAATGATAATACAATAATAGTAGGGGACTTTTTTTTTTAATTTTTTTTATTTATTTATGATAGTCACACAGAGAGAGAGAGAGAGGCGCAGAGACACAGGCAGAGGGAGAAGCAGGCTCCATGCACCAGGAGCCTGACGTGGGATTCGATCCCGGGTCTCCAGGATTGCGCCCTGGGCCAAAGGCAGGCGCCAAACCGCTGCGCCACCCAGGGATCCCCAATAGTAGGGGACTTTAATACCTTATGTACATCAATGGACAGATTCTTTAAATAGAATGTCAACAAGGAAACTATGGCTTTTAATGGCACACTGGACCAGATGGATTTAACAGATATATTCAGAACATTCCATCCTAAAACAACAGAAAACAAAATCTTTTCAATTGCACATAGGACATTCTCCAGAAAAGATCACATATTAACTCATAAAACAAACTTCAACAAACTCAAGAAGATTGAAATCATGCCATACATATTTTGTGACCAAAACTCTTTGAAACTAGAAGTCAATCAGAAGAGAAAACCTGAAAAGACCACAACTACAGGAAGTTAAATAACATACTGTAAACAATGAATGGGTCAACCAGGAAATCAAGGAAAAAAGTAGAAATGGTGACAAAGCATGAGAGACTCCTAACTCTGGGAAACAAACAAGGGTTAGTGGAAGGGGAGGTGAGCCAGGGGATAGGGTGACTGGGTGACAGGCACTGAGGAGGGCACTTGACGGGATGGGCACTGGGTATTATACTACATATTGGCAGATCAAACTTCAAAAAAAAAAGTTAAAAAAAAGAAATTCAAAAATATGTGGAAAGAAACAAAAATGGAAACACAATGTTCCAAAACCTCTGGGATGCAATAAAAGCAGTTAAAAGATGGAAGTTTATGGCAACAAAGATCTACCTCAAGACACAAGGAAAACTCAAATTAACCAAGTAATCTAGAAAAAAGAACAGAAAAATAAACACTAAGACCAGCAGAAGGATGGAAATAATAAAGATTAGAGCAAAAATAAATGATACAGAAACTAAGAGAGAGAGAGAGAGAGAGAGAGAGAGAGAGAGAGGGGGGGGGGGGGACAGGTCAATGAACCCAGGAGCTACGTCTTTGAAAAAGTCAATAAAATTGACAACCTCTACCCAGACTTATCAAGATAAAAAAGAGAAAAGATCCAAATAAATAAATTCACAGATGAAAGAGGAGAAACAACAACCGACACCACGGAAATACAAACAAACATAAGAAAATATTATGAAAAACTATATGCTGACAAATGGATAAATTCTTAGAAACATATAAACTACCAAAATTGAAACAAGAAGAAATAGAACATATGAACAAACTGATAACCAGCAAAGAAATTGAGTCAATAATCAAAATGATACCAACAAACAAAAACTCAGGGCTAAATGGCTTCGCAGACAAATTCTACAAAATATTTAAAGAATACGTAATATCTATTTTTCTTAAACTATTCCAAAAAAAAAACAGAAAAAGAAAGAAAACTTACAAGTTCATTCTATGAGGCCTGCTTTACTGTGACACTAAAACTAGAGAAAAATATCACTAAAAAAGAGAACTACAGGCCAATATTTCCAGTAAACATAGAGGCAAAAATCCTCAATAAAATTCTAGCAAACTGAAGTCGATAATACATTAAAAAAATCATTCACTATGATCAAGTGGGATTTATTCCTGGGTTGCAAGTGTGATTCAATATTCACAAATCAATCAATGTGATACATCACATCAATAGGAGAAAGTATAACAAACATATGATCATTTCAACAGATGCAGAAAAAATAGTCCACAAAGTACAACATTCATTCATAATAAAAACTCTCAACAAAATATGTTTAGAGGCAATGTACCTCATAATAAAGGACATCTAGGAAAAAAACCCAGGTAACATCATACTTAATAGAAAAAACTGAGCTTTTCCTGTAAGGTCAGAATCAAGAAAAAGATTTCAACTCTCACCACTTTTATTCAGCAATCAGACAATAAAAAGAAATAAATGGAATCTAAATGGGTAAGGAAGAAGTCAAACTTTCGCTATTTGAGAATGGCATTATACTATATAAGAAAACACAAAAGACTCTACCAAAAAACTACTAAAACTAATAAACTAATTCAGTAAAGTCACAGATACAAAATGTACAGAAATCTGTTGCATTTCTAAATGCAAATAATCAAACAGCAGAAATAGAAATCAAGGAATCAATCCCATTTACAGTTGCACCACAAACCATAAGATATCTAGGAATAAACCTAACTAAAGAGGTAAAAGATCTGTATGATGAAAACCATAAAACGCTGATGAAAGAAACTGAAAAGAACACAAAGAAATGAAAAATATTGCATGCAAATGGATTGGAAGAACAAATATCTTTAAAATGTTTATATTACCCAAGCAATCTAGGCATTTAATGCAATCACTATCAAAATACCACCAATATTTTTCACAAAGCTAGAATGAACTATTCTAAAATTTGTATGGGACTACAAAAGATCCCAAAATGGCCAAGAGAGTCTTGAAAAAAGAAAGGCAAACCTGGAGGCATCACAATTCTGGGTTTCATGTTATATAACAAAGCTATAGTGAACAAGAGAGGATGTTATTGGTACAAAAACAGACACAGAATTCAAATAAACAGAATAGAGAACCCAGAAATGGACCCTCAACTCTATGGTCAAATAATCTTTGACAAAGTAGGAAGGAATATCCAATGGCAAAAAGATAGTCTCTTCAACAAATAGTGGTGGGAAAACTGGACAGTACATGTTGAAGAATGAAACTGGACCACTTTCGTACACCATACACAAAACTAAATTCAAAATGGATGAAAGACCTAAATTTGAGACAGGAAACCATCAAAATCCTAGAGAAGAACACAGGCAGCAACTTCTATGACTTTAGCTAGAGCAACTTCTTATTAGACACATCTCTGGAGGAAAGGGAAACAAAAGCAAAAATGAACTATTGGGACTTCATCAAGATAACAGCTTCTGTATGGTGAAGGAAACAATCAACAAAACTTAAAGGCAGCCTAAGGAATGGGAGAAGATATTTGCAAATGACACTTCTGACAAAGAGTTAATATCAGAATTATATAAAGAACTTACCAAACTCAACACACAAAAACCAAATGATCAAGTTAAGAAATGAGTGGAAGATATGAATAGACACCTTTTCAAAGAAGACGTCCGGATGGCAAACAGACACATGATAAGATTCTCAACTTCACTCATAACCAGGGAAATACAAATCAAAACCATGGTGGGATACCGCCTCATGTCTGCCAGTAGGGCTAAAATTAATACAACAAACAACAGGTGTTGGCAAGGATGTGGAAAAAGGGGAATGGTCTTGCACTGTTGGTGGCAATGCAAAATGGTGCAACCACATTGGAAAACAGTATAGAGGTTCATCAAAAAGTTTAAAAATAGAAATACACTATGATTAAGCAATTGCACTACTAGGTATTTATCGAAATGATGCAAAAATGCTAATACAAAAGGATACATGTACTACAGTGTTTATAGCAGCATTACCAACAAACACTAAATTATGGAAGGACTCCAAATGCCCATTGATTGATGAATGGACAAAGAAGTTGTGAGAGGTTTATCTGTGGAGGCGGGGCAAGATGTCAGAAGACCCCAAGTCACCTGTCCTCACCAAATTACCTAGATAACTTTCAAATCATCCTGAAAACCTATGAATTCGGCCTGAGATATAAAGAGAGAACAGCGGAATGCTACAGTGAGAAGAGTCCGTGATTCTATCAAGGTGGGAAGACAGAAAAAAATAAAGAAATAAAAAAGCATCCAATGAGGAGGGTCCCCTGTGAGGACCCCGGCTAAGGCCTGGGGGCGAGTGCCCCCAGGACAGGAAAGCCCCAGCCCTGGGAAGCAGGAACTTTACCAATCTTCCCGGATGGAAAAACACTCGCAGGGAGCTCGGGCAGGATCCCAGGAGGGGCAGGGATGCCCTCAGGCCCCCAGGGGCACTAAGAGAGGAACTGCACCCAGGAGAAAGCCGCCACACACCTTGGGCCAAGCTCCCTAAAGGGCTGCAGCACCTGCCCGGCGGGGCCCCAGGAGCAGCTCAGGAAGCGGCTCCCCGTGGAGGGGTCTGCGTGCCCCAGGGAGTGCAATTCCAGCGGCACAGGCTCCGGAGCCCAAGGCACTGGGGGACACAGGCCAAGATCCGGTGCTCCCCCTGGGACAGGCAGAGGCTGGGAGGACCCAGGACAGCAAGGACGCTCCTGCCGCTGGGCACCCGAGCTGTGCAGATCAGCATCCCACACACCCCCCCCCCCCACGCATCCAGGCCCCTGTGGACTGTGAGACTGTGGTAGTTACTGTGGGAGCTGACTCCAGAGCTGGAGAGCTGGCCGCCGCAACTGTTGTTGCTCCTCCTGGTGTCACCTTGTGCCTGGGAAGAAGCAGGGCTGCCAGGGAACAGGAGCCTGACAGGATAAAGAGCTCCATTCTGAGCCATACACCTGGTAGAGGGCTGGGCAGCTCCCCCAGGTGGACACACCTGAGAACCAGCACAGCAGGCCCCTCCTACAGAGCACCAGCTGGAAGGACAGGAGAAGAGCAAGTTCTTGACCAAGCAGCACTGGAAAGTCCCGGGGAAGTCGAGAGACTTACAGTATATAGAATAAGAGATACCCTTCCTTGTTTTTTGTTTTGTGTTTGTTTCACACCCGCTTTTTTTCTTTTTCTCCTTTTTCCAGTACAACGTGTTTTTGGCCACACTGCACTGAGCAAAATGACTAGAAGGAAAAACCCACCGCAAAAGAAAAAATCAGAAACACTATTCGCTCCCAAAGTGTTACAGAATTTTCATTACATTCAATGTCAGAAAGCCAATTTAAAAGCACAATTATAAAGCTACTGGTGGCTCAAGAAAAAAGCATAAAGGAATCAAGAGACTTCATGACTGCAGAATTTAGATCTAATCACACCAAAATTAAAAATCAATTAAGTGAGATGCAACCCAAACTGGAGGTCCTAACGACAAGGGTTAACGAGGTAGAAAAACGAGTGAGTGACATAGAAGACAAGTTGATGGCAAGGAAGGAAGCTGAGGAGAAAAAGAAAAACAATTAAAAGATATGAAGATAGGTTAAGGGAAATAAAAGACAGCCTCAGAAGGAAAAATCTACGTTTAATTGGAGTTCCAGAGGGCGCCGAAAGAAAGAGAGGACCAGAAAGTGTATTTGAACAGATGCAGATGGACACTATATCATACTTAAAAGATGCTACCAACAAGAGGACCTAACAGTCATCAATATTTATGCCCCGAATGTGTGAGCTGCCAAGTATATCAATCAATTAATAACCAAAGTCAAGACATACTTAGATAGTAATACACTTATACTTGGAGACTCGAATACAGCACTTTCTACAATTGATATCTCTTCTAAGCACAACATCTCCAAAGAAATAAGAGTATTAAATTATACACTGGACCGGAGGGATTTCACAGATATTTAGAGAACTTTACATACAAATGCAACTGAATACACATTCTTCTCAAGTGCACATGGAACTTTCTCCAGAATAGAACACTTACTGGGTCACAAATCAGGTCTTAACTGATAACAAAAGATTGGGATCGTCCTCTGAATATTTTCAGACCATAGACCTTGGAAACTTGGTCAAGTTCACAAGAAGAAATTTGGAAGAAATTCAAACACGTGGAGGTTAAAGACTAGCCTACTAAAAGATGAAAGGGTCAACCAGGAAATTAGAGAAAAATTGAAAAGATTCATGCAAACTAATGAGAAGAAGATACAACCATTCAAAAGCTTTGGTATATAGCAAAAGCAGTCCTGAGGGGGAAATACATCGCAATACAAGCATCCACCCAAAAACTGGAAAGAACTCAAATACAAAGCTAACCTTCCACCTAGAGAGGTGGAGAAGGAACAGCAAATTAAACCTTCAGCCAGCAGAAGAAGACAGTTAATAAAGATTCTAGCAGTACTCAATGAAATAGAGACCAGAATTACTGTGGAACAGATTAACAAAACCAAGAGTTGGTTCTTTGAAAGAATTAATAAGATAGATAAAACATTATCCAGCCTTATTAAAAAGAAGAGATAAAATACTCAAATTAATAAAATCATGAATGAGAAAGGAGAGATCAACACCAATACCAAGGAAATACAAAGAATTTTGAAAACTTATTATGAGCAGCTATATGCCAATAAATTAGGCAATCTAGAAGAAATGGACACATTTCTGGAAAGCCCCAAACTCCCAAAACTGGAACGGGAAGAAATAGAAAACCTGAACAGGCCAATAACCAGGGAGGAAATTGAAGCAGTCATCAAAAACCTCCCAAGACACAAAAGTCCAGGGCCAGATGGCTTCCCACGGGAATTCTATCAAACGTTTAAAGAAGAAATCATACCTATTCTACTAAAGCTGTTCGGAAAGATAGAAAGAGATGGAGTACTTCCAAATTCATTCTATGTGGCCAGCATCACCTTAATTCCAAAACCAAAGACCCCACCAAAAAAGAGAATTACAGACCAATATCCCTGATGAACAAGGATGCAAAAATTCTAAACAAGATACTGGCCAATTGGATCCAATAGTACATTAAGAAAATTATTCACCATGACCAAATGGGATTTATCACCGGGATGCAAAGCTGGTTCAACACTCATAAAGCCATCAGTGCGGTAGATCATATCAAGAAGAGAAAAACAAGAAGCATATGATCCTCTCAATAGATGCAGAGAAAGCATTTGACAAAATACAGCATCCATTCCTGATCAAAACTCTTCAGAGTGTAGGGATAGAGGGAACATTCTCCAGCATCTTAAAATCCATGTTTGAAAACCCCACAGCAAATATCATTCTCCATGTGGAAACACTGAGAGCCTTTCCCCTAAGATCAGGAACAAGACAGGGATGTCCACTCTCACCACTGCTAATCAACATAATATTAGAAGTCCTAGCCTCAGCAATCAGGCAACAAAAAGAAATAAAACGCATTCAAATTGGCAAAGAAGAAGTCAAACTCTCCCTCTTTGAGGATGACATTATACTGTACATACAAAACCCAAAAGACTCCACCCCAATATTGCTAAAACTCATACAGCAATTTAGGAGCATGGCAGGATACAAAATCAATGCCCAGAAGTCAGTGGCATTTCTATACACTAACAATGAGACTGAAGAAAGAGAAATTAAGGAGTCCATCCCATTTACAATTGCACCCAAAAGCAGAAGATACCTAGGAATAAACCTAACCAAAGAAGTAAAGGATCTATACCCTAAAAACTACAGAACACTTTTGAAAGAAATTTTTTTAAAGATTTTATTTATTGATTCATTCATCAAAGACACACACTAAGAGAGGGAGAGACACAGGCAGAGGGAAAAGCAGACTCCATGTCAGGAGCCTCATATGCGACTATATCCCAGGTCTCCAGGATCTCGCCCTGGGCCAAAGGCAGGCGCTAAACCACTGAGCCACCCAGGGATTCCGACTTCTGAAAGAAATTGAGGAAGACACGAAGAGATGGAAAAATATTCCATGCTCATGGATTGGAAGAATTAATATTGTGAAAATTTCAATGTTACCCAGGGCAATTTTCATATTTAATGAAATCCCTATCATACCCCAAATAGCCAGGGGAATATCAAAAAAGAAACCCAGAGCTGGGGGCATCACAATGCCAGATTTCAGGTTGTACTACAAAGCTGTGGTCATCAAGACAGTGTGGTATTGGCAGAAAAACAGACACATAGGACAATGGAACAGATTAGCGAATCCAGAAGTGGACCCTCAACTTTATGGTCAGCTAATATTTGACAAAGCAGGAAAGACTATCCACTGGAAGAAAGACAGTCTCTTCAATAAATGGTGTTGGGAAAATTGGACAGGCACATGCAGAAGAATGAATCTGGACCATTCTCTTACACCATACACAAAGATAAACTCAAAATGGATGAAAGATCTCAATGTGAGACAAGAATCCATCAAAACCCTAGAAGAAAACACAGGCAACACCCTTTTTGAACTTGGCCACAGCAACTTCTTCCAAGATACATCCATGAAGGCAAGAGAAACAAAAGCAAAAATGAATTTTTGGGACTTCATCCAGATCAAAAGCTTCTGCACAGCAAAAGAAACAGTCAACTAATCTAAAAAACAATCTAAAGAATGGGAAAAGATATTTGTAAATGACGTATCAGATAAAGGGCTAGTTTCCAAGATATATAAAGAAATTATTCAACTCAACAGCAAAGAAACAAGCAATCTAATCATGAAATGGACAAAAAAAATAATAAAAGAAATATCACAGAGGAAGACATATTCATGGCCCAGAAGCACATGAGAAAATCCTCCACATCACTGGCCATCAGGGAAATACAAATCAAAACCACAATGAGATACCACCTCACACCAGTGAGAATTGGAAAAATTAACAATGCAGGAAACCACAAATGTTGGAGAGGATGTGGAGAAAGGGAAACACTCTTGCACTGTTGGTGGGAATGTGAACTGGTGCAGCCACTCTGGAAAACTGTGTGGAGGTTCCTCAAAGAGTTAAAAATAGATCTGCCCTACGACCCAGCAATTGCACTGCTGGGGATTTACCCCAAAGATACAGATGCTGTGAAACACTGGAACACCTGTACCCCAACATTAATAGCAGCAATATCCACAATAGCCAAACTGTGGAAGGAGTCTTGGTGTTCATCAAAAGTTGAATGGATAAAGAAGATGTGGTCTATTTATACAATGGAGTATTCCTTAGCCATTAGAAACGACAGATACCCACCATTTGCTTCGACGTGGATGGAACTGGAGGGTATTATGCTGAGTGAAATAAGTCAATCAGAGAAGAACAAACATTATATGGTCTCATTCATTTGGGGAATATAAAAATTAGTGAAAGGGAATAAAGGCAAAGGAGAGGAAATGAGTAAAAATATCAGTGAGGGTGACAAAACATGAGAGACACCTTACTCTGGGAAACGACAAGGGGTAGTGTAAAGGGAAGTGGGCGGGTGGTTGGGTTGACTGGATGATGGGCACTGAGGGCGACACCTGATGTGATGGGCACTAGGTGGTATGCTTAAAGTTGGCAAATTGAACTCCAATTAAAAAGATTAAAAAAAGACGTCGTGATATATATATGCCATAAAAGTGAATGAAATCTTGCCATTTACAATAATATTGGTGAAGCTAAAGAGTATTATGCTAAGCTAAATAAGTCAGAGAAAGATTCCATATGATTTCACTCATATGTGGAATTTGAGAAACAAAACAAACAAACATAGGGGAAAAAGTCAAGAAAGACACTCAACTATAGAGAACAAACTTATGGCTACCAGATGGGTGATGGGTGGCTGCATGGATTAAACTGGTGATGGGGAGTGTACTTGTTTTTTTTTTATAAATTTATTTTTTATTGGTGTTCAATTTGCCAACATATAGAATAACACCCATTGTTCATCCCATCAAGTGCCCTCCTCAGTGCCCGCCACCCAGTCACCGCCACCCCCCTGCCCACCTCCCTTTCTACCACCCCTAGTTTGTTTCCCAGATTTAGGAGTCTCTCATGTTCTGTCACCCTCTCTGGTATTTCCCACTCATTTTCTGTCCTTTCCCCTTTATTCCCTTTCACTATTTTTTATATTCCCCAAATGAATGAGACCATATAATGTTTGTCCTTCTCCGATTGACTTATTTCAGGGGAGTGTACTTGTTGTAATGAGTACCCAGTGATGTAAGTGTTGAATCACTAAATTCTACACCTGAAACTAATATTAGGCTCTGTTAACTTACAGGAATTTAAATGAAAACTTGAAAAAAACCACAAACCTGTAGTAATCAAAACAGTATCTCCTGGCACAAAAAATAGACACATAGACCAAGAGATCACAATAGATAATCCAGAATTGAACCCAGTATTATATGGTCAGTTAATCTTTCGCAAAATAATAAAGAGCATCCAATGAAAAAAAGACAGCCTGCTCAACAAATGGGGCTGGGAAACTGGCAGCCACATGCAAAAGAATGAAAATGGATCACTTTATTTCACCATACACACACACACAAAAAAAAAAAAAACTCAAAATGGATTTAACCTCATTGTGATATGTGAAACCATAAAAAATCCTAGAGGAGAACAGAGGCGATAACTTCTTTGACATTAGCCTGATGTGAGATAAACAAAAGCAAACATAAACTATTGGGGCTATTCAAAATACAAAGCTTCTGCACAGCATCAGAAACAATCAACAAAACTAAATAGTAACCCACAGAATGGGAGAAGATATTTGAAAATGACATAGCCAATAAAGGGCTAATATCTAAAATATGTAAAGAACATATAAAACTTAACACCTCAAAAATGCTAACTGGTGAGAGAGAGGCAGAGACACAGGCAGAGGGAGAAGCAGACTCCATGCAGGGAGCCTGATGTGGGACTTGATCCCAGGACCCCAGGATCACGCCCTGAGCCAAAGGCAGATGCTCAACCGCTGAACCACCCAGATAACCTTCAAACCATCCTGAAAATCTACGAATTCGGCCTGAGATTTAAAGAGAGACCAGCTGGAATGCTACAGTGAGAGGAGTTCACGCTTCTATCAAGGTAGGAAGACGGGGAAAAAGAAATAAAGAAACAAAAGGCCTCCGAGGGGGAGGGGCCCCGCGAGGAGCCGGGCTGAGGCCGGGGCGAGTGTCCCCAGGACAGGAGAGCCCCGTCCCGGAGGAGCAGGAGCTGCACCAACCTTCCCGGCGGCGGAAAGGGGCTCGCAGGGAGTTGGAGCAGGACCCAGGAGGGCGGGGATGCCCTCGGGCTCCCGGGGACACTAACAGGCACCTGCAAGCGCAGGAGAGTGCACCGAGCTCCCTAAGGGCTGCAGCACGCACCGGAGCAGTTCGGAGGGGCTCGGGAGCGGCTCCAGGGAGGGAGCTGCGGGGCGGGAGCGCAAATCCAACAACACAGGCCCGGGAGCACAGGGCGCCGGGACACAGCCCAGGATCCGGCCTCCCCCCGGGACAGGCAGAGGCCGGGAGGGCCCAGGACAGCAAGGACGCTCCTGCCCCGAGCTGAGCAGATCAGCGGCCCCGCCCCGGAGCCTCCAGGCCCTGCGGACGGAGAGCCGAGAGCCCCGAGCCCCGTAGTTCCTGCGGAGACTGAATCCAGGCTTCCAGAGTTGCCATAGCAACTGCCGCTGATCCTCCTGAGACCTCACGGGGTAAACAACCCCCGCTGAGCCCTGCAGCAGGCAGGGGCAGAGCAGCTCCCCCAAGTGCTAACACCTGAAAATCAGCGCAACAGGCCCCTCCCCCAGAAGACCAGCTGGACGGACCAGTTCCAGGGGAAGTCAAGGGACTTAAACTCTACAGAAATACTCCCCCGTGTTTTTTTTTTTTCTTTTCTTTCTTTTTGATTTCTGATTGCTTCCCCCACCCCCTTTTTTTTTCACCTTTCTTTCTTTTTCTTTCCCTTTTTCTTCTCTTCTTTCCTTTTTCTTTTCTTTTTCTTTTTTCTTTTTCTCTTTTCTTTCCTTCTCTCTCTTTCTCTCATTCTCCCAATACAACTTGTTTTTGGCCACTCCGCACTGAGCAAAATGACTAGAAGGAAAACCTCACCTCAAAAGAAAGAATCAGAAACAGCCCTCTCTCCCACAGAGCTACAAAATCTGGATTACAATTCAATGTCAGAAAGCCAATTCAGAAGCACTATTATACAGCTACTGGTGGCTCTAGAAAAAAGCATTAAGGACTCACGAGACTTCATGACTGCAGAATTTAGATCCAATCAGGCAGAAATTAAAAATCAACTGAATGAGATGCAATCCAAACTAGAAGTCCTAACGACGAGGGTTAACGAGGTGGAAGAACGAGTGAGTGACATAGAAGACAAGTTAATGGCAAAGAGGGAAACTGAGGAAAAAAGAGATAAACAATTAAAGAACCATGAAGACAGATTAAGGGAAATAAATGACACTCTAAGGAAGAAAAATCTACGTTTAATTGGGGTTCCCGAGGGCGCCGAAAGGGACAGAGGGCCAGAATATGTATTTGAACAAATCCTAGCTGAAAACTTTCCCAATCTGGGAAGGGAAACAGGCATTCAGATCCAGGAAATAGAGAGATCCCCCCCTAAAATCAATAAAAACCGTTCAACACCTCGACATCTAATAGTGAAGCTTGCAAATTCCAAAGATAAAGAGAAGATCCTTAAAGCAGCAAGAGACAAGAAGTCCCTGACTTTCATGGGGAGGAATATTAGGGTAACAGCAGACCTCTCCACAGAGACCTGGCAGGCCAGAAAGGGCTGGCAGGATATATTCAGGGTCCTAAATGAGAAGAACATGCAACCAAGAATACTTTATCCAGCAAGGCTCTCATTCAAAATGGAAGGAGAGATAAAGAGCTTCCAAGACAGGCAGGAACTGAAAGAATATGTGACCTCCAAACCAGCTCTGCAAGAAATTTTAAGGGGGACTCTTAAAATTCCCCTTTAAGAAGAAGTTCAGTGGAACAATCCACAAAAACAAGGACTAAATAGATATCATGATGACACTAAACTCATATCTGTCAATAGTAACTCTGAACGTGAACGGGCTTAATGACCCCATCAAAAGGCGCAGGGTTTCAGACTGGATAAAAAAGCAGGACCCATCTATTTGCTGTCTACAAGAGACTCATTTTAGACAGAAGGACACCTACAACCTGAAAATAAAAGGTTGGAGAACCATTTACCATTCAAATGGTTCTCAAAAGAAAGCAGGGGTAGCCATCCTTATATCAGATAAACTAAAATTCACTCCGAAGACAGTAGTGAGAGACGAAGAGGGACACTATATCATACTTAAAGGATCTATCCAACAAGAGGACTTAACAATCCTCAATATATATGCCCCGAATGTGGGAGCTGCCAAATACTTAAACGAATTATTAACCAAAGTAAAGAAATACTTAGATAATAATACACTTATACTTGGTGACTTCAATCTAGCTCTCTCTACCCTTGATAGGTCTTCTAAACACAACATCTCCAAAGAAACGAGAGCTTTAAATGATACACTGGACCAGATAGATTTCACAGATATCTACAGAACTTTACATCCAAACTCAACTGAATACACATTCTTCTCAAGTGCACATGGAACTTTTTCCAGAATAGACCACATACTGGGTCACAAATCGGGTCTGAACCGATACCAAAAGATTGGGATCGTCCCCTGCATATTCTCAGACCATAACGCCTTGAAATTAGAACTCAATCACAAGAAGAAGTTTGGAAGGACCTCAAACACGTGGAGGTTAAGGACCATCCTGCTAAAAGATAAAAGGGTCAACCAGGAAATTAAGGAAGAATTAAAAAGATTCATGGAAACTAATGAGAATGAAGATACAACTGTTCAAAATCTTTGGGATGCAGCAAAAGCAGTCCTGAGGGGGAAATACATCGCAATACAAGCATCCATTCAAAAACTGGAAAGAACTCAAATACAAAAGCTAACCTTACACATAAAGGAGCTAGAGAAGAAGCAGCAAATCGACCCGACGCCCAGCAGAAGAAGAGAGTTAATTAAAATTCGAGCAGAACTCAACGAAATTGAGACCAGAAGAACTGTGGAACAGATCAATAGAACCAGGAGTTGGTTCTTTGAAAGAATTAATAAGATAGATAAACCATTAGCCAACCTTATTAAAAAGAAGAGAGAGAAGACTCAAATTAATAAAATCATGAATGAGAAAGGAGAGATCACTACCAACACCAAGGAAATACAAACGATTTTAAAAACATATTATGAACAGCTCTACGCCAATAAATTAGGCAATCTAGAAGAAATGGACGCATTCCTGGAAAGCCACAAACTACCAAAACTGGAGCAGGAAGAAATAGAAAACCTGAACAGGCCAATAACCAGGGAGGAAATTGAAGCAGTCATCAAAAACCTCCCAAGACACAAGAGTCCAGGGCCAGATGGCTTCCCAGGGGAATTCTATCAAACGTTTAAAGAAGAAATCATACCTATTCTACTAAAGCTGTTTGGAAAGATAGAAAGAGATGGAGTACTTCCAAACTCATTCTATGAGGCCAGCATCACCTTAATTCCAAAACCAGACAAAGACCCCACCAAAAAGGAGAATTACAGACCAATATCCCTGATGAACATGGATGCAAAAATTCTCAACAAGATACTAGCCAATAGGATCCAACAACACATTAAGAAAATTATTCACCATGACCAAGTAGGATTTATCCCCGGGATGCAAGGCTGGTTCAACACTCGTAAAACAATCAATGTGATTCATCATATCAGCAAGAGAAAAACCAAGAACCATATGATCCTCTCATTAGATGCAGAGAAAGCATTTGACAAAATACAGCATCCATTCCTGATCAAAACTCTTCAGAGTGTAGGGATAGAGGGAACTTTCCTCGATATCTTAAAAGCCATCTACGAAAAGCCCACAGCAAATATCATTCTCAATGGGGAAGCACTGGGAGCCTTTCCCCTAAGATCAGGAACCAGACAGGGATGTCCACTCTCACCACTGCTATTCAACA
This sequence comes from Nyctereutes procyonoides, assembly GCF_905146905.1. Lineage (NCBI taxonomy): Eukaryota > Metazoa > Chordata > Mammalia > Carnivora > Canidae > Nyctereutes > Nyctereutes procyonoides. The sequence goes on from NW_026575125.1 coordinate 70,454,278, forward strand.
TAGTATTGGAAGTCCTAGCCTCAGCAATCAGACAACAAAAAGACATTAAAGGCATTCAAATTGGCAAAGAAGAAGTCAAACTCTCCCTCTTCGCCGATGACATGATACTCTACATAGAAAACCCAAAAGCCTCCACCCCAAGATTGCTAGAACTCATACAGCAATTTGGTAGCGTGGCAGGATACAAAATCAATGCCCAGAAATCAATGGCATTCCTATACACTAACAATGAGACTGAAGAAAGAGAAATTAAGGAGTCAATCCCATTTACAATTGCACCCAAAAGCATAAGATACCTAGGAATCAACCTAACCAAAGAGGTAAAGGATCTATACCCTAAAAACTATAGAACACTTCTGAAAGAAATTGAGGAAGACACAAAGAGATGGAAAAATATTCCATGCTCATGGATTGGCAGAATTAATATTGTGAAAATGTCAATGCTACCCAGGGCAATTTACACGTTCAATGCAATCCCTATCAAAATACCATGGACTTTTTTCAGAGACTTAGAACAAATTATTTTAAGATTTGTGTGGAATCAGAAAAGACCCCGAATAGCCAGGGGAATTTTAAAAAAGAAAACCATAGCTGGGGGCATCACAATGCCAGATTTCAGGTTGTACTACAAAGCTGTGGTCATCAAGACAGTGTGGTACTGGCACAAAAACAGACACATAGACCAATGGAACAGAATAGAGAATCCAGAAATGGACCCTGAACTTTATGGTCAACTAATATTCGACAAAGGAGGAAAGACGATCCACTGGAAGAAAGACAGTCTCTTCAATAAATGGTGCTGGGAAAATTGGTCATCCACATGCAGAAGAATGAAACTAGACCACTCTCTTGCACCATACACAAAGATAAACTCAAAATGGATGAAAGATTTAAATGTGAGACAAGACTCCATCAAAATCCTAGAGGAGAACACAGGCAACACCCTTTTTGAACTTGGCCACAGTAACTTCTTGCAAGATACATCCACGAAAACAAAAGAAACAAAAGCAAAAATGAACTATTGGGACTTCATCAAGATAAGAAGCTTTTGCACAGCAAAGGATACAGTCAACAAAACTCAAAGACAACCTACAGAATGGGAGAAGATATTTGCAAATAACATATCAGATAAAGGGCTAGTTTCCAAAATCTATAAAGAACTTATTAAACTCAACACCAAAGAAACAAACAATCCAATCATGAAATGGGCAAAAGACATGAAGAGAAATCTCACAGAGGAAGACATAGACATGGCCAACATGCACATGAGAAAATGCTCTGCATCACTTGCCATCAGGGAAATACAAATCAAAACCACAATGAGATACCACCTCACACCAGTGAGAATGGGGAAAATTAATAAGGCAGGAAACAACAAATGTTGGAGAGGATGCGGAGAAAAGGGAACCCTCTTACACTGTTGGTGGGAATGTGAACTGGTGCAGCCACTCTGGAAAACTGTGTGGAGGTTCCTCAAAGAATTAAAAATAGACCTGCCCTACGACCCAGCAATTGCACTGTTAGGGATTTACCCCGAAGATTCAGATGCAATGAAACGCCGGGGCACCTGCACCCCGATGTTTCTAGCAGCCATGTCCACAATAGCCAAACTGTGGAAGGAGCCTCGGTGCCCATCGAAAGATGAATGGATAAAGAAGATGTGGTTTATGTATACAATGGAATATTACTCAGCCATTAGAAACAACAAATACCCACCATTTGCTTCAACGTGGATGGAACTGGAGGGTATTATGCTGAGTGAAGTAAGTCAATCGGAGAAGGACAAACAGTGTATGTTCTCACTTATTTGGGGAATATGAATAATAGTGAAGGGGAATATAAGGGAAGGGAGAAGAAATGTGTGGGAGATATCAGAAAGGGACACAGAACATAAAGACTTCTAACTCTGGGAAATGAACTAGGGGTGGTGGAAGGGGAGGAGGGCGGGGGGTGGGCGTGAATGGGTGACGGGCACGGAGGGGGACACTTGACGGGATGAGCACTGGGTGTTATTCTGTATGTTGGTAAATTGAACACCAATAAAAATTAATTTATAATAAAAAAATAAATAAATAAATAAATAAAAAAAAAAGAGATTATATGGGTAAAAAAAAAAAAAAATGCTAACTGGTATAGCCACTGTGGAAAACAGTTAAATTTAGAGCTACCCTTATACCCAGGAATCACACTACTGAGTCTTTACCTGAAACACTCAGAAATGCTAATTCAAAAGGATACATGTACTCCTATTTTTATACCAGCATTATTTACAATAGCCAAATATGGAAGCTTCCCAAGTGTCCATCATTTGGTGAATAAAGATGATGTGGAATATATATTCATTGGAATATTACCCAGCCATAAAATGTAAAATCTTGCTATTTGCAAGGACATGGATAGAGCTAGAGAGTAGAACACTAAGCAAAATAAGTCAAAGAAGACAAATACCATATGCTTTCCCTTACATGTGGAATCTAAGAAATAAAAAATCAAAAGGGAAAAATGAGAGAAGAAGTCAAAGTAGGAAACACATTCTTAATTAGAGAGAACAATCTGATGGTTACCAGAGTGGATGTAGGTGGGGGGATGAGTTAAATAGGTGATGGCCATTAAGGAGTACAATTTCAGTGAGCATAAGGTTATTTATTACCTTAACTATTAAACTATTATACTATTAAATTACTATACTGTACAATTGAAAGTAATATAACAGTGTATGTTAACTAATGGAATTAAAATAAAAATGTAAAAGTAAAACAACAAAAAACAAAACCCCAAGTTGGAAGGGTACCAATACACATTTTGTTTTTATAGATGACATGCAATTTCATGATAAAGACACACATTGCTGGAGATATTTCCAAAAATTCCTTTTTAAGATAATTATCTCTTGTATTAATTTCTTTTGGAAATGAGATGTTTTTCTTTTCCTTTTTAAAAAGCTTTTATTTTCAAGTAATACAATGTTACCTTAGTTTCAGGTGCATAATATAGTGATTTAATGATTCCATACATCACTTGCTGCTCACCACCACATCCTCATAACTTATTTATCCAATCCATCACATATTTATCCCATTACGTATTTCTCCTCAACCTCATTACCTATTTATCCCATTCACGTTACCCACCTGTCCACTGGTTGCCATCAGTTTGTTCTCTATAATTAAGAGTCTGTTTCTTAAATTCTCTTTTCCTTCACTCGTTCCTTCTTAAAAAGTTTTTTGTATATTATTTAATTGCAATTTGATTTGCCAACATAGTATAACACCCAGTGCTCATCCCATCAAGTACCCCCCTCAGTGCCCATCACCTAGCCACCCCATCCCCCCACCCACTTCCCCTTCTACTACCCCTTGTTCCTTTCGCAGGGTTAGGAGTCTCTCATGTTTTGTAACCCTCTCTGATTTTTCCCACTCATTTTCTCTCCTTTCCCCTATAATCCCTTTCACTATTTTTTATATTCCCAATATGAATGAAACCATATGATTGTCCTTCTCCGATTGACTTACTTCACTCAGCATAATACCCTCCAGTTCCATCCACCTTGAGGCAAATGGTGGGTATTTGTCATTTCTAATGGCTGAGTAATGTTCCATTGTATATCACAGCTTCTTTATCCATTCATCTTTTGATGGACACCAAGACTCTTTCCACATTTTGGCTATTGTGGACATTGCTGCTATAAACTTTGGGGTGCAGGTGTCTCGATGTTTCACTGCATCTGTATCATTGGGGTAAACCCCCAGCAGTGCAATTGCTGGGTCATAGGGTAGCTCTATTTTTAACTCTTTGAGGAACCTCCACCGTTTTCCAGAGTGGCTTTACCAGGTCACATTTCCAACAACAGTGCAAGAGGGTTCTCCTTTCTCCATATCCAATCCGATATTTGTTGTTTCCTGTCTTGTTAATTTTCGCCATTCTCACTGGTTCACGTGAGGTGGTATCTCATTGTGGTTTTGATTTGAATTTCTGTGATGACAAGTAATGGACATCATTTTTCATGTGCTTGATGACAATGTCTATGTCTTCTTTGGTGACATTTCTGTTCATGTCCTTTGCCCATTTCATGATTGGATTGTTTCTTTGGTTTTGAGTTTAATAAGTATTTTATAGATCTTGGATACTAGCCCTTTATCTATATATCATTTGCAAATATATTCTCCCATTCTGTAAGTTGTCTTTTAGTTTTGTTGACTTTTTCTTTTGAGCTGCAGATTTTTATCTTGATTAAGTCCCATAGTTCATTTTGCTTGTGCTTACCTTGCCTTCATAGATATATGTTGCAAGAAGTTGCTGAGACCAAGTTCAAAAAGGGGTTGCCTATGTTCTTCTCTATAACTTTGATGTATTCTTGTCTCACATTTAGATCTTTCAACCATTTGAGTTTATCTTTGTGTATGGTGTAAGAGAATGGTATAGTTTCATTTTTAGACACGTGGCTGTCCAATTTTCCCAGCACCATTTATTGAAGAGACTGTCCTTTTTCCAGTGGATAGTCTTTCCTGCCTTGCCCAGTATTCGTTGACAATAAAGTTGATGGCCAATTTCTGGATTCTCTATTCTGTTCCATTGATCTATGTGACTGTCTTTGTGCCAGTACCATAGTTTCTTGTTGATTACAGCTTTGTACTACAACTTGGAATCCGGCATTGTGATGTGCATGGCTCTGGTTTTCTTTTTCAATATTCCCCTGGCTATTTGGAGTCTTTTCTGAATCTACACAAATCTGAAGATTATTTGTTCCTACTCTCTGAAGAAGGTCCATGGTATTTTGATAGGAATTGCATTGAACGTGTAAATTGCTCTGGGTAGCATTGACATTGTCACAATATTAATTCTTCCAATCTATGACGATGGAATATGTTTCCATCTCTTTATGTCTTCCTCAATTTCTTTCAGAAGTGTTCTGTAGTTTTTAGAGTAGAGATCCTTTACCTCTTTGGTTAGGTTTATTCCTAGGTATATTATGCTTTTGAGTGCAATTGGAAATGGGATTGACTAATTTCTCTTTCTTCAGTCTCATAGGTATTGTATAGAAATGCCACTGATTTCTGGGCATTGATTTTGTATCCTGCCATATTGCTGAAATGCTGTATGGGTTATAGCAATCTTGGGGTTGAGTCCTTTGGGTTTTGTATCATGTCATCTACAAAGAGGGAGAGTTTGACTTCCTCCTGCCAATTTGAATGCCTTTTATTTCTTTTTGTTGTCTGATTGGTGAGGCTAGGATTTCTAGTACTATGTTGAATAGCAGTGGTGAGAGTGGGCATCCCTGTCGTGTTCCTGATCTGAGGGGAAAACCTCTCAGTTCTTCCCCATGGAGAATTATATTTTCTGTGGGCTTTTCATAGATGGCTTTTAAGATGCTGAGAAGTGTTCCCTCTATCCCTACACTCCAAAGAGTTTTGATCAGGAATGGATGCTGTATTTTGTCAAATGCTTTCTCTGCATCTATTGAGTGGATCATATAATTCTTTTTTTTTCTCTCTTGTTGATGTGATCTAGAAGTTGATTGTTTTAAGAATGTTGAACCACTCTTGCGTCCCAGGGATAAATCCCACTTCGTCATGGTATAGGATCTTCTTAGTGTACTGTTGGACCCTATTGCCTAGTATCTTGTTGAGAATTTTTGCATCTGTGTTCACCAGGGATATTGGTCTATAATTCTTCTTTTTCCTGTGGTCTTTGTCTGGTTTTGGAATTAAGGTGATGGTGGCCTCATAAAACGAGTTTGGAAGTATTCTGTCCCTTTCTATTCTTTGGAACAGCTTTAGTAGAATAGGTATTATATCTTCTTTAAATGTTTGATAGAATTCCTCTGGGAAGCCATCTGGCCCAGGACTTTTGTGTCTTGGGAGGTTTTTGATGACTGCTTCAATTTCCTCCCTGGTTATGGGACTGTTCAGGTTTTCTATTTCTTCTTGTTCCAATTTTGGTAATTGGTGGTTTTCCAGAAATGCATCCATTTTTTCTGGATTGCCTAATTTATTGGCATATATCTGCTCATTATACATTTTTAAAATCATTTGTATTCCCTTCGTATTGGTTGTGATCTCTCCTCTTTCATTCATGATTTTATTAATTTGGGTCTTTTCTCCTTTATTTTTAATAAGGCTGGCTAATGTTTTATCTATCTTATTACTTCTGTCAAAGGACCAACTCCTCATTTTGTTGATCTGTTCTACAGTCCTGATCTCTATTTCATTGAATTCTGTTCAAATCTTTATTAATTCTCTTCTGTTTCATGTAGGTTTTATTTGCGGTTCTTTCTCCAGTTCCTTTTAGGTGTGAGGTTAACTTGTATATTTGAGTTTTTTCCATTTTTTTGAGAGATACTTGTCTTGCAATGTATTTCCCTCTTAGCACTGCTTTTGCTGTATCCCAAATATTTTGAACAGTTGTAACTTACTTTTCATTTATTTCCATGAATCTTTTAATTCTTCTCTAATTTCCTGGTTGACCCTTTCATATTTTAGAAGAATGGTCTTTACCTTCCACATGTTTGATTTTCTTCCAAATTCTTGTGATTGAGTTCTAGTTTCAAAGCATTATGGCTTGAAAATATGCAGGGGACAATCCCAATCTTTTTGTATCAGTTGAGACCTGATTTGTGACCAAGTATGTGGTCTATTCTGGAGAAAGTTCCATGTGCACTTGAGAAGAATGTGTATTCAGTGGTGTTCAGATGCAAAGTTCTGTAAAGATCTATGAAATCCACCTCGTCCAGTGTATCTTCTAAAGCTCTTGTTTCTTTGGAGATGTTGTGCTTAGAAGATGTGTCACTTTGCAAATGTGCCATGTGGATTTCTCCCAGTATTAGTGTATAATTATCTAAGTATGTCTTAACTTTGGTTATTAGTTGATTTATATACTTGGCTGCTCTCACATTAGGGGCATAAATATTCATGATTGTTAGGTCCTCTTGTTGCTTAGACCCTTTAAGTATGATATAGTGTCCCTCTTCATCTCTTACTACAGTCTTTGGGATAAACTTTAATTTATCTGTTATGAGGATTGCTACCACTGCTTCTTTTGAGGACGACTTGAATGTCAAATGATTTTCCACCCTTTCATTTTCAGGCTGTAGGTGCCCTTAGGTCTAAAATGAGTCTCTTGTAGACAGCAAATAGATGGGAGAGAGAACTGTTTCTGATTCTTTCTTTTGAGGTGAGTTTTTCCTTCTACCCATTTTGCTCAGTGCGGAGTGACCAAAAACAAGTTGTATTGGGAGAAGGAGAAAAAGAGAGAAGAGAAAAAAGAAAAGAAAAGAAGAAGAAGGAAAAAACAGAAAAAAGAAAAAAGGGGAGGAAGCAAACAGAAAACAAAAAACAAGGGGGAGTACCCTCTGATTCTATATACTGTAAATCCCTCGATTTCCCCTTGAATTTTTCAGTGCTGCTTGGTCAATAACTTGCTTTTCCTCTGTCCTTCTAGCTGGTCTTCTGGGGGGCGGGGCCTGCTGTGCTGATTCTCAGGTGTGAGCACCTGGGGGAGCTGCCCAGCCCCATGCCTGGTGCACGGCTCAGTGGGAGATGTTTATCCTGTTTATCCTGTGATGCCGCTGTGAGGTACAGTGGGGGTTGTTTATCCTGTGAGGCCCCATGGGGAACAGCAACAGTGGCAGCGGCCAGCTCTCCAGCTCTAGAGTCAGCTCCCGCAGTCACTACAGCAGCTCTCAGTCCGCAGGGGCCTGGATGCTCCAGGGGCGGTAGCCGCGGATCTGCAAGCCCGGGGCCGCCCAGCAACAGGAGAGTCCTTGCTGTCCTGTGCCCTCCCAGCCTCTGCCTGTCCTGAGGGGAGTGCCAGATCCGGGGCTTGCGCAGCTAGAATCCCGCTCCCGGGGCCATGCAGCCCCCTCTGCACGGAGTCTCTGCACGGACCCCCTGCCCGAGCCGCTGTGGAGCTGCTCCCGGGTCCAGACCGGGGCGTGCTGCAGCCCTTTAGGGAGCTCGGCTCTCTCTCTGGGCGCCCCTCCTCTGTTAGTGCCCCTGGGGGCCTGAGAGCATCCCTGCCCCTCCTGGGATCCCACCTGAGCTCCCTGCGAGTGCCTTTTCCGGGAAGATTGGTGAAGCTCCTGCTTCTCTGGGATGGGGCTTCCTGTCCTGGGGGCACTTGCCACGCCGCCTTAGCCCTGCTCCTCGGGGCCCCTCCCCCTTGGACGCCTTTTGTTTATTTTTTTTTCCGTCTTCCTACCTTGATAGAAGCGTGAACTCTTTTCACTGTAGCATTCCAGCTTTCTCTCTTTAAATCTCAGGCCAAATTCATAGGTTTTCAGGATGATTTGAAAGTTATCTAGGTAATTTGGTGGGGACAGGTGACTTTGGGACCCTACTCTTCGGCCATCTTGCCCCCTCCGACAGCAAATAGATGGGTCTTGCTTTTTTATCTAGCTCAAAACCCTGTATCTTTTTATGGGATCATTTATCCCATTCACATTCAGAGTAACTATTGAAAGATATGAATTTAACATCTTTGTAATACCTATTCATAGTTGTTGTCTTTGTGGATTATTTCTTTGGGCTTCGTCTTTCTTTTACAGCGTCCCCCCTTAATACTTCTTTCATAGTTGCTTTAGAGTTCCCATATTTCATTTTCTGCCTCTCTTGAAAGCTCTTTGTCTTTGCTTCTATTCTGAATTAGAGCCTTTCTGTATATAGTATTCTTGGCTGCATGTTCTTCTCATTTTAGACCCTTAATATATACTGCAAACCCTTTCTGGCCTGCCAGGTCTCTGTGGAGAGGTGTGCTGTTAATCTGATATTTCTCCCCATATAAATTAAGAATATCTTGTCTCTTGCTGTTTTAGGATTTTCTCTTTATCTTTGGAATTTGCAAATTTCACTATTAAATATCAAGGTGTTGAACTGTGTCTATTGATTTTAGGCAGGGACCTCTCTATCTCCTGGATCTGAATGCCCATTTCCCTCTCCAGATTAGGGCAGTTCTCAGCTATGTTTTGTTCAATTATGTTTCTGGACCTCTGCCCCTCTTGGCATCCTCTGGAGCCCCAATTATACATAGATTCTTCCTTCTGAGTTTATCATTTATTACCCTTAACCTTTTCTCATGGTCTTTTAATTTTGTTTCTCTTTTTTTTGTTCAGCTTCCTTCCTTGCCATCAACTTGTCTTCTATGCTGCTCACTCTCTCTTCCATCTCATTAAGCCTCGTCATTAGGACCTCCAGTTTGGATTGCATCTCATTTAATTGATTTTTAATTTCGGCCTGATTAGATCTAAATTCTGCAGTCATGGAGTCTCTTGAATCCTTTATGCTTTTTTCCAGAGCCACCAGTAGCCTTATAATTGTGCTTCTGAATTGGCTTTCTGACCTCAAATTGCAATCCATATTCTTTAACTCTGTGGTAGAGAGTACTCTTTCTCGTTCTTTCTTTTGTGGTGAGTTCTTTAGTCATTTTTCTCAGTGTAGTGTGGCTGTATGAGCTGCTGAGTGAAGAATATCGACAATGACCTAAGGAAATTTCACCCTAGATCATTCTTGCTAGTAGCAAAAACCCTTCTCTCTGCAGTGTTCTGGCTGTTCTCTCTTCAAATCTCATGTCGAATTTGTAGGTGTTCAGGATGATTTGGAAGTTATCTATGTACGTTGGTGGGACAAGGTGAGTTGAGGACCCCAACCTTCCACCTTCTTGCCCTGCCCCTTGTTTTGTTTCCTACATTCCATGTATGAGTGCAATTATATGTTGTCTTTCTCTAACTGAGTTATTTCCCTTAGCATCACACTCTAACTGAACACCCATAAAGCAAATAATCTAACTAAAATCAGCAAAACCCATGAATAGAAATTTCTCCAAAGAAGACATACAGAAGGCCAATAGATGAATGAAAAGATGCTAAATATTATTCATCATCAGAGAAAGCACATCAATACTATAGTAAGCTATAACCTCACACTTGTCAGGATAGCTAAAATAAAAAATGACAAATGGCACATGTTCATGAGGATATAGAGAAAAAGGAACCCCATGCACTGTTGGTGGGAATGCAGACTGGTGCAGCCACCATGGAAAACACTATGGATGTTTCTCAAAAAGATAAAAATATATCTACTGTATGATCCAGTAATCACACTGCTGAGTATTTACCAAAGTACTAATTTAAAAGGATCATGCACCCCTATGTTTGTAACAGTATTATTTATTACAGTAGCCAAAGTATGAAAGCAGCCTAAGTGTTCACTGATCAATGAATGAAGAAGTTATCGTACATATGTGCAGTAAAATATTATTCATCCATAAATAAGAGTGAAACCTTGCCATTCGCAATGACATGAATAGAGCTTGAGATGTTTTTTCCATTATTGTTAAAATACCACTTTTCCTTTGAAGTTGTTGAAGGAGTGATTATTTTTTAAGTACATTCTTGATAACACATTACTGAGAATCTTTTGTCATCAGACTAAGGGTTGGAACACTTGGAACACTTACCTATTAGTAAAAGAAAAATAATCTAATGCATCTGTATGTTTTTTACAAATCTTTATGTACTCTGTCACAAGATAATCAAAAAACGTCTAAATAATACAAAATACTTTCTGGGTCACTCACCATACTTGTGGTGAAGAGGTTTCACTATTTAATAATCTGTTTTTTATAAGGCTATGTCAATGACATCTTGCAAATTATAAATGAATTATTTTTCTTTTCATACCCTTTGTAGATCACTGTTAAATAGAAAAGCTGGGGATCCCTGGGTGGCTCAGCAGTTGAGCGCCTGCCTTTAGCCCAGGGCCTGATTCTGGAGTCCCCGGATTGATTCCCACATCAGGCTCCCTGCATGGAGCCTGCTTCTCCCTCTGCCTGTGTCTCTGCCTCTCTCTCTCTCTCTCTCTCTGTGTCTCTCATGAATAAATAAATAAACTCTTAAAAAAAAGAAAAGCCAATGATTGTTCTCTCTGAGCAAGAGACCTTAGTAACATCCTTAGGAAAAGTCTGGATGGTTTCTGTGTCTTGCAAACCTCAAAAACTTTTCGCTATCTAATTTGTCTCTGAATCTTGAAAGTCATACTTTTGCATTTTATTTTGATTTTAAAGAGATTTCAATCAAGTTAAGCTTGCCCAGAGCCTCACACATAGTTTTAGAATATCTATGTAACATGAATATAATTTTTTTCTTTACCTATCCTTTCTTCCCTTTTCCTCAGAAAGAAACCCTTTTACTTTTAAGAACATAAATTTATTTAAAATTTACCTGGTAGAACTGCCAGTCCACGGGTCATTTCCTTTCCTGCCATAAGGTTGGACATATGATCCAGAGCCAGTCAATCAGAGCACTTCAGCACCACAGAAAGTGATCAGTTCACAGTTGTTCCTGTGATACAAGCCAGAAAAATCAGAATTCTTTAGAGGGATTGTTATGGATTTTAATAGTATGAGCTCTCAAGTGGATCTCTAGCTTTCCAAGAGAGTGAGTACTAAAAACTGTGTAGGTTAGAAGCTGCAAGAGGCCATGCTTCCCATATTGTGAAAACTATTTCAAAGTGAATCTAATGCAGAGTTAATCAGAGATGAAAAAGACAGACACTGAATATTGATTTCCTTGCTGGAGCACCTGGGATTCATCCATGCCTGAAGCAAGACTTAGTCTCATAAATTTTAGTTATTTAAGTCAGTAAATTCCCTTTTTATTTTCAGCAGGATTAAGCTTTTTCATTGCATATATTTATCACTTGGGAGTGGCTGTCCAGCCAGAGACTGTAATTCCATGCTACTCTGGCATATATGTGGGGCCTTGGGATCAGTTATTGCTAATGAAAGAAATTAAGTAGGCCCAAGGAAGTAAAGAAGCAGGTGTTCTTCTCTGTTTGCTCTTGCTTCCCTTTCGTCAGCTAGATACAGATAATTCTGTGGCACTAGAGTATGCTAATGCTACAAAAGGAAAGGTACCAGTGCCCGAATCATCATATGGAAGGCCAATAGTTGTATTTGATTATATATGAGCAGGAATACATGTTGAAGCCACTGAAATTATGGATATTTAAAGTTTATTTGTTAAATCAGGTAGTATAACCCTCATTATGTTTTTTATTTGCATTTCTTTGATGACTAGTGATGTTTAGTATATTTTAATGTGCTTATTGGACTTTTGTATACCTTCTTTGGAAGAAATATCTATTCTGCTTCTTTGCCCAATTTAAAATTAAGTTATTCATCTTTATGTTATTGAGTTGCAAGAGTTTTTACAATCTAGGTGAAATTCCCTTATCAGATACATAATTTATGAATATTTTCTCCCATTTTTGGTAAACTTCTCACTTCTTAATGCATAATTTAAAAATAAAAATAATGAAGCCCAATTTACTTTTTGTTGTTATTGCTTGTGCTTTGAATATTATATCTTTAAAAAATTTCCTAATTCATGGCCTCAATGATTTATAGCTATGTTTTCTTCTAAAGGTTTTAGGTTTTTATTTCTTACATTTATATCTTTGATTCATTTTTTAGTTAAATTTTATATATGGTATAAGGGTCCACCTTTGCTCTTTGGCATGTGATTATCCAGTTTTTCTAGCACAATTTAACTATTCTTTCCCTATTGAATTGTCTTGACACTTTTGTCAAAAATCAATTAATCCTACCTATGAGAGCTTATATCTAGATTGTTAATTCTACCCCATCAATTTATATGTCTACCTTTATGCCAGTAACACATAGTCTTCATTACTATAGCTTTGTAGTAAATTTTGAAATAAGGATGTATGAGTTTTCCAATTTTGTTCTTTTTCAAGATTATTTTGGCTCTTCTGTGTTCTTTTTGTACTTCTATATGGATTTTAGGCTAACCTTAACAATTTCTGCAAAAAAAAAGGCAATTGGAATTTTGATAAAGATTGTGTTGGCTCTGTAGGTCAGTTTGGGGCAGTATTGCTATCTTAAAATATTGTCTTCTAATCCATGAACATGTGGTGTGTTTCAATTTGTATTTCTTTCAATTATGTTTTATAGTTTTCAGTGTAAAAATCTTGTATTTTTCTGTGCAATGTACTCCTAAGTACCGTTTTATTTTTTTTAAAAAAAAGGATTACTGTGTTATTTTTGATGTATTATAATTGGAATTACTTTTCTTAATTTCATTTACAGACTTTGCTAGTGTACAGCAATACAATATTTTGTATATTGATCTTGTATACTGCAGCCTTGATGAACCTTTGATGAGTTCTAGTAGTTTTTCAGGAGATTCCTTATTATGTTCCACATAGATCATGTTTTCAAAATATAGAGTATGATTATTTTCTTAATGGAAGCCTTAACAAGAACTTTCTGTTGGTTTAAGAATACCAATTGAAGAAGTCTAAAGAGACATCCTTTAAAAGTGCTACCAGGGGATCCCTGGGTGGTGCAGCGGTTTGGCGCCTGCCTTTGGCTCAGGGCGCGATCCTGGAGACCCGGGATCGAATCCCATATCGGGCTCCCGGTGCATGGAGCCTGCTTCTCCCTCTGCCTATGTCTCTGCCTCTCTCTCTCTCTCTGTGTGACTATCATAAATAAATACATTTAAAAAAAATTAAAAAAAATAAATAAAGTGCTACCAGTTTCTAAGGCTGAGAAAGATCTTTTCAGGATATTCTGCTTTGTCAACAATCTAATTTATATGGAATGTTTTCTCTGGTAAGTCATGAGAGAAAAGTCTAAGCACTGAGTTGTGGTTATCTGGAAATCAGGATAAAATTATTACACAGTATAAATATATTATTACTACACACATCTCATCTGCTTAGAATAAGCATCTGACAAAATATCATTGCTGCATGGGATTTTTTGATTATTTATACTTTCTTAAAAAACTTTCCCTACAAAGGATAAATGGGACACTATTGGTAGACTACAAGAACCTACATCCTGAAATTTCTCTGGCCCTTAAACCACAAATCACGGTCCTAATGAAATGTCTACATTACTGTCCAAATTAACTATATGAACATATTTGTGAGAGTTGCTCTATACAACACACCATATTATATGTCTGTAAATCCTATAAGAATTCATCTATGTGGAGAACTTGGGTAGTTCAGTTAGTTAAGCATCTGACTTTGGCTCAGGTCATGATCTCAGGGTCCTGGGATAGAACCCCTCTCCCTTTGCTTCCCACTTATGCTCTCTTTCTCTCCAAAATAAATAAAACCTTAAAATAAATAAATAAATAAATAAATAAATAAATAAATAAATAAATAAATAGAATTCACCTATAGGAACCAATACCCTCTTAGCTCTGAGGGTTAAATAACAGTAAGATAGCAAGGAACAACATAGATTTTGGAATCAAACAGACCTAGGGAAAACAACAACAAAAATAAGCTTGAATCCTGTTTTTTCTACCTACATAGCTCTTTGAGTCTCATTTCTTTATCTATGAAATTGAGATAGTAATATAATAATAATCTCACAGGATAACATAATAAAGGGTTAATATGTAGATAGAATTTTGTGGGTGGTAATAGTACACTTCTTAGATAGTCTAAAAAAACAATCAGTAAACGTTAGATCCTTATACTCACTAAGGACAAAAGAATGCTTAGGGTAACCTTAAAATTCAATGGCAAGCTTAAGTCATAGTAATCCCTTCTATATTTCATGTATATAAATATTTCATAGCCACTGCATATACAGTTTCCCCCATTTTATATTGGACCTTGAGTAATTTGATGTTGTACAGTTATTTTAAAAGAAGTCATTCATGAACATATATTAGTCTTCTCAATATACCTTCCTTTGGAGAACTATTCTTCATCGTATTGTAATTTTGCTATATTTATGTGGTTCCATTCACATTGGTCTCCCACATGGCCTTAGGGTGGCAACAGTCCAAGGGCTACCCAAAAATTGTATATTATGAATCTGAACAGACTGATTAGTTCAGTGATAACCATGTGACCTAAAACAGCCCAATAAAAATCTACCCTGAAACTTTTCAAGAGTTATTAGGAAATAACACTCTCATTTTTGTCTTGAATTGGGAGCTGTGTTATGAATTGTCATGAATTTGAGATTACTGGTGACGGTGACTATCTTGTCGCCACATAAAGAAAGCCTCCTGGGAGAGAAAGCAAGTAGAAACACACAGAGCTGTAGTCAATAGTAGAAAAAGAAACAGTCTTAATTCTATTATATAAACTGGATTTAACTGTGCAAAAAAAAATTCCACTCCCTGGACTTAATTATATAAATCAATTAATTCTAATTTCCCTGTCTCTGACCCTCTCTCTCTCTCCATACCTCCCTCCCCTACGTTTTTCAGCTATTTTTAGTTTGGTTTCTGTCTGTTAGAAATGAAAATGTTCTGATTAACACATCCATTATTCTCAAAAGGAGTTTAGGACTCCTTCCACTACCCCATACTAATTTAAATGTAACAATAGAGGCAAGATAGAGATGTAGAGAAAAAGAAAAAGAAAGGGAGCAAAATATAGCAGGCAAAAGACATAGATCTTCATGATACTGAGGAATGAAGACAGTGGTACCAGCCAGTTCTTTCCAAGTTGCATTCATGTCCCTTATTTATAGCCTTTATTATGAAAATTGCCTGGGCTTAAATCACCACTTATAAAAAAATAAAGCTACTACTCATAAGATACATATATAGCAGTCTTGAAACTGAAAATAAAGTTCTTTATGCTCAATATATTGTGATTCTAATGATATTGAAGAGCCTCAAAGAGCACTAGTGGTAGAGTGATGGTAGGTTGGCTATGGTGATGTTCACATTGAAACACGAAGTTTGGAATAGTGGGTCTGTTTTTCCCCTTTTGACCACCCCATTAAAAGAGTTCCTATCTACTCTGTTACAGAAAGTCACGCAAAGTCCTTTGAAAAAGTTTATTATCAAAAGTTTTAGCTATTTCCTGATGTTTTTGATGAGAGTGAGGGTGTTAATTTAAGAGACTGAAGGTTTTTGTGTCAATGAGAAGGTGAGGTTGGTCAGAGAAGGAGTCTTGGTAAATAAATTTATTTGGAAGCCAACCTAAATAGCATCCTTGGCAAAGGGTTAAAAAAGTAAGTCTCAAAACAAATAGGGCATGCACAGGGCTATAAGTGTACGTTATGGGATTCATTTATGCATTGGCTAAGTCAGGTGTCAACAAACTAAAAGTCCAAAAGTCTTTGGGTCAAATCAGCCTGTTTTTATAGGACCCACAAGCCAAATATGTTTTTTTATGTTATGAAACTGGAAAATAGTCAAAATAAGAATAATGCTTTTTTATGGAGAAAACTGTATAAAATTCAAATGTCAGTGTCCATAAATAAAGTCTACTGGAACACAGGAATGCCCATTTGTTTCAGTATTGTCTATAGCTGATTTCACTTTATTTTTTTTATTTTTTTACAGCATTTTCTTTTTTTATTGAAGTATAGTTGACGATGTTAAATTAGTTTCAGGTGTTCAACATAGTCATTTGACAAAATTATGCTGTGCTCACCACAAGTGTAGCTACCATCTATCACCATACAATGATATAATATTATTGACTATATTTCTATGCTATACCTTTTAACCCTGTGGACTTAACTCATTCCTTAACTGGAAGCCTGTATCTCCTATCACCTTCATCCATTTTGCCCATCCCTCTGCCCCCTCCTCTCTGGTTACCATCAGTTTGTTCTCTGTATTTATGGGCCTATTTCTTTTTTTTTTCTGGATTTTGTTTTGTTTGTTTGTTTTTTATTGGAGTTCAATTTGCCAACATATAGCATAACACCCAGTGCTCATCCCATCAAGTGCCCCCCTCAGTGCCCATCACCCAATCACCCCCACTCCCCGCCCACCTCCCTTTCCACCACCCCTTGTTCATTTCCCAGAGTTAGGAGTCTCTCATATTCTGTCTCTCTTTCTGAGCACTCTGGACTCTGATTTCACTTTATAACAACAGAGTTGAATAGTTTCAAAAGAAACCATGTAGTTAAGCCCAAAGTATTTACTATCTAGCATTTCACAGGGAAAAAAAAAGTTTGCTAATCCCTCAGCTATGACAATGGGGTCAGAAAATCAAGAAAAGGATAGGAGGTAATGGTGTGGTTAAGAAGACAGGGTGTAGAGTCAAATTGCCCTAGTTTTGTTTGCCTATCTTGAGCAAGTTAGTTAATGTACCTTAGACTTAGTTTCCCTAACTATAAAATGAGAATGATAATACTGCCTGTTCAATAGGGTTTTAATGAGGATCAAGAGGATCAAGAGGATTATCCCAATAGTATCATACAATACATGCTAAATAAGTTGACTGGTGAACAGGGCATTGTACATTTGGTAGGAAGGACTTGGAGTGTCTTCTTACCTCCTCATTGAATTGTCAGTTATTTTATTCCTTTCAATATGCAGTTCATGGGCATGTTTTTATGAACTACAACTAAGCTGCAAAAATAAATAAGATTGCCTGGTGAGCAGCAAAGTATAACCTCTATTTGTTGCTTTTCATGTGTGGATTTGTCTATTACCTCCACTCCATCTATCTGGCTGGCTGAACTTCTAACTTTATACAAGAATAAGGTATGTGTACACTCTGACATCAAAGGACACCTGTAGCAAGGTGCAAAATATTCAGCTCCTTTAAGCCCCACTCAAATACGTACACAACAGATAGGAAGATTGTAGTTTATTTTTAAATAATTGAGTCAGTATATTTATTGATGGTTTTAGGAAATAATATATTTATTGCTAATGTTGCTACATCGTTCTTGATTTCCACTATGAACTCAAGAGTGGAGAGCCAACTTGGTGGTTGAGAGAGTTTAAGAATGCTTATAAACTGGGTAGGGTATTCTGTGGAGACCCAAAGACCTAGCCTAGTATTCACATTGAGATACTCATGTTTGTCTCTGGTGACATAATTCATTTCCAATTTTTAACTTCTTTAGTTGGAAATCTCTTACTGCCTGTACTTTGGTGACAGAGACTGCAGTGCATGTGCACATTGTGAATGAGAGTATAAAAGAATGCAAATGAGTTGTCTTATGTGTCATAACCAGAAGTGAAACTGGAAATAAGTCTCAAGAGTTCCTACTCCCAGATTTTATTCTTTTTCAGTTTTCAGACCCATTGAAAATTTAATAGTTGAGAAAACATAATTTTATCCTTTCATTGTAGAGAGAGGATGCCTTGGAAGATAGAAAGCAAAGAGTTAGGAGGAAATAGAATAAAAACACTTACCCTTCAAAGGTAACACTTGTCTAGGAAACAAGAAGAGTCAGTATCTGAAAAAGGTAAATCACAACTCATTATAGATTACTACTTAACAGCTCAAAGTTCCATTTTAACTCCCCTTATTTTACCTTATTTTTGGCTGTTACATATCTGAAGTTAGAAGTGAATAGCAAAATATTTATGTTTTAATCACCATAGAGTGCTGCCCACCTGAGGTAACTGAGGAAAATGATTGGAGCTTTTAGAAAATAAGTATAAAGGACAAAGTTTTTCCACTAAAAGAATCAGTCTTCAGGCTAGGTTTGGCATGGTAAGACCAATGTAGCCATGTTAGACAATCTAACCTTGAGCTCTAGAAGGCAAAGGTTGTTGCTCGTGAAAGTCAAGGTCAATTAAATTAGGGATTCTCATCCTCATAGCTAGGAGAGCAAGAGCAAGTATTCACGGGGGACCCTCTTCATTTAGCCTGATGACCATGTTAGAACTCAAAGCCTGAACTCAAAGGTATATATAAAGTCGTTCTTTAGAAATCTAGATCCAAATAAAAAAGTTTAGATCCAGAACGATTGAAAGAATAAATAAATAAATAAATAAATAGGCAAATAAATAAATATTTAGATCCAGGCACTAAAATGGGTGAGATTGTTGAAGCTAACCTTTTAAAAACTCTACTTGTTTTATAAAGATAATGCCTTAAAAGCACTAAAAAGTTATACATTTAATGTCAAAATCCTTTTGAATGTGAATAGTAATATTTTAGTTATATCATGTGATACTTTAAAGCCAAATTATATACAAAAGTGCTATGTCACATCAACTTATGTAAATTAGCTTCAGACTGTTTACAAAAGAAAGCTGTTTGCCAGACTGATCATTATTTTTTTATGCAAGGGGTAATTAAATTACTTATTTAAAAAATGGTATTTAATAGGCTATATCTATAACCCATATAGTTTTTGACATAAATCACTAGATTTATATGGAGTTCAAACCATCACAATTTCACATTTTATTGACTATTATCACCATTTTAGTTTTGATCTTCTAAGATTAACCAAATGACTCTGCAATTTGAAGAAAACATATTTAATTGAACTGGGCAATTAAACAAATTAAAACGAATGGAGAAGAATGTTGGGCCAGAGAGAAGATTTTTATGTTACAATCCCTGGCACTTTTTCATGCTGACTTCTGTTTACCATTCATTGCCATATGACTGGAAAAATAATGCAAAAAGAGTAACATAGAAACTATATTCTACATTTTATAGATAAGTAGTTAAACATGATGAGGAAGTATATTAATTTCTGAAATTAAGCAAATTCTAATAATTTTGACAATAGACCATGATATTTCAAAAGGGAAAATTTCAAACTAAGAAGAAATTCAAATGACTTCATTTTAAGAAATGATATGAATGGTAAAATTAAGCCACATGAAATTACCTATGAACAATTTGAAACAAAGGCAATTGGGTAGTTTAATGAGAAATTATGTGAGGATATGCTCCGCATCACTTGCCATCAGGGAAATACAAATCAAAACCACAATGAGATACCACCTCACACCAGTGAGAATGGGGAAAATTAACAAGGCAGGAAACCACAAATGTTGGAGAGGACGTGGAGAAAGGGGAACCCTCCTGCACTGTTGGTGGGAATGTGAACTGGTGCAGCCACTCTGGAAAACTGTGTGGAGGTTCCTCAAAGAGTTAAAAATAGACCTGCCCTACGAACCAGCAATTGCACTGCTGGGGATTTACCCCAAAAATACAGATGCAATGAAATGCTAGGACACCTGCACCCCGATGTTTATAGCAGCAATGCCTACAATAGCCAAACTGTGGAAGGAGCCTCTGTGTCCATCGAGAGATGAATGGATAAAGAAGATGTGGTTTATGTATACAATGGAATATTACTCAGCCATTAGAAACGACAAATACCCACCATTTGCTTCAACGTGGATGGAACTGGAGGGGATTATGCTGAGTGAAGTAAGTCAATCGGAGAACGACAAACATTATATGTTCTCATTCATTTGGGGAATATGAATAATAGTGAAAGGGGATATAAGGGAAGGGAGAAGAAATGTGTGGGAAATATCAGAAAGGGACACAGAACATAAAGACTCCTAACACTGGGAAACGAACTAGGGGTGGTGGAAGGGGAGGAGGGCGGGGGGTGGGGGTGAATGGGTGACAGGCACTGAGGGGGACACTTGACGGGATGAGCACTGGGTGTTATTCTATATGTTGGCAAATTGAACACCAATAAAAATAAATTTATATTAAAAATAAGTGAAGAAAAAGAAATATCTTTTCTTCAAATATTACTTTCTCAGTATTAAAAATGCTTCTAAAAATAAAGGAAATGTTCTGACAACATTATAATGTGTCCAGTTTGGATGAAAATTCTAGAGGATGCTTAGAAAACGAATTCATCCATTCTCAATATATTAGAGTCCCTTTTCATTGATTACAACTGCCTACTTTTTACAGATTCTTCTGTTTTGGGCATATTCCTTACTTAAATTCACCAAATGGAAAGAAGACCTAAGGTTTTTGATCATTTATTAAATGCCAGTCACATAACTTTTAATTTTTATTCCATTTTTAAATAACTCTTTAAAGATAAGCATCATCATCATCATCATCAACATCATCATCATCATATCCCCATTTTACTGATAAGGAATCCGAATTAGGGAAGTGATGTGGCCAGACGATATCAAATAACTAGTAAATGACACAGGCTGGATTTGGAACTAGAAATGATATTTATAAGGCCTATGGTCTATATATTTTATATCACTTCCTTCATCTTCCTGTCTACTGAGCACGTGCTATACCCATGGTTTTGAAGTGCATATTTAGATGTTTGACAAGCTACATAATACATTTGCTTATGATGAAAGCACACATTCTTTATCTGTACTTTGTTTTAATGTGTGTTTTCTCCTACTTGACAGTTCTGCTTTCATGCACTATTATTTAACTTATATTTGCTGAATCTGAGCTGTATAGCACATTTGTTGGAACAGCATTTGAATTGAGAACATTATGTCAGTCAGTCAAAAATCTCACTTTTTTTAATCAGTAATACAAGGTATCTATTCTACTTACCCATTAAATAGAAAATCAAGCTTAGTATGCATTAAAGAGCTTTGTGAATCATGTTACAGGTTGAAGGGACCACTGACACTTGGTAATCAAAGAAATTAATATTAGTAAAATTTGCTATTGCCAAAGAAAATTATTGTTAAATATATGAAAATCTCCTATATAAAATCTCTCTAGTGAATTTTTAACACAGTATTGGGTCTCAGTTGTGACAGAAAATAAACAACTTTGGCTACCCAGAGAAATTTATGTACATTTAAAGATGATTCCATGAATTATATAGAAATTGCAATCAGATATGAAAATACTCTATCCATACAAATTTCTTTCATGATTGACATAATATAAAGTGGTGTAGTAAATTTCAATGCAAACAAGTTAATACAGCTGCCATCAGGATTAGAAAAACCAAAAAGTAAGGTAACACTACTATTATCTTACATTTCCATATTCAGTTCTTCCAAGTTATCAGTCTTCAAATTATTTTCAATGTAGGAACAGAATAATTAAAAATCAAATGAAGATTTCTTTAAATAATAAATTTATTTTATTAGTGTTCAATTTGCCAACATACAGAATAACACCCAGTGCTCATCCCGTCAAGTGCCCCCCTCAGTGCCTGTCACCCAGTCAGCCCCACCCCCCGCCCTCCTCCCCTTCTACAATCCCTAGTTCATTTCCCAGAGTTAGAAGTCTTTATGTTCTGTCTCCCTTTCTGATATTTCCCACACATTTCCTCTCCCTTCCCTTATATTCCCTTTCACTATTATTCATATTCCCCAAATGAATGAGAACATACACTGTTTGTCGTTCTCTGATTGACTTACTTCACTCAGCATAATCCCCTCCAGTTCCATCCACGTTGAAGCAAATGGTGGGTATTTGTCGTTTCTAATGGCTGAGTAATATTCCATTGTATACATAAACCACATCTTCTTTATCCATTCATCTTTCGATGGACACCGAGGCTCCTTCCACAATTTGGCTATTGTGGACATGGCCGCTGGAAACATCGGGGTGCAGGTGTCCCGGCGTTTCATTGCATCTGAATCTTTGGGGTAAATCCCTAACAGTGCAATTGCTGGTTCGTAGGGCAGGTCTATTTTTAATTCTTTGAGGAACCTCCACACAGTTTTCCAGAGTGGCTGCACCAGTTCACATTCCCACCAACAGTGTAAGAGGGTTCCCTTTTCTCCGCATCCTCTCCAACATTTGTGGTTTCCTGCCTTGTTAATTTTCCCCATTCTCACTGGTGTGAGGTGGTATCTCATTGTGGTTTTGATTTGTATTTCCCTGATGGCAAGTGATGCAGAGCATTTTCTCATGTGCATGTTGGCCATGTCTATGTCTTCCTCTGTGAGATTTCTCTTCATGTCTTTTGCCCATTTCATGATTGGATTGTTTGTTTCTTTGCTGTTGAGTTTAATAAGTTCTTTATAGATTTTGGAAACTAGCCCTTTATCTGATATGTTATTTGCAAATATCTTCTCCCATTCTGTAGGTTGTCTTTTAGTTTTGTTGACTGTATCCTTTGCTGTGCAAAAGCTTCTTATCTTGATGAAGTCCCAATAGTTCATTTTTGCTTTTGTTTCTTTTGCTTTCGTGGATGTATCTTGCAAGAAGTTACTGTGGCCAAGTTCAAAAAGGGTGTTGCCTGTGTTCTCCTCTAGGATTTTGATGGAATCTTGTCTCACATTTAGATCTTTCATCCATTTTGAGTTTATCTTTGTGTATGGTGAAAGAGAGTGGTCTAGTTTCATTCTTCTGCATGTGGATGACCAATTTTCCCAGCACCATTTATTGAAGAGACTGTCTTTCTTCCAGTGGATCGTCTTTCCTCCTTTATCGAATATTAGTTGACCATAAAGTTGAGGGTCCACTTCTGGGTTCTCTATTCTGTTCCATTGATCTATGTGTCTGTTTTTGTGCCAGTGCCACACTGTCTTGATGACCACAGCTTTGTAGTACAACCTGAAATCTGGCATTGTGATGCCCCCAGATATGGTTTTCTTTTTTAAAATTCCCCTGGCTACTCGGGGTCTTTTCTGATTCCACACAAATCTTAAAATAATTTGTCCTAAGTCTCTGAAGAAAGTCCATGGTATTTTGATAGGGATTGCATTAAACGTGTAAATTGCCCTGGGTAACATTGACATTTTCACAATATTAATTCTGCCAATCCATGAGCATGGAATATTTTTTCATCTCTTTGTGTCTTCCTCAATTTCTTTCAGAAGTGTTCTATAGTTTTTAGGGTATAGATTCTTTACCTCTTTGGTAAGGTTTATTCCTAGGTATCTTATGCTTTTGGGTGCAATTGTAAATGGGATTGACTCCTTCATTTCTCTTTCTTCAGTCTCATTGTTAGTGTATAGAAATGCCATTGATTTCTGGGCATTGGTTTTATATCCTGCCACACTGCCAAATTGCTGTATGAGTTCCAGCAATCTTGGGGTGGAGGCTTTTGGGTTTTCTATGTAGATTATCATGTCATGGGCGAAGAGGGAGAGTTTGACTTCTTCTTTGCCAATTTGAATGCCTTTAATGTCTTTTTGTTGTCTGATTGCTGAGGCTAGGACTTCCAATACTATGTTGAATAGCAGTGGTGAGAGTGGACATCCCTGTCTTGTTCCTGATCTTAGGGGAAAGGCTCCCAGTGCTTCCCCATTGAGAATGATATTTGCTGTGGGCTTTTTGTAGATGGCTTTTAAGATGTCGAGGAAAGTTCCCTCTATCCCTACACTCTGAAGAGTCTTGATCAGGAATGGATGCTGTATTTTGTCAAATGCTTTCTCTGCATCTAATGAGAGGATCATATGGTTCTTGGTTTTTCTCTTGCTGATATGATGAATCACATCGATTGTTTTACGAGTGTTGAACCAGCCTTGTGTCCCGGGGATAAATCCTACTTGGTCATGGTGAATAATTTTCTTAATGTGTTGTTGGATTCTATTGGCTAGTATCTTGTTGAGAATTTTTGCATCCATGTTCATCAGGGATATTGGTCTGTAATTCTCCTTTTTGGTGGGGTCTTTGTCTGGTTTTGGAATTAAGGTGATGCTGGCCTCATAGAATGAATTTGGAAGTACTCCATCTCTTTCTATTATTCCAAACAGCTTTAGTAGAATAGGTATGATTTCTTCTTTAAACGTTTCATAGAATTCCCTAGGGAAGCCATCTGGCCCTGGACTTTTGTGTCTTTGGAGGTTTTTGATGACAGCTTCAATTTCCTCCCTGGTTATTGGCCTGTTCAGGTTTTCTATTTCTTCCTGTTCCAGTTTTGGTAGTTTTTGGCTTTCCAGGAATGCGTCCATTTCTTCTAGATTGCCTAATTTATTGGCGTAGAGCTGTTCATAGTATGTTTTTAAAATCGTTTGTATTTCCTTGGTGTTGGTAGTGATCTCTCCTTTCTCATTCATGATTTTATTAATTTGAGTCTTCTCTCTCTTCTTTTTAATAAGGTTGGCTAATGGTTTATCTATCTTCTTAATTCTTTCAAAGAACCAACTCCTGGTTCTATTGATCTGTTCCACAGTTCTTCTGGTCTCAATTTCGTTGAGTTCTGCTCGAATTTTAATTAACTCTCTTCTTCTGCTGGGTATCGGGTCCATTTCCTGTTTTTCCTGTAGCTCCTTTATGTGTAAGGTTAGCTTTTGTATTTGAGTTCTTTCCAGTTTTTGAATGGATGATTGTATTGCGATGTATTTCCCCCTCAGGACTGCTTTTGCTGCATCCCAAAGATTTTGAATGGTTGTATCTTCATTCTCATTAGTTTCCATGAATCTTTTAAATTCTTCCTTAATTTCCTGGTTGACCCTTTTATCTTTTAGCAGGATGGTCCTTAACCTCCACGTGTTTGATGTCCTTCCAAACTTCTTCTTGTGATTGAGTTCTAATTTCAAGGCGTTATGGTCTTAGAATATGCAGGGGACGATCCCAATCTTTTGGTATCAGTACAGACCCGATTTGTGACCCAGTATGTGGTCTATTCTGGAGAAAGTTCCATGTGCACTTGAGAAGAATGTGTATTCAGTTGAGTTTGGATGTAAAGTTCTGTAGATATCTGTGAAATCTATCTGGTCCAATGTATCATTTAAAGCTCTCGTTTCTTTGGAGATGTTGTGCTTAGAAGACCTATCGAGGGTAGAAAGAACTAGATTGAAGTCACCAAGTATAAGTGTATTAGTATCTAAGTATTTCTTCACTTTGGTTAATAATTCGTTTAAGTAGTTGGCAGCTCCCACATTTGGGGCATATATATTGAGGATTGTTAAGTCCTTTTCTTGGATCGATCCTTTAAGTATGATATAGTGTCCCTCTTCATCTCTCACTACAGTCTTCAGGGTAAATTTAGTTTATCTTTTTTTTTTTTTTAGTTTATCTTATATAAGGATGGCTACCCCTGCTTTCTTTTGAGAACCGTTTGAATGGTAAATGGTTCTCCAACCTTTTATTTTCAGGTTGTAGGTGTCCTTCTGTCTAAAATGAGTCTCTTGTAGACAGCAAATAGATGGGTCCTGCTTTTTTATCCAGTCTGAAACCCTGCGCCTTTTAATGGGGTCATTAAGCCCGTTCACGTTCAGAGTTACTATTGACAGATATGAGTTTAGTGTCATCATGATATCTATTTAGTCCTTGTTTTTGTGGATTGTTCCACTGAACTTCTTCTTAAAGGGGAATTTTAAGAGTCCCCCTTAAAATTTCTTGCAGAGCTGGTTTGGAGCTCACATATTCTCTCAGTTTCTGCCTGTCTTGGAAGCTCTTTATCTCTCCTTCCATTTTGAATGAGAGCCTTGCTGGATAAAGTATTCTTGGTTGCATGTTCTTCTCATTTAGGACCCTGAATATATCCTGCCAGCCCTTTCTGGCCTGCCAGGTCTCTGTGGAGAGGTCTGCTGTTACCCTAATATTCGTCCCCATGAAAGTCAGGGACTTCTTGTCTCTTGTTGCTTTAAGTATCTTCTCTTTTTCTTTGGAATTTGCAAGCTTCACTATTAGATGTCGAGGTGTTGAAGGGTTTTTATTGATTTTAGGGGGGGATCTCTCTATTTCCTGGATCTGAATGCCTGTTTCCCTTCCCAGATTGGGAAAGTTTTCAGCTAGGATTTGTTCAAATACATATTCTGGCCCTCTGTCCCTTTCGGCACCCTCGGGAACCCCAATTAAACGTAGGTTTTTCTTCCTTAGGCTGTCATTTATTTCCCTTAATCTGTCTTCATGGTCTTTTAATTCTGTCTCTTTTTCTTCAGTTTCCCTCTTTGCCATCAACTTGTCTTCTATGTCACTCACTCGTTCTTCTACCTCGTTAACCCTCGTCGTTAGGACTTCTAGTTTGGATTGCATCTCATTCAATTGATTTTTAATTTCTGCCTGATTGGATCTAAATTCTGCAGTCATGAAGTCTCGTGAGTCCTTAATGTTTTTTTCTAGAGCCACCAGTAGCTGTATAATAGTGCTTCTGAATTGGCTTTCTGACATTGAATTGTAATCCAGATTTTGTAACTCTGTGGGAGAGAGTGCTGTTTCTGATTCTTTCTTTTGAGGTGAGGTTTTCCTTCTAGTCATTTTGCTCAGTGCAGAGTGGCCAAAAAAAAGTTGTATTGGGAAGAGGAGAGAAAGAGAGAGAAGGAAAGAAAAGATAAAAAGAAAAAAGAAAAAGAAGGAAAAAAGAGAAGAAAAAGAGAAAGAAAAAGAAAGAAAGGTGGAAAAAATGGGGGTGGGGAAGCAATCAGAAATCAAAAAGAAAAGAAAAAAGAAAAAAAAAACACGGGGAGTATCTTCTGAATCTGTAGACTTTAAGTCCCTTGACTTCCCCTGGAACTGGTCCGTCCAGCTGGTCTTCTGGTGGAGGGGCCTGCTGTGCTGATTTTCAGGTGTTAGCACCTGGGGGAGCTGCTCTGCCCCTGCCTGCTGCAGGGCTCAGCGGGGGTTCTTTACCCTGTGAGGCCCCAGGAGGAACAGCCGCAGTTGCTATGGCAGCTCTGGAAGCCTGGATTCAGCCTCCGTAGGAACTACGGGGTTCTCCATCTGCAGGGCCTGGAGGCTCCGGGGCGGGGCCGCTGATGTGCTCAGCTCCCGGCAGGAGTGTCCTTGCTGTCCTGGGCCCTCCCGGCCTCTGCCTGTCCCGGGGGAGGCCGGATCCTGGGCTGTGTCCCGCCGCCCTGTGCTCCGGAGCCTGCGCTGTTGGATTCGCGCCCGCGGTCGCGGCAGCCGCCGCTCTGCGGAGCCTCTCGAGCCCCTCCGAGCTGCTCCCGGCCGCGCAGCCCCCTCCGCACGGAGCCTCTTACTCTGCCCGAGCCGCTGCCGCCGAGCTGCTCCTGGAGCCGCGCAGCCCCCTCCGCGGAGCCGCCGCCCGAGCCCCTCCGAGCTGCTCCGGGTCCCGCCGTGCGCGCTGCAGCCCTTAGGGAGCTTGGCGCACTCTCCTGCGCTCGCAGGTGTCTGTTAGTGTCCCAGGGAGCCCGAGGGCATCCCCGCCCTCCTGGGGTCCTGCTCCAACTCCCTGCGAGCCCCTTTCCGCCCGGGAAGGTTGGTGCAGCTCCTGCTCCTCCGGGACGGGACGGGGCTCTCCTGTCCTGGGGACACTCGCCCCGGCCTCAGCCCGGCTCCTCGCGGGGCCCCTCCCCCTCGGAGGCCTTTTGTTTCTTTATTTCTTTTTCCCCGTCTTCCTACCTTGATAGAAGCGCGAACTCTTCTCACTGTAGCATTCCAGCTGGTCTCTCTTTAAATCTCAGGCCGAATTCGTAGATTTTCAGGATGATTTGAAGGTTATCTAGGTAATTTGGTGGGGACAGGTGACTTGGGGACTCTGCTCTTCCGCCATCTTGCCCTTCCCCTAAATTTTTTTTTTAAAAGGAATTCCCTTTTATCCACATCCTTGCCAGCATGTTATTTTGTCTTTTTTATAATAACAGGTATGAGTTGATATTATGGCTTTGATTTTCATTTCTTAGATGATTAGTAATGTTGACCAAATTTTCATGTACCTGTTGGCCATCAATATGCCTTCTTTGGAAAACTGTATTCTGTCTTCTGACTATTGTAATCCAATTAAATTTTTTTTCTATTTACTTGTATGAATTCTTTATACATTTTGGATATTAGCCTCTTATAAGATATGATTTGCAAGTACTTTCTCCAATTTAGTAAATTGGCTTTTTATTTTGCTGATGGCTTCCTTTGCTGTGTAGAAGCCTTTTCGTTTGATGTAGTCACAATTCTTTTTTTGCTTTTGTTGCCTTTGGTTTTAGTGTCAAAGTTTAAAATTCATTGCCAAGGGGCATCTGGGTGGCTCAGTCAAGTAAGCATCCAACTCTTGATTTTGGCTCAGGTCATGATCTTAGAGTCCTGAGATCAATCCTCTCATTGTTGAGCCCCTCCTCATTGGGCTCCACATCCAGGCATCTAAGCATAGTCTTCTTGTCCCTCTCCCTCTTCTTTCTGAATAATTTTGCTGAGAACCTTTAAATTTTTTAGGTTTTTATTTACATTTCAGTTAGCTAACATACAGTATAATATTAGTTTCAGGTGTACAATATAGTGATTTGACACTTCCATTCAAAACCTGATGTTTATCAAAATAAGTGAACTCATTAATTCCTATCACCTATTTTACTCATCCCCCCCACTGACCTTCCCTCTGGTAACCATCAATTCACCCCTGTCAGAATGGCAAAAAATCAACACAAGAAACAAAAAGTCTTGACAAGGATGTGGAGAAAAAGGAACTCTCTTGAACTCTCTAGGAATGCAAACTGATACAGCAACTGTGGAAAACAGTATGGAGGTTCCTCAGAAAGTTAAAAATAGAACCACCCTAAGATCCAGAAATTGCACTACTATTTTTCATTTTAGGAGTTCTTTGGTTCAGGTCTTATGTTCAGTTTTTAATCCATTTTGAGTCATTTTTTGTTTGGGGTAAGAGAGTGGTCTAGGTTCATTCTTTTGCATGTGTCTGTCCAGTTTTCTTAACAACATTTAGTGAAGAGATTGATATTTCCCCATTGTATATCCCAGGCTCCTTTATCAGAAATTAATTGACCATATATGCATGAGATTTTTTCCTGGGTATTCTATTCTATTCCATTGATCTATGTGTCTTCTTTATGCCAATGCTATACTGTTTTGATTACTATAGCTTTGTAATATAGTTTGAAATCAGAGAGTGATATGCCTCTAGCTTTGTTCTTTCTCAATATTGATTTGATTATTTGGGGTCTTTTGTGGTTTCATACAAATTTTAAGATAGTTTTATTTATGTGAAAAATGCCATTGGAATATGAACATTTTAGCAATAATAACTTTTCTGATCCATGAACACAAGAGATTTTTCCAATTATTTGTGTCTTCTTCAATTTATTACATCAATGTCTTATAGGTTTCAGTGTATAGGTCTATCACCTCCTTGGTTAAATTTATTTCTAAGTATTTTATAATTTTTGATGCAATTAAAAATGAGATTGTGTTCCTAATTCCTATTAGTGATAGTTTATTATTAGTATATAGAAACTCAACAGATTTCAGGATGCCTGGGTGACTGAGTGGTTAAGCATCTGCCTTGGGCTCAGGGCGTGATCCTGGAGTCCAGGATCGAGTCCCATATGAGTCTCTTGTGGGGAGTCTGCTTCTCCCTCTGCGTGTGGCTTTGCCTCTCTCTCTGTGTCTTTCATTAATAAATAAAATCTTAAAACAAAAAGAGAAGAAACTCAATAGATTTCTGTATATTGATTTTTTACCCTGCAAATTTACTGAATTCATTTTTTGGTTCTAATATATTTTTTTGTGGAATCTTTAGACTTTACTCTATATAATATTGTCTGCAAATAGTGACAGTTTTGGCTCTTCCTTTCCAATTTTGATGCCTTATATTTCTTGTCCTTGCTCTGGCTAGTTCTTTTAATACTATGTTGAATAAAGTGGTGAGTGGGCATCCTTGTCTTGTTCCTCATCTTAGAGGAAAAGTTTTTGTCTTTTTACTATTGAGAATGATGTTAAAATGGAAAATTATTTTAATTTAAAAAAGAAAAATTGTCTTTAAGTCAAAATGACACATGCAAATAAGTTTGAAAGAAATATCTTCAAAGGTTAATAGCCACTGTCTTTCAATGATAGACTGCTTTTTTTCTTCTAGTTTTTTTATGTTTTTAAATTATTTTGTTTGAGTATATGTTACTTTGTAACAGAAGAGCCATAACGATAGTTTAGCATAAAAAAATAATAATCTTTTAATAATTCCAAAATAGTCTTTTGGAAAGACCTCTGGAAAAAGTCAAATGTGTAGTTATCTAGATTCATGAGAAATCATAGGAAAAGTTCCAAATTTTACTAAACACATTCTGTAAGATTGGGAAGTTTTTTCTCTTACCTAACCTAATATTTTTCTTGTTGTCATTAAATAGCCTCTCTTTCTCTCTCACACACTTGTTGTTTATTTGTTTTAATTTTTCTTTCCCCATAGTTGTCCATTGGTGGATAATATTTTATTGGAAAGCCTGGTGTTTTATGTTAAAGTAAATAACCTTATTTCTAATAAGCACTATGTTAGAAACGATCATTTCTATGAGAGGTTTCTAAAAGTATAAGAAATCTCTATGTGCTTGGTTATTAACTTAAGCTTTCCAAATTTCACCTACTTATGAAACAGAGTTGTATGATGCCCTGCTACATGGCATGTTCTAATGAGAGACAAAATGATTACTGAATCCAATATCTTGGAACAAAGGCCCATAGGGGCTACACCACCAGGCATTGCCAAGAAATGCAGGTGCCAAGGTGAAGCCCTGAGTCCAGATTGGTTCTTAGTTTTATTTTCATAGAATGTAAACTATGTGAAAATGAGGAAGGAAAAACTACTCAGGAAACCAATCATGTGAGGAGAAGCAAGGAACTGCATATACAATCTGTACCAGTTTCAGAGGAATATTAACTATGGGGCAACAGGGGATGATAGAATTTACCTCAGCAGACATGGATATCTTATCTACCACCATTGTTGTTTTCAGCATGTACTGTTTTTAGTTCAGACCGATGACAGGAATAATTGGCTTTTACCACACACATAAAGCTGTTGTCATTTATGCGTGTCCCTGTTCCTACTGTTTTTTTTTTTTTCCCCACTGAGGTATTGCTCTTCCACAATACCACTTTTGGAGGAAAAAAAACAGCATGAGAAATTCAAAGAAGGCCTGGGATTTTTTTCTTCAAATCTGCCAACAGAGTGTGGGGAGAGTTCATGCTTTTAACTCTGGAAAGGGCAGATTTAATAATCCTAAACTAGGATATAATTGGAGTGTAATACATGCCTTTACCCTAGAAATGAGAAAGACTGATAATGATTTCCTGCATTTTAGGCTGAGATAGTAGAAGAGAGAATGATACAAATGTTTGGGTTTTCCATAATGATACAGATATTACCTCAACTCTAGAATCTGGCTCAGACTCTAAAAGGTGGCCAGCAGAGAATAAGGCTGGGTGAAATGGACTCTACATTGTGGTTATGGCAGTGATCAGGAGCCAATGATATGAAGGACCTTGTAGGCAATGTTAAGAAGCTGTAAAAAATACTAGTTAACTAGACAGCTTTTGGTAAGAGATTTATTTTATCAGATCACTGCTTTTGAATGTATGTCTTACAGTTCTGTGAACAATGAATTGGAAACAGAGAAGAATCCAAGCAGGAGATAATAACTTGAATTTTGGCAAATGAGAAGAGGTAGATGTACATATGTGATTGTCAGTGGTAGAATCAATAGAGGGATCCATGAGTGGCTCAGTGGTTTGGAGACTGCCCTTGGCCCGGGGTGTGATCCTGGAGTCTCGGGTTCAAGTCCCACATCGGGCTCCTTGCATGGAGCCTGCTTCTCCCTCTGCCTGTGTCTCTGCCTCTCTCTCTCTCTCTCTCTCTGTCATGAATAAATAAATAAAGTCTTTAAAAAAAAGAATCAATAGAGCTTTGAGAGTGTGATGTGTTTAGATAAGTGTAAGTAAAGGGATATGAAAGAGTCAAATAACTCAGTTAAGAAATGGACAGAAAAAAAAAACAAAAAAAAAGAAAAAAAAGAAATGGACAGAAGACATGAATAAAAAGTTTTACAGAGAAGACATCCAGATGGCTAACAGACACATGAAAAGATGCTACACATCACTCCTCATCAGGGAAATACAAATCAAAACCACAATGAAATACCACCTCACACCTGTCAGAATGGCTAAAATGAACAACACAGAAGACAACAGGTGTTGGCAAGGATATAGAGAAAGGAGAACTCTCTTACACTGATGATGGGAATGCAAAGTGGTGCAACTACTTTGTAGAACAGTATGACAGTTCCTCAAAAATTTAAACATAGAACTATCCTAGGATCTAGTATTTGCTCTATAGGTATTTACACAAATGATACAAAAATACACATTCAAAAGAGTACATCCACCACAATGTTTATAACAGCATTATCAACAATAGTTAGACTATGGAAAGAGCCCAAATGTCCATTGACTGATGAACAGATAAGAAGATGTGGAGTACTACTCAACCATCAAAAGATAAAATCTTGCCATTTGCAATGATGTGGGTGTAGCTAGAGTGTATTATGCTAAGTGAAATAAGTCAATAAGAGAAAGGCAAATACCATATGATTTCTCTCATATGTTGAATTTAGAAACAAAATTGATGAACATACGGGAGGCAGAATAAAGTGAGAGAGAAGGAAACAAATCATGAGAGACTTTTAACTATAGAGAACAAACTGAGTGTTGATGGAGGGAGGTGGGTGGGGAAGGGAGTAGATGGGTGATGGGTAATAAGGAGGGTACATGTGATGTACGTAAGGAATCACTGAATTCTACTACTGAGACCAATATTACACTGTATGTTAACTAACTAGAATTAAAATTTTAAAAAAAGAAGAAAAAGAAAGAATCTAAGAGCTTGAATTATCTCCATTCATGGTTATAAATGAAAAAGTAGATTTGGGGAAAGACAAATTATTTGGCTTTGCACACAATGATTTTGAACTTGATAGAAAAAGATATTACTGGGCAGCCTGGGTGGCTTCAGCCCAGGGTGTGATCCTGAAGACCTGGGATCAAGTCCCACATTGGGCTCCCTGCTTCTCCCTCTGCCTGTGCCTGTGCCTCTGCCTCTCTCTGTCTCTTTCTGTGTCTCTCATGAATAAATAAATAAAATCTTTTTTTAATAAATAAAATCTTTAAAAAAAGAAAGAAAAACATATTTACCAGTATCCAACATAATTGACATAAAATAGCACTATGTGTCCAGGTTAAACACACAGATTTTTAAAAAGAAAATAAAATCTTTTTTTATTATTTATTTATGATAGTCACAGAGAGAGAGAGAGAGAGGCAGAGACACAGGCAGAGGGAGAAGCAGGCTCCATGCACCGGGAGCCTGATGTGGGACTCGATCCAGGGTCTCCAGGATCGCCCCCTGGGCCAAAGGCAGGCGCCAAACCGCTGCGCCACCCAGGGATCCCAGAAAATAAAATCTTTGACTAAAGAATACAGTGAATGAATATTAATTACTTAATTTCTTTTTAAGACTTTATTTATTTATTTTTAAAGATTTTATTTACTTATTCATGAGGCACACACACACACACACACAGAGAGAGAGAGAGAGAGAGGCAGAGACACAGGTAGAGGGAGAAGCAGGTTCCATGCAGGGACCCCGACGCAGAACTCGATCCCGGGATCCTGGGATCACTCCCTGAGCCAAAGGTGGACGCTCAACCACTGAGCCATGCAGGCACCCCGATTACCTAATTTCTAAAAGTAGATTTACTCAATCTTAGGAATATCTATGATATCCACTGCATGCAAATCAATGTGTTATATGAAATGAGGAAAATGCTTCTAAGATATGATTCTACGTACATCTTACCCTACAGGCATTGGAAAAGCTTTATAATTTCTTACAAAGACAAGTGTTATACTCAGGTGAGAATTAGCAATTGTGTCTAGTGAAAAGCAACACACTTCAGCTGCTAAAAATAATGAAGTAGTAGAAAATTAATCGAGATCCAGTGGCCAAGTGAGCAAAGCACAATCAGCAGGGAAAATGACTTAGGTGAAATGAGCCTACTGATCAATTCATATCATTCTATATTCAGGTTTGACCCAGTCCACTTAATTGTTTATTACCTGCCCACTTCAAATTACAGTACTGAGTGCAGTCTCACTAATGATCCCAGAAACATAGCCCCAGAGCTCTCATCATGATTTTCCCTTTCCATGAAAACCTTAAAAACTATTCCCATTTTCCCCATCATTCCACTCATATAGCAAATAAAAAGTCTACTTCTTTCTGGGTCCCATCCTTAAACTTAGTCACTTTATCAAGAGAGAACCTTCTTTCTTAAAGTCATACCTAAAATATTATCAGTTTTTAAATATTGGGAACTAGTAGACTAGTTTGTCTAATCTACCCAAAATACTCACTCTCCACCCCTTCTCATAAGTTAGCTATGAATTGCACAAATTTTAAAGTTTTCATATATCTCAAAAGATTATTCATTTCCTTTCTCAACTTGTAACTTCCAATGATATATCTACCAGTAGGTGGATAAAATAGTGTACAATAGGTGAAAATATTGTGAATATGCATGCTTGGGTGTGGAGAAATGGATATGAAGACCTTATATGTGTGGTCATTTTATCTTCTCTACCAAAAGAGGGTAAGGCTTTGATGCAATATCAGATCAATATCAGGCTTGAGTACACCAAGGTGACTGGGAAGAAGGAGTCCAAATGGGAAACTAAAGATACTTGGTTGTGAAAGAGAATTGCAGCATTGGTTGAAGGAAATGAATGTATAGAGTGCAAAAAGTCACTGAGAGTCTATGATGGTCAAATCCCAGCAAGATAGTCTTTATTCTGTTTTTGTGTTCCCCAAGTGAGAAGCTCATGTAAATAGTACAGGTAGCATATTCAGTGGTAGAACCAGTATTCTCCAATGATTCCACCCAAGAAATATGCTATCATGGCTTTGCATTTTTAATGATCTGTATTATGTAAAATACACCCAGAGAATTAAAATTATCAAAATACTAGAGGCTTTTTTTGTTATTTCTATGACTATATTCAAGTGATATGGCATACTGACAAAAACATAAGCCCATAAGCCTGCCTGGGGCCAGATGTTTACATTTCCATGAAAAAGAAAGACGGTTTTGTAAAGGAACTTACCATATTAAAACGTAATTAGTTTTGTCTGAAATTATTGTATTGTGTTAATGAGAAGTGTAGTATTAATGTGACAGACAAGGCTAGGAAAAAATCAATCTTGATTTGAAAGCTTCATGAAGAATCTGAAAGACAGTGAGAAAGCAATGCTGCAACCATAATTAGTTATTAGAAATAATTTACAAAGAAGGTGCCTGGGTAATACAATCAGTTAAGTGTCAGATTCTGGGTTTCAGCTCAGGTCATGATCTCAGGGTCCTGATATCAAGCCCTGCATTGGGCTCCATGCTCAGTGCAGAGTCTGCTTAAGACTGTCTCTCCTTCTGTCCCTCCCCCAGCTCTCTCTTTCTCTCTAAAAAATAAATAAGTAAATCTTAAAAAAAAAAAAAAAAGAATTCACAATGAACATTTCAGCCTGGTTTTCTCATTTAATTCTTCTTGAGGTGCGTCCATGTGTTTGTTGTTAGGTTTCAACTAACCAATGCTAATTAACCAATATCTTTGGCCAATGTATTAGTAATATAAAATAAAACCATCTTATTTAACAATACCAAGGCTCAGAAAAGGAAACTTTAACAGTTTTAACAGTTCTTCAGGTCGTTAACAGAAAAATGACTAGACCAAATCATCACCAGAAAAATTTAATTGATATACTTAAATTGTAATTTATTTTAAAGTAATAATGAGAAGTATATACACTTTTAAAAGGTTAGTGTAACATGGGGGTACAGTAACCTTCCTTATGATATAGGAATATATGGTTTGGCTTACCATTATACTCAATATTTGCCTAACTTGGCCCAAATATCAGAAACAGTCCAGGATGCCATTAATTAATATATACACAGAAGATTCTGTAGAAAAGGGTGGATTGAATACAGATATTTAATCCTTCCTTCCTGGATTTTTCTCCACAAAACTTACTTAAATCATCAAAGGAAAATAGCCTATTGGTGAAAGTCGGTGGAAAAAGAGGGAGTAGAACAGAAGGTTGTGCATAATGGTCATTTTGGCCAAGGCCTTATATTCACACACGGCATCTTCAAATTTAGATCTCTCATATTGTCTCCACATATTGCTATACATATAACACATTGTGTTTTAAATGCATTAATTTGTTTATTGTAAACATTTTAAAGCACTTGCAATTCCTGTGAAGACTTGCAAAATTAAAAAAAAAAACTAGAGGGGACTCAATCAAGTCAGGAACTTAAAGAAGGGTGCCATTCTCATATTCCAGTTTCCTGTTGATTGGATGGATATAACCTGCTGTAGAAGCCATGAAGGAAGATAATTTCTTCCCTTAGAACCTGGAAACCAAGGAACATTTCAGAACATGACCTAGGTGCATTTGGATTCACCCAACTGAGATTGAAGATTAAGAGACTATTATAAAGAAGTTGGAAGAATTTATAAACTATTAAAGGAAGAAATGTTGGCAGCAAGTGTTTACAAAAGCAATGTTTTTGGTGGTTGATGACGTGATAACCCAACAAGACTATTCCTTTGGCATTACTTTGGCTGCTTAAATTTGACTCCTGCTTATTTTTGAGCTTCTTTCTTCCATTTTCCCATCAGTTCTATACTTAATATCCTTTTATCCTTAATTTTTCATTAATGTTTACCTCATTCTTGTTCATACAACCGAGAACCTGCATGTTTTAATAAGTGAATGTTTGACAGTGAGGGTGAGGCAAACATGAAGGTCAAGAAAGACTGGGTGGTACTCTGCTGTGAATCAATATCATTGAAAGTCAGTATTTGAACTCAATAGCACCAGAAATCGTAAGGGTAAGGACAACCACATAAACAAGGCCTGGAATTGGAGGGCTTCTCTCAGGAAAGGTGCAAGAAGAATACCAAACATAGTCATATCTACAGCTAGCATGGATACTATGCCTAAAATAATGTGTAATATGGGCTTGTGGTGAGACAACACAGATGTTTCTTTTTTTATAATAAATTTATTTTTTATTGGTGTTCAATTTCCCAACATACAGAATAATACACAGTGCTCATCCCGTCAAGTGCCCCCCTCAGTGCCTGTCACCCATTCACCCCCACCCCCCGCCCTCCTCCCCTTCCACCACCCCTAGTTTGTTTCCCAGAGTTAGGAATCTCTATGTTCTGTCTCCCTTTCTGATATTTCCCATACATTTCTTCTCCCTTCCCTTATATTCCCTTTCACTACTATTTATATTCCCCAAATGAATGAGAACATATAATGTTGGTCGTTCTCCGATTGACTTACTTCACTCAGCATAATACCCTCCAGTTCCATCCACGTTGAAGCAAATGGTGGGTATTTGTCATTTCTAATGGCTGAGTAATATTCCATTGTATACATAAACCACATCTTCTTTATCCATTCATCTTTTGATGGACACCAAGGCTCCTTCCACAGTTTGGCTATTGTGGACATTGCTGCTAGAAACATCGGGGTGCAGGTGTCTCGGCGTTTCATTGCATCTGAATCTTTGAGGTAAATCCCCAACAGTGCAATTGCAGATGTTTCATTACAAAGCTGTGGCATTGGAAATAATCACAATACCCCTCAAATATGGGGGTTCTTTCAATAAATTATATTTTTAAGATAGAATGGTAACCTGCCATTAAAAATCATGTTGAAATTTACCAATTGAGGGAAATATATGTGATATAATTGAAAGCCAAAAACCACCTATGAAGTAACAATACAGAGTATGATTCCAGACAGACACACTTGGACAGTTAGACAGTCTTGGGTTGGTATCCACAATTTGCTTTTTACCATATGATTATTAATAACTAATGTATGCTATAAGAACTTCACTTTTTTAAATCTATAAATGGACATAAGAATAATACCTACTTATGATCATTAAATATATGAAAGTACTAAGCATGACCTTTATTTTTACTTCTACATATCCAAAAAACTTAATCTTTACCATATTTATTGGTATTGGGGGTAACGTTTGTTCTTTTCCTTTCTGTTCCTTATTTTTTTCATTCAGAATATATGACTGTGTGGGGCATCTGCGTGGCTCATTTGGTTAAACCATCTGCCTTTGGCTTGGGTCAACATCTCAGGGTCCTGGAGTTGAGCCCCACATGGGGCTCTCTGATCAGCAGTCTGCTTCTCTCTCTGCCTCCTGTCCCTCACCCCCCACTTGTGCTCTCCTACTCTCTGTCTCTCTCTCTCTCTCAGATAAATAAATAAACTCTAAAAAAAGAATACAAGACAGTGCGATTAAATAAAACATAAAAAAGATATTATTAAAAAACAGAAACAGAAAAGAGAACTTATGGACTTCAACCAGACACATTGAAAATACTTAAAATGAAAAAAAAAGAAAATACTTAAAATGGTGGAAAATGTAACTTGAAGATTTAGAAGATACTATTTAAAAACAAAAACTGGAAAGTAACAATAGTCATTGTATAGTATTTAGTGGAGAAGTATCTGTCTGTTCTCTAAGTTGATGTGATGAAAAGTGAAAATGGATGAAATGATCCCTAATTAAAATCCTTCTTGTTATGTTGGAAGAAATTACAGAATAAGAAGTGGTTTGAGAATGCAAGCTCTGGACCAGAGCATTGTGCAAATTTTGGTTCTGCCACTCAGTGTAATTGTATGACCTTGATTAAAGATACTAATTTCACTAAGCCTTGATTTCCTCATCTGTTAATTGCAGATGA
Source organism: Nyctereutes procyonoides (assembly GCF_905146905.1). Classification (NCBI taxonomy): domain Eukaryota; kingdom Metazoa; phylum Chordata; class Mammalia; order Carnivora; family Canidae; genus Nyctereutes; species Nyctereutes procyonoides. The sequence continues at coordinate 70,493,427 of NW_026575125.1, forward strand.
AGTAATATAAAATCTAAATGTAGCTTCTGGCACAAAATATGCTATCAATGAAAGTTAATTTCAGTCTTGTGCATTGAATGAAAGATTTGAAGTCGGTAGGGAAAGGTTTAATCTCAGCCTTGCCATATACACACAGGACAAGCCACTTCCCTTCTCTGAGCTGAGTTTCATTATTTGCAATTAAAAAAAATATTTTTTCCTGTCTCCTTCGAGTGCTTGTATGTGAATCAAATGAAATAAACAATGCAAATATTCCTTGGAAGATATTAAGTAGTTTATAAATGTAAGTATTATTTACATGAATTAGTAACTCATGTTATATCAGTAAACTACCACAGCTCTTGTTCTCACTCAAAATTTTTATCAATTAATATGGCATTCTTTTCTTAGTAATGAGACACAGTTTTGTTAAGTGAAGTGCTTGAATAATATGGTTCATCTTAAGAGGACTTCTTGGTAACTTGGAACTGTATTAAATCTAAATGCATTTGCCTTGTGTAAAACTCCCTGATGATTATTTTTTTTTTAAAGATTTTACCTATTTGCTCATGACAGACACAGAGAGAAAGGCAGAAACCTAGGCAGAGGAAGAAGCAGACTCCCTGAGAGGAGCCTGATGTGGGACTCCATCCCAGGACCCAGGGATCACGGACTGAGCCACAGGAAGACACTCAACCACTGAGCCATCCAAGTGTCCCCTGAGGGGGATTTTATCATCATAGAAATTTGTTCAACATGACTTATGAAAAGTGATGGCCAGATATGTGTTTGATTTGTGAGTGATAAAGTGAAGACATTCACTTGTTATTGATTTACCAGTAACCAATGCTAGATTGACCTAAGGTCATTTAGATCCTGGTCTATATCACTAAAAACCATTAAACAATTAACTGGTGTTCCTAAATTCTAGAGACAGATATTTTGAATAACTCAGGTGATTTGGAGACCTTAAACTATTAAACTAGGACTAGTTGTCTCCATTTAATCTAATATATGTTTGGGTCTCCATTTACCTTGTCAGAAGGAATATTTACTGTTGTAGGAGGAATTATTTCCTCAAATTGCATTTAGAAAACCATTATTAATTTGTAAGACAGCTGAAGAAAAAAAAGCTCTACAACATAATTTTATTTTTATAATGAGTAAGTAAACTGAAAAAATCTTATATGATTATAAAAATTATCTAAGAATATGACTTGGATGATAGATAGTGAGCAATTATTGAAGCAAGATTAAATTATTTTAGGGAGGCAGGGCAAGATGGCAGAAGAGTAGGGTCCCCAAGTCAACTGTCCCCACCAAATTACCTAGATAACCTTCAAATCATCCTGAAAACCTACGAATTCAGCCTGAGATTTAAAGAGAGAATATCTGGAATGCTACAGTGAGAAGAGTTCAGGCTTCTATCAAGGGGGGGGGGTGGAATAAAGAAACAAAAGGCCTCCAAGGGGGAGGGGCCCCGTGAGGAGCCGGGCTAAGGCCGGGGCGAGTGCCCCCAGGATAGGAAAGCCCCGACCTGGAGAAGCAGGAGTTTCACCAATCTTCCCAGTAGGAAAGACTCACAGGGAGTTAGAGCAGGATCCCAGGAGGAGCAGGGATACCCTCAGGCTCCAGGGACACTAACATAGCACCTGCGCCCCGGGGAGAGCTGGCCACACCCCGCAGCCAAGCTCCCTAAAGGGCTGCAGCACGCGCCCGGCTGCACCTGGAAGCAGCTCGGAGGGACTCGCGCAGAGGGTGCTGCGCAGCCGAGAGCACGATTCCAACAGCACGGGCCTGGGAGCACAGGGCGCCGGGGACAAAGCCCAAGATCCAGTGCTCCCCCCGGGACAGGCAGAGGCTGGGAGGGCCCAGGACAGCAAGGAAACTCCTGCCGCTGGGCAGCCTCCCAGCTGAGCAGATCAGCGGACCCGCCTCTGGAACATCCAGGCCCTTGCAGACTGAGAGCTCTGTAATTACAGCGGGAACTGAATCCAGGGCTCCAGAGCTGGCCGCCACCACTGTGGTTGTCCTTCCTGGGGCATCACAGGATAAACAACCCCCACTGAGCCTCACAGTGGCCTCACCGATTAACAGGTTAAACATCTTTCACTGAGCCCTGCACCAGACAGGGGGCTGAGCAACTCCCCCAAGGGTTAACGCCTGAAAATCAGCACAGCAGGCCCCTCATCCAGAAGACTAACTAGACGGACAGGGGAAAAACAAATTATTGACCAAACAGCACTAGAAAGTTCCAGGGGAAGTCGAGAGATTTACAGTAAACAGAATCAAAAGATACTCCTTGTTTTTTGTTTTTTGATTTGTTTGCTTCTACCCCCCTTTAATTTCTTTTTTCTTTTCTTCTCTTTCTTTCTCTCTTTCTTTCTTTCTTTCTTTTTTTTGCTTTTTTTTTTCTTTTTCTTTTCTTCTTTCTCTTCTCTCTTTTTCTCCTTTTCCCAATACAACTTGTTTTGGGCCACTCTGCACTGGGCAAAATGACTAGAAGGAAAACCTCAACTCAAAAGAAAGAATCAGAAACAGGCCTCTCTCCCACAGAGTTACAAAATCTGGATTATTTTCAATGTCAGAAAGCCAGTTCAGAAGCACTATTATACAGCTACTGGTGGCTCTAGAAAAAAGCATAAAGGACTCAAGAGACTTCAGGACTGCAGAATTTAGATCTAATCAGGCAGAAATTAAAAATCAATTGAGTGAGATGCAATCCAAACTAGAAGTCCTAATGACGAGGGTTAACGAGGTGGAAGAACGAGTGAGTGACATAGAAGACAAGTTGATGGCAAAGAGGGAAACTGAGGAAAAAAGAGAGAAGCAATCAAAAGATCATGAGGATAGATTAAGGGAAATAAATGACAGCCTGAGGAAGAAAAACCTACTTTTAATTGGGGTTCCCAAAGGTGCCAAAAGGGACAGAGGTCCAGAATATGTATTTGAAAAATCATAGCTGAAAACTTTCCTAATCTGGGAATGGAAACAGGCATAGAGATCCAGGGAGTAGATCCCCACTAAAATCAATAAAAAACCTCTCAACACCTCAACATTTAATGGTGAAGCTTGCAAATGCCAAAGATAAAGAGGAGATCCATAAAGCAGCAAGAGATAAGAAATCTCTAACTTTTATGGGGAGAAATATTATATTAACAGCAGACCTCTCCATAGAGACCTGGCAGGCCAGAAAGGGCTGGCAGGATATATTCAGGGCCCTAAATGAGAAGAACATGCAGCCAAGAATACTTTATCCAGCAAGGCTTTCATTCAGAATAGAAGGAGATATAAAGAGCTTCTAAGATAGGCAGGAATTGAAAGAATATGTGACCACCAATCCAGCTCTGCAAGAAAATTTAAGGGCGACTCTTAAAATTCCTCTTTAAGAAGAAGTCCAATGGAAAAATCCACAAGAACAGGGACTGAATAGGTATTATGATGACACTAAACTCCAATCTTTAAATAATAGCTCTGAACGTGAATGGGTTTAATGAGCCCATCAAAAGGAGCAGGGTTTCAGACTGGATAAAACAGCAGGACCCATCTATTGGCTGTCTACAAGACACTCATTTTAGACATAAGGACACCTACGGCATGAAAATAAAAGGTTGGAGAACCCTTTAACATTCAAATGGTCCTCAAAAGAAAGCAGGGGTCGCCATCCTTATATCAGATAAACTAAAATTTATCCTGAAGAGTGTAGTGAGAGATGAAGAGGGACATTATATCATACTTCAAGGATCTATCCAAGAAGAGGACTTAACAATCATCAATATATATGCCCCGAATGTGGGAGCTGCCAAATATATCAATCAGTTAATAACCAAAGTTAAGACATACTTAGATAATAATACAATTATACTTGGTGACTTCAATCTAGCGCTTTCTACACTAGATAAGTCTTCTAAGCACAGCATCTCCAAAGAAACGAGAGCTTTAAATGGTACACTAGACCAGATGGATTTCACAGATCTCTACAGAATTTTACATCCAAACTCAACTGAATACACATTCTTCTCAAGTGAAAATGGAACTTTCCCCAGAATAGACAACATATTGGGTCACAAATCGGGTCTGAACCGATACCAAAAGATTGGGATCGTCCCCTGCATATTCTCAGACCATAATGCCTTGAAATTAGAAAAAAATCACAACAAGAAGTTTGGAAGGATTTCAAACACGTGGAGGTGAAGGACCATCCTGCTAAAAGATGAAAGGGTCAACCAGAAAATTAAGGAAGAATTAAAAAGATTCATGGAAACTAATGAGAATGAAGATACAACCATTCAAAATCTTTGGAATACACCAAAAGCAGTCCTGAGGGGGAAAAGCATCACAATACAAGTATCCATCCAAAAACTGGAAAGACGTCAAATACAAAAGCTAACTTTGCACTTAAAGGAACTAGAGAAAAAACAACAAGTAGATCCTACACCCAGCAGAAGAAGAGAGATAATGAATATTCGAGCAGAACGCAATGAAATAGAGACCAGAAGAACTGTGGAACAGATAAAAAACAAACAAACAAACAAACAAAAAAAAACAGGAGTTGGTTCTTTGAAAGAATTAATAAGATAGATAAACCATTAGCCAGCCTTATTAAAAAGAAGAGAAGACTCAAATTAATAAAATCATGAATGAGAAAGGAGAGATCACTACCAACATCAAGGAAATACAATTTTAAAAACATATTATGAACAGCTATACGCCAATAAATTAGACAATCTAGAAGAGATGGACGCATTTCTGGAAAACCACAAACTACCAAGACTAGAACTGGAAGAAATAGGAAACCTTAACAGGCCAATAACCAAGGATGAAATTGAAGCAGTTGTCCAAAACCTCCCAAGACACAAAGGTCCAGGGCCAGATGGCTTCCCTGGGGAATTCTATCAAATGTTTAAAGAAGAAACGATACCTATTCTACTAAAGCTATTTAGGAAGATAGAAAGAGATGGAGTACTTCCAAATTCATTCTATGAGGCCAGCATCACCTTAAATCCAAAACCAAAGACCCCGTGAAAAAGAGAATTATAGACCAATATCCCTGATGAACATGGATGCAAAAATTCTCATCCAGACACTAGCCAATAGGATCCAACAATATATTAAGAAGATTATTCACCATGACCAAGTGGGACTTATCCCCAGGATGCAAGGCTGATTCAACACTCATAAAGCAATCAATGTGATTGATCATATCAGAGGAGAAAAAACAAGAACCATATGATCCTCTCAATAGATGCAGAGAAAGCATTTGAAAAAATACAGAATCCATTCCTGATCAAGACTCTTCATAGTGTAGGGATAGAGAGAATATTCTTCAGCATCTTAAAAGCCATCTACAACAAGCCCACAGCAAATATCATTCTCAATGGGAAAACACTGGAAACCTTTCCCCTAAGATCAGGAACACGACAGGGACATCCACTCTCACCACTGCTATTCAACATAGTACTAGAAGTCCTAGCCTCAGCAATCAGGCAACAAAAAGAAATAAAAGGCATTCAAATTGGCAAAGAAGAAGTCAAACTCTCCCTCATTGCCGATAACATGATACTCTACATAGAAAACCCAAAAGACTCCACCCCAAGATTGATAGAACTAATATAGCAATTCCTGAGTGTTGTAGGATACAAAATCAATGCAAAGAAATCAATGGCTTTTCTACACTAACATAGAGACTGAAGAAAGAGAAATTAAGGAGTCAATCTCATTTACAATTGCACCCAAAAGCATAAGATACCTAGGAATAAACCTAACCAAAGATATTAAGGATCTATATCCTAAAAACTACTGAACACTTCTGAGAGAATTTGAGGAAGACACAAAGAGATGGAAAAATATTCCGTGCTCATGGATTGGAAGAATTAATATTGTGAACATGTCAACGTTAGCCAGGGCAATATACAGGTTTAATGCAATCCCTACCAAAACACCATGGAGTTTCTTCAGAGAGCTGGAACAAATCATTTTAAGATTTGTGTGGAAGCAGAAAAGACCCCGAATAGCTAGGGGAAATTTAAAAAGGAATACCAGAGCTGGGGCATCACAATGCTAGATTTCAGGTTGTACTACAAAGCTGTAGTCATCAAGACATTGTGGTACTGGCACAAAAACAGACACATATTTCAATGGAACAGAATAGAGAATCCAGAAGTGGACCCTCAATTTTTTTTATTTATTTATGATAGTCACACACAGAGAGAGAGAGGCAGAGACACAGGCAGAGGGAGAAGCAGGCTCCATGCACCGGAAGCCCGAAGTGGGACTTGATCTCGGATTCCCAGGATCGCGCCCTGGGCCAAAGGCAGGCGCTAAACCGCTGTGCCACCCAGGGATCCCTGGACCCTCAATTTTATGGCCAACTACTGTTCAACAAAGGAGGAAAGACTATCCACTGGAAAAAAAAAAACAGTCTCTTCAATAAATGGTGCTGGGAAAATTGGACATCCACATGCAGAAGAATGAAACTAGATCACTCCCTTGCACCATACACAAAGATAAACTCAAAATGGATGAAAGATCTAAATGTGAGACAAGATTCCATCAAAATCCTAGAGGAGAACACAGGCAACAAGCTTTTTGAACTTGGCCACAGTAACTTCTTGAAGATACATCCGTGAAGGCAATAGAAACAAAAGCAAAAATGAACTTTAGGGACTTCATCAAGATAAGAAGCTTTTTCACAGCAAAGGATACAGTCAACAAAACTAAAAGTCAACCTACAGAATGGAGAAGATATTTGCAAATGACCTATCAGATGAAGGGCTAGTATCCAAGATCTATAAAGAACTTATGAAATTCAACACCAAAGAAACAATCCAATCATGAAATGGGCAAAAGACATGAACAGAGATCATACAGAGGAAGACATAGACATGGCCAACATGCACATGAGAAAATGCTCTGCATCACTTGCCATCAGGGAAATACAAATCAAAACCACAATGAGATACCACCTCACACCAGTGAGAATGGGGAAAATTAACAAGGCAGGAAACCACAAATATTGGAGAGGATGCGGAGAAAGGGGAACCCTCTTACACTGTTGGTGGGAATGTGAACTGGTGCAGCCACTCTGGAAAACGGTTTGGAGGTTCCTCAAAGAGTTAAAAATAGACCTGCCCTACGACCCAGCAATTGCCCTATTTGGGATTTACCCCAAAGATATAGATGCAATGAAACGCCATGACACCTGCACCCCGATATTTATAGCAGCAATGTCCACAATAGCCAAACTGTGGAAGGAGCCTCAGTGTCCATCGAAAGATGAATGGATAAAGAAGATGTTGTTTATGTATGCAATGGAATATTACTCAGCCATTAGAAAGGACAAATACCCACCTTTTGCTTCAAGGTGAATGGAACTGGAGGGTGTTATGCTGAGTGTAATGAGTCAATCGGAGAAGTACAAACATTATATGGTCTTATTCATTTCGGGAATATAAAAAATATTGAAAAGGAATAAAGGGGAAAGGAGAAAAAATGAGTTGGAAATATCAGAAAGGGAGACAGAACATTGAGAGTCTCCTAACTCTGGGAAACCAACTAGGGGTGGTGGAAGGGGAGGTTGGCAGGGCGTGGGGGGTAACTGGGTGAGTGGCACTGAGTGGGGCACTTGACGGGATGAGCACTGGGTGTTATTCTATATGTTGGCAAATTGAACACCAATAAAAATAAATTTAAAAAATAATAAATAAATTTATTGTATTTATCGTTTGTGACTATACCTCAATAAAACTTTTAAAATAAAAAAAGAAACATATTACAGAGGTGAAGTGAACTGTTGAATTATTTAGAATTTAATACAACTCTAAGTTCAATTCATTATGAGTGGAGTATTTTCCCACTCTACTGTCAAATCACAGTACACGTAGAAATATACAGGGATGGAAAGATTATTGCTTACTTCAATGAAATTTCTGGCAATGAGGATCTCTATGCTCTGAATATCTAAAGATGTGTGTTGTTACCCTTGAATGTTTAATTATTGCCTTTTCACATTTTGATAAGCACTCTGGAGGTTGGAGAGCAAGTCTATAACCTCAAAAGCTGAGTACTTTTGTTAAACATAGAATGAGTTTGAATATGGATTTTAAAATTTTCATTTCCCATGCATTCTATAATTGCATGCTTACAAATACTTTTAGATTTACAGAATTCAATCCAGGACACCTACTGAATTTGTACTGGAGGTCTCTTCCTTAATCTTGTCTTCCTTATTCTGTTGTTATTTTCCTCAGAGGAACTATTTGGCTTTTATATGAATTGCAGACAAAAGCTGAAAACAGTGACTTTAGACACAAGCATTTTGACCAAAAAAAAAGTAATTGCCTGTGGGTAAGAAACTCAGGATATTTCAACACAAACAGTATTTTGACAATGGCTCAAATTGCAATAGCACACTGATTAGGAAACATTGCAAAGATAAGAGACTTTCTATAAATATTATTTTTTAAAATTTTATTTATTTATGAGAGAGAGAGAGAGAGAGAGAGAGAGAGGCAGAGACACAGGCAGATGGAGAAGCAGGCTCCATGCAGGGAGACTGACGTGGTACTCGATCCCGGGTCTCCAGGATCAGGCCCTGGACGAAAGGCGGCACTAAACCACTGAGCCACTGGGCTGCCCAACTTTCCATAAATAAATGGCAAAACTGGCTTGCCAATTTCTGCTTAGTAAGAATAGGTAAATTGCTTCAGAGCTTTTTTCTTCCACCACCCCCCTTTTTATTTAAGGAATGGATGGTAATTATCATTTAAATATCTCTTCCTCAGATTTTACAATTTTTTAACCAAGGATAATAAACAACAACAATAAGCCCATCATCAATTGTGCTCACATATTCCAAACACTTAGAAAACATTAAATAGAACTTGGGGTTTCAGGAAGTGGAGTGTCACTGGGATTACTACTGCTGGACTACATATTACAAGGATTTGCTTATTGTGATCTGTCCAATAGCTTCTTTTGAATATTTAGCAGTCTGTTCATCTCCCAGGACAGATTGCCATTAATAGCATCAATTAGTGTTGTAACTGGTTTTCTTAGGTTTACAACAAAAGTTGACTCCATTATGCTTACTATCCTATTTCCCTGGTGTACTTTTTTGACAGGACAGCTAACATTCCAACAATATTGATAAGATCCAAAATAGAAGAAGGGAAAGGAATTTCAAAACTAGTGTTTGTTAAAGGTACAATCTTATGTGAATTTTCTGGAATTCCCACCTTCAACCATTTGAATGTTGATCTTGGTTGCAAATAAGCTGTCTTTCTATCGAGCTTCTGCACATTATCTGAAGAAGAAACTTTCAAAGATAGAACTGAGGGGGCACCTGGGTGGCTTAGTCAGTTAAGCAGCTGACTTGGCTCAGGGTCCTGGGATTGAGCCCTGTGTCGGGATCTCTGCTTGTCTTCACACTCCCTCTGTTCTTCTCCCTGTTTGTGCCCTCACTCACTTTCAATCAAATAAATACCTAAAAATCTTAAAAATAAATATAGAAATGAAGCTAAGATGCACTTTCTATTATTGAAGCAACTTTAATTAGAAATTACTTGTGATTACATCAAACAAAATGTTTAGTTAGTGCAATTTATACACTGATGCCTAGAAAATATACCTTTTTCTTTTCTTCTGTGTTTGGTGCTACGTACTGTGATCATTTTTATTAGCATTATGTAAAATATCACTAATAAATTATTTTCCAGTATTCCAAGCATGTCTGAATCTTAAAGATTTTTTGGCTTTTGTAATTCAACAGAAGTAAATTTAAAGCTCTATTGCATTTCATTTTTGCAGTTAATTGTTTATGATGAACTTTTCCCTCAAAAAATGAGATCCTTCTGGAACATGCTTTAAAGGTATTTTATTTGTGTCTTCCTCAACTTCTTTCAGAAGTGTTCTATAGTTTTTAGGGTATAGATCCTTTACCTCTTTGGTTAGGTTTATTCCTAGGTATCCTATGCTTTTGGGTGCAATTGTAAATGGGATTGACTCCTTAATTTCTCTTTCTTCAGTCTCATTGTTAGTGTATAGAAATGCCATTGATTTCTGGGCATTGATTTTGTATCCTGCCACGCTACCAAATTGCTGTATGAGTTCTAGCAATCTTGGGGTGGAGGCTTTTGGGTTTTCTATGTAGAGTATCATGTTATCGGCGAAGAGGGAGAGTTTGATTTCTTCTTTGCCAATTTGAATGCCTTTAATGTCTTTTTTGTTGTCTGATTGCTGAGGCTAGGACTTCCAGTACTATGTTGAATAGCAGTGGTGAGAGTGGACATCCCTGTCGTGTTCCTGATCTTAGGGGAAAGGCTCCCAGTGTTTCCCCATTGAGAATGATATTTGCTGTGGGCTTTTCATAGATGGCTTTTAAGATGTCGAGGAAAGTTCCCTCTATTCCTACACTCTGAAGAGTTTTGATCAGGAATGGATTCTGTATTTTGTCGAATGCTTTCTCTGCATCTAATGAGAGGATCCTATGGTTCTTGGTTTTTCTCTTGCTGATATGATGAATCACATTGATTGTAAAATATTCCATGCTCATGGATTGGCAGAATTAATATTGTGAAAATGTCAATGTTACCCAGGGCAATTACACGTTTAGTGCAATCCCTATCAAAATACCATGGACTTTCTTCAGAGAGTTAGAACAAATTATTTTAAGATTTGTGTGGAATCAGAAAAGACCCCAAATAGCTAGGGGAATTTTAAAAAAGAAAAGAAAACCATATCTGGGGGCATCATAATGCCAGATTTCAGGTAGTACTACAAAGCTGTGGTCATCAAGACAGTGTAGTACTGGCACAAAAACAGACACCTAGATCAATGGAACAGAATAGAGAACCCAGAAGTGGACCCTGAACTTTATGGTCAACTAATATTCGATAAAGGAGGAAAGACTATCCACTGGAAGAAAGACAGTGTCTTCAATAAATGGTGCTGGGAAAATTGGACATCCACATGCAGAAGAATGAAACTAGACCACTCTCTTGCACCATACACAAAGATAAACTCAAAATGGATGAAAGATCTAAATGTGAGACAAGATTCCATCAAAATCCTAGAGGAGAACACACGCAACACCCTTTTTGAACTCAGCCACAGTAACTTCTTGCAAGATACATCCATGAAGGCAAAAGAAACAAAAGCAAAAATGAACTATTGGGACTTCATCAAGATAAGAAGCTTTTGCACAGCAAAGGATACAGTCAACAAAACTAAAAGACAACCTACAGAATGGGAGAAGATATTTGCAAATGACGTATCAGATAAAGGGCTAGTTTCCAAAATCTATAAAGAACTTATTAAACTCAACACCAAAGAAATAAACAATCCAATCCTGAAATGAGCAAAAGACATGAACAGAAATCTCACAGAAGAGACATAGACATGGCCAACATGCACATGAGAAAATGCTCTGCATCACTGGCCATCAGGGAAATACAAATCAAAACCACAATGAGATACCACCTCACACCAGTGAGAATGGGGAAAATTAACAAAGCAGGAAACCACAAATGTTGGAGAGGATGCAGAGAAAAGGGAACCCTCTTACACTGTTGGTGGGAATGTAAACTGGTGCAGCCACTCTGGAAAACTGTGTGGAGGTTCCTCAAAGAATTAAAAATAGACCTGCCCTACAACCCAGCTATTGCACTGTTAGGGATTTACCCCAAAGATTCAGATGCAATGAAATGCCGGGACACCTGTACCCTGATGTTTCTAGCAGCAGTGTCCACAATAGCCAAACTGTGGAAGGAGCCTCGTTGTCCATCGAAAGATGAATGGAGAAAGAAGATGTGGTTTATGTATACAATGGAATATTACTCAGCCATTAGAAACGACAAATACCCACCATTTGCTTCAACGTGGATGGAACTGGAGGGTATATGCTGAGTGAAGTAAGTCAATCGGAGAAGGACCAGCAGTGTATGTTCTCATTCATTTGGGGAATATAAATAATAGTGAAAGGGAATATAAGGGAAGGGAGAAGAAATGTGTGGGAAATATCAGAAATGGAGACAGAACATAAAGACTCCTAACTCTGGGAAACGAACTAGGGGTGGTGGAAGGGGAGGAGGGCAGGGGGTGGGGGTGAATGGGTAACGGGCACTGAGGGTGACAGTTGACGGGATGAGCACTGGGTGTTATTCTGTATGTTGGTAAATCGAACACCAATAAAAAATTAATTTATTAAAAAAATAAAAAATAAAGGTATTTTATTGATACTATAGTGGTAACAATACTACATACATCCATGCTGAGGTAGTATAGTAACAAGCTAAATGTATCTTAGAAACCAGTCTATCTGATAAGATTGACAATTTAGTTCAAGTTTCTTGATATAGTTGAAATAAAGTAGCTAGCCTGGGACAAGCCACCCAAAGCAAATGCAGAAATTAAGGCAAGTCAACCAAACACCAGCACTATCATTGTCTAAAGTAAATTGGAACAATAAAATTGACAAAACAACACATAAGTAAGAAGGATACTATAAAGATCAAATGAAATAACATTTTGGTGGAAATAAAGTTAATAAAGGTTAGTTTGTTTTCCTCTTAATTTTGTTTATCCTATACACTTTTAGAAAGAATGTCCCTCTTACTTTCTTGAGTTATAATGTATTGGGAGTATTGATGGAAAAGATAAAAGAATGTGCATTTATTTTATTTTTAAAGAGTTTATTTATTTGAGAAAGACAGAGCTCTCCAGAGAGAGCATGAACAAAGGGAGGGACAGAGGGAAAGGGAGAAGCAGATTCCCCACTGAGCAGAAAGCCCAACTTAGGGCTCAATTCCAGGACCACGTGTTCGTAACCTGAGTCAACGGCAGACACCCAACTGAGTCACCCAGATGCCCCAAGAGTGCCCATTTTAAAAATATTTTTTGTAATGTCATGTATAGGTTAGTATAAAGTTATCTCAAGGAGATGTGACAACCATAATAAAGAAAAACAATAGATTGATTTCAGTTTAGGGCTGGCTAATCATTTTAGATGTATAAACTCATTTTATTCTTACACAAACATTCTAAGATAAGTACTATTACTATATCCATTGTGCAGAAATGAACACTGAGGCTGGGAGATTATGTTATTTACCCAGGTCACACAACCAGGAATTTGAACCCAGTTATCTCCAATTTCAGAGCAAACACTCATAACTGCCAAAAAAAGGGGTTTCATTCAGTAATATAAATTAGGTTGTAATTTTGCAAAACTTAATAACTCTGATGAATTGATGAAGTAAAATTCCTCAAAGATTGATTTGCAGACCAGAACTGGGGCTATTTTATCCCTGAGAAGAGAAGATTTGTGTCCAAGAATTGATAACTGTCTTTAGATATGTTTTAGTCTGTTACAAGGAAAAGGGAGAATTACTTTGGGTGTTTGCTTCAGTTAGGTTGTTCCAGACATACTAGAACCAAAGGATGGAAGTTATAGTGAGGAAGATATTGTCTAAAAGCAGGAAAACAAAGTAAAACATCTTCCAACAAATAAGGCTGCCAAAGATGTCGAAGCTGTAGGAGAGACAAAACTGTATTAGAGTTGCAAAAAGTAATTTAGGTCACTTTCTCTTCTGAATGAAGGGACAGGGAAATTCCCTCCAATCTTTGGATTTTATGACCTTCAGCATTATTAACATAACAGAATCTTGAACTTCATGCCATTGGTTCCTTAGACAAAAAAAAAGGTATCAATAAAATAATGTCATTCCTGTGCTTAAGTAAAAAGCATATTATAACAAAAAATCAACAAAATTTTGTAACTTTTTTTAAAAAAAATATTTATTTATTCATGAGAGACACACAGAGAGAGGCAGAGACATAGGCAGAGGGAGAAGCAGGCTCCCTCTGGGGAGCCTGATGTGGGACTTCATCCCAGGACCCCGGGATCATGCCCTGAGCCAAAGGCATGCACTCAACCACTGAGCCACCTAGGCATCCCAAAATTTGGTAACTATTTATATCATGATTTTATAACAGCTTATAAAAGTACCGTTTGTGATGTACTTTAACCTATGAAGGTGTCTTAAGCATTCACTTGATCATAAATTTCCTCCATGAAGTGGTTGTTTTAATGTGTATCAGAGACACTTTTGATAGAGATGGAGCTTTTAGTGGAAGGAGTGACAATGTTTAAAAACTCATTTCTCTCTGGTATATCCTTACATTTTAATTTTTTCTTTCATTTCAATTCTTCTGTGCCATGTTGTTTGGTACAGTAGGATAAACCGGAGTTTTCTTCTGCCTAGACATCCCAGCCTGTCCCCTATTATTATTCTAACAGGATCAGGAGTCTAAGGGAAAAGAAGCAGGGAATAGGATCCTTAGGTCAGATGAGTTTGAGGCTTAGGACTAGTGTACATTTTCCTGTACATGTCTGAAAGGCAAGGATGTGATGTGAGTTAGGGTGTTCTAGGTAGTTAAATACTTCAACATTGTATCTATCCCTTTTTCCTTAGGGACACGATATCCAATATACCTTTTCTCTTTGGTTATGAAAAACACAATGCACACGTGTTCTTTCCCTTGGACTGGGCAGCTTTAGAAAAGTTTCTAGACTTGTACATACCCATGTGTATAGAATAAGTAATTCTTATTATCACCCTTTATGAACAGTTTTGGCTGTTCTTCTTCAAGTATATCAGCATTATAATGAAAACAAAACATTCTGCCATTAGGCTTGTATGAGACTCAAATACTAAATAAATTTTCTCTCTCTCTCTCTCTCTCTCTCTCTCTCTCTCTCTCTCTCTCAAAACAACTCATCTATGCAGTCTACAATTGTATTTCATAAAAGAGGTCAAGAAAATCCCCCGATTGCCAAAGTATTTTCAGTTATATGACAGGCTACCTTTATCTCTCCAGAAAGTGTGCAAATTTTCTCAGAGGTAAATGACTCCCAGATATGTTAATATTTTTAGATTTATTTTTATTTCTGAGAAAGTGAGAGCCTGTGCACATGAAAGCATGGGGTGAGGGGCACGGCACAGGAGGAAACAAAGTCTTAAGAAGACTCACAATGAGTGGGGAGCCTGACTGAGGGGGGACTCCATCATGACATGAGTTGAAGCCAATAGTCAGATGCTCAACCATATGAATTACTCATATGCCCCTGCTCCTAAACATGTTAAATTCAAGTCCTCAAAAGAGCTTAAAAGAGCTTTACCAAAGTGCAAAGAGAAGGATAGGGAGGTGGAGGCTACTTTAGGAGATAAAATCCAAAGAGAGCATTTTTTTGTTGGCCAAGTAGACAGGTTTCAGAGGTGATTGGGACATAAGCTACATAGCTATATTCCCTTGCATTGCTAGGACAGATTCTCAGACAGATGAAAAGATTAAAGGGACTGGTTATAACTATATACATATATATTTGTCTTCATCTTATTGGAAATGCTCTGGTAGAATGCAGTTCACATGCATCCTTACAGTGTTCCATAACCAACTCTGTTTATTGAGCATATAGGTAACTTTTTATGCTGCTGCTCAAAGATTGATAACTAGTTTGTGGAATAAAGGGAAGGTGAACAGACATAGAGGCTGCCCTGTGATGATACTGTAGAAGGTTTGCATAGATGTAGAAAGAAGACAAAATCGAGAGTGCCCAATTTGCCAGTAAAACAAATGAATTTATAGAGATTTTAATGCAGATTACAAGAAGGGAGAATGAAAATAAAATGCTCATGAAATTCTTATCTAAGAATATTATAGAATTTCTTAGAAAAGTACCTTATAAGTGAAAGAAATAAGATGACTATTTACAAAGCTGACTGTTTGGACAATAGCAGAGACAAGCAAACAAAAACCATCCAACAAATTCTGGTTCTGGAAAACAAATGTATCAATATCTATAATGTAAAACTTATGTAATTTATAAAATCAATGTTTACTCAGAGATGCCCTACCTGAGCAAATACTTAAACATCAAACCCTTTGATCAGGAAATTCTATTACTAGGTATCCATCCTATATAAATGTTTGCACACACAAACAAAAGATGCATGTATAAAGATGGTCATTACCTCATTGACTGTAATAGCAAATCTATAGAAACCACTTGGATGTCCATTAACAAAAATAAATATTTAGATATATTATAGGTACTATGGTCTGGATGCTTGCATTCCTCTTTCCCCAAATTCACATATTGAAATCCTACCCCCCAACAAGGGGATGCTATTACAAGGTGGGGCCTTTGGGATGTGATTAGATCATGAGATAGACTCCTCATGATTGGGATTAGTACCTTTATAAAAGAGACTAACTTGCCCCTTCCACCATGTGAGGATAAGTGAAAATATGGCCGTCCATGAACCTAAAAGCAGGTTCTCACCAGACAATGAATATACCAGGCATCTTGATCTTGGACTTTCTAAACTCTGGAATTATGAAAAATAAATTTCTGTTATTTATAGGGTATCCAGCTTATGATATTTTGCAATAGCAGCCCAAATGAATTAAGCAAATAGGCAACTATGCTATGATATACACCATAGCTGTTCAAAAAAATAGAGTACTAACATGGAAAGATTGCTAATATGTTGTATAACAATAAAGGCAACTGACAGTACAATATGTTTAGTATGATTTCATTTATAAAACACACTAAATTATATATTTGTATATGTGTATAACGTCAAGCAACATCTAAAGAACACTTTGAGGAGGAGATCATCATATAAAATAGTAGTTAATGATGTAAACCCTGTAGAATAGTGATTACTAGGGGCAGAAAGTGGGCAAAATGGGGAAATGTTACTCAAAGAGTAAGAAGTTGCAGTTATGTAGGATGAATAAATCTACAGATCTAATGTATTGCATGATGATTATAATTGAATACTGGAAATTTTCGAAGAGAGTAGATTTCAAGTGCTTTCATCACAAAAGAAAAAATATATATCATATATATATGAGAGAAGATATGTTAATTAGCTTGACTGTAGTAATCATTTCTATACATGTGTATATCAAATCATTATGTTGTACACTTTAAATATATACATCTTCATTAACAAAAAAAAAAAAGAGAGAGAAGGTGAACTCGAGCCAGATTGCTTGGGCTTCAGAAATTAATCAATCCTTCCATTTATTATCAGTGTCACCCTGGGCAAGTTACTTAACTTGTTTTTGCCTTAGTTTCTTCATCTAAAAAAAAATGGAGGCAATAATTTTGATGGTTAAATACATTAATGCATGAAAAGTGCTTGGCACATAGTGCTAAATAAATGTTAGCTTTTATTGTTTTATGGACTACACACTCTTAAGTGCCTTACATGTGCTTATTTTCACAGCTACTCCATGAAATAAATATTAGTATTATCTTCATTTTACAGTGAAAGACACTGAAAGAGAAAGATAAATCAACTTGCTTAAGGCCACATGGTTGGTAAACCTTGGAGATTATGTTTGAATCCAAATATCTGATACCAACAGTTGTGCTTTTAACCATTACTCTATGCTGCTTTTCTTTACACACACACACACACACACACACACACACACACACACACACATATATCTAGGAAAATATCTGGTAGTTGTTAACAGTGGAGTAGGGTTAAAAATAGATTATTGCTTTCTACTCAATATACTCCCTTAGTTTTGTGGGAGATATTCATGTTTTACATGTGTAACTTAAATAATAAAGCATCAAAACATTATAGTCAATAAATATAATGTGTTCAATATAGCTGACTAGATACAAAGTTAACAACTTCTGTTTATCAAAAGACACCATCAAAAGGATAAAATGGAAAGGCATGGAAGGTAGAAGATATTTGTAATACAAAAACTGACAAAGACTAGTATCCAGGAAATATAAAGAGCTCCTACAAATCAATAAGAATGAGATTTTAAAAATTAGAAAAGTCAACAAAATATTTGAAATGGAGTTTCAGAAAGAAGAAATACAAATGTCTAATAAACATGGAAATGATCTTGAACTCATTACTATTCATGGTGTAAATTAAAACCACAATGAGATACACATTGAGAACATCAGTGGCTAAAATTTTGTGTTTATTTTCTAGAATGTATTTATTAGAAGTATAAAAATTAAAGTCTTAAAAATTATTTTTCAGAAGGCGAAGTGGCAGTGCTTTAAAATTGAGGATGCAAACAACTGCTCTGTAGGCCACTGAGTCTTTACCTGTTTGATAAGTGTGCACCAATGATCTGGGGTATTTAAACCTACTTAACTGAAGGAGGGGTCATTGAGCAGGTCAATGAGCTGTCCCCAAATGAAGGAAATTGATATTTATTTATGTAGTAAATTTATTCATTTGCCACAGATTCAGTTTAAGGGTCTCACTCATGTGCCACAAGTTTTGATCAAGTGCTGTAAATTGATGTACTGAATGACATTTTTATGTGAGCATCAGTGCATAATAATTCAGGAAAATGTACACAGAACACAGAATTGTTCATCATTTCTTGGATAAAAAGATCATCATTACTCCACAGTAATAATTTATACTCCCATTGAATGACACTAAGATCCAGATAGTGTTAGTCAGCTTATGACTTCTGTTTGGCCATTAAATTACAACTTCAAAGTATCCCCTCTCCCACTGATAGAATGTGTGAGAAGAGTCTTCCCTTATGGTTGCATAACCTATGCCATCAAAGTATTTTGCCAAGTTTTATTCTATCACTCCATTTATTTCTAGTGTTTGCCATGTCTTTCTCTGTAGTGAGAGTATAGTTTATAACTAAGGTCCCTGAAATCCCATGAGTACAGAATGCCTGATAATAAGAAGGAAATTCTGATATTTCATAACTCCTTGACACAATAACTACCAGACAGCCAAAGCTGGAAGAAATGGTGAGTGCTAAGACCCTTTCAAGTTGAAGATTGATGTAGGGCTGCAAGTGAATAGAAGACATGACTTCCATGCCCAGCTCCCACTCCTACTAGATGTGACATCTTGGACCAGTCACTAAAAGTATCTGATCTTCCATTTCTCAATCAGTAAAATAGAAATAATATCAAGAGGCTTGATGCTGACCTAGATATTCCAATATAAGAAATCACAACTGCATTCAACTGAAAATGTTAGGAAGGAATAGATAAGTTTAAAATTAATTTTAAAATTTAATGTTAAAGTTTGTTGAAATAAATATTTTTGCTAGTTGAGAAGGAGAGAAGTGCATTGTAAAAAAAACAATAGAATAAAAAGGGATGATTTCAGAGCTTTATGAGGAGAAACATGCATTCAGTTTATACAATAAGGTACTAATTGGATTCTCTTATTAAGTTGGAATCTTAACTCTGCCTATGCAACTAGAACACTTTGTGGCTTTGGGCAAGTTACTCAGCTTCTAAAGAAAAGATCATTCTACATTAGTTCTCACTTCTTCATGGTTTTGCTTTCTGAGGTTTCAGTTACCTTCAGTCAACCTCAATCTGGAAACAGATAATCCTCCTTCTGATGTCAGAAGGTCAATAGTAGCATAACACTAGGTCACTGCCTATGCCATTTATCTCACTTCATCTCCTTGTTTAGGCATTCTGTTATCTCATATCATCACAAGAAGGGTGAGTACTGTACAATAAGATATTTTGAAAGAAAAGAGAGATTACTGTCACATAACTTTTATTACAGTATATGGTTATACTTATTCTATTTGATTATTAATTGTTAATTTCTTACTCTAATTTACAAATTATGAAATTTATGTATAGGAAAAAAACATTGTATATATAGAGTTCAGTACTGTCCACGGTATTAGTCATCCATGGGACACACTGAAACATATCCCCTATGGGTAAGGAAGAGGATTACTACAGATTATTATTAAACTCCCTTTCAGAGTAACTCAAAATCACTGAGGAGGGCACTTGATGGAATAAGCACTGGGTGTTATGCTATATGTTGGCAAATCGAACTTAAATAAAAACAATAAAAATCTCAAATATTTTAAT
This sequence comes from Nyctereutes procyonoides, assembly GCF_905146905.1. Lineage (NCBI taxonomy): Eukaryota > Metazoa > Chordata > Mammalia > Carnivora > Canidae > Nyctereutes > Nyctereutes procyonoides. Next base: position 70,513,339 of record NW_026575125.1, read on the forward strand.
TTAAAACTTTTATGATATTGCCTCCAATTTATCAATTGTCTCTTTGATAAATTCACTTAGAATTTTTTAAGGAGATTGTGTCTGGTAATAGTTATAATTTAATGATCTGTATATGATAATGGAAAAAGCTACCTTTTGGCCATGGGCTACAGCTTGAATGTTGCCAAGATGAATAGTGACTCAGAGTTATTGACATCTGTTAGCTACTTTGTGGTCTATGAACAGTCTCATTTCAAACCCAGATGACTGGAAGTCCATCTTGGGAAAAATGTCATTATGATTGCACAAAATGATACCCTTTTTTGGAAGAAGAAATCTCAAGTATCAATTGTATACATATTCAACTTTTTGGTTTCTTTCTGTGAGACTTTCCCATAGACCCAGGAAAAATATCATAAAGATACTTAATCCAATGTTTCCATGTTTAGGTAACACAATGAAATACTCCACTGTATTTTTAGTATTCATCAGCAATAGTTTTTTCTGACTAAAAGAGTATTTTTAGGGAATACCCAAAGTGAATGAAGTAGAATTAAAAAAAAAAACTGGCCATAACATGAAAAAGATGGCCACAGTAGAAGAATTTAATTAGCTGATCAGATTCAACTCATACCTTCATAATTACAAAGAGGTTATACTTTACTATAAGCAACAAAACTATTCCTTAAATTCTATAAAAGACTAAATTTTGGGCAGCCCAGGTGACTCAGCTGTTTAGTGCCACATTCAGCCCAGGGCGTGATCCTGGAGAACTGGGATGGAGTCCCATGTCAGGCTCCCTGCATGGAGCCTGCTTCTCCCTCTGCCTGTGTCTCTGCCTCTCTCTCTGTTTCTCTCATGAATAAATAAATAAAATCTTTAAAAAATAGAAATAAAAAAATAAAAAAGACTAAATTTCTTCTAAATTATGTTTTAAATGATGAGATAAACTGACTGTTTAAATTAAAATTTAGATTTATTCCTTTTGTAAAGGTAATAACTTTGAAAGGTGACTAGTCAACCCCCCCTAGTTTTTATGGTTCATAGTTTTATGCATAGTTTTCATAAAATGAGACACATAGGCAACTAAAATTGAAATATAAAAATATTTTTGATGTGTTTTACATTCACATTTGCTGCAAGGTAAATCTTAATTATCTTCACTGAGTCTGGTGGTTGTTTTGGAGTTCCTATACCAGCTTTTCCTTGTAGTGATTAACAAGGCAGAGCCCAGAGCCAAGAAAAATCAGAGACCAAATGGTTAAGAAGCAATATTTTTTGGTTAAAAATTTTAAAAAGCCTCTTTATATTAACCAACAGTTGCCTCCCCATTTCCAGATTGACAGGAAGATAGATAAATAAATGAATGAATGAATGCATGAATGAATGAATAAATAAATAAATATTTTTTTGAATTTAAAAATAAATCAAAAATAAAAATAAGCATATAGTTTGAAAGAAGAAAAATAAAAGCATTAACCATCTACACTGCATCAGAAATAAAATGTGATGAAGCTTCAGGAATGGAAGAAAAAACTCTACTGGGGAACATTAATAGATGGCTAGAATAAGTAGACTCAATACCTTATTGTTAATTCTCAAGTTGATTTTAATATTTGAAGCAATCCTAATCAAATCTAATCTTACTTTCTAGAACTTTACAAAGTTTTTGTATTTAAGTATTTATTTTTAAGAATTACATACATAGGAATCCCTGGGTGGCGCAGCGGTTTGGCGCCTGCCTTTGGCCCAGGGCGCGATCCTGGAGACCCAGGATCGAATCCCACGTCGGGCTCCCGGTGCATGGAGCCAGCTTCTCCCTCTGCCTGTGTCTCTGCCTCTCTCTCTCTGTGTGTGACTATCATAAATAAATAAAAAAATTTAAAAAAAAATTTAAAAAAAAAGAATTACATACATACGTGTCATATGTGTAATTTTATATAAATGAGATAAAGTTATAATATATAATACTACTTTAAAGCAGTAATCTACTACCTCTTTTGTTTTGGTTTTTAGATTACTCTTCCTTCTTTTTGAAAAATAATTTATTTATGTATTTGAAAGAGAAAGCGAGAGTGTGAGCACAAGTAGGGGGAGGGGCAGAGGGAGAGGAAGAAGCAGACTCCCCACGGAGCAGAGCCAGACACAGGGATCAATCCCAGGACCCTGAGATCATGACCTAAGCCAAAGGCAGACTCTTAACCAACTGAACCACCCAGGCTCCCCTTACTTTTACTTTTTTTTATCTTCTCTTTCAACTCTACCTAAAGTATAGTCTTCATGAATTATGTTAAAAACCTATTATGTGGTGCATAATTCCATATACAAACACACACATATGGTTTGGATATTGTTTTACAAAAATATTATATCATACATACTTGCTGCATCTTTACTTTTTCATTAAACTATATGTCATGGCAATCTCTCCAAGTAAATAGGTATAGCTGTAATTATCTTTAATGGCCACATAAGGTTTTTTGGTGTTGACAGACCATGAGTGTATTTTCTATTTCTATACCAATACATTTATTTTATTACGTAGCTTTATATAACATTCCAAAAACTGGTAAAGATTCTTCTATCACATGTCTATTTCCTGCTTTTATTTCATGGTTATTCATTGGCATTTATGCCTATAAATAATTTTTTGCATAAATTTTAAGATAATTTATCTACTTATAGAAAACTCTACTAGACTTTTAATTAGAATTACATTCAACTTATATAACAGTTTAAGAATTAATATTTTGAGAATATTAAATCTTCCAATCCAAAATAATTGTATTTATGTATTTATGTTCTCTTTAAAATTTTTTAAGTATAATTGACACACAATGCTATGTTAGTTTCATGTATAAAACATAGTGATTCAACTTTTCTATGCATTATACAATGCTCATCACAAGCATAGCTATCATCTGTCACCATACAACACTGTTACAATAGCAATGTGTGTATTTCCTATGCTGTACCTTTAATTTCCATGACTTATTCATTCCATAACTGGATACCTATATCTCCCACTACCCTTCATTCACTGACCCATTCCCCCACACCTCTCTCCTCTGAAAACCATCCCTTTGTTCTCTAATTTATAGGCCAGATTCTACTGTTTGTTTTTTGGTTATTCATTTGATTTTTTTAGGTTCTATAAATGAGTGAAACCATATGGTATTTGGCTTACTTCACTTAGCATAATGTTCTCTAGATCTATCCATGTTGGTGCAAATGACACGTCTTCATTCTTTTTTATAGCTGCGTGTTAGTTTGGTGTGTGTGTGTGTGTGTGTGTGTATGTTCATATAGCATATCTTCCTCATCCATTTGTCTACCAATGGATTAATTTGCTTCCATATTTTGATTTGATGATTGCAAATAATGCTACAATAAACAGTGATACATATATCTTTTCAAATAGTGTTTTTGTTTCCTTTGGGGAAATAAAAAATCCTATAATTATTGAATCATGTGGTATTTTTATTTTTTTTTTGAGGAGGCTTCATACTGTTTTCCACAGTGACTGTACCAATTTACATTACCACCAACAGTAATAAAAGGGTTGCTTTTTCTTCACATTTACTCCGACAATTATTATCAATTGTCTTTTTCATTTTAGCCATTCTGACAGATGTAAGGTGATATCTCATTGTGGTTTTGATTTGCATTTCCCTGATGATAAATGATCTTGAACATCTTTTTATATGTCTAATCATAATTTCTATGGTAGTTTCTATGATTTTTTTGGAAAATATCTTTTCAGGTCCTCTGCCCACTTTTTAATCAGGTTGTTGATTTGGTGCTGTATAAATTCTTTAATTTATTTAGGCATGAGAAAGAGAGAGAGAGAGAGAGAGAGAGAGAGAGACAGACAGAGACAGAGACACAGGCAGAGGGAGAAGCAGGCTCCATGAAGGGAACCTGATGTGGGACTCGTCTCCAGGATCACGCCCTGGGCTGAAGGCAGTGCTAAACCGCTGAGCCACTGGGGGTGCCCCCATGTAATCTTTTAGGATTTTTATATTTTCATGTCTCACATTCAGATCTTTTTTTAAATTTTTATTTATTTATGATAGTCACACACACACACACAGAGAGGCAGAGACACAGGCAGAGGGAGAAGCAGGCTCCATGCACCGGGAGCCCAACGTGGGATTCGATCCCGGGTCTCCAGAATCGGGCCCTGGGCCAAAGGCAGGCGCTAAACTGCTGCGCCACCCAAGGATCCCTCACATTCAGATCTTTAATCCATTTTGAGATTATTTTTGTGTATCGTGTTAAAAAGTGGTCCAGGTTCATTCTTTTACAAGTAGCTGTCCAGTTTGCCCAGCACCATTTATTGAAGAGATGTCTATTCCCTGTTGTATAACTTTGCCTTCTTTGCCATAGATTAATTGACTGTATAACTGTGAGTTTATTTTTGGGCTCTCTATTCTGTTCCATTGATTCATGTGTCTCTTTGTGCCAGCACCATAACTGTTTTTGTTTACTACAGCTTTGTAGTACATTTTGAAATCTGGAATCGTGATACTTTCAGCTTTGTTTTCCTTTCTGAAGATTGCTTTGGCTAGCTATTCAGGGTCTTTTTTGGTTCCATACAAATGTTAGTATTATTTGTTAGAGTTTTGTAAAAAATATGTATTTTTGGTAAGAATTGCATTTAATTTGTAGATTACTTTGCATAGTATGGATATTTTAACAATATTAATTCTTCCAATTCATGAGCATGCAGTATCTTTCCATTCATTGTTTGTGTCATCTTCCATTCCTTTCATCAATGTTTGATAGTTTTCAGATACAGGTCTTTAGCCTCCTTTCTTAAGTTTATTCCTAGGTGTCTTATTCATTTTGATACAATTGCAAATAGAGTTGTTTTATTAATTTCTGTTTCTGCTACATTGTGCATAGAAATGCTACCAATTTCTGGGTATTAATTTTGTGTTCTGAAACTTTACTGAATTCATTTATTATTCTAGTAGGTTTTTTTGTGGAGTTTTTAGTCTCTTATGTATAGTATCATGTCATCTGCAAATAGGGTCCATTTAACTTCTTTGCCAATGTGTATGCCTCGTATTCTTTTTCTTTCCTGATTGATATAGCCAAGACTTCCAGCACTCTGTTGAATAAAAGTGGTGAGAGTGGACATCCTTGCTTTATTCCTGATCTCGGAGAAAAAGCTCTCCTTTTCACCATTGAGTATGATGTTAGCTGTGGGTTTTCCGTACATGGACTTTATTACGTTAAAACAAGTTCTCTCTAAATCCACTTCATTGAGTGTTTTTTTAAAATTATGAATGGATGTTGAATTTTGGGAAATGCTTTTTTTTCTGGATATATGGAGATAATCACATGATTTTTTTTTTTTTTGGATATGGTGTAGCATGTTCATTGACTTGAAAATACTGAAATATCCTTTTTTCCCTGGAATAAATCCCATTTGATGGTGGTCATTGATCCTTTTAATGTATTGTTGAATGGGGTTTTATACTATTTTTTGAGGATTTTCGCATCTATATTCATCAAGGATATTGACCTGTAGTTTTCTTTTTGTGGTGTATTTTCTGACTTTGGTAAAAGGGTGATACTGGCCTTGTAGAATGTACTTGGGAGCTTTACTTCTACTTTTGGGAATAATTTGAAGAGAGTAGTATTAACTATTCTTTAAATGTTTGGTTGGGCAGCCTGGGTGGCTCAATGGTATGGTGCTGCCTTCAGTCCAGGGCATGATCCTGGAGACCCGGGATCGAGTCCCATGTCTGGCTCCTTGCATGGAGCCTGCTTCTCCCTTTGCCTGTGTCTCTGCCATTCTCTCTCTCTCTCTCTCTCTCTCTCTCTCTCTCTCTCTCATGAATAAATAAATAAAATCTTAAAAAAACTAAATAAATGTTAGGTAGAATTTGCTTGTGAACCCATCTAGTCCCAGACTTTTTTTTTAGTAGTTTCTTGCTTACTGATTCAATTTTGTTAAAACTAATCAATCTGTTCTGATTTTCACTTTCTTCCTGATTCAGATTTGGAATATTGTGTGTTTCTAGGGATTTATCCATATCTTCTAGGTTGTTCCATTCATTGACATATAATTTTTCATAGTACTCTCTTATATTCCTTTGTATTTCTGTAAATGTCTTTTTTAAAGATTTTATTTATTTATTCATGAGAGACAGATAGAGGCAGAGACATACACAGAGGGAGAAGCAGGTACCATGCAAGGAGCCTGACATGGGACTCGATCCCAGATTCCAGGATCATGCCCTGAGCCAAAGGCAGAGTGTCTGCTCAACCACTGAGCCACTGAAGCATCCCATATGCCTTTGTATTTCTGGGATGTTAGTTGTTACTTCTACTCTTATATTTCTTATTATATTTGGGATTTCCTTTGTTTTTTCTTTAGGATTTTATTAATTAAAGAAAGAAAGAGAGAGCTCATAGGTGGAGGGGCAGAAGGAAAGAGAGTCCCAAGCAGACTCCATTCTGATCACAGAGCCTGATGTGGGGTTCAATCTCATGATCCTGAGATCACAACCTGACCAGGAGTCAAACACTTAACTGATTATGCCACCCAGGTTCCCCCCTCCCTTTTTGATGAGTTTGTTTAATGGTTTGTCAATTTTGTTTATCTTTTCAAAGAATCAGGTCTTAGTTTTATTATATTTTGTTGTTTTATTTTGAAATCTCCATTTCTTTCTGCTCTTGTCTTTATTATTATTATTATTATTTTACTCATTTTGGGTTTTTCTAGTTCTCTTATGTGTAAGGTCAGATTGAGCATTTTCTTGTTTCTTAAGATAGGCCTATTTTGCTATGTATTTCTCTCTTAGAACTTCTTTCACTGTGCTCCAAAGGTTTTGGACTATTGTGTTTTTTTTAATTTTTTAAATTTATTTATGATAGTCACACACACAGAGAGAGAGAGGCAGAGACACAGGCAGAGGGAGAAGCAGGCTCCATGCACCTGTAGCCCGACATGGGATTCGATCCCGGGTCTCCAGGATCACGCCCTGGGCCAAAGGCAGGCGCGAAACTGCTGTGCCACCCAGGGATCCCGACTATTGTGTTTTCATTTTCATTTGTCTCCATGTATTTTTTAACGTTTTCTTCAATTTCTTTGTTGATTTATTGGTTGTTTAGTGCATGTTGTTTAATTTCCACGTGTTCATGTTTTTTTCCAGTTTTTTTCTTGTGATAGATTTCTAGTTTCATCCCATTGAGGTCAGAAAAGATGCATTATATGATTTCCATCTTAAATTTATTGAGCTTTGCTTTGTAAGTTAACATGATCTATTTTGTAATATGTCTCATGTGCATTAGAAGATAAATTAGAAAATAAATCAGAAAATAATATTTATACGGTTGTTTTGAATGGAATATTCTGTGTATATCTGTTATGTCCATTTAGTCTAATGTGTCTTCCAAATACACTGTTTACTTATTGAATTTCTGCCTGGATGATCTATCCATTGATGTAAGTAGGATGTTAAAAGTCCCCTAATATTTTATTACACTCTACTTCCCTTTTAATGTACATTAATATTTGTTTTATGTATTTAGGTTCTGCAGTGTTGGATGCATAGATATTTAAAATTGTTATATCCTCTTGTTGGATTGATTTCTTTATCATTATGTAATGCTCTTCTTTATTTCTTGTTATAATCTGTCTTATAGTTCACTTTGTCTGATATAAGTATTGTTACCCTGGCTGGTTTTTTTCACTTCTATTTGCATGGTAAATATTTTTCATCCTTTCACTTCCAGTCTGCATGTGTCTCCCAGTATGAAGTGTGTCTCTTGTAGGTAGCTTATAGTTTTTTTTCTATGTCTTTTGGTTGGAGAATTTAGGCTATTTACACTTAAAAAATTATTGATACATATGACTTATTGCTACTTTGCTATTTATTTTCTGTATGTTTTTGTAGTTCTTTTCTGTTTCATTATCCTTCTATTGTTTTCTTTCTTTGTGACTGAGCAATTTCTGTAGTTTGTTTTATTTTGTTTTTTACTTTCTTTTTTTTAAATTTTCTGTGAATCTATTATAGTTTTGGACTTGTGGTTACCATGAGGTTCATATATAATATCCTAAGTATGTAGTACTCTCATTAAGTTATCATTTTAGTTCAAGCACATTCTTTAAAAAAAATGAAGATTTTATTTATTTGAGAGAGAGGGAGAGAGAGAGAAAGCATGAGTGGGGGAGAGGGAGAGGAAGGGCTCAATCACAGGACCCCAGGATCATGACCTGAGATGAAGGCAGACACTTAACCAACTGAGCCCCCCAGGTGCCTCTAGGTTCAAGTACATTCTAAAATAAAAACAAGAATAATATATATATATTTATATATGTATATATTTACTCCTTCCTCCATGTTTTATGTATATGCTGTCATATTTAACATATTTATATTCATAATTATCTTATGTCTAACTATAGCCTTTTATTCTTTTATTTTACACTTAAAGAAGTCTCATTTTTTGTAGAGTGGGAGGGAGGTCAGAGATAGAAGGAGAGAGAGAATCCCAAGTAGGCTCCACTTCCAGCACAGAGCCCAACACAAGGCTCCTTCTCTCAACCCTTAGATTGTGACCTGAGACTAAATCATCAAATACTTAACCAACTGAGCCACCCAGGTGTCCCTCTAACATTTCTCTTAAAGCTGGTTTAATGTTGATAAACTCCTTTAACTTTTATTTATTTTGGGAACTCATTATCTCTCCTTCATATCTGACTAATCTTCCCAGGTAGAGTATTCTTGAATGTTTTGCTTTGTTTTTCTTTTTAGCACGTTGAATATATGATGCCGCTGTCTTCTAGCCTGCAGTTTTGGCTGAAAAGTCCACTGATAGCTTCATAGGGTTTCCCTTGTAGGTAACTTTGCTTCTCTCTTCCTGCTTTTAAAATTCTCTGTATCTCTAAACTTTGACATTTAATTATTATGTACTGTGGTGTGGCCCTCCATGGGTTTATCTTGTTTGGAACTCTCTGTGATTCTTCAACTTGGTCATCCATTTCCTTCTCTAAGTTATGGAAGTTTTCAGCTATTATTTCTTTAAATAAGCTTTTGGCTCCTTTCTCCCTCTTTTTCTAAGACTCCGTATAATGCATATGTTTATATGTTTGATGCTGTCCAAAAGATACGTTAACTTATCCTCATTTTAAAAATTCTGTTCCCATTTTATTGTTCAGCTTTAGCGCTTTCTTTAGGGTTCATCCTGTTTTCCAGGACATTAATACATTTTTCTGCATCTGCTAATCTACTGTTGATTCCCTGTAGCATATTTTTGTTGCGGCCGGCGCGAGAAGGTCCGGATTCAGGAACCGAGGGCAAGGGGATGAGAAAGAAACAAGAAACTAAAAGTTCATGGGATAGGAGGTTCCATGCAGCTGATGGCCACAATGGACAAGCTTTATTTTTACATGTAGAGTTTATATAGCCTCTATACGCAGGTGACCTATTTCTCTAAGGAGAAATACATCTCGTGGACGAACATACATTGTCTTTAAAACTAACAATAGCTAGAACACCGCAAATTCCTGTCACTTGTTTTTAAGCAGTAGAGCATGAATGCCACATTTAGAATAAACAATGAGGTTTGTTCATTAAGTAATGACTACCAAGGCAGTCATATGTCAAGCCACTTCCTTGCTTACTTTATGGGAACTTGACCCAATAATATTTTAAAGGAGAAGCAAATATGTACTTTTTACTTCCATAAGGGGGAAGAACTAGGTGCAGTCCCAGCGGGTTGGCCAGGTATGACAAGGAGCCTTTGCTCAACCTGGAACCCTGCCTCACATCGCAGGACTGCGGGTTGGCCAGGGACAACAGGGAGCTTTGGCTCAACTTGGAACCTTGCCTCGCACTGCAGGACTGCGGGTTGGCTAGGGACAACAAAGAGCTTTGGCTCAACTTGGAACCTTGCCTCGCACCACGGGACCACTCCCGACATCTCCCCCTATATTTTTCAAATGCAAAAAGTGAAGTTGTGCCTTAGAGGAGTTTAATTGATTATGAATTTTTTGCAAAAGCAGGCAAACATTACATACATCAGAATTAACCCGATTATTAATGCCAAAAATATCCAAAAGGAATGTTTCAGTGAATTGAAGGGATTAAAACCATTTAGCTGATTTAAGATCTCACCGGCTAAATTGCCGGGATCTTCATAATGTAACATACTTTGGCTAATGGCGTCTATTTCTTGTTGTAATTTTAAGAGATCTAGACTAATATTAGCATGATTCCAAACCCCTTGTAGATGCATACGTATATTTTCCCATGACCCATTAAAAGGGAGTGGGGTAACACAAATATGTTTATAAGCATCATGGCAAGTCAATTGGGTTATAGTTTTTAGTACAACGAATTGATCACCAAGATATAAAACGGCTTCTTTTAAAGCTTCAATCTGCGCTTCAATTTTTTCATTGATTCTCTTCTGAGCATCAAGAGCAATAGTTACATTTCTAGCAAGTTCATTTACATGTTCAGCAGTCTGAGCATTTTCATGCTAAGATACAACAGATACAGTAGCAGAGTCAATAAGAGCAATAGTAGCCACCATCCCTGCAATTAAAAGTCCAAGAAATCTTCGAGTTCTTCTTAGCTTCTTCACCAATTCTTGAGCAAACTGCATACCAAAGTTCGCGTACCAAGGTCCTCTCACATCAACAAGGATCATCCAATATGGAGGTTGTTGCACCAGGAATAATTTTGTGTTGAAATCAATCTTCTTATCTATAGGTACGCAATTTGTTAATATGTACGAGGGACAATGAATTCGATAAAAGGTAGAGGTTTTGGTTTTTTCAACAGTTACCTGGCCATTTCCTATTACTAAGAAAAAGGGAGGGGGTACGCATGTGCGAACGCAGAGCGTGGGATTGAGAATAGCTTCTGGATAGCTTATGCTATCATTTGTATATATTTGGTCAAAAGCAGCATAAAGCTTCCATAAATCTCTATGTATTTTTCCTGTACTAGTCAATAAAATGGATCGCAGGATAGCTCGAGTGTGTTCTTGTAATTCCGCATTGGGTATGCGCATGTAGCTAGGAGTTGATTGAAGGGGTTTTAGGATGGGACCCAATGTGGAGGTGGATGTATGACGTGCTGATTGAGATAGATCAAATAAACACCAATTAAAATTAATTTATTAAAAAAAAGAGATAGATCAAATATTGGGAAGTCCACTTCATGTGGAGAGAAAGTCTTGGGTGAATACATCTGGCAATCATCAAAAGCATAGGTTCCTTCCAATGCATTTCCTTCGTAAGGACATTGATTCATAATAATAGGGGTACTATTGGAATCATGAACTCCATCTCCAATGATTTCCAACTTCTGCCAATAGGCCTGTGTATACTTTTGTGCCCATTGCGTTTTACCTTTTACATGAAAGGGAGACCAAGTAGAGTAATTTAGGACTCTGCCTACAGGCACGGATCCTAAGCAAGAGAGTGTTAGTCTCTTTGGATGAGTTTCTTTTTGAAAACAGATTGGAGGGTGAAAGGCCAATCTGGAATAGTTTATAGGAGATTATACAGAAGGGAAAAAACTAGGGACCCTGTTCCCCATGATAGAGAAATTAATATAAACTTTAGGGGTCGGATCCTCCCAAGTTACTGGCTGTGCTACAGGAGGACTGGACAAATAAGCCCAGAACAGTTTTCCTTCAGCAGGGGGAGGGATAATAAGAAGGCTGAGACAAGCCAGAAAATGAGTCAAGGGGGTTAGTTGTTTACCAGAGGATATTACCAAACTTGTGGCTTGCGAGGTTAATTTCCTCATTTGCCTCCATGATGGCAGATTTGTCTTACGAGTCCTCTTCCTCCAAGGAGGGCATAAGTTCAGCCGACTCATCTTCCTTCTCAGTTTTGATATCTCTAACAAATTTGGCTGGAACCCAGCACGGCGCTTCTTCATCCTGTGGGAAGATACAGGCATATCCTCGACCCTGTCTAAGCAAGGGGTCAGGGCCTTTCCACTGTCCTGTCATAGGATCCTTCCACTTTGCCATAAGGGGTGGATCAGTATTTTTTCCCCAATGTTTTTCTGATGGTGTATATCCATCATCATGCACAATCAAAAAATTTTAAATGAATATTGCTAAGTCTAGGTGCATGTGGGGGGAATATTTCATTTTTCCTGCCATAATCTCCCCCTTTTTTAGTTTTTGTAAGGTATTTTTAAGTGTAAGATGAGCTCTTTCAATAATAGCTTGACCTGTAGAGTTGTAAGGGATGCCTGTGGTATGCTGGATGTGAAATGTTTCACAAAAGGTTTTAAAAGCTTGGGATATATAAGCGCTCCCATTATCAGTCTTTAATCGTTTAGGCATTCCCATGTAAGCAAAAGCGTGAAAAAGATGATTTTGAACATCAGTGAAACTTTCACCAGAGTGAGCGGAAGCTACAATCATGCCAGAATAGGTATCAATAGAAACATGCACAAATTGTAATTTATTAAAAGATGAATAATGTGTTACGTCCATTTGCCAGAGATCATTGGGCAAAAGGCCCCACGGATTAATGGCAAAAGAAGGGGTGTTAACATATTGGGGACATAGGGAGCAATTTTTAACAATTTGCCTAGCTTGTTCTCTAGTTATATGAAATTGCTTTCGTAGGGATCGAGCGTTTTGGTGGAAAAGAGAGTGACTTTTCATTGCCATACCGACAGAATCCTTATTAGCAATGACAGAATATAAATGAGTATATCTGTCAGCCAAGTCATTTCCTGAGGATAAAGGCCCAGGTAAACCAGAATGTGCTCTAATATGAGAAACAAATATAGGTGAAACTCTTTTTAAGAGCAGCTGCTGTATTTTATGAAAAAGGCACGAAAGTTCCTCATCATTAGAGTTTATGAAAGAATCACCAAGGATGGGTAATATCCTGGCGACATATTGACTATCTGAATAGAGATTAAAGGGTTCTTGATAGATTTCAAGAGTTTTCATGACAGCATAAAGTTCAGCCCTCTGGACAGATTTTGTCTTTTAGGATAATTGAATGATATTTTTATGTTGTTTATGCAGATAGACAATGGCAATGTGCCCGTCTTTGCTGGCGTCCGGAAATATGATGGGAGCGTCTTTAATCAGTTGACTCGAAATTGGAGAGACAAATATAGTAGGAATGATGGAGAGTTCCTGAAGGAGTTTGTCGTTGGGAAGATGAAAAAGAAATTGACCAGGAAAATTTGCCATAGATGTTTGCCATTCTAAGGAGGTTTGATATGCATCCTCTACCATTGAGGCGGTTAAAAGAGGACATATAATATTATGAGGCTCATGTCCAAATAACTGGATGCATCTCTTCCGTCCTCTAGCAATTAATAAAGATATAAGGGAAATCGTTGGGTTGATGACATGTAAAACATGCATAGCTAAATGTAGCCATTCCAAAGGCTCATGGATTTGCCACAACACTGCCATAGGGAGAGCATCAGGTTTTAAGATTATTAAGTTAACATTCTCTGTCAGATCTCTTTGTTGAAGCTGCGCAGAGGAAATTTTATTTGCTACTAAAGTTAAGGCATCCTCTGCTTCTGGAGTAAGCTGTCTCAAAGATGAAGGAGAGGAGTCCCCTTTTAAAATAGAAAAAAGGGGCTGTAACTGGGAAGTGGTGAGAGACAGCGAAGGGCGGAGCCAATTTATATCACCTAATAATTTTTGGAAGTCATTTAAAGTTTTTAATTGCGAGGTTCTAACTGCGATTTTCTGTGGCCTAATACTCTGTTTACTAATAAGATATCCTAAATACTCAAAGGGAGCTTCTCTCTGTACCTTCTCAGGAGCTATTTGAAATCCAGCAGAGCTAAGACATTGGGAAAGAACCCGAAAGGCGTTAGCCAAGTGTTCACTGGTCTCTGCAGCCAGTAATAGGTCATCCATATAATGAATACAATATACCTCAGGGAATTGTTTCCTGAAAGGGATTATAGCTCTTTTTACGTATTCTTGGCATAAGGTGGGACTGTTAATCATTCCCTGAGGTAAAACAGTCCATTCGTATGGATAGTAGGGTTCTTGTAAATTTGTAGAGGGCAAAGAAAATGCAAAATGCTCCCATCACCAGGGGCTAAAGATATGGTAAAGAAGCAATCCTTTAGGTCTAGAACCAACATCTGAAAATTTAACGGAATGGCAGAGGGAGAAGGGAGGCCAGGTTGTAGGGTCCCCATGGGAAGTATTACCCGGTTGACTGCTCTTAGGTCTTGTAAAAGCCGCCATTTTCCTGTTTTCTTTTTTATGACAAAAATAGGGGTATTCCATGGGCTAGTAGAAGGTTTTAAATGGCCGAGGTTTAATTGTTCTTGTATCAAGATCTCAGCAGCCTCTCTTTTTTCTTTCACTAAGGGCCATTGATCTACCCATACAGGAGTGGAAGTTTTCCATTTGAGAGGCAATGCATGGGGAGGATTCAATGGCCCTGGGGAAAACCCAAACCTTGTCGGGCCGGATTAGGAATGGGGGCTATAAAGGCTGGGTCCCCTTGCAAATTTTTACCTAAACCTTTTCCAGGCTGATATCCATGCTGTATCAATTGATTAAAAGACCAATCATTGGAAAGGGAGAGATTCATTTGAGACAAAACATCTCTGCCCCATAAATTTAATTCTATATCTAATATAAAGGGCTGAAATACTCCTTGTAAATCATTCGTCAGATCTCTCCATGTAAGCAAATCAGAACTTTGTTCAGGGGAGGAGGCAAAGCCTACCCCTCGAATAGGTACATCAACCGTTTTCTTGGGCCAAGTTTTAGGCCAATTATGATTAGATATAACTGAAACATCTGCCCCAGTGTCCAAAAGGCCCGGAAAAACCTTTCCGTTTATCTCCAGGTTAAAAAGAGGTTTATCAGGAGAAATCATTTTGGTCCAATATATATTGGTGGATCCGAAACCTTTATCTCCTCGCTCCTTAGTAAGCGCTTGATTAGAGGTTTTTATTATAGGGAGCAATATTAGTTGAGCAATAGGCATCCCAGGTTCCAGAGAGAGAGAGTACCAGTCTTCAGGGATGTCAAAATATTAATTTCACCCGTATAGTCAGGGTCAATAACACCTGGATAAACAATTAAACCTTTCATAGTGGAACTAGAACGCCCAAGGAGTAATCCAAAAGTTTCCTTAGGTAGTGGCCCCCATATGCCTGTAGGAATTTTCCTAGGTAATTGGCCTCCCTCCAAATAGTGAGTATGAATAGGAGCTAAATCTAATCCTGCACTGGCGGGGGTACCGCGGTATAATCTGTCAATTCGAGGGAGGTCATCGGTGTTGGAGACGGGAGTAATGTTTGTTGGGGAAAGAGGGCCGCTATTGTTTGTTGGGGCCGCGGCAAGCCCCCCTTCCAGTTTCCCGAAAGGGGATTCCCGTTAGAGTCAGTCTTTGATCTACATTCATTAACCCAATGATATCCTCTGTGGCATCTAGGGCAAAGGTTTTGAGGTTTTTTTTGTAGTTTGAGAAGTCTTTTTCTGAGGGCATTGATTTTTAAAATGCCCCAATTGGCCACATAAGAAGCATTTTTGATTTATTTTCATGTTTGGGTTCTTATTTTGTTTTAGTATCTGAGCATGCAATTTTGCTGGAGGGATGCCTTTAAAAGCAGCAGCCAAGGTGACTCCTTGCAAATACGAGGGCCCTATATCTGCGCAAAGGCGCACATAATCTTCAAGAGTTCCCTGGTTCTTCCAAGGTCTTATGGCTGCTTGACAGGCGGCATTAGCATTCTCATAGGCCAATTGTTTATTAAAGTGCCAGCTTCCGAATCGGTGACTATTCTACTGACTGCGGTTAACAATCTGGCCACATTTCATGATTGGATTGTTTGTTTCTTTGCTGTTGAGTTTAATAAGTTCTTTATAGATTTTGGAAACTAGCCCTTTATCTGATATCTTATTTACAAATATCTTCTCCCATTCTGGAGGTTGTCTTTGAGTTTTGTTGACTGTATCCTTTGCTGTGCAAAAGCTTCTTATCTTGATGAAGTCCCTATAGTTCATTTTTGCTTTTGTTTCTTTTGCTTTTGTGGATGTATCTTGCAAGAAGTTACTGTGGCCAAGTTCAAAAAGGGTGTTGCCTGTGTTCTCCTCTAGGATTTTGATGGAATCTTGTCTCACATTTAGATCTTTCATCCATTTTGAGTTTATCTTTGTGTATGGTGCAAGAGAGTGGTCTAGTTTCATTCTTCTGCATGTGGATGTCCAATTTTCCCAGCACCATTTATTGAAGAGACTGTCTTTCTTCCAGTGGATCGTCTTTCCTCCTTTATCGAATATTAGTTGACCATAGAGGAAGACATAGACATGGCCAACATGCACATGAGAAAATGCTCTGCATCACTTGCCATCAGGGAAATACAAATCAAAACCACAATGAGATACCACCTCACACCAGTGAGAATGGGGAAAATTAACAAAGCAGGAAACAACAAATGTTGGAGAGGATGCGGAGAAAAGGGAACACTCTTACACTGTTGGTAGGAATGTGAACTGGTGCAGCCACTCTGGAAAACTGTGTGGAGGTTCCTCAAAGAATTAAAAATAGACCTGCCCTACGACCCAGCAATTGCACTGTTAGGGATTTACCCCAAAGATTCAGATGCAATGAAACGCCGGGACACCTGCACCCCGATGTTTCTAGCAGCCATGTCCACAATAGCCAAACTGTGGAAGGAGCCTCGGTGCCCATCGAAAGATGAATGGATAAAGAAGATGTGGTTTATGTATACAATGGAATATTACTCAGCCATTAGAAACAACAAATACCCACCATTTGCTTCAACGTGGATGGAACTGGAGGGTATTATGCTGAGTGAAGTAAGTCAATCAGAGAAGGACAAACAGTGTATGTTCTCACTCATTTGGGGAATATGAATAATAGTGAAGGGGAATATAAGGGAAGGGAGAAGAAATGTGTGGGAGATATCAGAAAGGGACACAGAACATAAAGACTTCTAACTCTGGGAAATGAACTAGGGGTGGTGGAAGGGGAGGAGGGCGGGGGTGGGGGTGAATGGGTGACGGGCACGGAGGGGGACACCTGACGGGATGAGCACTGGGTGTTATTCTGTATGTTGGTAAATTGAACACCAATAAAAATTAATTTATAAATTAAAAAAAAAAGAAGATGTGGTTTATGCATACAATGGAATATTACTCAGCCATTAGAAACGACAAATACCCACCATTTGCTTCAACGTGGATGGAACTGGAGGGGATTATGCTGAGTGAAGTAAGTCAATCGGAGAAGGACCAACAGTGTATGTTCTCATTCATTTGGGGAATATGAATAATAGTGAAAGGGAATATAAGGGAAGGGAGAAGAAATTTGTGGGAAATATCAGAAAGGGACACAGAACATAAAGACTTCTAACTCTGGGAAATGAACTAGGGGTGGTGGAGGGGGAGAAGGGTGGGGGGTGGGGGTGAATGGGTGATGGGCACTGAGGGGGACACTTGACGGGATGAGCACTGGGTGTTATTCTGTATGTTGGTAAATCGAACACCAATAAAAATTAATTTATTAAAAAAAAACAATCTGGCCACAAAATCAGAATAATTTTCCTCGGGACCTTGCCTGATTTTTGACAGTTCCTGTGACCTTGTATTTGTGGTAGGTAGCTTTTTCCATGCTGACAGAGAACAACTATTAATTTGGGTATAAGCTACTTCAGGAAAACCCAATTGCAAGCCTACGTCATAATACGGACCAGAACCAGTTAACATGTTGTAATCAACAGGAATGTTAGTTCTCTTATTGTAGCTGGCCTGTTTTTCGGCATTTTCAGAGAATTGCGTTTTCCATAACAAATTGTCCCCCGGGGAGAGGCATGCTTGTGCAATGACCCTCCAATCTCCAGGACATAATGCTTCTCGTGTTAAATTGTCTAACATAGATAGAGTAAAGGGCGCTGTAGGGCCATACTGAGTACATGCTTGTTTCAAGTCCTTTAGTACTTTGAAGCTTAAGGCAGTGTATGCTCTCTGTCCCCCCTGCACAGTAACAGGAAATAACTGAAACTCAGATACATCTTCTCCCCTCTGTGAGGCTTGAAATAGAGTTCTTTGTAATGGAGTAACTCCTTTTATTGGGTAAGAATCGTCTGATTGGACAGGAAAAAGGCTTCGAGGAGCCTTCTCAGTTTGCACAGCAGAGGAGTGTAATAAAGGCGGGGGAGGAGGTTCAGCATGATTTAAAACAAAAACCTCCTTCCTTCTATCTTCAAGGTAGGGACCATCAAACGGATCCTCTTCTTCATCATCTATTCTAAGGGACAGTTTATGTTATGGATTTTTTGATTTTTTAAGCTCCCCCCCATTGAGGGTGGAGACTCTTTTTCATCTTTAGAGTTCAAGGAGATGATCTCAATAGAGTCTGTAGGATCCAGAACCTCCTTTATACAATTCCATGTAGTCCATATATCAGGAGGCAATTGTTCCCCTTATTTTTAATTCATTTTTCAGAGTCTGTCCAACTCTTTGCCAATCCAAAAGATCCACCAAGCCCTGATCAGGAAACCAAGGGCATATTATTCTAACTGTATCAAAGAACTTATCCAAAGAGTTATGAGAAACCTTAAACCCCTTCTCCCTTAAAAGAGCCTGTAGAACTTTTAAAAAATACCCATGTTCTACAGATTGCCTTTGTCCCATGATTATTTTACTCCTATCGTTCACGGAGCCGCTGTGATCCCCTTACCTATAACGTAAACACTTCTTCTTTCACTCTGTCTCGTGTCCCTGTTCGGGCGCCACTTGTCGCGGCCGGCGCGAGAAGGTCCGGATTCAGGAACCGAGGGCAAGGGGATGAGAAAGAAACAAGAGACTAAAAGTTCATGGGATAGGAGGTTCCATGCAGCTGATGGCCACAATGGACAAGCTTTATTTTTACATGTAGAGTTTATATAGCCTCTGTAAGCAGGTGACCTATTTCTCTAAGGAGAAATACATCTCATGGACGAACATACATTGTCTTTAAAACTAACAATAGCTAGAACACCGCAAATTCCTGTCACTTGTTTTTTTTTTTTTTTTATAAATTAATTTTTATTGGTGTTCAATTTACCAACATACAGAATAACACCCAGTGCTCATCCCGTCAAGTGTCCCCCTCCGTGCCCGTCACCCATTCACCCCCACCCCCCGCCCTCCTCCCCTTCCACCACCCCTAGTTCGTTTCCCAGAGTTAGGAGTCTTTATGTTCTGTTATTGTTAAGCTGTCACTTGTTTTTAAGCAGTAGAGCATGAATGCCACATTTAGAATAAACAATGAGGTTTGTTCATTAAGTAATGACTACCAAGGCAGTCATATGTCAAGCCACTTCCTTGCTTACTTTATAGGAACTTGACCCAATAATATTTTAAAGGAGAAGCAAATATGTACTTTTACTTCCATAAGGGGGAAGAGCTAGGTGCAGTCCCAGCGGGTTGGCCAGGTATGACAAGGAGCCTTTGCTCAACCTGGAACCCTGCCTCACATCGCAGGACTGCGGGTTGGCCAGGGACAACAGGGAGCTTTGGCTCAACTTGGAACCTTGCCTCGCACCGCGGGACGCTCCCGATATATTTTTTGTTTTAGTGATTGTATTCTTCAATTCTAATGGGTTCTTTTTAACATTTTCTATCTCTTTTATCAAGAGTCTCACTGAGTTCTGCCACTTTTTTTTGCATTGTGTGAGCATCTTTCAATCATTACTTCGTTATAAGCCATATTGCTTTTTTTTCATTTAGTTCTTTTTCTGAGGTCTTGTCTTGTTCTTTCTTTTGGAGCATGTTCCTCTGTCTCCCCATTTTGCTTGACTTTATGTGTTTATTTCCTTGAATTAGTGAGAACAATAACTTCTCTTAAACTTGAAGGATTGGTCTTGTGTACAGTTATCCTTTATGTAGACTGTGTGCTTGGTGACTTTTATTGGATGGCTGGAGCTGGAGCTGGTGTGGGCTGGGAGTCTTGGGCTTTCCATGTGGGGACCCCAGAAAGAAAGTGGGGGCCCTGGCAGGACAGCTAGAGTTGAAGTGGGCACAGATCAGTGTGATTCCTGGGCCCTCCACTGAGTGGATGCTCTGGAGGAACAGCCAAATCTAATGTGAGTGGCAAGCCTGAATGTTCCAAGGCTCTACAGTCTGAGGGTACTTTGGTAGGATAGCTGAAGTTGAAGTAGGTGTTATCTGGGATGTTCTGGACCTCTCTGCACAGCCGTGCCCTCACAGGGTGGTTGGATCTGAGGTTGGGTACAGATTGGGAGGTCCCAGGATCTTTGCTCAGCAGGAACCCTGGCAGGATAACTAAAGCTGAAGTGAGTGCATACCGGGTGTCCTGGTGTTCTAACTGAGGATATTCTGCCAGAACAATAGACACTGAAATGAGTGCAAGCCAGGTTGCTCCAGGGTGCTCTGTGCCAAAGGTGCTCTGATGGAGTGACTAGACCTGAGGCAGAATGCAGGCCAAGAGGTCCTTGTGCTCTTGGAACAGAACGTACCTGGCAGGGTAGCTGAAACTAATGTGGGTACAAGTTTTGGAGGGGAGATTGAGGGCTCTATGCACAAAGGGCAACTTGGCAGGATAAATGAGGATGGAGTGGATGTAAACCAGAGTGTTCGAGGAGTCTCCACACACAGAGTGTCCTGGAACCAAGATGGGTACAGGCTGGAGCATCCCGGGGTGCTCTGCAGAGGGAACCCTGGTAAAACAGATCATGTTAAAGTGTGTGTGGGATAGTGTGGTCCCTGGGCTCTTCATGTAAAGTGTTCCCTGGCAGGACAGCTAAAGATAAAGTGGTTACAAGTGGGGTTTTCTCAGGGCCCTGTACATTGAGGATGCCCTGGAGAGATAGTTGAAGCCATGGTTTCCCAGGGTACTCAGTGCAGGGTATGCCCTGACCAGGGACTGGAGCCAAATCCAGTGCAGTTGGGGATTTTCCAAGATGCTCCACATAGGGGGTGCCCTGGCAGATTGGTTGGAACTAATGCAGGTGTGGGTCAGGGGTTTTCATGTTGCTCTGTGTAGGGGGACCCTGGCAGAGTGATTGAATTTGAAGCACACAATTTTGCTGAATTGTTTATCAGTTCTAGTAGTTTTTTGGTGGAGTCTTTTGGGTTTCCTACATAGAGTATAAAGTCATTCATGAATAATGAAAGTTTGACTTCTTCCTTGCTGATTTTTTTGTATATTTTTTATTGGAGTTTGATTTGCCAACATAGAGTATAACACTCAGTGCTCATCCCATCAAGTGTCCCCCTCAAGTACCTGTCACCCAGTCACCCAATCCCCTCGCCCACCTCCCCTTCCAATATCCCTTGTTTGTTTCCCAGAGTTAGGAAGTAAGTCAATCGGAAAAGGACAAACATTGTATGGTTTCATTCATTTGAGGAATATAAAAAAGTATTGAAAGTGATTAAAGGGGAAAGAAGAGAAAATGAGTGGGAAATATCAGAGAGGGTGAGAGAACATGAGAGATTCCTTGCTGATTTGGATGCATTTTATTTCTTCTTCTTGTCTGATTGCTGAGGTTAGGACATCTAGTAGTATGTTAAATAGCAATGATGACAGCGGACATTCTTGTCTTGTTCCAGACCATAGAGGAAAAGCTTTCAGTTTTTCTCCATTGAGGATATTAGCTATGGGTCTTTCACATATGGCCTTTATGTTGATGTATTTCCCTCTATTCTTATGTTGTTGCGGATTTTTATCAAGAAAGATGCTGTACCTTGTCAAATCATTTTTCTGCATCTACTGAGAATATGAAATAGTTCCTATCCTTTCTTTTATTAATGTAGGGTATCACATTAATCAATTTACAAATTTTGAACCACCCTGCAGCCCAGGAATAAACCCCACTTAATTTTGGGGAATAATTCTTTTAATGTAATGTTGGATTTGATTTGTTAGTATCTCGTTTAGATATTTGCATCCATGTTCATTGTGGATATCAGCCTGTAATTCTCCTTTTTAGTGAGATCTGTGTCTAGCTTTGGAATCAAGGTAATGCTGGCCTCATATAATAAATCTGGATGTTTTCCTTCCATTTCTACTTTTTTGGAACAGTTTGGGAAGACTAGGTATTAATTCTACTTTAAATGTTTGCTGGAGGGGCACCTGGGTGGCTTAGTGGTTGTGTGCCTGCCTTCAGCTCAGGTCATGATCCTGGGGTCCTGGGATCAAGTCCCACATCATGCTCTCTGAAGGGACCCTGCTTCCTCCTCTTCCTATGTCTTTGCCTTTCTCTCTGTGTCTTTCATGAATAAATAAAATCTTTTTTAAGAATGTCTGCTGGAATTCCTCTGGAAAGCCATTTGGTCCAGGATATTTTGGGGGCAGATTTTTGGTTACTGATTCAATTTCTTTCCTTGTAATAGGTCTGTTCAAATTTTCTATTTTTCCTGTTGCAGTTTTTGTAGTTCGATGTTTCTAGGAATATGTCTATTTTTTCTAAATTTCTCAATTTATTGGCATATAATTTTTCATGATATTTTCTTATAATTGTATTTCTGTGGTGTTTGTTATTTCTCCTGTGTCATGTATGATTTTATTTATTTAGGCCATTCCTTTTTTCTTTCTGATAAGTCTGGCTAGGGTTTATCAATTTTATTAATTCTTTCAAAGAACTATCTCTTAGTTTCATTGATATTTTTGTGGCCTTTTTGTTTCTATATCATTTATTTCTGCTCTAGTCTTTATTATTTCTCTTCTGCTGGCTTTAGGCTTTATTTGCTATGCTTTTTCTAGCTCATTTATGTGGAAGGTTAGGTTGTATATTTAAGGCTTTTCTTGGTTCTTGAGGAAGGCCTGTAATGCTATGTACTCCCTCTATAGACCACTTTTGCCACATCCCAAGGTTTTGATTGCTGTATTTTCATTTTCCTTTGCTTCCATGAATTTTTTTATTTCTTCTTTAATGTCCCAGCTAACCCATTGATTCCTTAGTAGAATGTTTTTTAACTTCTATATATTTGTGGTCTTTCCAAATTGTTTCTTGTGACTACCTTCATGTTTCATATCATTGTGGTCTGAAAGCATGCATGGTATGATTTCCATCTTTTTGTACTTGTTGAGGACTGATTTGTGACCCAGTACATGATTTATTCTGGAGAATGTCACATGTACAATTGAAAAGAATGTGTACTCTGATTCTTTAGGTTGAAGTGTTCTGAATATATCTGTTAAGTCCATCTGGCTCAGTGTGTCATTCAAAGCCACTGTTTTCTGGTGTGTGTTTTTTTCTTCTGCTTAGATTGTTTGTCCTTTGCTATAAGGGGTATGTTAAAGTCCCCTACTATTATTTTATTATCAATGTGTTTCTTTATGTTTGTTATTAATTGCTTTATATATTTGCATGCTCCTCCATTGGGGGAATATTTATTTACAATTTTTAGATCTTTTTGTTGGCTATATCCTTTTTATTATGATACAGTACCCTTCTTCATCTATTATAGTTTTTGTTTTAAAATCTGATTTGTCTGATATAAATATGCCTACTCTGGCTTTCTTTTGATATCTATTAGTATAATAGATGGTTCTCCATTCCCTCCCTTTCAATCTGGTGGTAATTTTAGGTCTAAAGTGATTATCTTATAGGAAGCATATAATTTAAAAAAAATCCATTCTGATACCCTAAGTGTTTTGATTGTAAAATTTAGTCCATTTACATGTAGAGTAACTATTGATAGATATGAATTTAGTACTGTTGTATTATCTGTAAAGTCACTGTTTCTGGAGATTTTCTCTATTCCTTCCTAGTCTTTGCTGCTTTTGTTCTTTCTTTCCCAAAGACTCCACTTTCATATTTCTCATAAAGCTGGTTTAGTGGTCACAAACTCCTTTAATTTTAGTTTGGGAAACTATCTCTCCTTCTATTCTGAATGATAGCCTTGCTGCATACAGTATTCTTGGTTGCAGACTTTTTTCCTTTCCACACGTTGAATATATCATGCCACTCACTTCTTGCTTGCCAGCTTCCTGTGGAAAGATCTGCTGCCAACCCAATTTGTCTTCCCTCATAAATTTAAGGATTTTCATTTCCCTTGCTCCTTTCAGTAATCTTTCTTTTTCTCTGTTTGCACATTTTACTATGATATGTGTTGGTGTTAGCCAAATTTCATTGATTTTGTTGGAAGTTCTATGTGCCTTCTGAATTTGGATATATGTTTCTTTCTCCAGATTAGGTAAGTTTTCAGGTATAATCCACTCAACTAAACCTCCTGCCCCTTTTTCCTTCTCTTCTTCTTCTGGGACTCCTATGATACAAATGTTAATATGTTTTATGGAATCACTGAGTTCTTTGTGTCTGCATTTGTTATACAATATTTTTCTTTCCCTCTTCTTCTCAGCTTCATTATTTTCTATAGTTTTATCTTCTATATCACTTACTTGTTCCTTTTCTTCTTCTATCCTTGTGGTCATTACCTCCAGTCAGTTTTGTATCTTGGTTATAGCTTTTTTAAAATTTTAGCCTGAGAAGTTTTTAGGTCTTTTATTTCCATGTTAAGGGTTCCTCTGGTTTCTTCAATGCTTAAGTCCAGGTAGTATTCTTATGATTGTTGTTTTAAATTCTGGTTCAAGCATATTACTTATATCTATTTTGATTAGCTCCATGGCCATGACCTTTTCTTGTTTTTTTTTTGGGGGGGGGGGATGAATTCCTCCATCTTGCCATTTTGTCTAGACCTCTATCTTTTGTGTGTTAGGAAAGCCTGTGATCCTATTGCCACTAGGGATGAAGATTTGCAGCACTCTATGATCAGTAGACCTGGTGCATGCAGGAGTTTTGGGATGGTTTTCTGTGGGAGGGATGTGTTGCTTCTCTGGCTCTCAATCACATTTGCCCTATTAAAAAAATTACCTGAGGAGTGCAATGGGATGGGGTTGGTGTAAGCAGCTCAAGCCTCCACTGTATGCACTGAGGCACTCACTGTAGTATATCTGTCCTGATGGGAGAAGTGAATGGCTTCAACCCACTCTTTTCCCCAAAGAAGGGTGTTCTTGCTTGCCACTGTTCAGGAAGCCCTCACAGAAGAGCAAACAATCTCCCCTTTTTTGACACTTCTGTCAAAGCTTCTGTCAGATCATTGCTTTCACTCTATCTTTGTCTGAGCTATCTGCAGGCCCAGTGGTACAGTGATCCTGTGTTTTATCTTAGGTGTGAGGCTGGGTCTTAAAATTCAAAATTTTAGGGATTCATCTTGGTACATACCTGTACCAATCCTTCAGGAATAAGAGGGGTTTCATCACACTGTGGTTGGTCCTGATTTGTCCCCAAAAAACAGTTGTACAACTACGCAGGCACTTGGAGTCTATGGTAAAGGGTAGCAAAAAACTAGCATCCAAGTAGCTGCCCTCAACATGTGTCTCTACCTGTATCCTAATGAATGGGCAGCTCAGTGGCACCCGCCAGCTCTTTTGTTCCCACAGAGGCAGTGTATCCTCTCCCAAATGCACTCCAATAAGGGTGACTGTCTCTCTCAGCATGACCCAGGGGATCCTCAGATTACCCTGTCCACACCTAGGTCTCTGCCCTCCTTCTCTACAGGAGCACAACTACACCCACAGGCTGAACCCTAGAGATGATATAGGCTTCCAAAACTTCAACTTTCAGCTCCATGGCCTATAAAAATCTGCAATAATCAGCCCTTCTCATTTTCCCAGTCAATGGTTTGGGGGGAGTGTTTTTCCTGTGCAATCACCTATCTGCTGCTTTATGTCTCTCTCTCTCTCCCCTTTCCTCCCTCCCTCCCCCTCTCACTCTCTCTCTCTTTCCATCTCTCTCCCTCTCCCTCCCCTTATGTGTTCAGGGCTCCCTTCCCTCTACAGTACCTGGTATTCTTTTTCTTCCCAAATCATATCACTACATCTCCTACCTTCAACACAAAGGCCTCTTTTCTCCCTCCTAGTTGTGTGGTTTGTTCTCTCAGTACTCAGATCGATTTCCAGGATGTATACAATAATTTAATAATTATCTATCTGTTTTCAAGAAAGGAGACAAGCATTCTGTTTTCAAGGAAGGAGACAAGCATAAGGTCCTCCTCCTACTCTTCCATTTTAACTCCTTCTAGCTACCAGATTTAGGTCTTTGAGCCACTTTAAGTTTTTGCATATGATGTGAGGCAGAAGTCCACCTTCATCATTTTGTATGTGGATTACCAAGTTGGTTCAACACCATTTTTATAAACTTTATTCTTTCTCCATTGAATGATATTGACCCCTCTGTTGAAAAATGTTTGACCATAGATATATGGGCTTGTTTCTGGACTCTGAATTTTATTCATTTGGTCTATATATCTGTTCTTATGTTACTGACACACTGTCTTGATTACTACAGCTTTGCAATAAGTTTTGAAATTGGAAAAAGTGAGTCTTCCAATTTAACTGTTTTATTTTTCAAGATTGTTCTGGCTCTTCTAGGTTTCTATATTTCAACCAATATTATTCAAAATTTTAAAATAAAGTAATAAAAATAGAAAAGATAATTCTGAGGGAAAAATGAGTAATCAATGTAACCCTGTTATATAAGATATTGAAATTATTATATAACTACCATATTTCATGTAATATCATACTGGTTCTAGAGCAAATCAAAATGTACTAAAGCAAATTTATGCATAACCTGATATAGTATATAATAAAGGTATCATTTATTTTTTTAAAATATTTTATTTATTTATTCATGAGAGACACAGAGAAAGAAGAATCAGAGACATAGTTAGAAGGAGAAGCAGGCTTCCTGTGGGGTGCCCAATGTGAGACTTAATCCCAGGACCCCAGGATCATGCCCTGGGACAAAGGCAGATGCTCAACCACCAAGCCACCCGGGCATCCCTAAGTAGCATTTCTTATTAAGAAAGCATGAGTTATTTAATTATTGGGAAATTGACAAGCCATCTAAAATCTTAAAGCTCAGTAATATACCTCACTCTTTAAATTAAAAAAAACTCATATGACTTAAAGAGTAAATGGAAATATTAAACTATATAAGTACAGGAAGAAAATATAGGAGAATATATTTATGATTTTTAAGTAGAGAAAGTTTTCTTAAGCAAGAGACAAAATGAAGAATTAATAAATATAAATAATCATTTGAATGCATTATAATTTAAAACTTTATTTAAAAAAATATTAAATATAAAATAAAATCACATACATGAAAAAGTTAGTTGCAACATCTAAGATACAAGACTGATGGCATAAATATATAAATAATTTTTATAAACCAATAATAAAATGGAATACCTCACTGGTATAATATATTAAATATATAAGCAAACAATTCACAAAATCAGAAACACTGTTCAGCAATCATTTTCAAAATATTTTGCTTTACTAATACTCAAATAAACATATAATAATGTAAAAGGATAGAATTATTTTTGACCAAGCATTTTGGTAAAGGCAAAAAAATAATAAATTATAGTGATACATTGTTAGACAAAGTGTAAGTTAATATAAAACATTATGCAGGACGATTTTTAAATATGTATTAACACTTTAAAAATACATGATTTTAGTAAGTTATCATGTTATATTGTAATAAAAATCTTCCATACAATAAGCACTACTATAATTTCAAGGGGATAAGATGTTTTAAAATTTCTTATATTCATACAATACTGTACAAGCATCATAACGGCACAGTGAGAAGAATGTGTTGTAATCCAGTCAGCTATAACCTGAGTGGATTATATACTGGCCCTGACAGTTACAAGCAATGTGACCTTGTCAAGTCACTCTGAACTTTAATTTCTTTTTTATAAAGATTTTATTTATTTATTTATTTATTTATTTATTTATTTATTTATTCATAAGAGACACACAGAGAGAGGCAGAGACAGAGGTAGAAGGAGAAGCAGGTTCCCTGTGGGGAGCCCAATGTGGGACTTGATCCCAGCACCCCGAGATCACACGCTGATCTGAAGGCAGATGCTCAACTCCTGAGCCACCCAGGTGTCCTTTTAGTTTCTTTAGCTTTAAGACAAATATACTAATACCCACCTTGTGGAATTAACAAAATTGTGTGAAGCAATGGTTTTAGCATCCTCCACTAGGTTGAATAGTGTGTCCTTAAATTAAAAATATATCTCTGCTTGGAATCTGTGAATGCCACCTTCTTTGTAAATAGTACCTTTGCTGATGTAATTAGTTAAGGTGAAGTCATACCGGACTAGGGCGTCACTAAATCCAATATGATGGGTGCTCTCATTAAAAGAGGGAAATTTGGACACTTTCAGACATACACTGGAGAAGGCTTTTGGAAGACAGAGATAGAGATTGAAGTGATGCATCTGCAAGGCAAGGAAAGTCCAGGATTATCAATG
The DNA here is from genome assembly GCF_905146905.1 of Nyctereutes procyonoides. Classification (NCBI taxonomy): domain Eukaryota; kingdom Metazoa; phylum Chordata; class Mammalia; order Carnivora; family Canidae; genus Nyctereutes; species Nyctereutes procyonoides. The sequence goes on from NW_026575125.1 coordinate 70,541,626, forward strand.
ATAATCAGAATGTAGAGGAGGCAAGGAAGGTTTTTCCTCTAGAAACTTCATAGTGAACATGTCCCTGCCAACACTTTGATTTTGGAATTCTGACCTCCAGAACTTTAAGAGCATGGATTTTTATTGTTTTAAGCCACCATGTTTGTAGTACTTTGTTATGGCAGCCTTAAAAACTAATGCATGTATGTAGCACAGTCTTGCAAAGTAAGATCTCATTAAAGTAAAACTTTGTATTTACTGATGGCAAGCTTTTTTCTTATTGACTTATACATATCTTTTATGCTCCCTATGATGTATGTGGTTTTATAATTTCCAGTTCTCAAAAAAATAACAAAATTAGAAGTTACATATTTTGTCTCAGCTCACAAAATTAATAAGAAACTGACATTTGTTTCATCTTTACTTGGAAAAAAAGACTAATTTTTTTAAAACATCATTTGACATTTTTGTTTTAAATTCCACCTTGAATGCTGACAAATAATTAGGCAAGTTTGTCTGCAATGAGTTTGAAATGCATATTCAGAAATTCTAGAATCATCACATGCCTTTAGGTCTTTGTGTAATGCCTAAGGAGAACAGGAATCTCCAGATACTTACAGAATTTTCATTGGTCAGGACTAAAGCACCTGATAGACAAGATGGGTAAGTGATAATAGTTCAAGATATTAGATTCAAGATCAAAGCTACAAGATCATATGGCCAATCATACTTGTACTGAAGTGTTTTGTGAGCAAATCTTTCCATTAGAAGAAAATGAGCTAAGCTAGGAGTTCAAATTCATATCACTACTTTACATAATAAAGAGAGGATTCATCAATAGTTTCTAAATTTCATAAGTTATTGTTTTAATTCCCTTAGAAATTTCATCTTGAAAGGCCACAAAAGAGGAAATTTGAACCAAGAATTCAAAGTCCATAAAAAGTTTCACTAAAATTCACCTAGATTTCTTCCAAGATACAAATCATGTTATATAATCAAGAAAAACATTGCTAAACTTCATGACTCAGTCTCCAATAACCACATATTTCCACTAGTAATAAAAGTCATTAAATCCCAAGTTCTTAGCAGCATTTTTTTTCTAAATGCAGTTCTAAAGTTGCATTGGAAAGCATGTTAAGTAAAGGAAGAATTCAGCCTCTAGAATATAATCCTAAACTCCTTTGCTATTTATAACTTCAGTCTACCTAATAAGCCTAGAAGGGGGAATAGTTCTTTCCATTCAATCAAAGCCTAATTCAGAGTGATCTTACTTCTGAGTCACCACTGACCTTGTCCTCAATGTACTTTCTTTCTTAACATCATTGTATACTTATTATATGCCAGACATTGTGAAAGACACATAATACACATTATCTCATTTATTGCTCACAAAAAGCTGTGAGGCAGAATAAAAATCCAAATCATGTTAGGCTTTATCCTGTTCCATGTCTCTAGAGACCCTAAGCGCTATTACTATTGTCCAAAAGCTCAGATAAATAAGCTTCATCTCTTTAAGGTCTCCTCAAGTGCAAAAAAGAAGAATTACACTTTTAATAATCTCCACAGCACATTTCACAATTCTAGGCCCCAAATAGGTACACCACAAATACTTGTTGAATGATGGATACTAAATATGGAAAGAAGCATACTATAGTGGAAAAAATATTCTAAAGAAGATGTGGTTTATGTATACAATGGAATATTACTCAGCCATTAGAAATGACAAATACTCATCATTTGTTTCGATGTGGATGGAACTGGAGGGTATTATGCTGAGTGAAATAAGTTAATCGGAGAAGGACAAACATATGGTCTCATTCATTTGGGGAATATAGAAAATAGTGAAAGGGAATAAAGGGGAAAGGAGAAAAAAATGAGTGGGAAATATCAGAAAGGGAGACAGAACATGAGAGACTCCTAACTCTGGGAAACGAACTAGGGGTGGTGGAAGGGGAGGTGGGCAGGGGTGGGGGTGACTGGGTGATGGTACTGAGGGGGGCACTTGATGGGATGAGCACTGGGTGTTATTCTGTATGTTGGCAAATTGAACACCAATAAAAATAAATTTATAATAAAAAAAGAAAGAATATTTTACTGGAAGTCAGGAGAAATAAGTCACACAGCTATGATCTTGAGAATACCATCTCTCTGAGCTTTGTTTTATTTTTTATGTGAATGGATCAAATTAGATATCTGACACTCTTTCTCACTCTGACAGTACACTGTAGACCAAAGGTCCGAGAAACTGTTACTTGGAAAGCAAAGATTTACATACAACAATCAAAGTAGGCTGTGGAATTTTTTTTGAATTTATTTATTTATTTATTTACTTACTTACTTATTTACTTATTTATTTAAGGGTAGAAGGGACTAAGGGAGAGGGAGAGAGCCAATATGGGATTTGATCTCATGAACCTGAGATCATAATCTGAGCCAAAATCAAGAGTCAGATGCTTAAATGACTCTGTCACCCAGGTTCTCCAGGCTGGGGAAATATTTTAAGAGCATTTTAAATAATTACATCATAAGACACTAAACTTTCTATAGCTGTAAAGAAGCCTCAGTAGTAGACAGAAATGAAACAATACCTTTTAAGATAAGGCAATTTATAGATTTGATATCTCTTTTTTCCCCTTTTTTAAATTTAAAATCAATTAATTAACATATAGTTTATTACTAGTTTCAGAGATAGAGTGTAGTGATTCATCAGTTGCATATAACATTCAGTGCTCATTACATCAAGTGCTCTCCTTAATGCCTATCACTCAGTTACCCCATCTCCCCATCCCTCCTCCCCTCCAGGAATCCTCAGTTTGTTTCCTATGTTAAGCGTCTCTTATGGTTTGTCTCCCTTTATGATTTCATCTTATTTTATTTTTCCTTACCTTCTCCCATTCATCTGTTTTGTTTCTTAAATTTCACATATGAGTGAAATAATATGGTATTTGTCTTTTTTGACTGACTTATTTTGCTTAGCCTAATAATCTATAGTACCATCCACATTGTTACAAATGGCAAGATTTCATTCTTTTTTGATGTCTTAGTAATAGTCCATTGTATATAAACACCATGTATACACCCCATCTTTATCCATTCATCTGTCAATGGATATCTGGGCTCTTTACATAGTTTGGTTATTGTGGACATTGCTGCTATAAACATTGGTGTTGGGAGCGGTCCCACAGTGCGAGGCAAGGTTCCAAGTTGAGCCAAAGCTCCTTGTCGTCCCTAGCCAACCCGCAGTCCTGCGGCGCGAGGCAGGGTTCTGGGTTGAGCAAAGGCTCCTTGTCATACCTGGCCAACCTGCTGGGGCTGCACCTAGCTCTTCCCCCTTATGGAAGTAAATGTACATATTTGCTTCTCCTTTAAAAAGTTATCGAGACAAGTTCCCATAAAGTAAGCAAGAAGGTGGCCTGACACATGACCACCTTGGCAGACATTACTTAATAAACAAACTTCACTGTTTAGTCTATATGTGGCCTTCATGCTCTATTGCTTAAACAAATAACAGGTGTTAGTTTCAAAAACAATGTATGTTTGTGCGTGAGATGTACTTCTCCTTAAAGAAATAAGCTGCCTGCTTTCAGAGGCTATATAAACTCTACATGCAAAAATAAAGCTTGTCCATTGCAGCCATCAGCTGCATGGAACCTCCTATCCCATGAACTTTTAGTCTCTTGTTTCTTTCTCATCCCCTTGCCCTCGGTTCCTGAATCCGGACCTTCTCGCACCGGCCGCGACACATTGGGATGCATATGACCCTTCAAATAACTATATCTAGTAGTCTAATTGCTAGGTTGCTCATTTTTAAGTCTTTGAGGAACATCCATACTATTTTCCGGAGTGGCTGTGCAAGTTTGCATTCCCACCAATATTGGATGAGGGTTCCCCTTTCTCCACATCATCGCCAATATTTGTTGTCTCCTCACTTGTTAAGTTTAGCCATTCTGACGGGTGTAAAGTAGTATCTCATCGTGGTTTTGATTTGTATTTCCCTGATGTGGGGTGGTGTCAAGCATTTTTAATGTTTCTGTTGGCCATTTGTATGTCTTCTTTGGAGAAACATATTTTCATTTACTCTGCCCATTTATTGACTGGGTTTTCTTTTGTTTTTGTTTTTGGATGTTGAGTTTGGTAAGTTCTTTATAGATTTTGGATACTAGCCTTTTGTCTGATCAGATATTTGCAAATATCTTCTCCCATTGAGTGGGTTGTCTTATAGTTTTGTCAACTGTTTCCTTTGCTATGCAAAAAGTTTTTATCCTGATGAAGCCTCAATAGTTCATTTTTCCTTTTGTTCTGCTTGCATTTGAAAACATGTCTAGCAAGAAATTGCTGCTGTTGAGGTCAAAGAGATTGCTACCTGTGTTGTCCTTTAGGATTTTGATGGATTCCTGTCTCATATTTAGGTCTTTCATGCATTTTGAGGTTATTTTTGTGTATAGTGTAAGAAAGTTGTCCAGTTTCATTCTTCTGCACCTGGCTGTCCAAATTTACCAGCACCATTTGTTGAAATGACTGTCTTTTTTTCCATTGGGTAGTCTTTCCTGCTTTGTCAACAGTTGACCATGGAGTTGATGGTCCATTTCTGGGTTCTGTCTTCTGTTACATTGTTCTGTGTCTGTTTTTGTTCCAGTACCATACTGGAACCCTTCATTATTACCCATTCATTATCAGTCTTAATTATTACAGCTTTGTAATATAGCTTGAAATCTGTAATTGTGATACCACTAGCTTTGGTTTTCTTTTTCAACATTCTTTTGGCTATTTGGGGTCTTTTCTGGTTCCATAAAAATTTTAGGATTCTTTGTTCCAGCTGATGAAAAATGTTGATGATCTTTTGATAAGGATTGCATTGAATGTATAGATTGCTTTGGTAGCATAGACATTTTAACAATATTTGTTCTTCTAATCCATAAGCATGGAATGTTTTTCCATTTCTTCATGTCTTCATTAATATCTTTCATAAGTGTTCTATACTTCTATGGTAAAGTTTCTTTACCTCTTTGTTTAGATTTATTCCTAGGTATCTTATGGTTTTTGATGCAATTGTAAATGGGATCAATTCTTTGATTTCTCCTTCTTCTGCCTTGATGTTAGTGTATAGAAATGCAACTGAATTCTGTGCATTGATTTTATATCCAAACACTTTACCGAATTCCTGTATGAGTTCTAGAAATTTTGGGGTGGAGTTTTTTGGTTTTTCAACATAGAGTATCATGTCTTCTATGAAGAGTGAAAGTTTTACTTCTTTCCTGATTTGGTTACCTCTTATTTCTTTTTGTTGTCTAACTGCTGAGGCTAGGACTTCTACTACTTTGTTGAACAACAGTAGTGAAAGTGGACATCCCTGTTATTTCCTGACCTTAGGGGAAAAGTTCTCAGTTTTTCTGCATTGGGGATGATACACACTGAGGGTTTTTTTTTTTGTGTATGGATTTTATGATATTGATATGTTCTCTCTATCCCTACATTATAGAGTTTTAATCAAGAAAGGATGCCATGTTGTGTCAAATGCTTTTTCTCCATCTATTTAGAGGATCATATGGCTCTTGTCCTTTCCTTTTTTATGTGATGTACCAAACTGATTGATTTGCAGATGTTGAACCATCCTTGCAGCCCAGGAATAAATCCCACTTGATCATAGTGAATAATTCTTTTAATGTACTACTGGATCCTATTGGCTAGTATCTTGGTGAGAATTTTGGCATCTATGTTTGTCAGGGATGTTGGTCTGTAATTCTCTTTTTTGGTGAAGTCATTGTCTGGTTTGGGGATCAGTGTAATGCTGACCTCATAGAATGAGTTTGGAAGTTGTCCTTCCACTTCTGTTTGTTTTAAACAGCTTCAGAATATGTATTAATTCTTTTTTAAATCTTTGTTAGCATTCTACTTGGAAGCCATCTGGTCCTGGACTTTTGTTGTGGGAGATTTTTGATTACTGTTTCAATTTCTGTGCTAGTTACGGGTCTGTTCAGGTTTTCTATTTCATCCTGTTTTAGTTTTGGTAGTTTTGTATGTCTCTAGGAATGCATCTATTTCTTCCAGATTGCCTGATTTGTTGCCATATAATTGCTCAAATATTCTATAATTGTTTATATTTCTTCGGTGTGGGTTCTGATTTCTCCTCTTTCGTTTATCATTTTATTTATTTGGGTCCTTTCTTTTTTCTTTTTTCTTTCCTTTCTCTTTTCTTTTTGAAAAGCCTGGAGAGGGGTTTATCGATCTTATTAATTCTTTCAAAGAAAAAATTCCTAGTTTTGCTGATCTGTTCTACTACTCTTTTGATACTATGTCATTGATTTCTGCCCTAATCTTTATTATTTACCTTCTCTTACTGGATTTAGACTCTATTTGCTATTCTTTTTCCAACTCCTTTAGGTGTAAGGTTAGGTTGCGTATTTGAGAATTTTCTTATTTTGAGAAAGGCTTGCATTGTTATATACATCCCACTTAGGATTGTCTTTGGTGCATCCCAAAGGTTCTGAACTGTCATGTTTTAATTTCACTTGTTTCCATATCTTTTTAATTCTTCTTTAATTTCCATGTGGACCCATTCATTTTTTAGTAGGATGTTCTTTAACCTCCATGTGTCTGTTTCTTCCAAATTTTCTCCTTTGACTCAGTTTTAAAGCATTGTGGTATAAAAATATGCATGGTATTATCTCAGTCTTTTCATCATGGTTGAGACGTGATTTGTGACCCAGTATGTGATCTATTCTGGAGAAAGTTCCATGTGAGGAACTTTCAAGAGGAATGTGTATTCTGTTGCTTTAGGATGAAATAATCTGAATATATCTGTGAAATACATCTGGTCCAGTATGTCTTTCAAAATCCTTGTTTCTTGTTGGTATTCTGCTTAGATAATCTGTCCATAGCTGTGAATGGAGTGTTAAAGTACCCTACTATTATTGTATTGTCATCAATGTAGTTTAATTTTAATATTAATTGGTTTATATAATTGACTGCTCCCAAGTAAGGGACATAAATATTTGCAATTGTTAGATCTTGTTGGATAGACCCTTTTATTATGATACAGTGTCATTCTTCATCTCTTAATATAGTCTTTGGTTTAAAATCTAGTTTGTCTAATATAAAGATTGTTACTCCAGCCTTCTTTTGATATCCATTAGTACAATAAATGTTCTTCATTCCCTTACTTTTAATCTCTAGTTGTCTTTCTGTCTAAAATTAGTCTCTTGTAGATAGCATATTGATCAATCTTTTCATTTTATCCAATCTGATATCCCATGTCTTGTGATCAGAGCATTAATCCATTTACATTTAGAGTAATTTTTGAAATATATGAATTGGTGACATTATATTACCTGTAAAGTCACTGTTTCTGTAGATTGCTCATATCTGATCTTTGTTACATTTTTGCTTTCTCTTTACCCAAAGGATCCCCTTTAAAATTTTTTGTAGTGCTGATTTAGAGTTGACAAATCCTTTAGTTTTTGTTTTTCCTCAAAACTTTTTTCTCTCTCCTATTCTGCATAACAGCCTTGCTGGATAAAGTATTCTTGGTTGCATATTTTTCCCATTTAGCATATTGAATATATTATGCCAGTCCTTTCTGGCCTGCTAGGTCTCTGTGGACAGGTCTGCTGCCAGCCTATATGTCTGCTTTTGTAGGTTAAAGACCTCTTGTCCCAGGCTGCTTTCAGGATTTTCTCTTTATCCCTGAAATTTTCCAGCTTCACTATTATATGTTGAAATGTTGACTTATTTTCATTGATTTTGGAAGGGGTTTTCTGTGCATTCGGTCCTGAAAGACCTGTGTTCTTCCCAGGATTAGGGGAGTTCTCAGGTATAAGTTGATCAAACAAACCCTCTGCCTCTCTCTCTTCTTTCTCTTCTGGGACTATTATTACTCAAATATTATTTAGCTTTATGGTATTGCTGATTTCTGTAATTCTCCCTTCATGATTCAGTAGTTTTCCTCTCTTTTTCTCAGCTTCTTTATTCATCATTTTGCCTTCTATATCACTCTCTCTTCTGCTGCATCTATACTAGCAGTTACAGCCTCTATTTTTGCCTACATCTCAGTAATAGCAGTTTTAATTTTGGACAGATTAGATTTTAGTTCTTTTATTTCTACACTAAGGGATTCTCTACTGTCTTCTATGCTTTTTTTCAAGTCCAGCTAATGTCTTTATAACTGATGTTTTGAATTCTAATTCTGATATTTTAAGTATATCCATAATGATTAAATTCCTAGCAGTGAGTACTGCCTCCTCTTCTTTCTTTTGCTGTCAGTTTCTTCATATTGCCCTCATGTCCAAAAAAGAGCAGAGGAAAGAGAGAAAAGATAAAAATAGCAACAATACCAGAAAAATAGAAATAAACTAGAAAAAAAGAAACAAAACAAAATAAGAAATAAACAAAAAGTAAAACAGAAAAGAAAAATAGATCCTGGGTGTATTTTGGTCTGCTTGTTAAAAGAAACTAGATCCCTCTTAAAAGCCATCTACGAAAAGCCCACAGCAAATATCATTCTCAGTGGGGAAACACTGGGAGCCTTTCCCCTAAGATCAGGAACAAGACAGGGATGTCCAATCTCACCACTGCTATTCAACATAATACTAGCAGTTCTAGCCTCAGCAATCAGGCAACAAAAAACAAATAAAAGGCATTCAAACTGGCCCTCCTCTTGCCGATAACATGATACTCTACATAGAAAACCCAAAAGACCCCACCCCAAGATTGCTAGAACTCATACAGCAATTTGGTAGCATGGCAGGATACAAAATCAATGCCCAGAAATCAATGGCATTTCTATACACTAACAATGAGACTGAAGAAAGAGAAATTAAGGAGTCAATCCCATTTACAATTGCACCCAAAAGCAGAAGATACCTAGGAATAAACCTAACAAAAGAGGTAAAGGATCTATACCCTAAAAACTACAGAACACTTCTGAGAGAAATTGAGGAAGACACAAAGAGATGGAAAAATATTCCATGCTCATGGATTGGCAGAATTAATATAGTGAAAATGTCAACGTTACCCAGGGCAATATACAGGTTTAATGTAATCCCTATCAAAACACCATGGACTTTCTTCAGAGAGTTGGAACAAATTATTTTAAGATTTGTGTGGAATCAGAAAAGACCCCGAATAGCCAGGGGAGTTTTAAAAAAGAAAACCATATCTGGGGGCAGCACAATGCCAGATTTCAGGTTGTACTACAAAGCTGTGGTCATCAAGACAGTGTGGTACTGGCACAAAAATAGACACATAGATCAATGGAACACAATAGAGAATCCAGAAGTGGACCCTCAACTTTATGGCCAACTACTATGCAACAAAGGAGGAAAGACTATCCATTGGAAGAAAGACTGTCTCTTCAATAAATGGTGCTGGGAAAATTGGACATCCACATGCAGAAGAATGAAACTAGACCACTCCCTTGCACCATACAAAAAGATAAACTCAAAATGGATGAAAGATCTAAATGTGAGACAAGATTCCATCAAAATCCTAGAGGAGAACACAGGCAATACCCTTTTTGAACTTGGCCACAGTAACTTCTTGAAGATACATCCGTGAAAGCAATAGAAACAAAAGCAAAAATGAACTATAGGGACTTCATCAAGATAAGAAGCTTTTTCACAGCAAAAGATACAGTCAACAAAACTAAAAGACAACCTACAGAATGGGAGAAGATATTTACAAGTGACTTCTCAGATAAAGGGCTAGTATCCAAGATCTATAAAGAACTTATTAAACTCAACACAAAAGAAACAGACAATCCAATCATGAAATGGGTAAAAGACATGAACAGAAATTTCACAGAGGAAGACATAGACCTGGCCAACAAGCACATGAGAAAATGCTCCACATCTCTGGCCATCAGGGTAATACAAATGAAAACCACCATGAGAGACCACCTCACACCAGTGAGAATGAGGAAAATTAACAAGGCAGGAAACAACAAATGTTGGAGAGGATGTGGAGAAAGGGGAACCTGCTTGCACTGTGGGTGGGAATGTGAACTGGTGCAACCACTCAGGAAAACTGTGTGGAGGTTCCTCAAAGAGTTAAAAAATATATCTGCCTTATGACCCAGCAATTGCGATGTTGGGGATTTACCCCAAAGATACAGCTGCAGTGAAACGTCGGGACACCTGCACCCTGATGTTTCTAGCAGCAATGTCCACAATAGCCAAACTGTGGAAGGAGCCTCGGTGTCCATCAAAAGATGAATGGATAAAGAAGATGTGGTCTATGTATACAATGGAATATTACTCAGCCATTAGAAACAACAAATACCCACCATTTGCTTCGATGTGGATGGAACTAGAGGGTATTATGCTGAGTGAAATAAGTCAATCGGAGAAGGACAAACATTATATGGTCTCATTCATTTGGGGAATATGAATAATAGTGAAAGGGAATAAAGGGGAAAGGAGAAAAATGAGCGGGAAATATCAGAAAGGGAGACAGAACATGAGAGACTCCTAACTCTGGGAAAGGAACTAGGGGTGGTAGAACAGGTGGTGGGCAGGGGTTGGGGGTGACTGGGTGTCTGGCACTGAGTGGTGCACTTGACGGGATGAGCACTGGGTGTTATTCTATATGTTGGCAAATTGAAATGAACACCAATAAAAAATAAATTTGTGAAAAATAAACTAGATCCCAAAATGTGAAGTCAAGAAAAACATATATACAAAAATAAAATAAAATATAATGAAAGGCAACCAAAGATTAGATAGGTAGCTAGATAGATGATATAAAAGAATTGATAAAATATGAAAATAGTTGAAAAAGATAAAACTGAAAGACATAATAATAATAATAATAATAATAATAATAATAATACCATGAATGCTATATACTCTTTTCCCCATAAGCCGACTTTTGCAGTTCTCTATGATCAGTAAATTTGGAGTTAGCTGATTGTTCCTGCTGGTCTTCTGAGAAAGGATCCTGTTATAGTGACCCCTCAGGTGTCTTTTCCAGGGTGGAATTATGCCTCCCCACCCCACCCCTCTGGCTTGCTAGGTGGCCAGGGTCAGTGTAAGTGGCTCTGTATTGCACTATGTGGTGCTGTTTTGCTCCCCAATGCTTCATTCAGTGATGGGGGAGATGTAAATGGTAGTGTCCCAATGTCTAGAACTGGAGCTGAAAGTTAGTGCCCCCCACTCTCCAGTGAATCCTCAGAAAAAAAAATCAATTACTCTTGTCTCCCTGCCTTCTATTCTAACTTTGTGTTCACCTAGCCTTTGACCAAATGTTTTTATCTCAGGTATGCAACCCAGTTTCCAGTCTCCAAACTTTATGGACTCTTGCCACGTGGGCCCATGCCATTCCTCCGAGGCAGGGAGGCAGGGTCTTGCCCTGGTCCTCCTCCTATAGAAAGCAGTCACCTGACCATGTAGCAGTTTGCAGATTATGTCAACACCATGCAGAAAGTCAGTGCCTAAACTCACTGTTTTCAGCCAGCTTCCATGTTCCAATGCTTCAGAACTCTGAACTCAGGCATCCCCTCTCTTTTTGGGTTGCTGGGGATCCTGAGATGCTGTCTCACCCGGGATTCCACCCCCACTTTACCACCTGAGCAATTTAAAGCCAGGGACATGCCCATCTGTAGTAGACTGTTAAAAGTTCTGATTTTGCTCTCTACCACTTATTATAATTTCTGGTAGCCTCCTTAAGCAATATCCCTCCCCTCCACAGTTTATCTTCTAATATATTGTCCCGAATTCTGCATTTCCGCATCTCCTACCTTGCAAAAAGTAGCCACTTGTATATTTGTAGAATTGCAGCAACTCTTTTCTCAGATCTCTGATTGATTTCACACGTGTTCAGAATGATTTGATAATTATCTAGCTGAATTCCAGGGACCAGATGAAATTAAGTTCCCCTACTTCTCCACCATCTTTACTTCTCCCTCAGACTTGATTTTTTCTAGAGGAATTGCTGATATATAGTCCGATAAATTCTCCTGCTTTGATTCCAGTCATTTCTCCATAATATAACCAGAGTGATCTTTCTACAATTACAAACAAATCACTTTACTAGCTTTATTAAAACTCTTCAGCGGCTTTCATGTGCTCTTAGGAAAAATATAGAATCCTTAAAATTATCTCTATGGCCTCTCTGGATCTGATAACTTCCTAAAACTCTAATCTCAGCTTTCCCTACTCTGTGCTTCAAAATCTTTATTCTGGGCTTCTAGCCATACTCAAGTCTTTTCAGATACCCAAAAGAGTCCAAAGTATACTCTTCTGTGGGCTTTTGGACAGACTCACCAAATGAAAAATGCTGAGGGTATCTTACATGTGAAAAAGCAATTGCATATTCTTAGCAGTATTATTTGCAATAACCAGAAAGTGGAAAAAACATGAATATTCATCAACTAATAGGCAGATAAACAAAACTTTTACTGTCCACACATTGTATTTTTCATTCAATGAAATATTATTCAGCCATAAAAAGAAATGAAGTACATGCTACAACATAGATGAAACTTGCCAAACACCAAAGACCACATATTGTATAATTGCATTTATATGAAATGCCCAGAAGAGACAAAACTATAAAGATAGAAAGTAGATTGGTAGTTCCCAGGCTCTGGAGTGAAGGAGAGTGGAGTATGGGCTAATGGGTATGATGTTTCTTTTTGGGGTGATGAAAATATTCTAAAATTAGATTTTAGTAGTGGTTGCACAATTCTGTGAATACTAAAAGTATTAAATTGTATCCTTTAGATGGATGAAATATATAGTATTTGAATTAGATTTCAACAAACCTTAAAAATACAACTGAGTAAACTTTGAAAGTCATTATAGAAGTGACAAAGAAGCAGGTTAGTACAGTGGAGGAAAAAAAACTGAATTTAGGTTGGAGTGTTGGCACCTCTGTTTGCTGACTGTGGGAGCTTGGATAAATCATTTCTCAGACTTTAACTGTACAACTGATAAAAATACAACCTATGTTAGCCTGTATGAGGAATAAATGGGGTAGGGTAAGTAAAAATGCTTTGTAAACTGCAAAATACTATTCACTTGTAAGATCTAGTAATATAATACATAATTGCGTTGTGTAATTATTATTACTATATATAGTAAGTATGTGAATTCCAGCATTTTACACCCGTATTTTTATTCTTAGTCCCCAAATCTCCCTTTATGATGATCAAATGAATTAATTTTAGATAAAGAAAAATTATTCTAATTATCCCCTTTTAATTTCAGAGAATGTAAAAGTATTCTATTTGGCTAATACTTTGACAAGCAAGTGTTGTTTATGAGTCTTTGAATACAACATTTTCATCTAATGCTAATACTCTAAGAAGGCAATTTTGTTCATAAAATTCAGAGGATAATTCTATGAGAATGATTTGAAAGCCAGGCTTTATAATATGCCATTTAGGAGGCAGGGAAGAAAAAGAGGAAGAAGGATGCATATTTCTCTAAAAATTTTTGCTGAAAATCTTGGAGTGGGGAGAGAAGTAAACATCTGTAGTGGTGATTATTTTTTTCTCCTTAAATCTGAAGTACAGCTAAAAAGCAATCTGTTGTTTGTATAGAAAGAAATGCTAGTAAACGAGGAAGAAAGTACACCTGGGGGAACATCTGCTCTGAGAAACCATTTGAAAAGTAAGCATGGGGAAACATTTGTACAATACACAGTATATACTGTACTGCAGAAATGAAAAGAGAATAATGCAAGAAAGATCTATATGCATAAATATATGTAGCATAAGGAAACTTAAGTGAAAATATAATATATTGACTATTTTCCCCTTCATGAGTAGTTGTCAAATATATTTTAATGCTAGGCTGTACGGGTCATGATCACTAAAACACAGTAACCATGAATGGCACCTATTCTCTTTGCATAAGTCAATCCTTTACCTTCTTTATCATATCCTCATTGTAAGTAGAGCAAATTTGTGTTTTTGTTTTTTTAATATATATTAAATATATAAATGTATATAAATATATAATGTATATTTTACATTTACATTACATTAATTTATGTATAAATTTATATATAATATATATTTATATACATTTATATATTTAATATATATTTTTATATATATTCCATCACCCAGTCACCCCATCCCCCCATCCACCTCCCCTTCCATTACCCCTTGTTCGCTTCCCAGAGTACAGTATATTTGAAATAAAAGATGTTGTCCCTGCTTTTGAAAAACTATTGGTTGAGTTAGGGAGACACAGTCAAAGTCTAAAGAGGTCATATTGACATATACAACACCATAGAAGTAAATGTCAGTGTAAATGTAAGTAAATGTAAATATGAGACCAAGAACACACAACGACAGATGATAAATAGATAGATAGATGATGATGATAGATAGATAGATAGATAGATAGATAGATAGATAGACAGACATCATATATATCCAGGACTGACTAGTCAAGAAAGAGCAGATGTCTCACATTAGCTGTACTTGAGCCAAATCCAATGAAAAGTTGTTTGGTTTGGTTTGCGCACACACACACACACACACACACACACACACACACACCATATTAAACATTTAAAAATTAGGAGGGCTCCCATAAGAATTCAGATACCTTGTTTCTCCTGAGAAAGCAGATTAAAAAAATGATTTGACTTTCCTGCATGGCAATAATTGACTTGACCTGAGTCATGGCTGCCTGCTTTGGAGACAGTGTGTATTCTTCTGCCTACCATATTCCTCTCCACTCCAAATTACACCACTAGTGCGTTAATTAAGAAAATTAGGATAAATGCAAATCAGAGCTGAAGTTCTCAAATACTATATATGTAAGTAACATTTATATGTATGAAACCTTTGAGTATGTATGTATGTACATGCATGTATGAAACACCTGACCTCAGTGTATGTTATGTAGGAAATATTTGAGGTGCTGATTATAAATATTGTTGCCTAGAATATACCCCAGAAACAGAATATCTGAGACCAGATGACTGGAATATGTACTTTTATAATAGCATCATAAGTATGTCTTATATATGTATCATAAATTTGAGAACCACTGATCTTAGCCATCCCTACTCAAATGCACTTCACTAACTGGTGGAAGATTTTTTTTTAACTGATGGAAGATTAATGTTAATCTAACTTTGCCATATTGCTTTCTGCTAAAACAATCTTTAATGATTTCCCCCTATCTACTGAATAAAATTCAAACCAGTCAGTTTGGCATAAAAAGCCTGTTATGATCTATTCCAAGGCACTTTTTCATTATCTTCTAGCTACATAAACCTTTCATTATTTTCAAATTGAATTTTTTTAATATTTTATTTATTCATGAGAGAGGCAGAGAGAGAGAATGGCAGAGACATAGGCAGAGAGAGAAGCAGGCTCCATGCAGGGAGCCCGATGTGGGACTTGATCCCAGGACTCCAAGATCACGCCCTGAGCCGGAGGCAGACACCCAACCACAGAACCACCCAGGCATCCCTCAAATTGAATTATTCTTTCCTTGTAAATGCCTAATACCTCTCTAACCTTTAGGCTTTGGGAGAAGTTTCTCATTAAATGTGGAAATGCCCTTTTTCTATCTACCAATTAGTTGATACTGAGGTAGATACCTGATTTAAGTTGGACTAATCAGAATTTTTCCTTGGTTGTTTCTCCCTAGGATATTGGAAAATAGTCAAATAAAGGGTAAAGGAGAGAAAATGAGTGGGAAATATCAGTGAGAGTGACAACATGAGAGACTCCTAACTCTGGGGAATGAACAAGGGGTAGTGGAAGGGGAGGTGGGCAGGGGGATGGGGTGACTGGGTGACGGGCACTGAGGGCGCCACTGGATGGGATGAGCACTGGGTGTTATGCTGTATGTTGCCAAATCAAACTCCAATAAAAAATATCAAAAAAAAAGAAAAGAAAAATTACTCTGCTATTAAAGACTCATGCAATCATATTGGGCCCACCTGGATAATCTCACTATTTTAAGCCATCTAGTCCTAATTAGATCTACAAAATCCCTTTTTCATATAATCTAATATATTCATGAATTCAAGAGATAAGGCATGGATATTTTTGGAGGACTGTACTGCACACCACAAGACGCTACAAAAATGTCACAGCACATATGATAATTAGGAAATATTGGAAAATTTTCCACTGAATTCAGGAATTAGAGAAGACTGGTCACTATCACTGATTTTATTCAGTTCTCTGCTAAAGGATTTGGTCTGTCTGAGAAGGATAAGTAAATAAATAAAAAGATATAGGTTTGGAAAACAAGTAATTAATTTTAGATGACTTAATGCATACCTAGAAAATCTGAAATTGCCTATGTACCAGCATCGTACAGATTGAAATACATTTCTTTTACAAAGCATCAAAGAGACTTCTGGGGAAATGGCAGAGTAGGAGGACTCTAGCTCACCTCATCCCATGGATAGTAGACAACACTCACATTAGTATAAATAATCCAGAAAATGACCAAAGATGGGCAAAACAACCTCCCAAACTAAATTTGGAAAACAGGACACACCAAAGACACTAGTAAGGGTGGAGTAGATGTCAGGAGTTAAACAGACCATCAGGCTATCTGCAAGACAGAGCCATGGACATGGAGAGGAGGAGAGAAACAGATCTTCACACTAGAGATTCCACACAGGGAAAATGAATCACCATATCATTCGACTTTGAAAACCAGAGGGGCTGAATTTCATGAGTTTTTAGAAACAATGGGACTTTAAACCTAGAACTTTATTTTTTTTAACACTGTAGCTTTAAAAATTAGTGGGCTTGGGTTGCCTAGGTGGCTCTGTCAGTTAAGCGTCTGACTTTTGATTTCAGCTCAGGTCCTGCTTTCAAGGTAATGAGATCAAGCCCCATGGTGGGCTCCACACTGAGCAAGGAGCCTGCTGTGATTCTTTCCCTCACTCTTCTGCCCTCTCCACACCCTGTTTGCACTCTCCCCTGAAAAAAAGAAAAAAGAAGGCCTCTGTGTGGCTCAGTCAGTTGAGCATCTGACTTTTGTTTTGGGGTCACATTGTGATCTCATGGATTCTGGAATCCAGTCCCATGTAAGGCTCTGCACTCAGTGAGGACTCTGCTTGAGATTTTCCCCCTATGGTCCCCTCTACCTGTTCTCTCTCAAATCAAATAAATAAAATAAAATAATAACATAACATAACATAACATGACATTACATAAAATAAATTAGTGGGCTTGGCTCTGGGAGAACCTGGAGCATGATAGAGAACTGTGTAAGTGCCCTTAAAGAGATAGCATAAAGAAGAGCTGGCAGAGATAAAGCATATGTGCAACTATTTGAAAAAGAACTGGGCATAGGAAATAGTTATTTACTAATCACAGTGTGTCCCAGCAGGACAGATTTTGGTGGTAGACTTCACTAGAAACAGAGGACTTGGCAGATGCCATTTCCCTCTCAACCTCCAGCATAAACATGCAGCCAACTATGAAAACCAGCTCAAAGCCAGATTTTTTAAATTTTTTTATTGGAGTTCAATTTGCCAACATATAGCATAACACCCAGTGCTCATCCCGCCAAGTGCCCCCCTCAGTGCCCATCACCCATTCACCCCCACCCCCCGCACACCTCCCTTTCTAGCCCGTCTTTTTTGTTTCCCAGAGTTAGGAGTCTCTCATGTTCTGTCTCCCTTCCTGATATTTATCACTCATTTTTTCTCCTTTCCCCTTTATGCCCTTTCACTATTTTTATATTTCCCAAATGAATGAGACCATATAATGTTTGTCCTTCTCCAATTGACTTATTTCACTCAGCATAATACCCTCCAGTTCCATCCACGTCGAAGCAAATGGTGGGTATTTGTCGTTTCTAATGGCTGAGTAATATTCCATTGTACACAGAGACCAAATCTTCTTTATCCATTCATCTTTCGATGGACACCGAGGCTCTTTCCACAGTTTGGCTATTGTGGATATTGCTGCTATAAACATCGGGGTGCAGGTGTCCCAGCGTTTCACTGCATCTGTATCTTTGGGGTAAATCCCCAGCAGTACAATTGCTGGGTCTTAGGGCACATCTATTTTTAACTCTTTGAGGAACCTCCACACAGTTTTCCAGAGTGGCTGCACCAGTTCACATTCCTACCAACAGTGCAAGCAGGTTCCCCTTTCTCCACATCCTCTCCAATATTTGTTGTTTCCTGACTTCTTAATTTTACCCATTCTCACTGGTGTGAGGTGGTCTCTCATGGTGGTTTTGATTTGTATTTCCCTGATGGCCAGTGATGCGGAGCATTTTCTCATGTGCTTATTGGCCATGTCTATGTCTTCCTCTGTGAGATTTCTCTGCATGTCTTTTGCCCATTTCATGATTGGATTGTTTGTTTCTTTGATGTTGAGTTTAATAAGTTCTTTATAGATCTTGGAAACTAGTCCTTTAACTGATACATCATTTGCAAATATCTACTTCCATTCTGTAGGTTGTCTTTTAGTTTTGTTGACTGTTTCTTTTGCTGTGCAAAAGCTTATCTTGATGAAGTCCCAATAGTTAATTTTTTTTTCTTTTGTGTCTCTTGACTTCATGGATGTATCTTCAAGAAGTAACTATGGCCAAGTTCAAAAAGGGTTCTGCCTGTGTTCTCCTCTAGGATTTTGATGGAATTTTGTCTCACATTTAGATCTTTCATCCATTTTGAGTTTATCTTTGTGCATGGTGTAAGAGAATGGTCCAGTTTCATTCTTCTGCATGTGGATGTCCAATTTTCCCAGACCATTTATTGATGAGACTGTATTTTTTCCAGTGGATACTCTTTCCTCCTTTGTCGAATATTAGTTGGCCATAAAGTTGAGGGTCCACTTCTGGATTCTCTATTATGTTCCATTGATCTATGTGTCTGTTCTTGTGCCAGTACCACACTGTCTTGATGACCGCAGCTTTGTAGTACAACCTGAAATCTGGCATTGTGATGCCCCCAGATATGGTTTTCTTTTTTAAAACTCCCCTGGCTGTTCAGGGTCTTTTCTGATTCCACACAAATCTTACGATGATTTGTTCCAACTCTCTGAAGAAAGTCCATGGTATTTTGATAGGGATTGCACTAAACGTGTAAATTGCCCTGGGTAACATTGACATTTTCACAATATTAATTCTTTCAATCCATGAGCATGGAATATTTTTCAATCTCTTTGTGTCTTCCTAAATTTCCTTCAGAAGTGTTCTGTAGTTTTTAGGGTATAGATCCTTTACCTCTTTGGTTAGGTTTATGCCTAGGTACCTTATGCTTTTGGGTGCAATTGTCAATGGGATTGACTCCTTAATTCCTCTGTCTTCAGTCTCATTGCTAGTGTATAAAAATGCCACCAAATTCTGGGCATTGATTTTGCATCCTGCCACACTGCCAAATTGCTATATGAGTCTAGCAATCTTGGGGTGGAGTCTTTGGGTTTTTAATGTATAGTATCATGTTATCTGCAAAGAGGGAGAGTTTGACTTCTTCTTTGCCCATTTGGATACATATTATATCTTTTTGTTGCCTGATTGCTGAGGCTAGGGCTTCTACTACTATGTTGAATAGCAGTGGTGAGAGTGGACATCCCTGTCTTGTTCCTCATCTTAGGAGAAAGGCTCCTAGTGTTTCCCCATTGAGTATGATATTTGCTGTGGGCTTTTCGTAGATGGCTTTTAAGATGTTGAGGAATGTTCCCTCTACGCCTACACTCTAAAGAGTTTTGATCAGAATGGATGCTGTATTTTGTCAAATGCTTTCTCTGCATCTATTGATAGGATCCTATGGTTCTTCGTTTTTCTCTTGCTGATATGATGAATCACATTGATTGTTTTATGAGTGTTGAACCAGCCTTGTGTCCCGGGAATAAATCCCACTTGGTCATGGTGAATAATCTTTTTAATCTATTGTTGGATACTATTGGCTAGTATCTTGTTGAGAATTTTTGCATCCATGTTCATCAAGGATATTGGGTATAATTCCCCTTTTTGGTGGGATCTTTGTCTGGTTTGGAATTAAGCTAATGCTGGCCTCATAGAACGAGTTTGGAAGTATTCCATCTTTTTATATCTTTCTAAACAGCTTTAGTAGAATAGGCATAGTTTCTTCTTTAAACGTTTGACAGATTTCCCCAGGGAAGCCATCTGGCCCTGGACTTTTGTGTCTTGGGAGGTTTTTGATGACTGTTTCAATTTCCTCCCTGGTTATTGGCCTGTTCGGGTTTTCTATTTCTTCCTGTTCCAGTTTTGGTTGTTTGTGGTTTTCCAGAAATGCGTCCATTTCTTCTAGGTTGCCTAATTTATTGGCGTGTAGCTGCTCATAATATATTTTTAAAATCGTTTGTATTTCCTGGGTGTTGGTGGTTATCTCTCCTTTCTCATTCATGATTTTATTAATTTGAGTCTTTTCTCTCTTCTTTTTAATAAGGCTGGCTAATGGTTTTTCTATCTTATTCATTCTTTCAAAGAACCAACTCCTGGTTTTGATGATTGGTTCCACAGTTCTTCTGGTCTCTATTTCATTGAGTGCTGCTCAAATCTTTATTATCTCTCTTCTTCTGCTGGGTGTAGGATCTATTTGCTGTTTTTTCTCCAGCTCCTTTCGGTGCAAGGTTGGCTTTTGTATTTGAGTTCTTTCCAGTTTTTGGATGGATGCTTGTATTGTGGTGTATTTCCCCCTCAGGACTGCTTCAGCTGTATCCCAAAGATTTTGAACTCTTGTATCTTCATTCTCATTAGTTTTCATGAATCTTTTTAATTCTTCCTTAATTTCCTGGTTGACCTTTTCATCTTTTAGCAAGATGGTCCTTATTCTCCATGTGGTTGAAATCCTTCCAAACTTCTTCTTGTGATTTAGTTCTAATTTCAAAGCATTTTGTTCTGAAAATATGCAGGTGATGATCCGAATCTTTTGGTATCAGTTAAGACCTGATTTGTGACCTAGTATTTGTTCTATCCTGGAGAATGTTCCATGTTCACTTTGCAAGAATGTGTATTCAGTTGCGTTTGGATGTAAAGTTCTGTAAATATGTGTGAAATCCATCTGGTCCAGTGTATCATTAAAAGCTCTTGTTTCTTTGGAGATGTTGTGCTTAGAAGACCTGTTGATTATTGAAAGTGCTACATTCAAGTCACCAAGTATAAGTGTATTATTATCTAAGTATGTTTTAACTTTGGTTATTAATTGATTGATATACTTGGCAGCTCCCATATTCGGGGCATAAATATTGATGATTAAGTCCTCTTTTTGGATAGATCCTTTAAGTATGATATAGTGTCCCTCTTCATCTCTTACTACACTCTTTGGGATAAACTTTTGTTTATCTGATATAAGGATGGTTACCCCTGCTTTCTTTTCCAGGCCATTTGAATGTTACATGGTTCTCCAACCTTTTTTTCAGGCCATAGGTGTCCTTATGTCTAAAATGAGTCTCTTGTAGACAGCAAATAGATGGGTCTTGCTTTTTTATCCAGTCTGAAACCCTGCGCTGTTGGATGGGGTTGTTAAGCCCATTCACGTTCAGAGTTACTATTGAAATATATGTATTTAGTTACATGATGATACCTATTCATTCCCTGTTTTTGTGAATTGTTCCCTTGGACTTCCTCTTTCTATTACAGAATCCCCCGTAGTATTTCTTGCAGAGCTGGCTTGGTGGTTACATATTCTTTCAGTTTCTGTCTATCTTGGAAGGTCTTTATCTCTCCTTCTATTCTAAATGAGAGCCTTGCTGGATAAAGTATTATTGGCTGCAGGTTCTTCTCATTTAGGACCCTGAATATATCCTGCCAGCCCTTTCTGGCCTGCCAGGTCTCTGTGGAGAGGACTGCTGTTAATCTAATATTTTCCCCATAAAATTTAGAGATTTCTTGTCTCTTGATGCTTTAAGAATCTTCTCTTTATCTTTGGAATTTGTAAACTTCACTATTAAATGTCGAGGTGTTGAGCAGTTTTTATTGATTTTGGGGGGGGGAATCTCTCTGTTTCCTGGATTTGGATGCCTGTTTCCCTTCTCAGATTAGGAAAGTTCTCAGCTATTTGTTCAATAACATATTCTGGACCTCTGTCCCTTTCGGCACCCTCAGGAACCCCAATTAAATGTAGATTTTTCCTTCTGAGGCTGCCATTTATTTCCCTGAACCTATCCTCATGATCTTTTAATTGTTTTTCTCTTTTTTCCTCAGTTGCCCTCCTTGCCATCAATGTGTCTTCTATGTCACTTACTTGTTCTTCTACCTCGTTAACCCTCGTCGTTAGAACCTCTAGTTTGGATTGCATCTCATTTAATTGATTTGTAATTTCAGCCTGATTAGTTCTAAATTCTGCAGTCATGATGTCTCTTGAGTCCTTTATGCTTTTTTCTAGAGCCAGCAGTAGCTTTATAATTGTGCTTCTGAGTTGGCTTTCTGACACTGAATTTTAATCCAATTTTGTAACTCTGTGGGAGAGAGGACTGTTTCTGATTCTTTCTTTTGAGGTGAGTTTTTTCTTCTAGTCATTTTGCTCAGTGCAGAGTGGCCAAACACAAGTTGTATTGGGAAAAGGAGAAAAAGAGAGAAGAGAAAAAGAATAGAAGAAGAAAAAAGAAGAAGAAAAAAATAAGAGGAAAAAAGGGGGGAGAAGCAAACAGAAAACAAAAAGCATGGGGAGTATCCTCTGATTCTATATACTGTAAATCACTCAACTTCCCCTGGAACTTTCCAGTGCTGCTTGGTCGGTCAATAACTTGCTTTTTCCCTGTCCATCTAGCTGGTCTTTTGGGGTAGGGGCTTACTCTGCTGATTCTCAGATGTAAGCACTTGGGGGAGCTGCTCAGCCCTCTACTTGGTGCGTGGCTCAGTGGGAGTTGTTTATCCTGTTTATCCTGTGAGGCCTGGGAGGAACAACAACAGTGGCTCTCCAGCCCTTGAGTCAGCCCCAGCAGTAACTACCGCAGTTCTCAGTCTGCAGGGGCCTGGATGCTCCAGGGGTGGGGGCCGTCCGTCTGCACAGCTCAGAGCCCCCTAATGGCATGAGCATCCTGGCTGTCATGGGCCCTCCTGGCCTCCGCCTGTCCCGGGGGTGGGAGGCCGGGAGCGCCAGATCCTGGGCTGTGTCCCCCAGAGCCCTGGGCTCTGGGGCCTGCACCGCTGGAAATGCGCTCCCAGGTCCACACAGCCTCCTCGTGTGGAGCCGCTGCCTGAGACCCGGACTGAGCTGCTCCCGGGGCTCCGCTGGGTGTGCTGCAGCCCTTTAGGGAGGTTGGTGGCGTGGTGTGTGGCACGCTCTCCCCTGGGGCGCAGGTCCTCTGTTATTGTCCCAGGGAGCCTGAGGGCATCCCCGCTCTTCCTGGCATCCTGCTCCAACTCCCTGGGAACACCTTTCCATCTGGGAAGATTGGTAAAGCTCCTGCTTCTCCAGGATGGGGCTTTCCTGTCCTGGGGGCACTCGCCGTGTGGCCTTAGCCCCTTCCTCGCGGGGCCCCTCCCACTTGGATTCTTTTTATTTATTTCTTTTTTTTTTCCGTCTTCCTACCTTGATGGAAGTGTGAACTCTTCTCACTGTAGCATTCAGCTGTTCTCGCTTTAAATCTCAGGCTGAATTCATAGGTTTTCAGGATGATTTGAAGGTTATCTACGTAATTTGGTGGGGACAGGTGACTTGGGGACCCTACTCTTCCACCATCCTGCCCCTCCTCACTGAAAGCCAGATTATACCACATAACTTGTTTACACTGTGTGCTACACCCTCTAGCCAGGCCTGACTCAGTCTGGGATACATGGCAGCTGGTCACCTCCTGAAGATGAAGCATCCATCTTGCTAAAGCTGCACAACTGCCACCCCTGTGCACTTTGTGGATTGAGTACTTGTCCTCCCAGTCTTGGCTGTGGCTGCAACTGTGAAAGAGGACCAGTGCATAAAACATGTGAATGGTGAGTGCACTATACATGCTTTTTGTGGAGTATCCCTGATGCTCCCTGCTCTCTGTAACAGCTGTATATCCCCTTTGGCAAAGGACCAGCACTACTTTGTTAAACATATATGTCCTGCTTATTCATTTCAAGAGCAGGACACATAAATGACTTTCCTAATGCACAGAAAGAGACACAAAAAATTAGACAAAATGAGGAAAGATAGAAGTATGTCTCAAATGAAAGAACAGGACAAAACCACAGTAAGAGATCTAAGCAAAAGAGATATAAGTAATATGCCTGATAGAAAATTTAAAGTAATGATCATAATGATAGTCACTGGACTTGAGAAAAGAATGGAGAACATCAGCGAGACTCTTAACAAAGAGACTAAAAAACATAAAAAAGAATGAATCAGAGATAAATTACACAATAAATAAAAATTCCCTTATTAAAATAAATAGCAGAATCGCGGAAACAGAAGAATGAATTAATGACCTGGAGGATAGAGTAATAGAAAGTAACGAAATTGAGCAGGTTAGAGAAAAAAATTATGCAAAATGGGAAGACTTCAAGTATAATAACTTTCCCATTATAGGGATCCCAGAATAATAAGAGAAAGAAAATGGAGGAAAAATTTTATTTGAAGAAATAAGAGGTGGAAACTTCCCTAACCTGGGGGAAAGAAACAGATATCCACATATAGGGGGAAGAGATGCCTCAACAAAATCAACCCAAGGAGGAATACACTAAAACACATAATAATTCAAATGGCAGAAAGTAGTGTGGAGGAGAGAATTTTAATAGCAGCAAGAGTAAAGAAGATAGTTACATGCAAGGGAACCCCTATACAAATATCAGCAGATTTTTCAGCAGAACCTTTGTAGGACATATTTGAGTGGCATGATACAATGAACTGGAAGTTCAATCAAAGTAATGAACAGGAAAAAATCTGCAGTCAAGAATACTCTACCCAGGGATCCCTGGGTGGCGCAGCGGTTTAGCGCTTGCCTTTGGCCCAGGGCGCGATCCTGGGGACCCAGGATCGAATCCCACGTCGGGCTCCCGGTGCATGGAGCCTGCTTCTCCCTCTGCCTATGTCTCTGCCTCTCTCTCTCATTCTGTGTGACTATCATAAATAAATAAAAATTTTAAAAAAAAGAATACTCTACCCAGCAAGGCTGTCATTCAGAATAGAAGGAGAATATTTTTTTGAAGTATCTCAAAAAAATAAAAATTAAAGGAGTACATGGCCACTAAACAAGCCCTCAAAGAAATGTTAAATGGGACTCTCAATGGAAAGGAAAGATCATAAGTAAGAATAAGAAAAGTAAGAAAGCACACAGCAATAAAAATAAGTATATCTGTAAAAATCAGTCAAGGGATTCACAAAATAAAAACGTTGTAAAATATCACTCTATATACCTAAATGTGGGTAGGAGAAAAGTAAAGAATAGGTTCAAAGTTAAGTGACCATCAACTTATTATAGACTGTTATATGCAGAAGATGTCATATACAGATCTATTGGTAACCACAAATCAAAACCCACTAATAGATATGCAAAGAGAGAGAGAGAGAGAGAGAAAGGAATGCAAGTACATCACTATAGACACTAAAGAAAGCCAACTTTTGCTGAAAAAAATAAAGCAAGGGAAAATAGGAACGAAGATGGTCTAAAAAAATAACCACAAAATAAATAACAATATAGCAATAAATACATGCCTATCAACAATTTTTTGAATGGAAATGGAGTAAATGCTCCAATCAAAAGACAAAGGGTGATGGAATGGATAAAAGCAAGACCCATCTAATATGCTACCTACAAGAGACTCATTTCAGACCTAGAGATAGTCAGATTGAAAGTTAAGGGATAAAGAAATATTTATCATGCAAATGGAGCCAAAAGAAAGCTAGGATAACAATACTTATCACAGACAAAATAGACCTTAAAACGAAGACTGTTATAAGAAGGACACTATGTACAGAGACAATCAAACAAGAAGACAACATTTGTAAATATTTATATACCCAACATGAAAGCACACAAATATATAAAATGGTTAATAACAAATATAAATGAAGTAATTTATAGCAATACAGTAATATTAGGGGACTTTAGTACCTCACTGACATTGATGGACAGATCATCAAAACAAAAAATCAAAAAGAAAACAATGGCTTTAAGTGACACACTGGACCAGATGGACTTAACAGATATATCCAGAACATTCCATCCTAAAACAGAAGAATACACGTTCTTTTCAAGTGCACATGGGACATTCTCCAGAATTGATCATATACTATGTCACAAATCAGACTTCAACAAGTACAAAAAGATTGAGATAATACCATGCATCTTTTCTGACCACAACACTTTGAAACTTGAAGTCAGCCAAAGGAAAAATTTGGAAAAACCACAAATACATGGAAGTTAAAGAATATGCTTCTAAATAATGGATAGAATTAAATAAGCAATTTTTATTTTCATTTGTTTCCATGTACTTTATTTAAAACAGAATGGTCCAACTTTGGACAATGGTCCAAAATTTTTGGGATGGAGCAAAAGTGGTCATAAGAGGGAAGTATATAGCAATATAGGCCTACACGAAGGAGCAAGAAACATATCAAATAAACAATCTAACCTTACAACTAAAGGAACAAGAACAACAACAAATATAGCCTAAAAGCCAGCAGAGGAAGGGAAATAATAAAGATTGGAGCAGAAATAAATAATATACATACAAACAAATAAAAACAATAGAACATATCAATGAAATCAAGAGCTTGTTCTTTGAAAATATTAAGAAAATTGATATACTTCTAGCCAGAATATCAAAAGGAAAACAGAAAGAATCCAAATGAGTAAAATCACAAATGAGACAGGAGAAATAACAAGGAACACCACAGAAATACACACAATTCTGAGAGAATATTGTGAAAAAACTATATGACAACAAATTAGACAGTCTGGAAGAAATGGATAAATTCTTAGAAATATAAGCTACCAAAACAGAAACAGGGAGAAATAAAAAACTTGAACAGACTGATAGGAAACAAAGAAATTGAATCAGTAATCAAAAATCACCCAAGAAATAAAAGTTCAGGGCCATATGGTTTCACAGGGGAATTCTACCAAACATTTGAAGAAGATTTAATATGCATTCTCAAACTTTTCCAAAAAATAGAAACAGAAGGAAAACTTCCAAATTAATTCTATAAGGCCAGCATTACCTGGCTATAAAAATAGACAAAGACTCCACTAAAAAGGAAAACTACAGGCCAGAATTCCTGATGAACATCAATGCAAAAATTCTTAATAAAAACCTAGTAAATAAAATTCAACAGTACATTAAAAGAATCGCACACTATAATCAAATGGGATTTATTCCTGGGCTGCAGGCATAGTTCAATATTCACAAATAAAACAATGTGATATACCACATTAATAAAATAAATGATAAGAACCATATGATCCTTTCAATGGGTGCAGAAAAAGCTTTTGACAAAGTACAGCATCTATCCATGATAAAAACCCTCAATAAAGTAGAAATAAAGGATATATATACATCAACATAACAAAGGCCATACATGAAAAACCCACAGCTAATATATCTTCAATGGGGAAAACAGAACTTTTCCTCTATAGTCAGGAGTAAGGTAGGGATGTCCACTCTCACCACTGTTATTTAACATAGTACTGGAAATACTAGTCTCAGGAATCAGACAACAAAAAGAAATAAAAAAGCATCCAAATTGACAAGGAAGAAGTCAATCTTTCACTATTTGCAGATGACATGATAATCTATGTAGAAAACCAAAAGACTCCACCAAAATATAGCCATAGGATACAAAATAAACATATGGAACTCTGTTGTGTTTCTCTACACCAAAAAATGAAGCAGTGGAAAGAGAAATCAAGGAATCAATCCCATTTTCAATTACTTCAAAACCTGTACTGTAAAATACCTAGTTATAAAAGAGATAAAAGATATATATATATATGTATGTATATATATATATATATATATATATATATATATATATATATAACTCAGGTATAAGAAAGAATGAAATCTTAACATTTGCAATGACATGGATTGAGCTAAAGAGTATTATGCTAAGTGAAATAAGTCAGTCAGAGAAAGACAAATACCATATGGTTTCACTCAAATGTGAAATTTAAGAAACAAAACAAGTGAACATAGGGGAAAATAAGAGAGAGGAAAACCAAAAAACAGACTCTTACAGAGAAAAACTGTTGGTTACTGGAGAACAGTTGGGCTGGGGGGTGGGGTGGGGGGTGGGTTAAATAGATGATGAGTATTAAGGAAAGCCCTTGTGATGATCACTTGTTGTAAGTGATGAGTCACTAAATTCTACACCTGAAACTGGTGTTACACTGTTAACTAACTGGAATTTATATAAAAATTTGAAAAGAAGAAAATAAAAATAAAAAAACCCAAAACCCCAAACAATCATAGAGGAAAATAAGAGAGGAAACCAAGAAACAAACTCTTAACTATAAAGAACAAACATAGTTGCCAGAGAATAGGTGGGTGGGAGGGTATAAGTATTAAATAGATGATAGAGTTATGGAGTGCAATTGTGATTAACCTGGGTATTGTATGGAAACGCTGAATCACTAAATTGTACATCTGAAACTAATATTACACTGTATGTTAACTAACTGCAATTTAAATACAAACTTTAAAAAGAAATAAAACAAATGTACAAAGGATTAAAAAAATAAGAGAAAGAGAAAGACAAACCAAGAAACTCATTCTTAAATATAAATGAGGTTACCATAAATGAGGTGGGTGGGTGGATGGGTGAAACAGGTGATGAGGATTAAGGTGTGCACTTGTAGTGATGAGCACTGGGTGATGTATGGAATTGCTGAATCACTGTATTGTATATCTGCAACTAATGTAACCCTGTATGTTAACTCTATGGGAATTAAAATTTAAAAAGAAGATGGGTTATATAAATACAATGAAATATTATTCAACCACAGAAAGAATGAGATCTTGCCATTTGCAACAACATGGATGGATCTAGAGAGTAGAATGCTAAGTGAAATAAGCCAGTCAGAGAAAGACAAATAGCATATGATTTCACTAATATGTGGAGTTTAAGATTCAAATGAAATAAACAAAGTGAAGAAAAAGAGAGAGAAATCAGGAAACAGACACTCCTGAGTATAGAGAACAAACAGCGTTTCCAGAAAGGAAGTGGATAAGGATGGGTGAAATCCTTCACCTGAAGGGAATTAGGAGTAAACTTATCTTGTGAGTACTGCATAACATGTGGAATTGTGGAATCACTACATTGTATACCTGAACCTAATAAAACACTGTATGCTACCTACACTGAAATAAAAATGAAATTAAATTTTTTCTTAAATCTTAAAATAGTTGCATCCAACATTGCTTGTATGAATGTACAATGATGAAGTCAACTATGGAAAGCACTTTGATCATTCCTCATAAAGTTACACATAGAATTGCCTTATGATCCAGTAATTTTACTCTTAGATATACACCCAACAGAATTGAAAGCAGGGATTCAGATTACTTGTACAGCAATATCCATAGCAGCATATTCACAAAAGTCAAAATGTAGACACAGCCTGCATCCATCAGTAGGTAAATGGATAAACAAAAAAATGGTATATACATCGAATGGAATATTATTCATTCATAAAAAGGAATAAAATTTTGATATATGCTACAACGTGGATGACCCTTGAAGTCATGCTACATGAAATAAGCCAGACACAAAAGGACAAATACTGAATGAGTGCACTAATATGACTTATTTAGAATAAAACTCATTGAAAGAAAGTAGAACTGTGGTTACTAGGGGCTGAGAAGATCTCATGGAGGTTATTTAATGGGCACAGTTTTGCAAGACGAAAAAGTTCTTCAACGTGGATGGAACTGGAGGGTATTATGCTGAGTGAAGTAAGTCAATCGGAGAAAGACAAACGGTGTATGTTCTCATTCATTTGGGGAATATGAATAATAGTGAAAGGGAATATAAGGGAAGGGAGAAGAAATGTGTGGGAAATATCAGAAAGGGACACAGGACATAAAGACTCCTAACTCTGGGAAACGAACTAGGGGTGGTGGAAGGGGAGGAGGGCGGGGGGTGGGGGTGAATGGGTGATGGGCACTGAGGGGGACACTTGACAGGATGAGCACTGGGTGTTATTCTGTATGTTGGTAAATTGAACACCAATAAAAATTAATTTATTAAAAAAAAGACAAAAAAGTTCTAGAAACAGGTTATACAACAATGTAAATGTGTATAACACTACTAATCAGTACACATATAAATGATTAAGATGGTAAGTTTTATGTTATGTATATTTTACCCTAATAAAAAAGTTAAAGAACTAATAAAATATTATCCCAAAACATGAAGCAGCTGGTGCTTCAGTTGATTGAGCATCCAACTCTTGATTTCTGCTTAGGTCATGATCTTAGAATCTTGAGACTGAGCCTCATGTCAGGCTCTGTGCTTAGCAGGGGGGCAGTTTTTGCTTCGGATTCTTTCCCTCTGCCCCTCCCTTCTAAATAAATAAATAAACATTTTAAAAAACAGAACCCCAAGCCATAAAAATCATATATCTGGGACTGCATCAAATTACAGATGTACAAGACTCTACATTAAAAACTAAAAACAATATGCATTACGAGAGAAACTAAAAAATATCTACAGATGGTCCCCAACTTATAATTGTTCAACATATTTTGACTTTAAAATGGTGTGAAAGTAATATGAATTCAATATAATCTGTAGTTAGAATTTTGATCTTTTCCTGGGCTAATGATACTCAGTACAATACTCTTGTGATGCTGGACAATGGCAGCAAGCTATAGCTCCCAGTCAGCCATGGGATCACAAGGGTAAACAACTGAGTGGTTAACCCCCCTTTGGCTCAGGGGGTCCCAGGGTCCAGGGATCGAGTCCCACATTTGGCTTTAAGGAGCCTAAGGATCCTGCTTCTCCCTCTGCCTATGTCTCTGCTTCTCTCTGTGTGTCTCTCATGATTAAATAAATAAATAAATCTTTAAGGGAAAAAAAGAAATATGTTGAATTAGAAAATTCCATAATTCCATACTATAAATTTGTCAATTCTTCCAAATTATCCTATACATTCAATATAATGACAATGAAAATATTAGCCTTTTTTGAGGAAATTACTAAGGAGACTCTAAAACTCAAATGAAAGTGCACAGAACAAAGTGGCCAGAGGTATTTTAAAGAGGAAAACAAAATATGGGGATGTAAACTATTAGATATCAAGATGTGTTGTAAAACAATAGGAATTAAAGAATGTGATACTGGCAAATGCATAAACTGACTAATTGGATTAGAGAAAAGAACCAAGAAACAGACTTACACATACAGTCACCTATGACAGAGATTATACTGCAATACAATGAAAAAAGAAGTAACATTTCAGCAAATTGTG
The DNA here is from genome assembly GCF_905146905.1 of Nyctereutes procyonoides. Taxonomy (NCBI): domain Eukaryota; kingdom Metazoa; phylum Chordata; class Mammalia; order Carnivora; family Canidae; genus Nyctereutes; species Nyctereutes procyonoides. The sequence goes on from NW_026575125.1 coordinate 70,572,902, forward strand.
TTTGGTTAATTAGAAACTCATATGGAAAAACATTTATCTAGGACAATCATTATTGATTCTCAAAGTATCATGGACCCCTGATAGTTCCAAGTTCCTTTCAGGGAATCATTGAGTTAAAAACTATTTTCATAAGACTACTGATACATTCTTTACCCTTTTCACTGTGATGACATTTGCCATGTTGGTACAGAGAGAAGTAAGAGATCAAACCCATGGTACGTTAGCATCAATTAAGTTAGTGCCAGCAAACTATACTAGTAGTCATTGTATTGTTTATCACCTTGTACTCACAGTAAAAACGAAAGCTAATTTCACTTAAGAATGTCCTTGGAAAGCAGTAAAAATTATAACTTTTATTAAATTTCAACTTTAGTATATATCTTTTTAATATTTTATATGATGAAACATAAAGTATTTTAAAAGTATTTCTGCTGTGTACTTAGGATGGTTCTCTCAAGAAAAAACAGTTGAGTGAGTTGTCAGCTGAACTAGCCACTTTTTACATTGAATGCCATATTTACTTGAAGGAGTGATTATCAAACTATGGCTCTTGAGATTTTGTGATTTGGTGGACAATATTCCTGAAAATGGATTAAGTCAGTCTGTCACTTAAAGATAAATAATTCATTCTATTTATTGCCCATGATAAAATCTGACCTTCAAGTAAGAATTGAAATTCTGGAAAATTTGTGTCTTCTGTGAACTTGATTATCTTCCAAGTATTTACATGTTTCTGTGACAAGACCTGTGATATTAACTGTGATTTTTAAAAAATATTATGTAGTTAGATCAATGGAACGTAATAGAGAATTCAGAAGTGGACCCTCAACTTTATGGTCAACTAATAATTGACAAAGCAGGAAAGACCATCCACAGGAAGGAGAGTCTCTTCAATAAATGGTGCTGGGAAAATTGGACATCCACATGCAGAAGAATGAAACCGGACCATTCTCTTACACCATACACAAAGATAAACTCAAAATGGATGAAAGATCTAAATGTGAGAGAACAATCCATCAAAATCCTAGAGGAGAACACACGCAACACCCTTTTTGAACTTGGCCACAGCAACTTCTTGCAAGATACATCCACGAAGGCAAGAGAAAGCAAAAATGAATTATTGCGACTTCATCAAGATAAAAAGCTTCTGCACAGCAAAAGAAACAGTCAACAAGGGAGGGGCAAGATGGCGGAAGAGCAGGGTCCCCAAATCGCCTGTCCCCACCAAATTACCTAGATAACCTTCAAACCATCCTGAAAATTTACGAATTCGGCCTGAGATGTAAAGAGAGACCAGCTGGAACGCTACAGTGAGAAGAGTTCGCGCTTCTATCAAGGTAGGAAGACGGGGAAAAAGAAATAAAGGAACAAAAGGCCTCCGAGGGGGAGGGGCCCCGCGAGGAGCCGGGCTGAGGCCGGGGCGAGTGTCCCCAGGACGGGAGAGCCCCGTCCCGGAGGAGCAGGAGCTGCACCAACCTTCCCGGGGGGGAAAGGGGCCCGCAGGGAGTTGGAGCAGGACCCAGGAGAGCGGGGATGCCCTCGGGCTCCCGGGGACACTAACAGACACCTGCGCCCGGGAGAGTGCTCCGAGCTCCCTAAGGGCTGCAGCGCGCACGCACGGAGGGACCGACCGGAGCAGCTCGGAGGGGCTCGGGAGCGGCTCCGGGAGGGAGCTGCAGGGCGGGAGCGCGAATCCAACAGCGCAGGCCCCGGAGCACAGGGCGCCGGGACACAGCCCAGGATCCGGCCTCCCCCGGGACAGGCAGAGGCCGGGAGGGCCCGAGACAGCGAGGACGCTCCTGCCCCGAGCTGAGCAGATCAGCGGCCCCGCCCCGGAGCCTCCAGGCCCTGCGGACGGAGAGCCGAGAGCCCCGAGCCCCATAGTTCCTGCGGAGGCTGAATCCAGGCTTCCAGAGTTGCCATAGCAACTGCTGCTGTTCCTCCTGGGGCCCGGCGGGGTAAACAACCCCCGCAGAGCCCTGCAGCAGGCAGGGGCAGAGCAGCTCCCCCAAGTGCTAACACCTGAAAATCAACGCAACAGGCCCCTCCCCCAGAAGACCAGCTAGAGGGACCAGTGATACTCCCCCGTGTTCCAATACAACTTGTTTCTGGCCACTCTGCACTGAGCAAAATGACTAGAAGGAAAACCTCAACTCAAAAGAAAGAATCAGAAACAGCCCTCTTTCCCACAGAGTTACAAAATCTGGATTACACTTCAATGTCAGAAAGCCAATTCAGAAGCACTATTCTACAGCTCCTGGTGGCTCTAGAAAAAAGCATTAAGGCCTCACGAGACTTCATGACTGCAGAATTTAGATCCAATCAGGCAGAAATTAAAAATCAATTGAATGAGATGCAATCCAAACTAGAAGTCCTAACGACGAGGGTTAACGAGGTGGAAGAACGAGTGAGTGACATAGAAGACAAGTTAATGGCAAAGAGGGAAACTGAGGAAAAAAGAGATAAACAATTGAAGGACCATGAAGACAGATTAAGGCAAATAAACGACAGCCTGAGGAAGAAAAACCTACGTTTAATTGGGGTTCCCGAGGGCGCCGAAAGGGACAGAGGGCCAGAATATGTATTTGAACAAATCCTAGCTGAAAACTTTCCCAATCTGGGAAGGGAAACAGGCATTCAGATCCAGGAAATAGAGAGATCCCCCCCTAAAATCAATAAAAACCGTTCAACACCTCGACATCTAATAGTGAAGCTTGCAAATTCCAAAGATAAAGAGAAGATCCTTAAAGCAGCAAGAGACAAGAAGTCCCTGACTTTCATGGGGAGGAATATTAGGGTAACAGCAGACCTCTCCACAGAGACGTGGCAGGCCAGAAAGGGCTGGCAGGATATATTCAGGGTCCTAAATGAGAAGAACATGCAACCAAGAATACTTTATCCAGCAAGGCTCTCATTCAAAATGGAAGGAGAGATAAAGAGCTTCCAAGACAGGCAGGAACTGAAAGAATATGTGACCTCCAAACCAGCTCTGCAAGAAATTTTAAGGGGGACTCTTAAAACTCCCCTTTAAGAAGAAGTTCAAGTAACTCTGAACGTGAATGGGCTTAATGACCCCATCAAAAGGCGCAGGGTTTCAGACTGGATAAAAAAGCAGGACCCATCTATTTGCTTGTCTACAAGAGACTCATTTTAGACAGAAGGACACCTACAACCTGAAAATAAAAGGTTGGAGAACCATTTACCATTCAAATGGTTCTCAAAATATACCCTAAAAACTATAGAACACTTCTGAAAGAAATTGAGGAAGACACAAAGAGATGGAAAAATATTCCATGCTCATGGATTGGCAGAATTAATATTGTGAAAATGTCAATGTTACCCAGGGCAATTTACACGTATAATGCAATCCCTATCAAAATACCATGGACTTTCTTCAGAGACTTAGAACAAATTATTTTAAGATTTGTGTGGAATCAGAAAAGACCCCGAACAGCCAGGGGAATTTTAAAAAAGAAAACCATATCTGGGGGCATCACAATGCCAGATTTCAGGTTGTACTACAAAGCTGTGTTCATCAAGACAGTGTGGTACTGGCACAAAAACAGACATATAGATCAATGGAACAGAACAGAGAACCCAGAAGTGGACCCTGAACTTTATGCTCAACTAATATACGATAAAGGAGGAAAGACGATCCACTAGAAGAAAGACAGTCTCTTCAATAAATGGTGCTGGGAAAATTGGACATCCACATGCAGAAGAATGAAACTGGACCACTCTCTTGCACCATACACAAAGATAAACTCAAAATAGATGAAAGATCTAAATGTGAGACAAGATTCCATCAAAATCCCAGAGGAGAACTCAGGCAACACCCTTTTTGAACTTGGCCACAGTAACCGGAGAAGGACAGTGTATGTTCTCATTCATTTGGGGAATATGAATAATAGTGAAAGGGAATATAAGGGAAGGGAGAAGAAATGTGTGAGAAATATCAGAAAGGGAGACAGAACATAAAGACTTCTAACTCTGGGAAATGAACTAGGGGTGGTGGAGGGGGAGGAGGGCGGGGGGTGGGGGGGAATGTGTGACGGGCACTGAGGGGTACACTTGACGGGATGAGCACTGGGTGTTATTCTGTATGTTGGTAAATTGAACACCAATAAAAATTAATTTATAAAAAAAAAAAAAAAAAAAAAAAAAGAAACAGTCAACAAAACTAAAAGACAACCTACAGAATGGGAGAAGATATTTGCAAATGACCTATCAGATAAAGGGCTAGTATCCAAGAGCTATAAAGAACTTATAAAACTCAACATCCAAGAAACAAACAATCCATCATGAATTGGGCAAAAGGCATAAACAGAAATTTCACAGAGGAGGACATAGACATGGCCAACAAGCACATGAGAAAATGCTCTTCATCACTTGCCATCAGGGAAATACAAGTCAAAAGCACAATGAGATACCACCTCACACCAGGGAGAATGGGGAAAATTAACAAGGCAGGAAACAACAAATGTTGGAGAGGATGTGGAGAAAGGGGAACCTGCTTGCACTGTGGGTGGGAATGTGAACTGGTGCAGCCAAACTGGAAAATGTGTGGACATTCCTCAGAGTTAAAAATAGATCTGCCCGACGACCCAGCAATTGCACTGCTGGGGATTTACCCCAAAGATACAGATGCAGTGAGACGCCGGGACACCTGCACCCTGATGTTTCTAGCACCAATGTCCACAATAGCCAAACTGTGGAAGGAGCCTCGGTGTCCATCGAAAGATGAATGGATAAAGAAGATGTGGTTTATGTATACAATGGAATATTCCTCAGCCATTAGAAACGACAAATACCCACCATTTGCTTTGACGTGGATGGATCTGGAGGGTATTATGCTGAGTGAGATAAGTCAATTGGAAAAGGACAAACAGTATATGGTCTCATTCATTTGGGGAATATAAAAATTAGTGAAAAGGGATACGGGGAAAGGAGAGAAAGTGAGTGAAAATATCAGTGAGAGTGACAAAACATGAGAGACACCTAATTCTGGGAAATGAACAAGGGGTAGTGGAAAAGGAGCTGAGCAGGGGGTTGAGGTGATGGGCACTGAGGGGGACACTTGGCAGAATGAGCACTGGGTGTTATTCTATATGTTGGCAAATTGAACTCCAATCAAATTTTTTTCAAAATTAAAAAAATAAAAAATAAAAATATTATGTAGTAAAATGTGTCAATATTTGAAAGACCTGCATAAATCAAAAAATAAATATTTTCCAAATGTTCAATATGTTACAAAATCATGTATAGATTAAAGATCTATCCAACATGTAAGATATATCAATTATTTTTAAAGTAACATAATAAAAAAAGGTTTACTGATATTTTTTCTTATTCTATATCGAAAATATCAGAGTCTGTCCTTTAAGAAACTACTACTGATTCAGTATAGTATCAGAGTATTTATAATTATCTTAAAATATCATCATAATACTTTTCCCTTTTACAACTATAATCTTTGTGAGAGTAAATTTTCATTATAAACTGCAACCAAAACAACATAGTGTAGCAGATTGGGGAAACAGATATGAGACTCCAGCTTTTCCTATTAAGTCATATATTGAAGAGTTTTACAAAAATGCAAAAAAAGAAATGCCACTTTTCTCACTAAAGAGGTTTTTGCTCTGAAAAATATTATTATTTTTCATAAGACATGCTAATTTTATTAACATGTATTTTTATTATTTAGTAGAATTAATAAATATTTTAAATTTTTCTCATGAATATTTTGTATTACGGGTGGTATCAATACCACATAAAAGCTCTTTGCAGTCCTGTTTAAGACTACAATGGACTTCTAAGACTAAAACATGAAAATCACTGCCATACTGCAAAATCTATTCCTTTTTAAAATTTATTTATTCATGAGTGACAGAGAGACACAGACAGAGATATAGGCAGAGGGAGAAACAGGCTTCCTGTGGGACTTGATCCCAGGACCCCGGGATCATGACCTGAGCTGAAGGTAGACGCTCAACCACTGAGCCACCCAGGTGCCCAACAATATCTATTCCTAATGATTTAATATATAATTATGAATGATAAGTTCATAATTCTTTTAGAGGAAAACAGAATATCTTTGTGACATTGGAAAGGGTAAATATTTCTTAATGTACAGAAAGTACTAATCTTAAGAGAAAAAAAGCAAATTGGACCATATTAAGACTAAGAACCTCATCAAAATAAATCATTAAGAAAGTTAAAATGTAACTCATTCACAGTGTGGGAAATATTTATAGCATATACCTCCAGGAAAGCACCCATTCTGGAATATATGAAATTATTACTACTTCATGAGAACAAAAGGAAGCAGTAGAAAAAATGGGCAAAATCCTTGAACTTTACAAAATCATCAGTCTGCTACTGCTGAATCTTTTACAGGCTTTTAGCCCAAATTAAGTTTTGTTTTTATTTTGACACTTACAGTTTTTCCAAGTATGGTTCAAGGCCCACTTTCATTAATATCACCTGGTAGATATATGAAAAAAACTGAATAATTCAAACTCCCATTCTATGGGTATGGTATCACTGAAAACATTATAGTTTTTGATGTCTTTCATGTGATTGTTACTTTTTCTAATTCATTTGTTCATCTGGATCCTTGAAAGGCTGTTGCTATTTTTGAATTTTTAAAGTCAATATCATTTAGAACTTATGTGGCTTTATGTCCAACAATGTGTAAGGTGAAATTTCACAATAAATTTTCTGTAGGACAAAAAAGGAAGAGTGAGTGATAATTGTTGCAAAAATAAGTATCCAAAGGCAACCTGGAGGCCATTGATGATCTTATATGGACCAGTTCTAAAGATGTGCTTAAGTGAGATCTGTGAGAGGTAAAAGTAGGTGGGTAGTCAGTGTGTAGTTTAGAAGTTCTCAGAGTGTGGTGCCTGGACCAGTAGTAGACATACCAATAAAAATCTTGTTAGAAATGCAAATTCTCTGGTTCCGCCTGACTGACTGAATAAGAAATTCTGGGGGAAAGCCCAAAAATCTGTTTTCACAAGCCCTCCAGTTGATTTTGATATATGCTCAAGTATGAGAATGACTGGTAGAGAAAACTATTTTGAGAAATTTGGTTGTGAAGGGAAGATGCCTAAGTATATTTAAATACTGATAAAAAAGAATCTGTACAGAATAATTGGTTGAAAATACAGCAGTAAAAAAGAAATTACACTGGGTAATATTCTTGAACAGTTAAGATGATAGAATTCTATCGCAATTCAAAGTAGAGGGTTACATAAGCATCATAAAAAAACAAAAGGTAAAAGGGATAGTTTGGGGTACATATAGCTAATATTTATTGAATTTATTAATATACCAGATACCATTATAACATACTCAGAAGACTAAATTCTTAGAATAATCCTATATAGGACTCTCTTACTGGAGAGGAGATAGAAGTTAGATAACTTTCCCAAAATCACACAGCTAGCAAGTGACAATATTCAGCTTTAGACACAGGAGTTCTGGCTTCTGAACTTATGTTCTTAATCATTATGCTATGCTATGCTATTTCTTAGATTCAGGTAAGTTTTTAAATGTAATCTATGATGTTGAGAGAATTCCTATTATATGGCTTTTTTTCCCCGGAGAAAAAAATCTGCTGTCAGTGAGAGAGGAGGAGAGGTCAGATATTTGAAGTCAATAGAGTTAATTTATAAATAATCACTGTAGAGTGTAGGAGGGCCAGTTAAGAACAAATACATCATTAAAAAGGCCAGAGTGGTTAGAGGCCAATTTGAGATTGGTGGTCATTAATTTAGAGTCCTACCAAGATCCTTGTCATATTGTTTCCCTGGCAGTGATCATTTGCCTGCATGTAGGTGCAGAGATAGTGGGTATTTGGTTTTATCTAGGGTTGGGATTTTTGCTAGGTTTTAGTTATGAAGAGAAGATAACAGGATATTTTCTAGGTTGTCACTAGATATATTGAAATGCTAGGTAATGGCATGAAAACTGGATATAAATGCAAGTTAAAATAAAATTAGTTATATTGTTGAGAAAAAAGAAAAAAATGCACAGCTATTTTTAAGTCTTTGTTCCTGGCAAGTTTTTAGCCATATGTATGTAAATTTTACATCATTTAGACATAGTATGCCTTCATTTTTGTGCTTTTTACTTAGTATTTTTTTCATTTGCTACAGTGTTGTTTAACATTTTCAATAGATGCTTTGCATATTTGATGTAGCATAATCTACTTAGTCCTTCCCCTATGTGGAACCATTAATGTTGTCTCCAATTTTCTAATATAAACATATACATATTTGTATATAGACACTTTATTTTCTTATTTTTTCATTTTTTTTGTACAATCCACAGAGTTTATTCAGATTTCACCAGTTACACACGCACTTATTTGTGTATACCTGTGGCTCTATGTCATTTTATGACATTTGTAGCTCCATGTAAGCACAGTCAAGATACTAAACTGCCACTCCACATATCTCCCGCTAATTCTCCTTTTTGGTGGGATATTTGTCTGGTTTGGGAATTAAGGTGATGCTGGCCTCATAGAACGAGTTTGGGAGTACTCCATCTCTTTCTATCTTTCCAAACAGCTTTAGTAGAATAGGTATGGTTTCTTCTTTAAACGTTTGATAGAATTATCCAGGGAAGCCATCTGGCTCTGAACTTTTGTGTCTTGGGATGTTTTTGATGACTGCTTCAATTTCATCCCTGGTTATTGGCCTGTTCAGGTTTTCTATTTCTTCCTGTTCCAGTTTTGGTAGTTTGTTGTTTTCTAGAAATGTGCCCATTACTTCTAGAGTGCCTATTTTATTGGAATATAGCTTCTCATAATAAATTTTTTAAATCGTTTGTATTTCCTTGGTATTGGTGGTGATCTCTCCTTTTTAGCTCGTGATTTTGTTAATTTGAGTCTTTTCTCCTTTTTAATAAGGCGGGCTAATTGTTTATCTCTCCTATTAATTCTTTCAGAGAACCAACTTCTCCTTTTGTTTTGTTTTTTTCATCTGTTCTGCAGTTCTTCTGGTCTCTATTTCATTGAGTTCTGCTCAAATTTTTATTAACTCTCTTCTTCTGCTGGGAGTAGGATCTATTTGCTGTTCTTTCTCCAGCTCCCTTAGGTGCAAGGTTAGCTCTTGTATTTGAGTTCCTTCCAGTTTTTGGATGGATGCTTGTATTGCTATGTACTTCCCCCTCAGGACTGCTTTTGCTGTATCCCAAAGATTTTGAATAGTTGTATCTTCATTCTCATTAGTTTCCATGAATCTTTTTAATTCTTCTCTAATTTTCTGGTTGACCCATTCATCTTTTTGCAGTATGCTCTTTAACCTCCACATGTTTGAGTTTCTTCCAAATTTCTTCTTGTGATTGAGTTCAAGTTTCAAAGCATTATGATCTGAAAATATGCAGGGGATAATCCCAATCTTTTGATATCGGTTCAGACCTGATTTGTGACCCAATATGTGGTCTATTCTGGAGAAAGTTCCATGTGCCCTTGAGAAAAATGTGTATTCAGTTGCATTTAGATATAAAGTTCCCTAATTATCTGTGAAATCGATCTGGTCCAGTGTATCGCTTAAAGCTCTTGTTTCTTTGGAGACATTGTGCTTAGAATATCTGTCATTTGCAGAAAGTGCCGTGTTGAAGTCTCCCAGCATTAGTATATTATTATCTAAGTATGTCTTTATTTTGGTTATTAATTGATTGATATACTTTGGAGCTCCCACATTAGAGGCATAAATATTCATAATTGTTAGGTCCTCCTGTTTGATAGATCCCTTAAGTATGATATATTGCTCCTCTTCATATCTCACTACAGTCTTTTGAATAAACTTTAATTTATCTGATATGAGGATTGCTACCCCTGCTTTCAAGGACCACTTCAGTAGTAAATGGTTCTTCACCCTTTCATTTTCAGACTGTAGGTGTCCTCATGTCTAAAATGAGTGTCTTGTAGACAGCAGATAGTTGGTCTTGCTTTTTTACCAGTCTGAAACCCTGCATCTTTTGATGGGATCATTGAGCTCATTCATGTTCAGAGTTACTATTGGAAGATATGAATTTAGTGTCATCATAATACCTATACAATTCCTGTTTTTATGGATTACTTCTTTGGGCATCATCTTTCTTTTACAGAGTCCCCATTAATATTTCTTGCAATGCTGTTTTGGTGGTCACATATTCTTTCAGTTTCTGGCTAACTTGGAAGCTCCTTATCTCTCCTTGTATTCTGAATGTGAGCCTTGCTGGATATTGTAGTCTTAGCTGCATGTTCTTCTCATTTAGGACCCTGAATTTATCCTGCCAGCCCTTTCTGGGCTGTCAGATCTCTGTGGAGAGATCTGCTATTAATCTAATATTTCTCCCCATAAAACTTAGGGATCTCTTGTCTCTTCATGCTTTAAGGATTTTCTCTTTATCTTTGGAATTTGTAGGTTTCACTATTAGAGGCATTGAATAGTCTTTATTTATTTTAGGTGGGGGGGAACCTCTCTGTCTCCTGGATATGAATGCCTGTTTCCCTCCCCAAATTAGGGAAGTTCTCCGCTATGACTTGTTCAAATATGCTTTCTGGTCCTCTGTCCCTTTCAGCGTCCTCTGGAACCCCAATTAAATGTAGATTTTTCCTTCGGAGGCTATCATTTATTTCCCTTAACCTTTCCTCATGATCTTTTGTTTTTTTCTTATTACTTCAGCTTCCTTCTTTGCCATCAACTTGTCTTCTATGTCACTCAGTATTTCTTCTATCTCATTAACCCTCATTCATAGGACCTCCAGTTTTCATTGCATCTCATTTAATTGATTTGCAATTTCGGCCTGATTAGTTCTAATTTCTGCAGTCTTGAAGTCTCTTGAATCCTTTATGCTTTTTTCCAGAGCCACCAGTAGCTTTATAATTGTGCTTCTGAATTGACTCTCTGACATCAAATTGTAATTCAAATTCTGTAACTCTGTGGCAGAGAGTACTGTTTCTGATTCTTCATGTTGAGTTCTTTTTTCTCTTCATGTTGCTCAGTGCAGAGTGGCTAAAAACAAGTTGTACTGAAAAAGGAAGAGAAAAAAAGAACAAACAACAACAACAAAAGAACCAAAGAGAGGTATCCTCTGCTTCTATATACTGTAACTCCCTCGATTTCCCCTGGAGTTTCCCGAGCTGCTTGGCCAAGAACTTGCTCTTCCCCTGTCCTTCCACCTGGTCTTCTGGGGTAGGGGCCTGCTGTGCTGATTCTCAGGTGTGTGCACGGCTCAGTGGGAGCTCTTTATACTGTGAGGCCCCTGTTCCTGGCAGCCCCACTCCATCCCAGGCACAGGGTGAAACCAGGAGGAACAACAACAGTGGCGGCGACCAGTACTCCAGCCCTGGAGTCAGCTCCTGCAGTATCTATTGCAGTCTTCCAGTCCACACTGGCTTGGATGCTCCGGGGGCGGAGGGGGTGGGGGCGGTGCTGATCTGCAAAGCTTATGGGCGCCTGGTGGCAGGAGAGTCCTCGCTGTCCTGTGCCCTCCCCGCTTTTGCCTTTCCTGGGGGGAGTGCAGGATCCTGGGATGTTTCCCCCGGTGCCCTGGGATCCAGGGCCTGCGCCGCTGGAATCCCGCTCCAGGCGCTGCGCAGCCCCCTCCATCCAGAGCCATTGCCTGAGCTTCTCCGGATGCCCTGCTGGACGCACACTCCAGCCCTTTAGAGATCTTGGTCTGCATGTGTGGCACACTCTCCCCCAGGGCGCACTTGCTCTGTTAGTGACCCTGGGAACTTGGAGGCTCCACTGTCCCTCCTGAGATCCAGCCCGAGTTCCCTGTTAAACGCCTTTCTGTGGAGGAAGAATCCGGTGCAGATTTTTAAAGTTCCTGCATCTCAGGTACTGGGCTTTCCTGTTCTGAGGCTGTCACCACCCGGCCTTAGCCTGGCTCCTTGCAGGGGCCCCTCTCGCACTTGAGTCTTTTTTATATTTTTTTTCTGTCTTCCTATCTTGTTAGAAGCCCAAATTCATCTCTCTGTTTCATTCCAGCTGTTTTCTCTTTAAGTCTCAGATAGAATTCACAGGTTTTCAGGATGATTTGAAAGTTATCTAGGTAATTTAGTGGGGACAGGTGACTTGGGGACCCTACTCCTTTGCCATCTTGCCCCACCCCCCCAAGACTTTTTAGAAGTAGATTTCTTAGAGCAATTCTTTGAGATGAGATTATCAAAAGAAAGAGTATGAGCAATTTTATGTTTCTTGATATGTTGATTAAATTTCAAATTGCTAGCCAGAATAAACATATAAATTTAACTTACCACCAGAAAGGTATTATATGCCAGTTTTCCTACATGCTCTCCCATTATCAGGCTTTTCAAAAATACTTATTTTTTTTCTATTTTAAAAGGAGTAGACTAACACTTTGCTTTTATTATAATAATTACCAGCTTTTATTTGTAGTTAAGTAAACAAATTTCCTTTATATATTTCTTTTCAGGCAAAACAACTTTTCATATCCTTTGTCTGTGCCTAGTATATATTTTAGAATCTTGGTGTTGTTCCTATTTGAATACACTCAGTATAAAGTAGATAAAAAAACCTTCCTCTCAGATATCATAAATATAATAGATTCTTTCAAAATGAAATATGATTTCCCAGTAGTTCTGAGTGTCCATTTTGCTGTTTCAGAGCATGTTCAAATGTATAGCTTTGGGAATATTCACATATTAACATGACATTCACACATGGCAGCTGAGGAATATTTTATTATATTAAATAATTCATATAACTCTTAAATTTGTAATTATGGAGGTAGACATATAATACATATTAAATATGATGTTGAGGGGCAGCCCGGGTGGTTCAGCGGTTTAGTGCCACCTTCAGCCCAGGGCCTTATCCTGGAGACCTGGGATTGAGTCCCATGTCAGTTTCCCTGCATGGAGCCTGCTTCTCCCTCTGCCTGTGTCTCTGCCTCTCTCTCTCTGTGCGTGTCTCTCATTAATAAATAAATAAAAATTTTAAAATAAATAAATAAATATGATGATTTACATTGAATAATAGAATTGTGTTTTTTTTACTTTCAAACATATGTAATACAGTTTTACTTTCAAAGATATGTAATACAATTTGTTTAAATTTGCAAAAATGATACAATTTTATTTTTATTCAAATTCATTTTAAAACTTTACTATTCAGGGCAGCCCCAGTGGCCTAGTGGTTTAGCACCACCTCCAGTCTGGGGTGTGATCCTAGAGACTGGGGATCGAGTCCCACATCGGGCTCCCTGCATGGAGCCTGCTTCTCCCTCTGCCTGTGTCTCTGCCTCTCTCTCTCTGTGTGTCTCTCATGAATAAATAAATAAAAAAATCTTTAAAAAACTTTACTATTCATTAAATATAATTTGTGTTATTTGAAAATATTCAAAATATAAATATTTTATTTTAAAATATTTATTAGAATTTATTATTTGTTAAAATATTTGTTATATTTTGAATATTTTAGATGAAAAAATTTATTGCAATAATTTATGAAAACTAAATTTATTTTTTATTTTATACGTTGCTTTATGTAATTTGATGAAATAGATTAAAATTTTGTACATTTTGAATAAAATAGCATTTTACTTTTGACTCTAGATTCTGAATGTCAACAGCCAAAAAATTACATGAAAACTTAATTACAACAGTGTAATTTTATTAAAATAAAATTTTATAGAATTTAATTTCCATATTATGTATATATTGCCAATTCAAACATTGACCCAACATCTGAATAATGATAAATATGATCAGACTTATTATTTTCCCCACTTTGTCATATAAAAATTCATCTTACACATTTTAAAAGTTTGTCATTATGATAATATATTTGTTAAATTGATTTATTAATTGTAAATATTTACACATATGGTATGTGGGCTTTTATTTATACTCTTGTCCTAGGCCCCACAAATGTTAGAGGTGGATCTACATACTGTAGTTGTTTAATAAAGTTATTAAATATGAAAAAAGAGTTACACTTTGAGCAAAAACATGTACTTAACACAGATGTAAAATGTTCACCCTCTTGAGTTCCAAGTTTTTGTATCAAAGCCATGCCTCTATTAAGGAGTGATTTTTTTTCTAGTGTGGCAGATAATGAAAAGAAAAAGTCTATGCAGATGCATTTGGAGATTTTTAAGCCTTAATAAAATAAATGAACTAAAAACCAAGACACTAATCCAGAATGTTTTTCAAGGCATTTTTTCCTTCATATTTGTATAGTGCTAGCACTCTTAAGCAGACTATAAGATACTTTATAATTGTCAACCCTTGAGCTGTTCTTATTTAAGGCAGTGTTGGATACATAGAAGAATTAATTTTCTTTTTTTCTTAAGATGCAGTAATCACCTCTGGGAAAAGGGAATATATAGTATTTAAAGTAGTGGGTTGAGAATCACACACATAAAAGAAACCAAACCGTACTGATGAGGGAAATAGTATATCATTAGGAATGCAACTGATTGAACTAAATTCTGATGCATGCTCCAAAGTTAAAATGTTCAATCAGTTTTTTAAAAAACAGCCAGAAATTGTTTTATTAAGATGTACCACAATCTCCTATACTTCACTTGCCATAACATTTCTTAGCATTCACACTTGGTCAATTTGAAAACAGTAGCCTTGGTCATTTGAAAACAGAAAACAAAGGATACAGGACTTGTTCATTTTTTGCTTTGGAAATTTTAGGTTCTAAGATGCATCAATGAGTCCAACAATTTGTCTTTACTATTCTTCCTTCAGAGAATTACTAATACTAAATGGGGAAATAACTAATGTAGTGGATGGTGCGCTCTCTCTCTCTCTCTCTCTCTCTCTCTCTCTCTCTCTCTTAATCTGGTCTAGTCAATAATGTGATCATAAATAACAGGAATAATAAGAATGGATGTGTTAGTGTCTGTGGGTTTTAGTTAATATTATCAGGAAATAATGAAGCATATCTGAAAGAGGGTGTGTTTTTTTTATTTTATTTATGATAGTCACACAGAGAGAAAGAGAGAGAGAGGCAGAGACACAGGCAGAGGGAGAAGCAGGCTCCATGCACCGGGAGCCCGACGTGGGACTCGATCCCGGGTCTCCAGGATCGCGCCCCGGGCCAAAGGCAGGCGCCAAACCGCTGCGCCACCCAGGGATCCCTGAAAGAGGGTGTGTTAAGTCTATTTGTAGGTATCTATTGACTGAGAAGGACCCAGAGAATTCTAGGAGCAAACTAATTAAATATCAATGAGCTGTTCTAAAATACTTTTCTGTGGCTAAGTCACTGAAGCCTCAAAACAATTTATCTAGTGGGTACTTTTGTTAAGCCCATTTTACAGAAGAAGAAACAGGCAAGATGGGTTAAGTATTTTACACATGTACACATAGCTAGCAAATGACAGTGCTAAAGTTTCAACCCCTTTTGGCTGCTATGAAGATAGGAGTAAGATCTCTAGGGAGGTGAGAACAGATGTGGTCTATCTCTGTATGCTTGCTTACCAAAAAACAAAAAACCAAAAACAAAACACACAAAAGGTATATTTTTTCTAAAAGTGCATGAATCAAAGCATATATGTATAAATCCATTATTAAATAGACTTGCAGGGGTGCCTAGGTGGCTCAGTCGGTTAAGGATCTGCCTTCAGCTTGGGTCATGATCCTAAGGTCCTGAGATCAAGCTCTGCTTTGGACTCCCTGCTTAGCAGGGAGTCCGCTTCTCCCTGTCCTGCCCTTCTACCCACTTGTGCTTGCTCTCTCTCTCTCTCTCTCTCTCTCTCTCTCTCAAAATAAATAAATAAATAAATAAAATCTTAAAAAAAAATAGACCTGATGACAGTTCATTACACCAACCTACCTTGTCTCAGCTAAGTCAGGTAGGAACAACAGATAGTAATCTGAGAATTAGGAACAAGCATAGTTCCAGTAGAGTTAAATGAAAATAATTGAGGTACAACATGCTAGGCATTTTAGAGGCCTTATGATTTTTATCCTTGCAACAACTCAAAGAGTTTATTTATTTGGATTTTTGGTTGTTAGTAATTGAAACAAACTAGATTAACAAAGAAATGGGATGTTCACTGTTTGGGGAAAAGAATGTTTCATGTCACCCAAAGGTGTGCATAGGAAAACCTCAGAAAAAAGTTGGAATGAGAAAATTGGAAGTTGTCAGGAAACAAGGCAATACTTTCCCTCCATTTATTGCCTCTGATTTTCTTCCTGAGGGTTTGCTTTATCTTTCTAACTCTTTAGAATTATTCTCTTACTCAGCCTTCATGGCAGAAGATGGCAGTCCACAGATCCAAGTTCATAAACCTCACTTCCAATTGCAAGGATGGGGGTGGATAGGAAGAGAGACTGATTGATTCAATCTGGGCTGGATCTGACCCAATCATATATGACTGGAGAGGGTCATCTAGTACAAACATGGCTACTGGCAATCTACTTTTAGGGATGAGAGTTTCCTTTAAGGGGACCACTATAAGTTTAAGTATGGTAGGTGTTATCTTTTATTTTATAGGTGAAAGAAAAATGAATCTCAATAGTGTAAGTAACCCCTCCAAAGTCACAATAAAAACATAAATGAACTTTAAACTCAGGTCTGGGATGCCTTGGTGGCTCAGCGGATGAGCATCCGCCTTCTGTTCATGGTGTGATCCTGGAGTCCCAGGATGGAGTCCTACATCGGGCTCTCTGCATGGAGCCTGCTTCTCCCTTTGTTTATGCCTCTGCCTCTCTCTGTGTGTCTCTCATGAATAAATAAATAAAATTTTAAAAAATAAACCCAGGTCCTCATGCTAAGAAAGCAGTCCTTTTCACCATTCAATAAGATCTTCCTAAAGTAAGAAGCATTGTTTCCAACCGAGAAACATATAGGTTTATAGTTAGGTAAAACTAAGGGCTTATCTGGGACAAGAATCAAAATAGAATGCATTGAGATGACATGTTTCAGGATCAAAACAGATCACAACAGAATCAGTAGATGAGACTTACTGATGAGAACTCAGAAATAGAGATAGGGCTTGATCATATGCCAGTGCCCAAGGCAGAACTAAGTATAGCTACCAATAGGCTTTGAGGCTTTTACACCTAGCTCTTGAGGTAGCAGCTGTGGGACTTCAATAGTTCTGGTTTATTACGACATTCATTCAATAAACACTAATTGAGCATCTACTCTACCAGACGGTGTTCTAAGTACTGGGAATACTGCAAGGGACAAGATGGACAAAATTCCTGGACTCAAAGAACTTACATCATGGTTCAGGGAGATGGATAAAAACAAACAAATAGTGTGTCAGGGGCTGAATAGTGTTAGGAGGAAAATCTTAAGCAGGGTTAAGGGTTAAGGTGTGAATAAGGTCTACAGTTTTAGTTAGGATAAAGGGAGTGGTTGGGAAAGGCCTCTCTGAAGAGATGAAGTCTAAGAAGAAAGTAAACAATTTGAAACAGGAAGTCATGCAGCTATCTGGGGGCAGATATGCCCTGGTCTTCCATTTGAAAAACGCTTCATTCGTGTTCAGAAGTTTCGAAATTGAGAAATTTCAGTTCTGGTGACACTTAAATCTTTCAGATCTTCTTTTATTAAGATATTCTTGTGATAAACTGCAGAAATGGCCCAATTCTCCACTTTTCTTTGTATCTAGGACCTTGGCAATATGATTTTATAACACTTCCCATCAATAATTAAGAGGTGCTTTTTCAACTTTTTAAAACTGGGCTAATCTTATTACTTGGTCAATAGAATGTAGCAGATGATTGGCCTGTTCTGAATCTAGGCCTCAAGAGACTTCACACACTTCTACTGGTTTTGTTTTGTTTTGTTAGGATTTGTCTCTTCCATAAGAACAAACTTAGGCTGTCCTGCTGGAGGACATGAAACCATGTGGAGTAGAGACTTTTCAGCCCAATAGTCCCAGATAAGGTCTCAGTTATGAGAGATAGTAAAGATCATTAAAGTTGTCCAGTGGACCTGCAGATCCATGAATGAGCCTTGTCAAGCTGACCAATACAAGAACTTTCCAACCAACACACTGATTTACTAAGCAATATTATATGGTTATTAGTTTAGTCTATTGAGCTTTGGGAATAGTTTGTTATATAGCATTATTATGGCAACAGGTAACTTGTGCTCTTTGCTTTCCCAAAAGATAGTAACCCTCAGGAGTTAGGGGATCATGATTGTTAAATTTGGGAATGTATACTTAAAACTCAGCCTTGAATACTATCTTGTTTTGATGGTGTGTGTGTGTGTGTGTGTGTGTGTGTGTGTGTGTTCAAAGTGTAAGTGTCATCCAGTGAAGGGTAAGTGTTATAGGCAATATTGAGAAGATCAAGGCAAGTTTACCAGTTTACCATTTACCAGATATTAATATTTAAAATATCTCTTCTCACTACATGTGCATACATGATGATATGCTAAAACCAGTACATGTAGATCCATAACCACAAGTTGGTGGAATTTGATGGGGATTTTGGGAGTATTCTTGTGTTCTTTCATTTAGACTGTACCCTTGTTAATAGTGCCCCCACAATCCAAATTAAAGCCCATATAGTCTCATTTTAAGCAAAATTTCTAGAAACTAAATCTCTAAAAGAAAAAATCTCTTACACTCTATAAAACACATTTGGAAGATAACAAGAGCTAAATTACAGCCTTCACTTTCACCCCATTAATCTTCTCTATGCCTGTTATAATCTCACTTGTACAAAACAATTCCATTTTATAAAAATGCTAAAAATTTCCTAAGCTTGCAAAATCCTTGTTTTTCATCTTTGTAATGTGTTTTCAGTAGACTAAGTTTCTGTTTACTTAAATAATATAACATAATGCTTTGTGTATAAAGAAATGGTTCTGAACCACCAATTGGATGTATACTTTGAACTGTATTTTTCAGTTATAGGAATGGATTTATAATGATCATACTCCCCTTTTCACCAAGTGCCCAATCTTGCTGGTGAGAATGGCTTACTATAGTCATGGAAATAGAAGAGATTTAATCTTGTCCATATTTGTACTGTGTTCTCAGCAATCAAGTTCAGTTAAGTCCTGGCTTTAATTTCAATAGAACCTTTGGATATGGCTTCAAAATTATTTTTCTAATTGTTATCACATTCTAAGTTATAATTGATATGTTGGGCCTCTTGTTTTAACCTGCCCAAATAACAATTACTAAAAGGATATTTCATCAAGCACAGATGAACACTTTCTTCAAAAATAGCTGGTACTAGCTTCAACTACTTTTCTCTTGGTGAATGAGTATATTTGTATAAAAAATAAACATAATAATTTGCAATTATTTTAAGGATAACATTTTATAAAGTGAAAAAATTACTCTGTAATTAATATTACTTACATTAACAAATTTGTCTTTGATATTGGTCTTAGATAATTTTTCACCAAATCACAGATTAACATAACAATCTTGACATACATATTTCACTTATTTAAATGTATGTATTCACTTGTATATTGCTTCATTCCAAAACCAGGAGGTAAAGATAATTGAAAGATAAATATGACAATATTTGAAAAATACGTCTTTCATAAATGTTTGTTCTTTAAGATGTTCTCCTAAGATCTGAGAATTTTCAAAAGTGGCATTAAGAAAATACTATACAAACTGCTACAAATTATAACATCTATTGGGAATTGTATAAATGTTTAAGAATCTAGTTAAATACACTATGTAAATTTTTAAAGTATTTCAACTGGCAATTTAAAAATGCATATCCATGGTTTAATTTATTCTTCTTAATTGTAATTAGTATGCTAAAATTTGTTAGTTTACTATTTAAGTGGTAATTTCCTATAAATTTATTTGCAGGATATAAACTATTCAGCTCTATAATAAACATTATGTTTTGTATCAGAAAATCATTATCTAAAAAAAAGAAAATCATTATCTATATATTATGAACTTTAAAGCTTTTCTGTTTGAATTTTCCATTAGAGTATGCTCTGCAGATCTTAAGTGCTCTATTTTGTGCACATTTGGTGTTTTGTCCATACGTTGAATGAAATGGTGCCTGCTCTTCCTGTGGCCATCTTGGTTCCATGTTCACCACACAAAATCCCTAGTGAGGCCACAGAAACTGCCCCTGCTACAGAACAGGAGTTGCCATAGCACCAGGATGAGACAAGATCTGGAACAGAATCCAACAGTGATGAATCAGTATCAGAGCTTGAGGAACAGGATTACACAGGTAATCACACAACAAGCTTAGCAGGCAGCAGCAATTAAAATCGAGGAAGAGCCAATCAGTAAAGCAAAACAGAGCTAGAGTGAAAAGAAGGTATGGAAGGCTATGTCTAAACTGGATCTTCAACAGGTTACAAGAGTTAGGAGAGTCACTATCTGGAAATGTATGAATATCCTCTTTGTCATCACAAAACCAGATATCTACAATAGCCCAGCTTCAGATTCTTGCATAGTTATTGGGGAAGCCAAGATTGAGGATTTACTTCAGGAAGCACAACTAGCTGCTGTTGAGAAATTCAAAGTTCAGGGTGACGTGTTCTCAAACATTCAAGAAAACACACAGGATCCAACTGTACAAGAGGAGAGTGAAGAGGAAGAGGTTGATGAAACATGTGTAGATGTTAAGGACATAAAATTGGTCATGTCACAAGCAAATGTGTCAAGAACAAAGGCAGTCCAACCCCTGAAGAACAACAGTAATGATATTGTAAATGCTATTATGGAATTAGTAATGTAACCATTTGAAAATGAGCATTTTTTTGGCATTTCAAAAGAATAACTGTAGCTTGGCTTGAAATTTGTACTTTCTATCATTAATTTCTTGTTGGATGAACACAAAACAAAACAGAAAAAAAAATTTGTCTTAAATTTGAAAATAGCTCCTAAATCACGGTGTTCACATCTACCAGTGATTTCTGCTACACAAATGGTCTATTAGATTTTGTATTTCCTCAATAACAATTTTTCTTATCATATCCATAGAAACAATTTCAACTGCAGTTTAAGTTTCCAAGATAGAAGTATGTTTTTGCCCACCTTACAGTACTACATCATTGATTGAACATGTGATTTCTTGCCTCATTCAATATTACTTGTAGTTTGAGAATTGCTCTTTGACTTTGAAAAAAATAATACTTGAGAGTAAAAGAACTTATAGAAATTAAATCCATATCTCTGCATGTAAAAGAGTCTGTAGCAAGTAAAGGCAAGATGTATCTTTTATGGATAAAACTTTTTCTCTTAAAGGAAACTGGGTAAAAATTAGAGGGGAAGACAAACCATGAAAGAGACTCCTAACTCTTGGAAACAAACAAAGGGTTGCAGAAAGGGAGGCAGGTGGGGGAATGGGTAATTGGGTGACAGGCACTAAGGATGGCACATGATGAGATGAGCATTGGGTGTTACACTATATGTTGGCAAATTGAATTTAAATATAATATTTAAAAAATAAAATTATTTTTTAATTTATTTATTTTTTATTGGAGTTCAATTTGCCAACATATAGCATAATACCCAGTGCTCATCCCGTCAAGTGCCCCCCTCATTGTCCATCACCTAGCCATTAGAAATGACAAATACCCACCATTTGCTTCGACGTGGATGGAGCTGGAGGGTATTATGCTGAGTGAAATAAGTCAATCAGAAAAGGACAAACATTATTTGGTCTCATTCATTTGGGGAATATAAAAATTAGTGAAAGGGAATAAAGGGAAAGGAAAGAAAATGAGTGAAAATATTAGTGAGGGTGACAAAACATGAGAGACACCTAACTCTGGGAAATGAACAAGCAGTAGTGGAAATTAAAATTTTTTAAAGTCTAAATATTAATTGATTTCAAGATATTCCTGCAGCTTTAGTAATTTTATTCACCAAGGACTTGTGATGTTTCTGATAGAAGGTAAAAATATGTTAGTGACTATTATTCATTCTGTGTATATGTATGTATTGAAATGTTGGCAGTTCTGTGGAGGAGAGAGAACCTGATTTTGCAGTTTACAAAATCTTCATCAGAATCATGGACCCACCAGTTGTAAGCCATATTCTCTTAGTCAAGTAAGACTCTTGCTGAAGTTCATATTACTATGTCTAAAGATTACTCTGTTAGTACCTCATCTACTCTCTCCTAGAGTTGTTAAGAGGAACAAATGATAAAATGTATTTAGAATCCCACTGTAATTGGTAAAGTGATTTTGAAATAAAACACAGTATTTTTTTTGAGACAGGTAATATGATCACTACATATGATGCTAAATCTGCCTTTCTCCTCACCTCTCTTCTACAGGAGTTTGCATTAAAACAACACAAACTGGGGATCCCTGGGTGGCGCAGCGGTTTGGCGCCTGCCTTTGGCTCAGGGCGTGATCCTGGAGACCCGGTATCGAATCCCATATCGGGCTCCCGGTGCATGGAGCCTGCTTCTCCTTCTGCCTGTGTCTCTGCCTCTCTCTCTCTCTCTGTGTGACTATCATAAATAAATAAATTTTAAAAAATTAAAAAAAACAACACAAACTGAACTCTTTCATACATATGATTTGCAATATGATAATGTATTAGTGGTAAGAATCTGTAGTCATACAGGCTAAACCATTTTTAATGTTTGTGATTTTTGCTAAATGAAGTTTATACCCACAAATTAAACATAGCTTTGGGGGGAGGTAGTTGTTATCTGACTACTTTTTAATCTAGAGAATTTTAGTGACATAATAGAGGTTTTTGAAAAGGAGAAATGAGAGTGAATGCCAGGCTTGGGATGATAGGGATTTTCTGATAAAATGCATCAAGTGAAAAATGAGACGACTGGATACAAGAAGCAGTGAGATTGGCAAGGACTGAGCTCAGATAGCAGGCCAAAAGGAAATACTTCAGGAAGTTTGACATAGCCTAAGGAAAGTGTTTTTTTGTTTGTTTGTTTTGTTTGTTTTTTTTAGTAGAGAGCAAGTGTGGTCTGAGTGGTGGAAAACAAGAAGTCACTATAGATTTGAAGAGGGGTGTATTAGTAATTAGGATAAGGACAGCATAGCAATAGGCCTCTGAAAGATAAATAATCAGGCCAGGGGTGGGAATTTTTCAGTTAGCTTCTATAACAATAATTATTCTGTTGAAAGAATAAATAATGGCTCAAATTCAAGTTCTAAGACTCTAAGTCAATTTTGTGAAGCATACCCACCCCACCACTATGATTTTCTGAGTCCCTATATACTACAGAAGGTAGTTGGGCCATAGATGGATCTTTGCTAATGAAGAAATCTCAAGAGTTATGTAAATGCAGTTTTTAGTCAACAACAACCAAAAAAGCAGTCTACCTTTAAATAGACCAATATTTAACTGACTGTTATTCAGTCATCCTATACCATAGAAAAGTGAGTATCTTTAAAATATTAATACTTCACAGTTTTGATCAAGCATGACTCCCTTTTCCTTTATGTATAATAGCCTCTTATACCCAGCAGTGATTACACAGCCCTCATCACTGGCTGCTATAGCACAAGCTATATCAGCATCCTCAATAGCAGCTGGATAAAAAGTTTCTATGTTTATCTTTAAAAAAAATATCTTTCAAGCTACTGTCTTGTTATGTAGTCAGGAAATACATTTTGATTCAACTCTGAAAAGAAGACTGTTTAAATACTTGACAACAGTTATATAGTCAAGGCAGGCCATAATTTCTGTTTCAGAAACCATGTGTGCAAGCTGATTTTTCCTCTACTTGCTACAGTTTTAGGGCCAGATTTTCAAACAAGCATTTGTGCACATAAAATGGGTAATTTCACACAAAAATGGGCAATTTTGTATGCAATTATTCATTTTGCATATGCAATTATATGCTTCTGAGGGTATAATGCATATACATGAAATTTGGTAAGCATACCCATTACACCTTCCTTTAAAAATGTCCATATTGCAGGTTTACTGCAGAAAAGAAAATCCAGATTCTTCGTGTTTGATTGTGTTATTGCACTATTTTTCCTTACATCATACTTTTAATCAAGGATCTCAAAGCCCATTAAATTAATAACCGAATCATCCCAGCAGCCCTATTGTCTATGGATGCCAAATGTTATGACAATCTCACTTTAGAAATTAAAAAATCAAGACACAGAAGTTGGACTTTTCTAAATATTAACCACTTTCCATTTAGGTTTCCTGACAAATAGTTTCCTAGAATCCACTCTCCATCTGCCTGGACAAATGCAAATCTAAAACAACAGTTATTGCAAATGGCAAAGGAATTGAGCATACACAGTTTCTTTCCTTGTGGTCCAACTAAGCCAAAGTTTATTCACATTTCTGCACTGACAAAAAGCTTGCAATATTCCCTTCTTCAAACATAGATCGGGTTAGAGCAAGTTTTAATAGGAGGGCTTGTTCATCTGGGAAGTCCCTATGTTATTGTCAAAACAAGAGAATAAAACAGTCACTCACTTCATGGAAATAAATTGTGTCTTTAGATTTGCAGCATGTTTCTCAGAAAGCTGATGAAAGAGGTTTATTTGACTGATAACAGCCCAAAGTTTACGGTTATACATTTGGCTTCCTCACAAAGCTGAAAGCAGGATTCTTTGTGGCTTTGATATTGGGGAGATAAGACAGACACCTTTGAATATTTGTTGTTGTTGTTACAGTTAACTTATGTGCCCTTTTGCATTCCTGCTTGACTTGCTACCTGTCTACCATGTCATTGTGCAGTCTATGCTGACAGAATTGAAGAGGCAGAAAGCTCAAGTTGTTCCGAAGAAGAAAATAATCCAATCAGTACTTGCAAGGAAAAAAATCAGTTGGCACTTACTACACAGAGATTATAATTTGACAGCAACTTTACCTGAAACTTATAGTTTGCTTACATCAAGACAAATTAAAATACTTTGAGATGACTTTTAATTGATGTGTTATTGGTTAGTAGTAGTAAGAGTAGCAGTAGGATTAGTAGTAACAGCTGCAGTAATAGTGGTATATTAGTAGTAGCAGTGTCAGAAGTAGTGGTATTTCTAGCAGTAATAGTGGAGCAATACTGTTTTTAGTGAAATGAGCAATATTGCTCATAACATGTTGCTATATACCATGTACCAAGATCTATGACAGGTACTTTAAGTTTTTATTTAAATTCCAGTTAGTCAACAGTGTAATATTAGTTTCAGATGTACCATTATAGTGATTCAACACTTCATACAACTCCTGATGCTCATCACAAGTGCACTCCTTAATTCCCATGAACTATTTAACACATCCCGCCACCCACCTCCCCTCTGAAAACTATCAGTTTGTTCTCTATAGTTACGGGTCTGTTTCTTGGTTTGCCTCTCTTTTTTCCCTGTGGTCATTTGTTTTATTTCTTAAATTCCACATATGAGTGAAACCATATGGAGTTTGTTTTTCTCTGATTGACATATTTCACTTAGCAAAATACTCTCTAGCTTCAATCATGTCCTTGCAAGTGGCAAGATTTCAATCTTTTTTATGGCTGAGTATATATATATCAGATATTTTTTAAGATTTTATTTATATATTCATGAGAGACACAGAGAGAGATGCAGAGATAGGCAGAGGGAAAAGCAGGCTCCACGAGCGAAGCCCAATGTGGGACTCGATCCCAGGACTCCAGGATCACGCCCAAGGCAGACACTCAACCACTGAGCCACCCAGGCATCCCTATACCACATCTTCTTTATTCATTCATCAGTTGATGGACATTTGGGATGTTTCCATAATTTGGCTATTGTAAATAATGTTGCTATAAACATCAGGACTCATGTGTCCCTTTGAATTAGTATTTTTGTATCCTTTGGGTAATACCTGGTAGTACAATTGCTGATAAAATAGTAGTTCTTTTTTTAACTTTCTTTTTTTTAAATTTTATTTATGGCAGCCCCGGTGGCTCAGCAGTTTAGTGCTGCCTTCAGCCCTGGGCGTAATCCTGGAGTTCCAGGATCAAGTCCCACATCGGGCTCCTTGCATGGAGCTTGCTTCTCCCTCTGCCCGTGTCTCTGCCTCTCTCTCTCTGTCTCTGTGTACCTCATGAATAAACAAATAAAATCTTTTTAAAAATTACTTATTTATTCATAAGAAACACACAGAGAGAGGTGGAGACACAGGCAGAAGAAGAAGCAGACTCCATGCAGGGAGCCTGATGTGGGACTTGATCCCGGGTCTCCAGAATCACGCCCTGGGCCAAAGGCAGGCGTTAAACCACTGAGCCACCCAGGGATCCCTATTTTTAACTTTCTGAAGAACTTCCATGCTATCTTCCCATGTGGCTGCACCAGTTTGCATTCCTACTAACAGTTTTAGGAGGGTTCGACTTTCTCCACATCCTCACCAACACCTGTTGTTTCTTGTGTTGTTGACTTTAGCCATTGTAAAAGGTGTGAGGTGATATTTCATTGTAGTTTTGATTTATATTTTCTTGATGATCAGTGATGTAGAGTATATTTTCATGTGTATGTCTTCTTTAGAAAAATATCTACTCATGTTTTCTGCCCATTTTTAAATTGGATTATTCATTTCTTGGGGTTTTTTTTTGAAAGAGAGGGAGAACACAAGAATCAGGGAGGGATAGAGAGAGAGGGAGAGACACAATCTGAAGCAGACTCCATGCTCAGTGAAGAGCCCCATGTGGGGCTCAGTCTCATGACCCTGAGATCATGTCCTGAGCCAAAATCAAGAGTTGGACACTTTGCAGACTAAGCCCTCCAGGCACACTGTAAACCTACTTTGTTGATTTTTTTCTCACAAATGGATATAATACTTTGTCAACTACTTTTTCTGCAACTATGATAAGTACTTTAAATAAACCATGTCTTTTAATGCTGAGAGTGCCTCTGAGAAATATTTTTTAAACTGCTTCCACAGATAAGGATATGGAACATTTAAAAACTTCTTTGTGGTTATATATCTTGTAAGTAGCAGAACTGGGAATAGCCCCAATGTATTCAGATACTAAATGCTACAAAGGTGAAATTTGGTACAAGTCCATTTCAGCCATTTTGTTTTTATTCTTATGTAGCTGCAGAAAATCAAAGGGTAATTTTGGCAGACAGTTACCTATTTCTCAAAATATAATTAAAAAGGTGCAGTTTTGATAACTCATGCAATTTAAAATTAAATCTTCCTAAGTAGTAAGTAAAAAAAACAGGCTACTTTGTGTAACAAGTCATGAGTTAAAGATAGTACCAAACAGAATGAAAGGACTGAATTTGATTCATGCTGTTATTTCCTGATTATTTTCCTTAAGGTGTGTGTGTGAGACAGAGAGGTGGGGGGAGAGTGTGTAGTTGCACTAGAGAGAGTTAGCCTTCTAAACACCTGATTCTGCCAATAACATTAGTTTTTTTCCTTTGATAATAACTACAGCTGAGAAAGACTTCAAGAAGTAAACTTCATGCTGCTCATTAGTCTTAAACCTTTCATGATGAGCATGTTTATTAGGTTGCTTAATAATTTATGTTTCTTTAGAACCTTTCATCTTAGGATTCTAAAGTGTTTTATAAACATTAGTTCTCTAGCATTGCTACTAGGAAGATGTGTATGTTTATATTTGGCTTAAA
This sequence comes from Nyctereutes procyonoides, assembly GCF_905146905.1. Lineage (NCBI taxonomy): Eukaryota > Metazoa > Chordata > Mammalia > Carnivora > Canidae > Nyctereutes > Nyctereutes procyonoides. The sequence goes on from NW_026575125.1 coordinate 70,600,375, forward strand.
TATGCTCCAAATGATTAAATAGTCTACTTTATGTCACAAAATGTGGGAAATTCCATTATGGCCACTATCCTTTGATTTAATGATTTATTCTAAACACACATATATAGTCATAATTTCAGAAGAATGTGTTCCTCAAAAATATAATTCTGTATGTGATTGACAAATTATATAATTGATAAATACTCCCCTAAAACTCTAGATATGAATAGATTTATAAAGCCCAGCTCAGACCTTTAGGAGCTCAAGAAGGGCCTTCTTAGTCAATCACATAATTAAAGTGGTCCAGAAAAGTTCTATAAATATGTCTGATAATTTAGAGTTAATATCCAAGCACACACACAGGGAGGTTGGGCTTTTTGACCAGATTTCTTGGCCAAAGACTTCCTCACTGGCCTATATTTCCTCAAGAGTCTTATGTCATAATTTATTCTTCACAAACTCTTCCTCTTGTACATGCTAAAGAAGAAAGTTTGTTAGATAGTAATCATTTTCCTTGGGATGCCTAATAGACCAGGAGATTGCAGCTAAGATGCCTCTCTGTCACTTATGAAAAATTAATGTGACTACTGTAGCTACACAGTGTAAACACTTTGTATGAGTATGAGTAGTGCAGACTGGAGAGTTTAACCTTGGCTGTTGTGTTGAAAAAATATGTTTTCTTAAATCCTGTAAGGTAAATTCAAGAGTTAAGGGTCTGCACACAGATGTTTCATTCCATACCCAAGTTGTTCTTTTCATGCCAAGAGGCATACAATTATCTCCTTAGCACACAAATTTGTAATTTTAAGCCAAACTACATGCTAAAATATTTACATAGAGGTAGGCCCTGGAAATCTATCTTTAGCCCTAAATGAGCTATTATAAAAGAATACTCTAGGTAGCATACATATATGCAAAGTACTGTCTGGTTCCTCTGATTTTTTTCTTCACCTTCACAGACCTCATTTTATGAGGGATACTGTTCAATTTAAAGTGAATGAGCTCTGTTTTTTTTTACCGTTTGCTCTATACTTCTGCAAACCATCTCTATATAATAATTTCCATATGGGCAGATTTCTCATTCTCATAATGCCTTCTACATTTCCTTTCCCAGCAAGTGTTTCCAGAAGGCAGTTTGCTCCTTAAAGCAACTTCTTTAAACTTAAAGAAGTTTTAGCTTGTTCATATAAAGCATTTTCTTTCATCTAAGAAAGTATCAAAGAAGGATACCATTCTAAGAGAATTACAAACTATCAGGCAAGCTTAGGAAAATAGCTAGTTTCTTTAACTCCAGAAAAGGTAATATTCAATGGCTTCTGGGGTTTGGTGATAGAGTTGCATGTACTCTTATGGTTTAATTTATTTCAGAAATGAAGACAACACTGTTTATTAGTGTTTGCATTAATTTTGGCTACCACAAATAGTTTTAAAATAATATTTGGTTTATGCTAAAATGATCCAATTAAAAATTGCAATCTTTGTTGAAAAAGTTGGGGGGGACTTAATGCATCACCAGAATTCAACAGATAATATTCTTATCAGTGAAGAAGAGTAAGACTTTAACCCAAGGCAAAATACAAAGTATCCAATCAGCCATCAGATAGCAGAATGAGATTTAGTGTGTATTTACCTGGAACACATGTATTTTGTAGGCTCACTAGATGTAAAATCATGTAGAACAAGATATCACCAAGCTATTTGGAAATTAAATGGTAGTTTACTCATCACTAGGGCTTATGCAGCATTTTTGAACTGGCTGTAATTGTTCAGGATACACTTTTTTTTTAAAATTCTCATATCCTAAACAGATTTCAAGATTCTTGAAAATGAAGAATACAGGTCACTTTTCACTAAAGGATATGTTATACGTTTTTCAAGGTTATAATTTTATTGTGGACATTTGTTGTAGTGGTGGTCTATTTATGAGGAGAGACCAAGGTCAGGTGGGTTGTGGATCATTAAGAGACAGATGATAAAAGGAGGAACAAAATACATTCATTGGCAAACCAATATAAAAATAAAATTAACAGGAGAGAGAATGGGGCAATGGATGAAAAAATGTCTATGACTTCTCAATCAAAGTCACATAATATGACTTGTGACTCTTTCAGTTATCTGCCTTCCCTGTGCCATTCAGAGACACTCCTTTCTGCCCCACTATTTATTTTAATTATACTAAACTAAAGCTCATGTCTGTTAATTGCCATCTACATTTTCTGGCTTTTCTGACCCTAATAAAAATCTTTTTAATGTCAGCAGCATTCTCTTTTGTTAGTTATATTCTAATATGTTTATTTTCAAAATGATATGTAATATCACATAAAGCAATAACTTCTGTTCTCCTTCACTGAAACTAGATATCTTTTCTTCTGTTCATGTACTTAATATCTGCTCTTAATTGTCTATAAAGTCAAATATTATGCAATATGTCTATTGACATTGCCCTCACTGACAATCCTATAAACACTCCAAAACAGCTTTATACTGATGTCTTGCATATGCCATTTGGCATCCTTTATGCCATTTGTTTTTATCAGATAGCTTTTCACATTGTATTGTGAAATAACTATTTTATATGAGCAGGCATATGGAAAAGTGATTATGCTCTATCAAATAGTTTACCTCTTTTTACATTACCAAATTCATACCTAAGATCTCTCTCTTTTTCTCTCTGTCTCTCTCTCTCGATCATATCTCTTAGGACATCTTTAGTTAATAATTCTCTCAAGAGGGGCGTCCCTGGGTGGCTCAGTGGTTTGGCGCCTGCCTTCAGCCCAGGGCATGATCCTGGAGTCCCAGGATTGAGTCCCAGGATCGAGTCCAACATCAAGTTCCCTGCACGGAGCCTGCTTCTCCCTCTGCCTGTGTCTCTGCCTCTCTCTCTCTCTCCTCTCTCTCTCTCTCTCTCTCTCTCTGTCTCATGAATAAATAAATAAAATCTTTAAAAAATTAATTCTCTCAAGGTGTTTTTTTATTTTTCTCCTTCTTCAGATTTATAGAATCATGTTCCCCACTATAAACTACTAAGTTCAAGTGAAAATGCAACATGTCACATTGAGAAAGACCCCAATAGAAGTTAGTCTCATCACCATGGATTCTCCCATGATGATTGGAGTATACATAGAAGTGACATTCAGTAATATAATGACAACAAATCCAAATAATAAAGCAAAACCTTCCCATCTGTGCCTAATTCTTTCTTTAGCAAGTGTTCACAATGCAAATGCTACAGGCTTTTCTAGGTCATCTGGCATCATGTGAGAAATCACCACTCTGACCCCATATGGTGAAGTGTCAGTAGCTAAATAGATTGGCAGAACAGGGTCATAATATGCTAGAATACTTGAGGACATCAGTTGCTGTTTAGTCAATTCAAAAGCAGCTTGACATTCCTTTCACCAATGACACTATTTACTTTGCTATGATAGTTCTATCATAAAAAGTAACTGCTATGGGGAGACGATTTAAATTTCCTGAAGTAATTTTAAAGGAACAGAAATGACATGTAATTCTATATATAGATTAATTATATATACATATATATATTCACATGATAAGCATAATGTATTACTGTATGTAATGGAAGATATAATTAATTAATTAAGCTTTTAATGGGGTGCCTGGGTAGCTCAAGCCTGGGTAGCATTAGTTAGGTGTCTGCCTTCAGCTCAGGTCATGGTCCCAGGGTCCCAGAAATTGAGCCCCATGTCAGGCTCCTTGCTCAGCAGGGAGTCTGCTTCTGCCTTTCCCACTGTCCCTGCTTGTGCTCTCTGTCTCTCTCTCTGTCAAATAAATAAATAAAATATAAAAAATTAAGCTGTTAATAATATGACCAGAATTTCTTGCTGAAAATACAAGCTGTTAAACATTTGGTGAAGACAATGAGTATAGAAGAAAAAAATGTAAAATAAAACATTTATATTATTTTCAGTATGATTATCTACTAGCTTTAACCTCACCAACTTCTCTATAATTCAGGTAGAATGTGATATCAAGGTAAACAATCATATGAGTCTCGACATTCCTTTAAGAAAATTAAATCTTTACAAGAGAGTAAATATTCTAAGGATGAGAAATGAGTCTTGATTACCTGATTCCTATGGTTTGGTCACTCATTTATTTGTTTACTCATTTTCACCAGCAACTTTGACTTAATTTGAACTCATCTTAAAACTTTGCCTTTTGACTATCCATTAGCATACTTCTCAAATGTGAAATATTTCATACTAACTTTCTCGTTTTCTATAGTGAAAATCCTAATTAAAGATAATGGAGGTTTGGGAAAGAAGAATAACTGGCATTGCCATCATCTCTTCCTGCTGAACAAATTCATTTTAGAACTGTCACCAAACATAAATCTATGATATATGAAGTTCTATGAAATTTACATCACTTCATAATTCTGCAGTTAGGTCAGTTACTTCAGTGTATGGTTAATGGTCCATATCTAAGAAGAGCTTCTGTTATAACTAGTCACTATGTATTCTTATGATAACCCTCAATGTACATATAACTGATAAAAACAAAAGGAGAATTTCTTCTAAATGCTATACTTGGAATTCCTTTTGATATAAATGAAACAATTAAAAATTAAAAATCCAATAAATAAGAAAATGCTTGTCCTTACAAAATACTTAAAATACATGGCTAAAAAATATTTCTGTAATATGTGCATAAAATAGTTTGATTGGTGTGAAAATTTATTACAAAGAATGAGGTATTATTTAGGAATGGGTAATAACAGAGGGCAACTTTAAAACTATATAAAAATTAAGCAAGTTATGAGATTTCCTCAGGCTATGGTAAGAAAGTTTGAGATAGACTAATCCACTCAATAAAAATCCAATGCTGGGTAATGTGGATAGAACTGGAAGGTATTATGCTGAGTGAAGTAAGTCAATCAGAGAAGGATTAACATTATATGGTTTCATTCATTCGGGGAATATAAAAAATAGTGAAAGGGATTAAAAGGGAAAGGAGGGGAAAATGAGTGGGAAATATCAGAGAGGGTGACAGAACATGAGAGACTCTTAACTCTGGGAAATGAACAAGGGGTGGTGGAAGAGGAGGTGGGCGGGGAGGATCAGGTGACTGGGTGATAGGCACTGAGGGGGGCACTTGACAGGATGAGCACTGGGTGTTACATTACATGTTGGCAAATCGAACTCCAATAAAAATATACAGAAAAAAATATTTGAATGTATCAAACGATTGGTAAGCAAAAGTACTTGAGAGGTACCAGAGAGAAGAAAGTTACAGAGTAGTAAGCAATAATTCTATACCATTTGCTTGCTCTTAGTCTGCTGTTCCAGCAGAAAACCAGGGCATGGGGATGCGCCAATAGATAAAGAAACAAGTAAAACTTTTGGCATTCTCATGGGTTAAGAGACACAAAAATTATAGTTCAAGTCTGCTTTGAACAACCAGTAAGAACCCATTGAGAATAGAAGTGCATTCAATTGAGCCTGCATTCTGTTTTCCATTGTAAGCATTTGACAAATTCTTGAACTGTGCAAAACAGGAGGGTAAAAAACAAGAAGAAAGTTCTGGAGGCAGAAAAAGAACCCCCAGAGAGTTTTTTTTTTTTTTAAGCATGCATTGCAGTTTACTGTCCACCAAGGAAGAAATGCCCCATTGAAACCTCAGCAACTCAGCAGGTCTCAAAGGAAGACTTCACCTTGGAATTATAGATAAACCAGAGTTAGGGGATACCTTACAAAGCTGACACCAAAACTTTAGTAATCTCAGTCACTGATTGGATTAGTATGATCTGTTACCACTGTGTCTGCTTATCAGAAGATAAGGGAAATCTTCTCCTGAGCAGGAGAACATCATAGAGTGCCTCAAATTTTTATCATACAATTTGGTATTCAATACTAAAAACAAATATGCCAATAAATATGATCATACAAAATAATGGATAATGTAAATAGATTCACAAATGACTGAAATATTAGAATTATCAGGTAGAATACTAAATACCTGTGATTAGTATATTCAAGGCAATAGATGACAAAATAGAGAATTTTCCCAGAGAACTGAAACTATAAAATATAGAAATTTTTAAATTAAAAAAATAAATAATTAAGAACAAAGTAGAACGACAGATTAGGTACAGGAGCAGAGACAATTAGTTGACTGAAAAATAATGGAAAATATCCATACTGAAGCAGAAAGAGAACAAAAGCACAGAAAATGCAGAAATTATAAGAGGCATGTAGGGCAAATTGAAATTATTTTATGTATGCGTAGTTACGGTCCCAGGAGGAGCAGAAAAAAAGTGAGAAGGAGAAAGAAATAACGTCCAAGATTTTTCCAAAATGGACTGAAGAAAAAGAAGGAAATCCTGCCATTTGCAACAACACTAATAGATCCTGAGGGAATTATGTTAAGTGAGATAAGTCAGACAGTAAAAGACAAATATTTTATGTTCTCATGTATATGAGAGACTCTAAAAAAGCCAAACTTGTAGAAACAGAGGACAGAGAGTAGAACGGTGGTTGCCAGGGGCTACAAGGTGGGAGAAATAGGAGATGCTGGTTGAAAGGTACAAATTTCCAGTTTAGTATGAATAAGTTCTGTGGATATAATGTACAGCATAATGATTATAATGAATAATTCTGTATTATGTATTTAAAAATTGCTGAGAGTAAGTACTAAATGTTATTAACACACACACATACACACAAACACAAATGGTAAATATGTGAGGGGATGGAGGTGTTTTTATTCTGAGCAGAAGACCAGCTAGACGGACCAGTGATACTCCGTGTTCCAATACAACTTGTTTTTGGCCACTCTGCACTGAGCAAAATGACTAGAAGGAAAACCTCAACTCAAAAGAAAGAATCAGAAACAGTCCTCTCTCCCACAGAGTTACAAAATCTGGATTACAATTCAATGTCAGAAAGCCAATTCAGAAGCACTATTATACAGCTACTAGTGGCTCTAGAAAAAAGCATAAAGGACTCAAAAGACTTCAGGACTGCAGAGTTCAGATCTAATCAGGCAGAAATTAAAAATCAATCGAATGAGATGTAATCCAAACTAGAAGTGCTACCGACGAGGGTTAACGAGGTGGAAGAACGAGTGAGTGACATAGAAGACAAGTTAATGGCAAAGAGGGAAACTGAGGAAAAAAGAGACAATCAATTAAGGGACCACGAAGACAGATTAAGGCAAATAAATGACAGTCTGAGGAAGAAAAACCTACGTTTAATTGGGGTTCCCGAGGGCGCCGAAAGGGACAGAGGGCCAGAATATGTATTTGAACAAATCCTAGCTGAAAACTTTCCCAATCTGGGAAGGGAAACAGGCATTCAGATCCAGGAAATAGAGAGATCCCCCCCTAAAATCAATAAAAACCGTTCAACACCTCGACATCTAATAGTGAAGCTTGCAAATTCCAAAGATAAAGAGAAGATCCTTAAAGCAGCAAGAGACAAGAAGTCCCTGACTTTCATGGGGAGGAATATTAGGGTAACAGCAGACCTCTCCACAGAGACCTGGCAGGCCAGAAAGGGCTGGCAGGATATATTCAGGGTCCTAAATGAGAAGAACATGCAACCAAGAATACTTTATCCAGCAAGGCTCTCATTCAAAATGGAAGGAGAGATAAAGAGCTTCCAAGACAGGCAGGAACTGAAAGAATATGTGACCTCCAAACCAGCTCTGCAAGAAATTTTAAGGGGGACTCTTAAAACTCCCCTTTAAGAAGAAGTTCAAGTAACTCTGAACGTGAATGGACTTAATGACCCCATCAAAAGGCGCAGAGTATCAGACTGGATAAAAAACAGGACCCATCTATTTGCTGTCTACAAGAGACTCATTTTAGACAGAAGGACACCTACAACCTGAAAATAAAAGGTTGGAGAACCATTTACCATTCAAATGGTTCTCAAAATATACCCTAAAAACTACAGAACACTTCTGAAAGAAATTGAGGAAGACACAAAGAGATGGAAAAATATTCCATGCTCATGGATTGGCAGAATTAATATTGTGAAAATGTCAATGTTACCCAGGGCAATTTACACGTATAATGCAATCCCTATCAAAATACCATGGACTATCTTCAGAGACTTAGAACAAATTATTTTAAGATTTGTGTGGAATCAGAAAAGACCCCAAACAGCCAGGGGAATTTTAAAAAAAGAAAACCATATCTGGGGGCATCACAATGCCAGATTTCAGGTTGTACTACAAAGCTGTGTTCATCAAGACAGTGTGGTACTGGCACAAAAACAGACACATAGATCAATGGAACAGAACAGAGAACCCAGAAGTGGACCCTGAACTTTATGCTCAACTAATATACGATAAAGGAGGAAAGACGATCCACTGGAAGAAAGACAGTCTCTTCAATAAATGGTGCTGGGAAAATTGGACATCCACATGCAGAAGAATGAAACTGGACCACTCTTGCACCATACACAAAGATAAACTCAAAATAGATGAAAGATCTAAATGTGAGACAAGATTCCATCAAAATCCCAGAGGAGAACTCAGGCAACACCCTTTTTGAACTTGGTCACAGTAACCGGAGGACAGTGTATGTTCTCATTCATTTGGGGAATATGAATAATAGCGAAAGGGAATATAAGGGAAGGGAGAAGAAATGTGTGAGAAATATCAGAAAGGGAGACAGAACATAAAGACTTCTAACTCTGGGAAATGAACTAGGGGTGGTGGAGGGGGAGGAGGGTGGGGGGTGGGGGTGAATGGGTGATGGGCACTGAGGGGTACACTTGACGGGATGAGCACTGGGTGTTATTCTGTATGTTGGTAAATTGAACACCAATAAAAATTAATTTATAAAAAAAAAAAGAATTCTGAAAGGTATAAAGAGGAAGATAGACTGCCCAGGGAACTCAGAATTTGAAGAATGGCACTGTAGTTATTTCCTTGGCTTTTCTTTGTATCTTTTTCTCAGATTGTGTATGATAGAGCCCTGCAAATCAGAAAGATCAACAGACATAGATGAAATAAAATAAAATACGCAGAAAAGCCTTCTTCTACTGTCAAAGATCTTAGAAAAAGAAAAGCCAGTAAGGACCTAAGTAAGAAACACTTATTTGGTGGCAGTGATGGGCCTAATATCTGGTAACAGTGGTGCCAGCAGAGATGGGGGAAAATAAAGAGACTGAGAGAAGTCAAATTTTAATATTTCACTTTAAGTGACAAAATGACAAAATTAATAGGATGAGATGAGTTATATGTATAAATTTTATATCCTAGAGCAACTACTAAAAAAGCTCCATAAACTGATATGCAGTACAAATAAATAATAAAGTATACAATACAAAAAAAGGAGTATAAATAAATCAATGTGGAATACTAAAAATTGTTAAGATAAGCCACAGAAATGTAAAAAACAAAAAATAGAATTGTGAAAGAAGAAACCAAAAGAAAACAAATACCAAAATGGCAGAATTAAGCCCTAATATATGGCTAATTACTTTAAATATAAGCAGACTAAACACAGAATTAAGTGAAAAGATTAGTAGGGTGGATTTTTTTAAAAGGCTTATCTCTTTTTTATGTACTCACTTCAAACATAATGACATAAAATGTTTGAAAATAAAAAGAGGGGAAAAGATATATCATGGTAGCATTAATTTAAAAATAAACAAACAAACAAAAGAAAACGAGAGGGTGCCTAGGTGGTTCAGTTGGTTAAGCATCTGCCTTTGGCTCAGATAATCTTCCCAGGGTCCTGGGATTGATCAGGTTCCCTACTCAGCAGGGAGCTTGCTTCACCCTCTCCCTCTGCCTGCCACTTCCCCTATTTGCACTCTCTGTCTCCATCTGTCTCTCTGTCAAATAAATAAATAAAATCATTTTAAAAATTAAAAAACAAGAGTAACTATGTAAATCTGACATAGATTCCAGGACAAAAGAAATCACATAAGAACAATGAGGGACATTACATAATGCTAAAAAAAAAAAATCAGTTCATCAAAGGACAGAGAAATCTTGATACGTCTCCTCAGGCAAGGGAAAAGCAAAAATAACCTTTGAGACTACACCAAAATAAAAGTCCTTTACACCAAAAGAAACCATCAACAGAATGCAAAGGCAAGCTACTGAATGAAAGAAGAGATTTACAAATGATATCCCTGATAATAGGTTAATATGCAAAATATATACAGCATTTATACAACTGAATACCAAAAATACAAACAATTAGGGAATATAAGGGAAGGGAGAAGAAATGTGTGGGAAATATCAGAAAGGGAGACAGAACATAAAGACTCCTAACTCTGGGAAATGAACTAGGGGTGGTGGAAGGGGAGGAGGGCAGGGGGTGGGGGTGAATGGGTGACGGGCACTGAGGGGGACACTTGACGGGATGAGCACTGGGTGTTATTCTGTATGTTGGTAAATTGAACACCAATAAAAATTAATTTATTAAAAAAAAAGTATGAGGAAGAAAAAAAAATATGGGTAGAAGACCTAAACATTGTTCCAAAGAAAGTATTACAGATAGCCAAAGGACACATGAAAAGATGCTCAGTATCACTATTCACCGATTACCCATTTCCATTGCAGGGTAATGCAAATCAAAAAAAAAAAAAAAAACATATATCATGCCTGTCAGAATGGTAGAAGCAAAAAGACAAGAAATAAGTTTCGGTGAGGATGTTGAGATAAAGGAACCCTCATGCACTGTTGATAGGAATGCAAACTGGTGGATCATTCTATGCTATCAGGAAAAAGTATAGATTTTCCTTAGAAAAATAAAAAAATAAAAAAGGGTACTTGGTTGGCTCAGTGGTTGAGTGTCTGCCTTTGGCACAGGTCATGATCCCAGGGTCCTGGGATCGAGTCCTGAATCGGGGTCCCCGCTGGGAGCTTCTCCTTTTACTACTCCCTCTGCCTATGTCTTTGCCTCTCTCTGTGTGTGTCTCTCATGAATAAATAAGAAAAATATTTTAAACAAACAAACCATATGGTCCAGTAATTCCACTACTGGATATTTATCCAGAAAAAATGAAAACACTAATTGTAAAAGATATATATGCCTCTATGCTTACTAAACCATTATTTACAATTGTCAAGATATGGAAGCAACCTAAGTGTCCATTAATAAAGATGTCACACACACACACACACACACACACACACACACAATGGATGGATACTTAGCCATAAAAAAGATAAAATCTGGCCATTTGCAACATGAATGGAGGGTATTATACTGAGTGAAATAGTCAAACTGAGAAGGACAAATAGCATGCAATTACACATATAATTTAAAAATAAAGCAAATTAATAAACAAAAACCAGAAACATACCCATAAGTACAGAGAGCAAAGTGGTAGTTGCCAGAGGAGAGGGCAGTGGAGGGTATGGACAAAATGGGTGAAGGGGGGTTTTCAAGTTATGGAATGAATAAGTCACAGGGTAAAGATACAGCATGGGGAATATAGTCAATGGTATTGTAATAGTATTTTATAGTGACAGATGGTAGTTACACTTATGGTGAGCATAGCATAATGTATGGGATGGTGGAATCACTATGATGTAGATTGTACACCTGAAAGTAATGTAACATTGTGTGTGAACTATAATTTAAAAAAAAAATGTCAGAGGGCTCCTAAATGTGAATACACCAAATAGCACAGCTTCAAAATACATGAAACAAAAACTGTTAGAGCTGAAAGAAAAAGTAAACAATTCCACTATTATCAGTTTTTACTTCAAAACTACAGTTGCAACAATTTATACAATATTTAGACCAAAAAATTAGCAAAGATATAGAATAACTGAGTAACATCACTAATTAATGTGATCTATGAATATACAGATGATCTTTGAACAACATGGATTTGATTTGAGTGAGGCCACTTAAACAGATTTTTTTTTCAATAAGTGCATCAGAAACTTTTTTGGAGATTTGAGACAATTTGGAAAAACAAAAAACAAAAAACAAAAAACAAAACCCTCATGACTGCATAGCCTAGAAACATCAATAAATTAAGAAAAAGTTGTGTCATGAATGTATGAAATATGTGTAGATACTAGTCTATTTTATCATTTGCTACCATAAAATACCACAAATCCATTATAAAGTTAAAGCTTATCAAAAATTATGTACACAACTCTTACAAACTATGCATGGTGCCATTTGTAGCCAAGAGAAATGTAAATAAATGTCAAGATGTAGTATCAAATCATAACTATGTAAAATTAACTGTAGTATATAATGTACTATCATAATAATTTCATAGGCACCTGCTGTTGTTACTTCAGTGAGCTTGAGTGTTGAAAATATCTTATTAAAATGTCATGTGATGCTTATCATCTCCACATGAGCATTTTATCTTTTAGGAAAATCGTGTCACAGTAAAAAGTGATCTCTCATGGTTCTCATATGTTCTTCATCATCTTGAGTGCTATAGAATAGACCTTGAATAACACCATGGGACCCATATGAAGTGCAACTTAAGATGCTGGAAGTGCTCCCAAGAAGAGAAAAGTCATGATATTATAAGAAAAAAGTTGAAATGCTTGATATGTACTATATACTGAAGCCTGCAACTGTGATTTCCCATCATTTCAAGATAATTAAATCCAGTATAAGGACGACTGTGGAGAAAAAAAAAGAAATTCATGAAACCATTGTTGTGGCTTCACCAACAGGCCCCAGAACCTTGCATCTTTTTAATGCTTTTTTTATTTTGTATTGAAAACACAGCTTTTGTGTGGGTATAAGATTGCTATAATAAATACATACCTATAGATGCTAATATGATCTGGGAAAAGGTGAACACATTATAGGACAACTTAAAGTAAAAGTAAAATAAAGTATCTAAAGCTGGAGAATTTAATACCAGAAAATGATGGTTTGATAATTTTAAGAAAAGATTTGGTTTAAAAAGTGTCATGATAGCAAGAGAAGTAGCTTCTGCCAACCAAGACACAGCAGAACAGTTCCCAGACACCAGTAAAACACACACACACACAAGAGAAAGGGTATCTGCCCGAACCGGTTTTTCTATGTGGAGAAAAATGCCCTCTTCTAGAAGGAAGAATGCCACAAAAGATTTGAATTAGTAAGGAAAAGAGTAAGTCAGGAAGGGATAGGCTAACTCTGCTGTTTTGTGCAAATGCAGTCAGGTTTGTGATCAGAACTGCCCTCATCTATAAAGCTGCTAACACTTGAACCTTGAAAGGGAAATATATACACCAGCTGTGAGTCTTGTTTTTACAACAAGAAGGCCTGGACAATAAGAACACTTTTTCTGGATTGGTTCCATCAGTTCTTTGTCCCTAAAGTCAGCAATTACCTTGCCAGTAAGGGATGGCCTTTTAAAGTTCTTTGAAAAGTGGATAATGCCTTTGGCCATCCAAGACACATTGAGTTCAAGGCATCAAAATGGTCTACTTGACCCCAAACATAACATGTCCAATTCTGCCTCTACATTAAGATGTCATAAGGATCTTTAAGTCTCATCACACAAGGTACTCTATGGAAATGGTTGTCAATGCTATGGGAGAGAACCTTGATAGACCATAGTGAAAGTTTGGAAAGTTTACACCATGGAAGATGCCATCATTGTTTACAGAAAAAACTGTGAAAACCATCAAGCTCAAAACAATAAATTCATGTGGTAGAAAACAGTTTTCAGATGTTGTTCATGACTTCACAGGGTTTATGACAAAACCAATCAAGGAAATCATAAAAGACATTGTGGATATAACAAAAAATGGTGAAATTTTAAAGAAATGGATCTTGGAGAAATGCAAGAGCTAACAGATACCACACCAGAGGAAGTAACAAGATGACTTCATGGAGATGAGTGTTTTACAAACCAGTGCCAGATGATGAGAAAGATATAGAAGAAGCAGTGACAGAAAACAAATTGACATTACACAATCTGGCAGAAGGGTTCTGATTATTCATGACTGCTTTTGACTTATTTTATTATATGAACACTTCCATGATATGGACACTGAAACTAAAGCAAATGGTGGAAGAAGGATTGGTACTATATAAAAATATTTTTAGAGAAATGAAGAAACAAGAAATCAGACAAAAATTACAATGGATTTTTATAAATTTACACTGGTTGAAGACAGCTTTCCTGCCTCCCCTTCCACCTCCTCTACTTCTTCCACCTCTACCTCTCCTGAGACAGCAAGATCAATGCCTCTTTCTCCTCCTCCTCAAGCTATTCAAAGTGAAGATGAAGATGGAGACATTTACTCTCCCACTGCCCCTCCCTCCAATTGTGCACTCTTTAAATAAGTGAATAAAATCTTTTAAAAAATACAATACAATACAGAAAATAAATGTATTTTCTCTTCATTTTTATTTTCTTAATATTTTATTTTCTCTTCCTTATTGTAAGAATGCAGTAAAATATATTACAATATATGAAATATTTGTTAATCCACTATTTATGTTTTCAGTAAGATTTCCAGTCAGCAGTAGATTTTAATGGTTATGTTTTGGGGGGAGTCAAAAGTTATACATGAATTTTCAAGTGTTTAGAGTCAGTGTTCCTAACACCCATGTGGTTCAAGTGCCAACAGAAACAGAATATTTAACCTATTAAGAGCAAAATGCACATTTTTTGGTGTGCCTGTGAATTGTTCACCAGGATAAACCATATCCTGAGTCACAATCAAACATCAACAAATTTGAAGTAACTAAAATCACCCAGGTATACTTTCTGATCATAATGAAATAAAACTAGGAATCAAAAGCAGAAAGACATTAGGGAACCTATCTCAAAACACATGGAAATTAAGCAACATATTTCTAGGCAATCCATGGGTCAAATAAGAAGTTTTAGGAAAATTTAAAAATATATATTGAATTAAAAAAAACAAAAATACAACATGTCAAAATATGTGGAATGCAAGCAAAACAGCGCTGGGTAGGAGATTTATAGCACTAAGGCTTTATATCACATCAAAAGGGTATATCTCAAGTTAAATCTAAGTTTTTACTTCAAGAAACTAGAAAAAAAAGAAATGCAAAGGAAGCAAAAGGTGGAAATAAAGACAGGAGCAGAAATCAGAAAAATCAAAAATAGGAAAACAATAGAAAAAAATCAGTGATACAAATTGCTGTTATTTTAAATAATAAAAATAAAATGGATAAACCCTTAGCAAGTCTGACAAAGATTTTAGAAAAAAAGAAAGAAGACACAAATTACAATATCAGGAATGAAACACAAATTATCATTATAGATGTTGAAGCACTTCAAAGGATTATAAAGGAATACTACAAGCAACTCCATACATAAAAATTTGAAAACTTACAGAAGTGGACCAATTTTTCAAAGATCACAAACTACTAAAATTCAATAAATATGAGACACCTCTTAGTGCATTTTATGAAGTCAGTATTATCCTGCTATCAAAACCAGAAGAGACAGCACACACACACACACACACACACACACACACACACAACCCATAGATGTCTCATAAATTTAGAGGGGAAAAAAGGACTCCACAATATAATATTAGCTAATTCAAGGAATTTGTGAAAACAAAATTAAACAAACAAATAAAAACCGATAGGTCATGTCATGTCCAAGTGGGATATATTTCAAGTATGTGAAGCCAGTCATCACTTGAAAACCAATCAATTAAATCCAATTTATCAACTGACTAAAGAAAAAAATCATGATTGTGTCAATAAGGAAAAAATGATGAAATTAAAAATTCATTCACTATAAAAACTCTACTATTATTTACAAACAGAAGCTCTTATATAGGGGGAGGAGTCAATATGGCTAAAGACTAGGGTCCCCAAGTCACCTGTCCCCACCAAATTACCTAGATAACTTTAAAACCATCCTGAAAACCTACGAATTTGGCCTGAGATTTAAAGAGAGAACAGCTGGGAATGCCACAGTGAGAAGAGTTTGCACTTCTATCAAGGTAGAAAGACAGAAAAAATAAATAAAAAAGCATTCAAGGGAGAGGGGCCCCACGAGGAGCCGGGCTAAGGTCGCCCGGCGAGTGCCCCCAGGACAGGAAAGCCCTCATCCCAGAGAAGCAGGAGCTTCAACAAACTTCCTGGATGGAAAGGAGCTCGCAGGGAGTTGGAGAAGGATCCCAGGAGGGGCAGGGATGCCCTCAGGCTTCCAGGGGCACTAACAGAGGACCTGCGCCCCAGGGAGAGTGCACCACACACTGCAGCTGAGCTCCCTAAAGGGATACAGTGTGTGCCCTATGGGGCACCGGGGGAAGCTCGGAGGCGGCTGGGATGGTGGCTCCTAGTGGAGGGGGCTGCAGGGCCCCAGGAGCGCGATTCCAGTAACACAGGCCCTGGGGCCCAGGGCGCTGGGGTACACAGCCCAGAAGCCAGCACTCCCCTCGGGACAGGCAGAGACTGGGAGGATCCAGGACAGCAAGGACGCTCCCGCCACCCGACAGCCCCGAGCTGTGCAGATAGACACACCCTACCCCTAGAGCATCCAGGCCCCTGCAGACTGAGACCTGTGGTAGTTACTGCGGGAGCTGACTCCAGACCTGGACAGCTGAACTCTGCCACTGTTGTTGCTCCTCCTGGGGCCTCACAGGATAAACAACTCCCACTGAGCCCAGCACCAGGCAGGGGGCTGAGCAGCTCCCCCAGATGCTCACACCTGAGAATCAACACAGCAACCCCTGCCCCAGAAGACGACCTAGAAGGACAGGGGAAAAGCAAGTTTTTGACCAAGCAGCACTGCACAGTTCCAGAGAAAGTCAAGGGATTTACAGTATATAGAATCAGAGGATACTCCCCATTGTTTTTTGTTTCCTGTTTGATTCCCCCCCTTTTTTTTTCATTTTTTTCTTCTTCTTTTTCTCTTCTTTTTCTCCTTTTTCCAGTACAACTTGTTTTTGGCCACCCTGAACTGAGAAAAATGACTAGAAAGAAAAAATCACCTCAAAAGAAAGAATCAGAAACAGTCCTCTCTCCCACAGAGTGACAAAATTTGGATTACAATTCAATGTCAGAAAGCCATTTCAGAAGCACTATTATAAAGCTACTGCTGGCTCTAGAAAAAAGCATAAAGGATTCAAAGGACTTCATGACTGCAGAATTTAGAGCTAATCAAGCAGAAATTACAAATCAATTAAAAGACATGCAATCTAAACTAGAGGTTCTAACAAAGAGGGTTAATGAGGTAGAAGAACGAGTGAGTTACAGAGAGGACAAGTTGATGGCAAAGAGGGAAACTGAGGAAAAAAGAGAAAACCAAATAAAAGATCATGAGGATAGGTTAAGGCAAAAATATGACAGCCTCAGAAGGAAAAAATCTATATTTGATTGGGATTCCCAAGGGCACCAAAAGGGACAGAGGTCCAGAATATGTATTTCAACAAATCATAGCTGAAAACTTTCCTAATCTGGGAAGGGAAACAGGCATTCAGATCCAGGAAATAGAAAGATATCCCCTAAAATTAATAAAAACCATTCAACACCTCGACATTTAATAGTGAAGCTTGCAAATTCCAAAGATAAAGAGAGGATAATTAAAACAGCAAGACACAAAAAATCCCTAAAGTTTATGGGGAAAAGAATTAGGTTGACAGGAGACCTCTCGACAGAGACCTGCCAGGCCAGAAAGGGCTGGAAGGATATATTCAGGGTCCTAAATGAAAAAAACATGCAACCAAGAATACTTTATCCAGCAAGGCTCTCATTCAAAATATAAGGAAAGAAAAAGAGCTTCCAAGACAGGCAGGAACTGAAATAATATGTGACCTCCAAACCAGCTCTGCAAGAAATTTTAAGTGGGACTCTTAAAATTACCCTTAAAGGAAAAGTCCAATGGAACAATCCACAAAAACAAGGACTGAATAGGTATCATGATGACACTAAACTCATATCTGTCAATAGTAACTCTGAATGTGAATGGGCTTAATGACCCCATCAAAAGGCACAGGGTGTCAGACTGGATAGAAAAGCAGGACCCATCTATTTGCTGTCTACAAGAGACTCATTTTAGACCTAAGGACACCTACAGCCTGAAAATAAGAGGTTTTAGAACCATTTAACATTCAAATGGTCCTCAAAAGAAAGCAGGGGTAGCCTTATATTAGGTAAACTAAAATTTATCCCGAAGACTGAAGTGAGAGATGAAGAGGGACACTACATCACACTTAAAGGATCTATCCAACAAGAGAACTTAACAATCATCAATATATATACCCCAAATGGGGGAGCTCCCAAATATTTAAATCAATTAATAACCAAAGTTAAGACATACTAAGATAATAAGACACTTATACTTGGTGACTTCAATCTAGCGCTTTCTACATTCGATAGATCTAAACACAACATCTCCAAAGAAATGAGAGCTTTAAATGATACACTGGACCAGATGGATTTCACAGATATCTACAGAACTCTATGTCCAAATGCAACTGAATACACATTCTTGTCAAGTGCACATGGAACTTTCTCCAGGATAGATCACATACTGGGTCACAAATCAGGTATTAAATGATACCAAAAGATTGGGATAGTCCTCTGCATATTCTCAGAACATAATGCTTTGAAATTAGAAATAAATCACAACAAGCAGTTTGGAAGGACTTCAAACACATGGAGGTTAAGGACCATCTTGCTAAAAGATGAAAGGATCAACCAGGAAACTAGAGAAGAATTAAAAAGTTTCATGGAAACTAATGAGAATGAAGATACAACCATTTAAAATCTTTGGGATACCGCAAAAGCAGTCCTGAGGCCAAATACATTGCAATACAAGCATCCCTCCAAATACTGGAAAGAATTCAAATACAAAAGCTAACCTTAAACCTAAAGGAGCTAGAGAAAAAACAGCAAATAGATTCTACATCCAGCAGAAGAAGAGAGTTAATAAAGATTAGAGCAGAACTCAATGAAATAGAGACCAGAAGAACGGTGGAACAGATCAACAAAACCAAGAGTTGGTTCTTTGAAAGAATTAATAAGATAGATAAACCATTACCCAGCCTTATTAAAAGGAAGAGAGGGAAGACTCAAATTAATAAAATCATGAATGAGAAAGGAGAGATCACTACCAACACCAAGGAAATACAAACGATTTTAAAAACATATTATGAACAGCTATATGCCAATAAATTAGGCAATCTAGAAGAAATGGACGCTTTTCTGGAAAGCAACAAACTACCAAACCTGGAACTGGAAGAAACAGAAAACCTGATCAGGCCAATAACCAGGGAGGAAATTGAAGCAGTCATTAAAAAACTCTCCCAAGACACAAAAGTCCAGGGCCAGATGGCTGCCCTGGGGAATTCGAATAGCCAGGGGAATTTTAAAAAAGAAAACCATAGCTAGGGGCATCCCAATGCCAGATTTCAGGCTGTACTACAAAGCTGTCGTCATCAAGACAGTGTGGTACTGGCACGAAAACAGACACATAGAACAATGGAACAGAATAGAGAATCCAGAAGTGGACCCTCAACTTTATGGTTAGCTAATATTCGACAAGGAGGAAAGACTATCCACTGGGAAAAGGACAGTCTCTTCAATAAATGGTGCTGGGAAATTGGACATCCACATGCAGAAGAATGAAACTAGACCATTCTCTTGCACCATGCACAAAGATCAACTCAAAATGATGAAAGTTCTCAATTTGAGAGAACAGTCCACCAAAACCCTAGAGAAAGACACAGGCAACAGCCTTTTTGAACTTGGCCACAGCAACTTCTTATAAGATACATCCATGAAGGCAAGAGAAACAAAAACAGAAATGTACTTTTGGGACTTCATCAAGATAACAAGCTTTTGCACAGTAAAAGAAACAGTCGACAAAACTAAAAGACAACCTACAGAGTGCAAGAAGACATTTACAAATAACCTATCGGATAAAAGGCTAGTATCCAAGATGTATAAAGAATTTATTCAATTCAACGTCAAAGAAACAAACAATCCAATCATGAAATGGGCAAAAGACATGAACAGAAATCTTACAGAGGAAGACATAGTCATGGCCAAAAAGCACATGAGAAAATGCTCCACATCACTGGCCATCACGAAAATACAAATCAAAACCACAATGAGATACCACCTCACACCAGTGAGAATGGGGAAATTAACAAGGCAGGAAACCACAAATGTTGGAGAGGATGTGGAGAAAGGGGAACCCTCTTGTACTCTTGGTGGGAATGTTAACTGGTGCAGTCACTCTGGAAAACTGTGTGGAGGTACCTCAAAGAGTTAAAAATAGATCTGCCCTACAACCCAGCAATTGCAGTGCTGGGGATTTACCCTAAAGTTTCAGATGCAGTGAAACACCGGGACACCTGCACTCCGATTTTTCTAGCAGCAATATCCACAATAGCCAAACTTTTGAAGGAGCCTCGGTGTCCATCAAAGGATGAATGGATAAAGAAAATGTGGTCAAAAAAAAAAAAAAGAAAGAAAATGTGGTCTATGTACAATGGAATATTACTCAGCCATTAGAAATGACAAATACCCAACATTTGCTTCGACGTGGATGGAACTGGAGGGTATTATGCTGAGTGAAATAAGTCAATCAGAGAAGGACAAACATACAGACTCATTCATATGGGGAATATAAATAATAGTGAAAGGGAATAAAGGGGAAAGGAGAAAAAATGAGTAGGAAATATCAGAGAGGGAGACAGAACATGAGAGACTCCTAATTCTGAGAAACAAACAAGGGCTGGTGGAAAGGGAGCTGGGTGTGGGGTGGGTGTGACTGGGTGATGGGCACTCAGGGGGGCACCTGATTGGATGAGCATTGGGTGTTATGCTATATGTTGGTAAATTGAACTCCAATAAAAAAAGAAGCTCTTACATAGAAACCTTATAGTAAACACAGATCAACAATCAGCAATAGATATGCAAAAAATAGAGTAGAATCCAAGGACAGCTGGGTGGCCTAGTCAGTTAAGCATCCGCCTTTGGCTCATGTCATTATCCAAGTGTTCTGGGATCAAGTCTAATATTTGGCTCCCTGCTCATGCATTCTCTCCCTCTCTCTCTCAAATAATAAATAAAATTTTAAATAAAAGGGATAGGAATACAAATATGTCACTAAAGAAATCCAACCATGAAAGAGAGCAAGAAAGGATCAGAGAAAAACTACAAAAACAATCACAAAACACATAACAAAATGAGAACAAATACATATCTACCAATAATTACATTGAATGTAAATGGACTAACTACTCCAATCAGAAGACATAGGGTGACAAGAGGAGATAAAACACACACACACACACACACACACACACACATACACACACACACAAGACAAGACTCATCTATATTCTGCCTACAAGAGACTGATATCAGATCTAAAGACACCGGCAGAATAGAAGTGATGTAACAGAGAAATATTTATCATGCAAATAGATGACAAAAGAAAGCTGGACTAACAATACTGATATTGGACAAAATAGACTTTATTTTTTTCCAAAACATTTTATTATTATTATTGTCATTATTGTTCTTGAAATTTACTATTATTAAACATCAGGATAAATGTCATGTTTGTATTTTATATAAATTTATCTCAAGATACAGGCTGGCATTATTAATTTTTTTTGCAGAGTGATTTTATTTATTTATGATAGTCACACAGAGAGAGGGGCAGAGACACAGGCAGAGGGAGAAGCAGGCTCCATGCACTGGGAGCCCGATGTGGAATTCGATCCTGGGTCTCCAGGATCGTGCCCTGGGCCAAAGGCAGGCACCAAACCGCTGCGCCACCCAGGGATCCCCATTATTAATTATTATATATTGAAATACGTGGGGAAGTTTTATTTTTTTAATATAAATTTATTTTTTATTGGTGTTCAATTTGCCAACATATAGAATAACACCAAGTGCTAATCCCATCAAGTGCCCCCCTCAGTGCCTGCAACCCAGTCACCCCCACCCCGCCCACCTCCTCTCCCACCACCCCTAGTTCGTTTCCCAGAGTTAGGAGTCTTTCATGTTCTGTCTCCCTTTGTGATGTTTCCCACTCATTTTTTCTCCTTTCCCCTCTATTCCCTGTTACTATTATTTATATTCCCCATATGAATGAGTTATTGGCCTCTTCAGGTTTTCTATTTCTTCCAGTTCCAGTTTTGGTAGTTTGTGGCTTTCCAGAATGCATCCATTTCTTCTAGATTGCCTAATTTATTGGTGTAGAGCTGTTCATAATATGTTTTTAAAATCGTTTGCATTTCCTTGGTGTTGGTAGTGATCTCTCCTTTCTCATTCATGATTTTATCAATTTGAGTCTTCCCTCTCTTCTTTTTAATAAGGCTGGCTAATGGTTTATCTATCTTATTAATTCTTTCAAAGAACCAACTCCTGGTTCTTTGAACCAACTCCTGTTCCACAGTTCTTCTGGTCTCAATTTCGTAGAGTTCTGCTCAAATCTTTATTAACTCTCTTCTTCTCCTGGGTGTAGCATCTATTTGCTGTTTTATCTCTAGCTCCTTTAGGTGTAAGGTTAGCTTTTGTATTTGAGTTCTTTCCAGTTTTTGGAGGGATGCTTGTATTGCGATATATTTGCCCTCAGGACTGCTTTTGGTGTATCCCAAAGATTTTGAATTATATTTGGCAGCTCCCACATTTGGGGCATATATATTGAGGATTCTCAAGTCCTCTTGTTGGATAGATCCTTTAAGTGTGATACAGTGTCCCTCTTCATCTCTCATTACAGTCTTCGGATCAAACTTTAGTTAATCTGATATAAGTATGGTTACCCCTGCATTTTTTGAGGACCATTTGAATGTTACATGGTTCTCCAACTTTTAATTTTCAGGCCGTAGGTGTCCTTATGTCTAAAATGAGTCTCTTGTAGACAGCCAATAGATGGGTCCTGATTTTTTATCCAGTCTGACACCCTGCTCCTTTTGATGGGGTCATTAAGCCCATTCACGTTCAGAGTTACTATTGACAGATATGAGTTTAGTTTCATCATGATACGTATTCAGTCCCTGTTTTTGTGGATTGTTCCATTGGACTTCTTCTTCAAGGGGAATTTTAAGAGTCCCACTTAAAATTTCTTGCAGAGCTGGTTTGGTGGTCACATATTCTTTCAGTTCCTGCATGTCTTGGAAGTTCTTTATCTCTCCTTCTATTCTGAATGAAAGCCTTGCTGGATAAAGTATTCTTGGCTGCATGTTCTTCTCATTTAGGACCCTGAATATATCCTTCCAGCCCTTTCTGGCCTGCCAGGTCTCTGTGGAGAGGTCTGCTGTTACTCTCATATTTCTCCCCATTAAAGTTAGAGATTTCTTATCTCTTGCTGCTTTAAGGATCTTCTCTTTATCTTTGGAATTTACAAGCTTCACTATTAAATGTCGAGGTGTTGAGGGGTTTTTATTGATTTTAGGGGGGGTCTCTCTATTTCCTGGATCTGAATGTCTGTTTCCCTTCCCAGATTAAGAAAGTTTTTAGCTATGATTTGTTCTAATACATATTCTGGCCCTCTGGCCCTTTCGGCGCCCTCGGGAACCCCCAACTAAATGTAGATTTTTCTTCCTCAGGCTATCATTTATTTCCCTTAATCTATCCTCATGATCTTTTAAATGTTTGTCTCTTTTTTCCTCAGATTTCCTCACTGCCATCAACATGTCTTCTATGTCACTCACTCGTTCTTCCACCTCGTTAGCCTTCATGGTTAGACCTCTAGTTTGGATTGCATCTCATTTAAAAACTCCTAACAAACCAAAGTCCAGGACCAGACAGCTTCATGGATGAATCTTACCAAATATTTTTTTTTTTTTAATTTATTTACGATAGTCACACACAGAGAGAGAGAGGCAGAGACACAGGCAGAGGGAGAAGCAGGCTCCATGCACCGGGAGCCCGACGTGGGATTCGATCCCGGGTCCCCAGGATCGCGCCCTGGGCCAAAGGCAGGCGCCAAACCGCTGCGCCACCCAGGGATCCCCTTACCAAATATTTTAAGAAGAATTAATACCCATCCTTCTCAAACTTTTCCCAAAATTAGAAGAGGAAGGAAATTTCCAAATCCATTCTATGAGGCCAGCAATGCCCCGATAGCAATAACCTGATACCAAAACCAGATAAAAACACTACAAAAGAAAACTATAGGCCAATATCTCTCATGAACTTTGATGCAAAACTCCTCAACAAAATAATAGCAAATAAAATCCAAAAATATACTTGAAAAATCGTTCACCAGGATCAAGTGGAATTTATTCCTGGGATGCAAGGATACTTCAATATTCACAGATCAATCAATGTGATGTATCATACCAATAAGAAAAAGTATAAAAACCATATCATCACTTCTATAGATGCAGAAAAATCATCTGACAAAGTACAACATCCATTCACAATAACTCTCCCAACAAACAACAAAGTAGGTTTATTTTTTAAAAAAATGTTTTTCCCTTTATTTTTTTAAAGATTTATTTATTTACTTATCCGAGAGAGAGAGAGAGAGAGAGAGAGAGAGAGAGAGAGAGGCAGAGACACAGGAGGAGGGAGAAGCAGGCTCCATGTCAGGAGCCCGATGTGGGACTCGATTCCAGGACTCCAGGATCATGCCCTGGGCCAAAGGCAGGCGCTAAACTGCTGAGCCACCCAGGGATCCCACAAAGTAGGTTTAGAAGGAACATACCTCAACATAATTAAGATCATCTATGAAACACCCACAGCTAATATCATCCTCAACAGGGAAAAATAGAGCTTTTCCCCTAAAGTCAGCCACAAGACAAGGATGTTGATTCTCACGACTGTTATTCAATAATGGGAAGTCCTAGCTATAGTAATCAGACAAGAAAAAGGATTTAAATGAATCCAAGTCAGCAAGGAAGAAGTCAAGTTTCACTATTTGCAGGTAACATGATTCTCTATATAGAAACCCATAAAGACTCCACCCAGAACCACCAGAACTAATAAATGAAATCAATGGAGCCTCAGGATAGAAAATCAATGCACAGAAATCTGTTGCACTTTTATACACTAAAAGAGAAGTAGCAGAAATGAAATAAATAAAACAATGTAATTTACAACTATACCAAAAATAATAAAATATCTAGGAATACACTTCACCAAAGTGATGAAAGAACTGTACTCTTAAAAACTATAAAAGATTGATGAAAGAAATTGTATATGACACACCAAAGAAACCCAGGAAGATGTTTTTTTAATTTTTTTTACATTTATTTATTTATTTATGATAGTCACACACAGAGAGAGAGAGAGAGAGGCAGAGACATAGGCAGAGGGAGAAGCAGGCTCCATGCACCGGGAGCCCAATGTGGGATTTGATCCTGGGTCTCCAGGATCGCGCCCTGGGCCAAAGGCAGGCGCCAAACCATTGCGCCACCCAGGGATCCCCCAGGAAGATGTTTAATGCTCATGGACTGGAAGAGTAAATATTGTTAAAATGTCTATTACTACCCAAAGCAATCTACACATTTAATGCAATCACTATCAAAATATCCACAGCATTTTTTTACAGAGCTAGAACAAACAATCTTAAAATTTGTATGAGACAACAAAAGACCCCTAATTAAAGCAATCTTGACAAAGAAAAACAAAACTGGAGGCATCACAATTCCAGACTTTAGGTTACACTACAAGGCTGAGTAATCAAAACAGTATGGGAGTGGCACAAAAATAGAAACATATATCAATAAAATAGAAAATCCAGCAATAAGTCTACAATTATATGGTCAATTAATCTTCAACAAAGTAAGAAAGAATCTGCAATAGGAAAAAGTCTCTTCAACAAATAGTGTTGGGAAAACTGGACAGCATCATGCGAAAGAATGCAACTGGACCACTTTCTTATGCCATACACAAAAATAAACTAGATATGGATTTAAAACCTAAATGTGAGATCTGAAGCAATAAAAATACCAGGAGAGGGCATATGCAGTAATTTTCTTAGATAAGCCATAGCAACATTTTTCTTGATATGCCCCCTGAGACAAGAGAAAAAAAAAACAAACAAACAAACTATTGGGACTACATAAAAAAATAAAAGGCTCCTGCACAGCAAAGGAAACAAGCCACAAAAGTAGAATGCAGCTTACTGAATGGAAGAAGATATTTGCCAATGACCTATATGATAAATGTTTATTATCCAAAAGATACATATATATATAGGGCAGCCCGGGTAGCTCAGCAGTTTAGCGCCACCTTCAGTCCAGGGCCTGATCCTGGAGGCTCGGGATCGAGTCCCGTATTGGGGTATTGGGCTCCCTGCATGGAGCCTGCTTCTCTCTCTGTCTGTGTCTTTGCCTCTCTCTCTCTCTCTCTCTCTCCCTCTCTCTCTCTGTCTGTCTCTCATGAATAAATAAACAAAATCTTTAAAAAAAGATATATATAACTTATACAACTGAACACCCAAAACCAAAAAAATTCAATTAAAAATGGGTAGAAGACCTGAGCAAACATTTCTCCAAAGAAGACATAGATGGCCAACAGACACATGAACAGATCCTCAACATAACTCATCTTCGGGAAAATGCAAAGGAATAAATAAGACTGTCCCTATTTACAGATAACATTATTGTCTACATAGACAATCTTAAGGAGTCTACAAGATTAATCTCCTAGAACTAATAAGTGAGTTCAAGGTCACATGATGCAATACAATTTTTTAAAATTAATTATACATCTATACTATAACAATAAGCACATGGATACTAAAATGAAAACTACAGTATTATTTATAATTGCACAAAAAAGAGAACTATTTAGGTATAATTATAACAAAACATGTATAGAGTTTGCTTTTTGAAAATTACACAATGCTGACATAACACATCAGAGGCTTACATAATTGAAGAGACAAACTATATTCATGGACTGCAAAAACTCAACATTGTAAATATGTCAGTTTTCTCCAAGCTGATATATAATTTCTATCAAAATCCTAAACAGTTTTGTAGTTATAAACAAATTCAAAATAATTGAAGTGATTTAAAGTATATCATCTAGCTATGGTGGAAATAAATTAAAAATCAATAAAAAAATAACACAAGACTATCTCTAAATGTTTGGCAGGGTTTCAGGAACCCTTGGGGCTACTAGGACTATGCTTTGAAAACTCTGGATTAAATAATTTAATTATATTATTATGAAGCTTATCACATTGAAATCTTCTTGTACAGACAACTTCATCAATGAATAAACACCTAAGAAGAAAATAGCATTAATCTTGCAAGAACTCTCTCATGGAATAAAAATAGGGAACAAGTCCCAATTCATTTTATGAAGCCAGGAAAACATTAAGACAGAAGTTAGCAAACTTTACTTTTCCTACAAAGGGCCAGGTAGTAAATATTTTAGACTTTTTAAGCCGCAGGGGCTCTATCACGACCACTTGACTGGTATTGAAGCAAGAAGTAGCCATAAACAATACAGAAATGAACAGGTTATGTGCTGATAAAACTTTATTCATAGTCATTGAAGTTTGAAAGAGAAAGAAAAGGCATAGAAAAAGAAAAATGAAAAGGTAATAAAGAGAAATGAAGAGAAAAAAAAAGGAAGGTGACAAGGAAAAGAGTCCATATATATTTTAAATGATACTTCAGAAATAATTTTTCTTGCTGTAAGAATGAAGTGCACATTAGGATAAGACTTTCACAACTTTAGTATTGGCATACAGTAGTGTTTCACAATTAACTGTTGGCATATAATTAGTTGTGAGGGTTTTCAAAAGTAATTTAGTGCTAGTAATAAAAGTATCAAACTTTTTGCATGAATTTGTTTTTTGATACAGTACAGAGAATTTGAGGCTATATTTATATAAACTTTAATTCACTTGTATATTGATAAGCTTTTCTGAATGGTAGTGGAGGAGACAGAGTTATATCCAGGTCTCAACCTGGATAAATGTATAGGTCATGGAAACATCACCCACAAGGTTATTTTGTACTAGATAAGATGGTTAAGAATGACTACATTAGAAAGTTATTTCTAACTTTTTTGAAGCAAAATATTAAAAAAAATAAAATATGTAAAATAAATCTTAAACTTGTAGATTCAGAGTAAATAAACTTTAAAGAGTAGACAGTCTATAGAGTTTTGAATTTTGGTTAAACCAAAGCTCAATTTTCACTGAATTTTAAATGAAGAAAAAGCAAGCTCATTTATTGACACACAACACCATGCATATTTTAAATAATGTACATGTATTATGAGTATTTCAGAGAAACATATTATGCAAGGGCAAAATCCACATACTCAACTAATAAGGATGAATGACTAGATTGGCCACTACACAAAATGCTGGTCTATAGTAACGTATAGTGAGTTTTCAATGTTAACTATTTCAGATTTCAAATAAAATAGAATTCTATATTATGGCATAAAGGCAAGAGTGTAATTCAGCTGCAATAATTAGCTAAACACATCATCTTATAGCATATTGAAGTTTATTGAGAAAGTCTGTCACATTTGTTTAAAATTTGTGTCATCTTTGGCTTTAAAATTAGATAAATGTGCTCAGTTTCAGGGATGACTAAATTACCTTGAAGTATACTTTTTATTGAGGTATAACACATAAATATTTAAAAAGCATATACATTCAACTTCTATATTTTCTTTATTTTTTAACAGCTTTATTGAGGTATAATTGACATATAACAAACTGCACATATAAAAAGTATGCATTTTTATAAGTTTTTTCATATATATACTCCCATTAAACCATCACCACAATCAAGGCAATGAATATACACATCATGATAAAAAATTTTTCCTATACTTTTTGGTAATCTTATTCTTTCCCTTTTCATTACCCCCCAATCCAGGAAACAACTAGTCTATTTTCTATCAATAATGATTGATATGCATTTTCTAAGATTTTTTATATAATTAGAAGGATACCATATATGTATATTATGACAGGCTTATTTCAGTCAGTATACTGTCTTTGGTATCCATCCAAGTTATTGTATCAAAAGTTTTTTTAGTTGCTGAATAATATTCCATTTTATGGACATACAAATTTTGCTTATTCACTTGTTGAAGGAAATTTTGTTTTTCCCCTTTGTGACTATTACAAATAAAGTTACTATGAATGTTCTTGTACAGACTTTGTGTGAACATAAGTTTCCATTTTGGAGAGATAATTACATATAATTGGAATGACTGGATCAAATCATAGGTATGCTGCTTGATTCTCCAACAGTGGCTCTTTTCCAGGACAAGCCCAGATATTCAGCCTCTTGCCTACAATCATAATTGACAAATGCCCCCAGTAGAAAAGCAGATAAACTTAGCTCACCTTCCAAAGTTATCTGTTTCAGAATCTTAGACACTGTGTAGTCTTTGCTGCTTCAGTTGCTCTCAGATGAATTTGTTCATTATCTAATTGTTCTAATTGATCTGTCTCAAGCTGCTTTGAGCTACAAAAAGCAGAATAGTAAATTTCACCTTTTTAAATAATGCATTTTAAAAATCTCTTGATAAAATATAGAAGTCAGTGAATTCTTAAATACTAATCATACCCAGGGCAACTTTGCTAGATTCTCTTATTAATTCTAATAGTTTGCCTGTGAATTCTTTTAAGGTTTTCTGTACAGAATAGCAACAGTAACCTTTGGTTTTGTCTCATTTATTTCTTCTTAAATTTTGTTAAATTATTTTTATTTTATTATTTGTTCACTTAGTTTTAATTACAGTGGGGTTAACCTAGAGTGTTATATTAGTTTCAGGTGTACGATATAGTGATTCAACAGTTCCATGCATTACTCAGTGTTCATCAGAGTAAGTGTACTTTTAATTCCCTTCACCTATTTCACCCATTTTCCCACCCATTTTCCCTCTGGTAACCATGTTTTTTCTCTGTAGTGAACAGTCTATTTTATGGTTTGTCTCCCTTTTTTTTCCTTTGATAATTTGTTTTATTTCTTAAATTCCACATAATGCTAAGTAAAATAAGCCAGAGAAAGACAAATACCATATAACTTAATTCTCATTTATTTCTTACATATTTTATTTCCTTTTATTTTCTATTGCACTGGCCAGAATCTCCAAAATAGTATTAAAAGCTGAGTTAAGATAGCAGAGTAGAAGGGAGCCCTTAGATTGCTTTGTCACTCAAATACAGTTAGATCAACATCCAACTATTTTTGAACAACTAGGAGTGTGACCTGAGGATTAAGAAAACAATCTGTACAGTTGGAAGGAGAGAATGTGGCAGATGTGAAGTACAAAGCCATGAACTGGGGGAGAGGAAAGCCAAAGGGCTGCAAAGGGGAGGGAACACTTTCCATGGAAAAAAGTCAGAGTGAGGGAAAGGGATAGAACAGGAGAGACCAGGCTTGCTTCTTTTCCCCCTCTTTTTCTTAATTAAAATACTTTTTTTACACTTTTCATTTTTTTATTTATTTTTTATTCTTTACCCTTTATTATATATAATATATTAATATAATAATGTATAATATATAAATATAATAATATAATAATATATTATATTATTATATTATATTATTGTATTATATATAATATATATTTTTTCCTTTTTTCTCTTTTCTCTCTCTTTTTTTTTGTATCAGGCTTATAATTTTTGTTCATTTGTTTGTTCATTTGTTTCCTTCTCTTACTTTTCAGATCAGGGTTCTTCTTTTCCTTTTTCTTCTTTCTCTCCTTGTTTCTTATTCTTTTTAGAATCAGGCTAATAGTTTATTCTTTTTTTCATATCTATCCTTGTTCTGTTTCCTTTTCTCTAGTCTTAGACTAGGCTTTTCTGGGTTGTTTTTTGTTTTTCTTTTTCTTTTCCTTCTTTCCTATACAGTCTTAACTTGACAAACAAATCAAGCATGACTACTTAAAGGTCCAAACACTCCCCACTATAAGCAAGAAGGAATTCTGTAGAGGAAGTACCAGTGGAAAAGAGCAGCCAGAGTGTATGTATGAACATACATACACTTACAGCATACACCAGAAACACTTCCTGAAGTTTTGTTGTTATTGTTGTTTCTATTTTTGCTATTTTTTTCTCTCCTCCTATCTTTTCTGGACACAATGACTAGAAGGAGAAATTGACTGCAAAAGAAAGATGGGGGGAGGATGGTGGGGGAGTAGGGGTCCTCAACTCACCTGGCCCCACCAACTTATAAATTTCAAATTATCCTGAACACCTATGAATTTGACCTGAGATTTAAAGAGACAACTGCCAGAATGCTACAGAGAGAAGGGTTTTCACCTCTAGCAAGGTAGGAAGGCAGAAGAAAACAAAATAAAAAAGAATCAGGTGGGGGAGAAGCCCCGTGAGAACTGGGCTAAGGCCCATGGTGAAAGCCTCTGGGACAGGAAAGCCCAGCCGCAGAGAAGCAGGAACTTAAAAAAAAATCTGCACCGGATTCTTCCCAGGACACAGAAGTGCTTAGCAGGGAAATTGGGCAGAATGGCAGGAGGAGCAGTGAAGTCTCCAGTTTCCTGGAGTCACCAATAGAGGAAGTGCGCCCCCGGGAGGAAGTGCACCACAAACTGTGGACCAATCTCAGTAAAGAGAGGGAGTGCGCAGCCAACAGGGAATTTAGGAGAAGCCAGTTGGTTAGGTGGGTGGCTCCAGACTGAGGTGTCTGTGCCCTGCTGCCTTCGGGAGCCCATGCCCTGAGAACGTGATTGCAACAGCACAGGGCTCCAGATCCTAGGGCCCTGATCGAACACAGCTGTAGATCCTGCTGTCCCCCCCCCCCCGTCCCCGGACAGGAGGAAGCAGGGAGGGCACAGAACAGGGAGGACTTTCCTGCTACTGGGCACCCCCAAGCTGTGCAGATCAGAGCACCCATGCCTGCCCCTAGGCCAGTGTGGACTGCAGACTGTGGTAGTTACTGGTGGGGAGCTGACTCCAGAGCTGGAAATCAGCCTGAGGCCATTGTTGTTGTTCCTCCTGTTTCACCCCAACCCTGGAAGGAGTGGGGACACAAGGGAACAGAGGCCTCATAGGATAAACAGCTCCCACTGAGCCCCGCACCTGGTGGGGGTGGAGCATATCCTCCAGGTATACATACCTGAAAATCAGCACAGCAGACCCTTCCCCCAGAAGACCAACTGGAAAAACAGGGGAAGAGTAAGTTCTTGACCAAACAGCACTGGGAAGCTCCAGGGGAAGTCAAGGGATTTAGTGTATATAGAACTAGAGGGCACCCCTCCTTTTTTCCCCCTTTTTCCAGTACAACTAGTTTTTATATCAGACTAAAAATTTCCAATATTTTTTCTTTTCCCACCTTAACTACAATATATTACCACCTTTTCATTTTTGTTTCTTCCTTTTAAACTTTCATATTTCTACAATTACATGTCTTAGATATATTTTCCACTTCTAGATTCCCTTCAACATACTCAACTTAATTTGGGGGGATACATGAGATATGTTTTGTTTGTTTATTTGTTATGTGTTTTTTGTTTTCTCTGCCTCATTTTGTTCTACAGTGGCAGAAGTTAATATCTTCTAAAACATGACCAGCATGCACCAAGAACCAAGTGGTATAACGTGCTGATTCATTCTGTGAGATTATATTCTCTCTTCATTCACATCCTGCCCCCTACTTTTATTTCATTTATGTTTTGGTGGTCATTGATGGGGGTCTCTACAAGTATTTTTGGTTTATATAAATTTGGGACTGAGCATCTTCTAACATAAAGAATTTATACACTCAGAACAAAGAGGATCACCCTTTAGGACCCCTCAGGTACACTACATTCTCCCTCCAGGACAACTTCTTCACCACCACCATCTCCCAATAACCCCCCCCCCCGCTTTTTTTCTCTTCTTTTTTTTCTTGTTTTTCTCTTTACTTTTGCTTTTTTTCTCTTTTATTTTTTTTCTTCTCTTTGGGATTCCTGGCCTTTTATAATTTACTTACATTATTTTAAAATTTGTTTTTCACTTTAGTGGTCCTTTTGTTTTATTTCATTCTGTTGTTTGTTTTCATTTTCTGGTCTCTGACATCATCAGAATCATCTACTGTGAAATTGAATTAGGTCGTGGTTATTATTCTTGAATCACCCCCCCCCCATACAGCCACTCTGCACTGAGCAAAATGACTAGAAGGAACAACTCACCACAAGAGAAAGAATCAGAAACAGTACTCTCTGCCACAGAGTTACAGAATATGGATGCAATTCGATGTTAAAAAACCAATTCAGAAGCACTATTATGAAGCTACTGGTGGCTCTGGAAACAAGCATAAAGATTTCAAGAGACTTCATGACTGCGGAATTTAGATCTCATCAGGCTGAAATTAAAAATCAATTAAATGAGATGAAATCCAAACCGGAGGTCCTAAGGACCAGGGTTAAAGAGGTGGAAGAAAGAGTGAGCAACATAGAAAAGTTGATGGCAAGGAAGGAAGTTCAGGAAACAAGAGAAAAACAATTAAAAGTCCATGAGGAGGGCAGCCCGGGTGGCTCAGTGGTTTAGCACCACCTTCAGCCCAGGGCATGATCCTGAAGACCTGGGATTGAGTTCCACATCAGGATCCCTGCATGGAGCCTGCTTCTTCTTCTGTCTCTCTCTCTCTCTCTCTCTCTCTTTCTCTCTCATGAATAAATAAATAAAATCTTTAAAAAAAGACCACGAGGAAAGGTTCAGGGAAATAAGTGATAGCCTCAGAAAGAAAAATCTATGTATAATTGCAGTTCCAGAGAGCGCCAAGATGAATAGAGGGCCAGAAAGCATATTTGAACAAATCATAGCTGAGAACATCTCAAATTCAGGAGGAAAACAGGCATTCAGATCCAGGAGATAGAGAGGTCCTCCCCCCCCCCCCAAATCACTAAAAAACGTTCAATACCTCGACATTTAATGGTGAAACTTGCAAATTCCAAAGATAAAGAGAAAATCCTTAAGCAGCAAGAGACAAGAGATTTCTGACTTATATGGGGAGAAATATTAGATTAACAGCAGACCTCTCAACAGAGACCTGGCAGGCCAGAGGGGCATGGCAGGATATATTCAAGGTACTAAATTAGAACATACAGCCAAGAATATTTTATCCAGCAAGACTTTCATTCAGAATAGAAGGACAGATAAAGAGCTTCCAAGAGAGGCATAAACTGAAAGAATATGTGACCACCAAAGCAGCTCTGCAAGAAATATTAAGGGGGACTCTGTAAAAGAAAGAGAAAGCCCAAAGAAGTAATCCACAAAAACAGGGACTGAATAGGTATGATGATGACTCTAAATTCATATCTTTCATTACCTACTCTGAACATGAATAGGCTAAACGATGCCATCAAAAGACACAAGGTTTCAGACTGGATAAAAAAGTAAGACCCATCTACTTGCTGTCTATAAGAGACTCATTTTAGACCTAAGGATACCTGCAGCCTGAAAATGAAAGGTTGGAGAACCATTTACCATTCAAATAGTCCTCAAAAGAAAGTTCGGGTAGCAATCCTCATATCAGATAAATTCAAGTTTATCCCAAAGACTGTAGTAAGAGATGAAGAGGGACACTATATCATACTTAAAGGGTCTATCCAAAAAGAAAACCTAACCATCATGAATATTTATGATATTCATGTGGGAATCCTACATGAATCCTAATGTGGGAGCTGCCAAGTATACCAATCAATTAATAAGCAAAGTAAAGGCATACTTAGATAATACTACACTAATAGTAGGAGACTTCAACATGACACTTTCTGCAAATGGCAGATTTTCTAAGCACAACATCTCCAAAGAAACAAGAGCTTTAAATGATACACTGGACCAGATGGATTTCACAGATACATACAGAACTTTACATCTGAACGCAACTGACTACACATTCTTCTCAAGTGCACATGGAACTTTCTCCAGAATAGACCACATACTGCATCACAAATCAGGTCTCAACCGATACCAAAAGACTGGAATTGTCTACCTGCATATTTTCAGACCACAATGCTTTGAAACTAAACTCAAACACAATAAGAAATTTGGAAGAACAACCCGTGGAGGTTAAAGAGCATCCTGCTGAAACATGAAAGGGTCAACCAGCAAATTAGAAAAGAATTAAAAAGATTCATGGAAACTAATAAAAATGAATATACAACCATTCAAAATCTTTGGGATACAGCAAAAGCAGTTCTAAGAGGGAAATGCATCACAATACAAGTATCCCTCAAAAAATTGGAGAAAACTCAAATACATAAGCTAACCTTGCAGCTAAAGGAACTGGAGAAAGAACAGCAAATAAGTCCTACATTAATCAGAAGAAGAGAAATAATAAAGATTCGAGTAAGAACTCAAAAAATAGATACCAGAAGAATTTTAGAGCAGATCAATAAAGCCAGGAGTTGGTTCTTTGAAAGAATTAATAGGATAGATAAACCATTAGCCAGTCTTATTAAAAACAAAAGAGAAAAGACTCAAGTTAATAAAATCATGAATGAAAGAGATCACAACCAATACCAAGAAAATACAAGTGATTTTAAAAACTTCTTATGAGCAGCTATACACCATTAAATACAGAATTTCATTTTATTTTTTTCTAAAGATTTTATTTATTTATTCATGAGAGAAACAGAGAGAAAAAGAGGCAGAGACACATAGGCAGAGGGAGAAGCAGGCTCCATGCAAAAAGGGAGCCCGACATGGGACTCCATCCTGGGTCTCCAGGACCACACCGTGGGCTGAAGGAGGGGCTAAACCACTAAGCCACCCGGCCTGCCTTCCTTCATTTCTTTTAATCCCTGCATACAAACTGTCCTCTGAAACATTTCTGGTTTATAATATATATTTCTCAAGGCTTCAACCCCTATTACTATTCCATTGTCACAATTTTATTTCATTCTCTATCATTTTACTCCTTCTGTGGAACAAGTTCATAGAGGGTTTCCTGACTCATGTCTCAGTAATGCCATCAATCCAATTATTTACATGAGTTACTTAATTATCTCTCTATAACCATTTTGATCCCATTACTATTCTGCTTAACACTTGCAATGGTAATGATTCCTGGTAATATAGTCCAAACGATTTATTGTGGCATGCATAGTCCTTTATAATTTGATCCCCATCAATCTCTCTAGAGTGCTATTTCCTTCCTCAAAAGCCTATCATTTTTCCAAAAAAGACATTTTTTTCCTCCAGTCATGCAAACTAAATTCCAGATGTACTGAACTTTCTTGAATATGCCATGCGCATTCATATCTTTATGCCTTTGCACTTGTATAGAATGCCCTTTCTTCTCTTATCCTAGAAAAATCCTATTTCAAGATTAAGCTTATTATTGCCTTTCTCATGAAGCCTTTCCATGTTTTTCCACAGTTATTTCTTCCCTTTTTAGTTTTCCCACAGCGTTTTGTCCATGACTTTCTTTTTTTTTTAAGGTTTTATTTATTTATTCATGAGAGACACAGAAAGGGAGGCAGAGACACAGGCAGAGGAAGGTGAAGCAGGCTTCATGCAAGGAGTCTGATGTGGGACTCGATCCTGGGAATCCAGGATCAGGCCTGGAGCTAAAGGCAGATGTTTAACCACTGGCCCACCCAGGTGTCCCTGTCTATGCCTTTTTTAAATAGTACTTATCAGAGAAGATTTATTTAGATCTATGTTGTCTTCTTCCACTATATTGCATGCTTTTTTAAATTAAAATTTTATTTATTTATTCATGAGAGACACACAGAGAGAGGCAAAGACATAGGCAGAGGTAGAAGCAGATGCAGAACGTGATCCCTGTTGGACCCTGGCTCACAGGTGCCAACGTGTCCCGGTGGACGCCCCAGAGACTCAGACCCCAGACAGGCAGATGCAATTAGCAAGAGGGTTTATTGAACGTTTGCGCAAACGGGCTCTCCGCCTCCGAGGAGGAAAAGAGCCCCGATTAGCAATTACAGGGATCTTTTAAAGGCAAAAGGAAAGAAACCGCCTAAAGACAAAAGAACCTCGGCAGTCGCATGGCATCCAGGTTGATTTCGGGGAGGGTCAACATGAACCTATTCAGGGACATTCCAATCAGGGTGTGGGGGGAATGGTTTTCTTATTGTGAACAGAATGCTTTTAGTTGCTAAAATTTCAGGAAGGCGCCTGGATGGGCTGCCTCTGGATTAGGGCTGGCCCTACTTACAAGGGGGGAGGTTTCTTCAATCCCCAGGCCCTGGGATCACGACCTGAGCCAAAGGCGGATGCTCGGTCACTGAGTCACCCAGGTGTCTCTGAGGCAGAGACCTTAGTCAAATTTGTGTCTTCAGCATCCCATAGAGCCATAAATGTTTATTAAGTAGTTTTCATCAAAATCAAAGAGCTCAAAGCATAATGTTTAGTTTTTTATTCAGAGTTATTAATATGCCCATATATGTATATTTAATTTTAT
Source organism: Nyctereutes procyonoides (assembly GCF_905146905.1). NCBI lineage: Eukaryota > Metazoa > Chordata > Mammalia > Carnivora > Canidae > Nyctereutes > Nyctereutes procyonoides. Next base: position 70,637,584 of record NW_026575125.1, read on the forward strand.
ATTGACTATAATTCACAAATAGACAAAATTCACTTATTTTTCTGAATTATTCACTTTCAAAGGTAGTCAGATGACAAGATAAATTTAATTTTTCATTTTTTTAATTTAAAAATTAAAAAAAACAATCAAGACTCATTTCCATCTACTTTTTTCTCTTTGAACTTTAATTTCATAAATAGACCACTTATCAAGCTACTTTTAAACTTTGATCTTAATTATTGGGTATAATAACTATCAGTTTAGCTGTAGGGGTATATTGGTATTATTGATATGATAATTAAATATAAAATGATTAGCCTATCAAAAATGTACTAATCAACTTCTTCCAAACACAACCATTTATAGCTGATTGGTCAAAATATTATGAGCTGTAACTTTAATTACTTTACATTGGGTTACACTTTTTATTGCTTTATGTAGCATTTCTCTATTTCAAAAAATACTATAGGGGCACCTATGTGGATCAGTCATTTAAGTGTCTGCCTTTAGTTCAGTTCATGATATCAGGGATTGAGTTCCATATCTGGCTCTGCTCAGCGGGGAGTCTGCTTCTCCCTCTACTCCTCCCCCGTTCATGTACTTTCTCACTCTCTTGCTCTCAAAAAAATGCATAAAATCTTTAAAAACAAAAGTACTGGGGTGCCTGGGTGGTTCAGTCAGTTAAGCGTCTGCCTTCAACTCAGGTCCTGGGATCAAGCCTGGTATTGGACTCCCTGCTCAGTAGGGAGTCTGCTTCTCCTGCTCTGCTGCTACCCATGCTCACACTGTGTGTGTGTGTGTGTGTGTGTGTGTGTGTGTGTCTCAAATAAATAAATAAATAAAGTCTTTACAAAAATATAAATAAAAAATAAAAAACAAAACTAATGTATCTTTCATGTTGATTTAATTTAGAACAAGAAAAACACTGGTAATATATTTTATGTGTTGATTGTTCACATAATAGAATTAGGAGATCATGTCAAGAAAGGAGAATGCAAACTGTGGATAAGAGTTTACTGTTGCAAAATACAATAAAATGCTATTGAGAAAGTTAACCATTCAGGGAGCAATTGCAAACTACTATGAAAATTGTGTTTAAATTGTTTAAATTGCCAGCTCTCATAGGAAATAGAGCATACTTTTTTAAAAAATGAAACCTTTGTTTTAAACTATTATGACTCCTAGATTTATTTTCTTTTTACTGCTTGTCACTGTGATACACACACACACACACACACACACACACATCAACTATGGTTAACATTTTTCAAGCTGAGGAGGAGGGGCAAGATGGCGGAAGAGTAGGGTCCCCAAATCACCTGTCCCCACCAAATTACCTAGATAACCTTCAAATCATCCTGAAAATCTACGAATTCGGCCTGAGATTTAAAGAGAGACCAGCTGGAAGCTACAGTGAGAAGAGTTCGCGCTTCTATCGAGGTAGGAAGACGGGGAAAAAGAAATAAAGGAACAAAAGGCCTCCGAGGGGGAGGGGCCCCGCGAGGAGCCGGGCTGAGGCCGGGGCGAGTGTCCCCAGGACAGGAGAGCCCCGTCCCGGAGGAGCAGGAGCTGCACCAACCTTCCCGGGCGGAAAGGGGCTCGCAGGGAGTTGGAGCAGGACCCAGGAGGGCGGGGATGCCCTCGGGCTCCCGGGGACACTAACAGACACCTGCGCCCCGGGAGAGTGCGCCGAGCTCCCTAAGGGCTGCAGCGCGCACGGCGGGGCCGGAGCAGCTCGGAGGGGCTCGGGAGCGGCTCCAGGGAGGGAGCTGCGGGGCGGGAGCACGAATCCCACAGCGCAGGCCCCGGAGCACAGGGCGCCGGGACACAGCCCAGGATCCGGCCTCCCCCGGGACAGGCAGAGGCCGGGAGGGCCCAGGACAGCAAGGACGCTCCTGCCCCGAGCTGAGCAGATCAGCGGCCCCGCCCCGGAGCCTCCAGGCCCTGGAGACTGAGAGCCCCATAGTTACTGCGGGGGCTGAATCCAGGCTTCCAGAGTTGCCATAGCAACTGCGGCTGTTCCTCCTGGGGCCTCACGGGGTAAACAACCCCCGCTGAGCCCTGCAGCAGGCAGGGGCAGAGCAGCTCCCCCAAGTGCTAACACCTGAAAATCAGCACAGCAGGCCCCTCCCCCAGAAGACCAGCTGGACGGACCAGTTCCAGGGGAAGTCAAGGGACTTAAAGTCTACAGATTCAGAAGATACTCCCCCGTGTTTTTTGTTTTTTTTTTCTTTTTTCTTTTCTTTTTGATTTCTGATTGCTTCCCCCACCCCCCTTTTTTTCACCTTTCTTTCTTTTTCTTTCTCTTTTTCTTCTCTTTTTTCCTTTTTTTTTCTTTTTCTTTTTTCTCTTTCTCTTTTCTTTCCTTCTCTCTCTTTCTCTCCTTTTCCCAATACAACTTGTTTTTGGCCACTCTGCACTGAGCAAAATGACTAGAAGGAAAACCTCACCTCAAAAGAAAGAATCAGAAACAGCCCTCTCTCCCACAGAGTTACAAAATCTGGATTACAATTCAATGTCAGAAAGCCAATTCAGAAGCACTATTATACAGCTACTGGTGGCTCTAGAAAAAAGCATTAAGGACTCACGAGACTTCATGACTGCAGAATTTAGATCCAATCAGGCAGAAATTAAAAATCAATTGAATGAGATGCAATCCAAACTAGAAGTCCTAACGACGAGGGTTAACGAGGTGGAAGAACGAGTGAGTGACATAGAAGACAAGTTAATGGCAAAGAGGGAAACTGAGGAAAAAAGAGACAGACAATTAAAAGACCATGAAGACAGATTAAGGGAAATAAATGACAGCCTAAGGAAGAAAAACCTACGTTTAATTGGGGTTCCCGAGGGCGCCGAAAGGGACAGAGGGCCAGAATATGTATTTGAACAAATCCTAGCTGAAAACTTTCCCAATCTGGGAAGGGAAACAGGCATTCAGATCCAGGAAATAGAGAGATCCCCCCCTAAAATCAATAAAAACCGTTCAACACCTCGACATCTAATAGTGAAGCTTGCAAATTCCAAAGATAAAGAGAAGATCCTTAAAGCAGCAAGAGACAAGAAGTCCCTGACTTTCATGGGGAGGAATATTAGGGTAACAGCAGACCTCTCCACAGAGACCTGGCAGGCCAGAAAGGGCTGGCAGGATATATTCAGGGTCCTAAATGAGAAGAACATGCAACCAAGAATACTTTATCCAGCAAGGCTCTCATTCAAAATGGAAGGAGAGATAAAGAGCTTCCAAGACAGGCAGGAACTGAAAGAATATGTGACCTCCAAACCAGCTCTGCAAGAAATTTTAAGGGGGACTCTTAAAATTCCCCTTTAAAGAAGTTCAGTGGAACAATCCACAAAAACAAGGACTAAATAGATATCATGATGACACTAAACTCATATCTGTCAATAGTAACTCTGAACGTGAACGGGCTTAATGACCCCATCAAAAGGCGCAGGGTTTCAGACTGGATAAAAAAGCAGGACCCATCTATTTGCTGTCTACAAGAGACTCATTTTAGACAGAAGGACACCTACAACCTGAAAATAAAAGGTTGGAGAACCATTTACCATTCAAATGGTTCTCAAAAGAAAGCAGGGGTAGCCATCCTTATATCAGATAAACTAAAATTTACCCCGAAGACAGTAGTGAGAGACGAAGAGGGACACTATATCATACTTAAAGGATCTATCCAGCAAGAGGACTTAACAATCCTCAATATATATGCCCCGAATGTGGGAGCTGCCAAATACTTAAACGAATTATTAACCAAAGTGAAGAAATACTTAGATAATAATACACTTATACTTGGTGACTTCAATCTAGCTCTTTCTACCCTCGATAGGTCTTCTAAGCACAACATCTCCAAAGAAACGAGAGCTTTAAATGATACACTGGACCAGATAGATTTCACAGATATCTACAGAACTTTACATCCAAACTCAACTGAATACACATTCTTCTCAAGTGCACATGGAACTTTCTCCAGAATAGACCACATACTGGGTCACAAATCGGGTCTGAACCGATACCAAAAGATTGGGATCGTCCCCTGCATATTCTCAGACCATAACGCCTTGAAATTAGAACTCAATCACAAGAAGAAGTTTGGAAGGACATCAAACACGTGGAGGTTAAGGACCATCCTGCTAAAAGATAAAAGGGTCAACCAGGAAATTAAGGAAGAATTAAAAAGATTCATGGAAACTAATGAGAATGAAGATACAACTGTTCAAAATCTTTGGGATGCAGCAAAAGCAGTCCTGAGGGGGAAATACATCGCAATACAAGCATCCATTCAAAAACTGGAAAGAACTCAAATACAAAAGCTAACCTTACACATAAAGGAGCTAGAGAAGAAGCAGCAAATCGACCCGACGCCCAGCAGAAGAAGAGAGTTAATTAAAATTCGAGCAGAACTCAACGAAATTGAGACCAGAAGAACTGTGGAACAGATCAATAGAACCAGGAGTTGGTTCTTTGAAAGAATTAATAAGATAGATAAACCATTAGCCAACCTTATTAAAAAGAAGAGAGAGAAGACTCAAATTAATAAAATCATGAATGAGAAAGGAGAGATCACTACCAACACCAAGGAAATACAAACGATTTTAAAAACATATTATGAACAGCTCTACGCCAATAAATTAGGCAATCTAGAAGAAATGGACGCATTCCTGGAAAGCCACAAACTACCAAAACTGGAGCAGGAAGAAATAGAAAACCTGAACAGGCCAATAACCAGGGAGGAAATTGAAGAAGTCATCAAAAACCTCCCAAGACACAAGAGTCCAGGGCCAGATGGCTTCCCAGGGGAATTCTATCAAACGTTTAAAGAAGAAATCATACCTATTCTACTAAAGCTGTTTGGAAAGATAGAAAGAGATGGAGTACTTCCAAATTCATTCTATGAGGCCAGCATCACCTTAATTCCAAAACCAGACAAAGACCCCACCAAAAAGGAGAATTACAGACCAATATCCCTAATGAACATGGATGCAAAAATTCTCAACAAGATACTAGCCAATAGGATCCAACAACACATTAAGAAAATTATTCACCATGACCAAGTAGGATTTATCCCCGGGACACAAGGCTGGTTCAACACTCGTAAAACAATCAATGTGATTCATCATATCAGCAAGAGAAAAACCAAGAACCATATGATCCTCTCATTAGATGCAGAGAAAGCATTTGACAAAATACAGCATCCATTCCTGATCAAAACTCTTCAGAGTGTAGGGATAGAGGGAACTTTCCTCGACATCTTAAAAGCCATCTACGAAAAGCCCACAGCAAATATCATTCTCAATGGGGAAGCACTGGGAGCCTTTCCCCTAAGATCAGGAACAAGACAGGGATGTCCACTCTCACCACTGCTATTCAACATAGTATTGGAAGTCCTAGCCTCAGCAATCAGACAACAAAAAGACATTAAAGGCATTCAAATTGGCAAAGAAGAAGTCAAACTCTCCCTCTTCGCTGATGACATGATACTCTACATAGCAAACCCAAAAGCCTCCACCCCAAGATTGCTAGAACTCATACAGCAATTTGGTAGCGTGGCAGGATACAAAATCAATGCCCAGAAATCAATGGCATTCCTATACACTAACAATGAGACTGAAGAAAGAGAAATTAAGGAGTCAATCCCATTTACAATTGCACCCAAAAGCATAAGATACCTAGGAATAAACCTAACCAAAGAGGTAAAGGATCTATACCCTAAAAACTATAGAACACTTCTGAAAGAAATTGAGGAAGACACAAAGAGATGGAAAAATATTCCATGCTCATGGATTGGCAGAATTAATATTGTGAAAATGTCAATGTTACCCAGGGCAATTTACACGTTAATGCAATCCCTATCAAAATACCATGGACTTTCTTCAGAGACTTAGAACAAATTATTTTAAGATTTGTGTGGAATCAGAAAAGACCCCGAATAGCCAGGGGAATTTTAAAAAAGAAAACCATATCTGGGGCATCACAATGCCAGATTTCAGGTTGTACTACAAAGCTGTGGTCATCAAGACAGTGTGGTACTGGCACAAAAACAGACACATAGATCAATGGAACAGAATAGAGAACCCAGAAGTGGACCCTGAACTTTATGGTCAACTAATATTCGATAAAGGAGGAAAGACGATCCACTGGAAGAAAGACAGTCTCTTCAATAAATGGTGCTGGGAAAATTGGACATCCACATGCAGAAGAATGAAACTAGACCACTCTCTTGCACCATACACAAAGATAAACTCAAAATGGATGAAAGATCTAAATGTGAGACAAGATTCCATCAAAATCCTAGAGGAGAACACAGGCAACACCCTTTTTGAACTTGGCCACAGTAACTTCTTGCAAGATACATCCACGAAAGCAAAAGAAACAAAAGCAAAAATGAACTATAGGGACTTCATCAAGATAAGAAGCTTTTGCACAGCAAAGGATACAGTCAACAAAACTCAAAGACAACCTACAGAATGGGAGAAGATATTTGCAAATAACATATCAGATAAAGGGCTAGTTTCCAAAATCTATAAAGAACTTATTAAACTCAACACCAAAGAAACAAACAATCCAATCATGAAATGGGCAAAAGACATGAAGAGAAATCTCACAGAGGAAGACATAGACATGGCCAACATGCACATGAGAAAATGCTCTGCATCACTTGCCATCAGGGAAATACAAATCAAAACCACAATGAGATACCACCTCACACCAGTGAGAATGGGGAAAATTAACAAGGCAGGAAACAACAAATGTTGGAGAGGATGCGGAGAAAAGGGAACCCTCTTACACTGTTGGTGGGAATGTGAACTGGTGCAGCCACTCTGGAAAACTGTGTGGAGGTTCCTCAAAGAATTAAAAATAGACCTGCCCTACGACCCAGCAATTGCACTGTTAGGGATTTACCCCAAAGATTCAGATGCAATGAAACGCCGGGACACCTGCACCCCGATGTTTCTAGCAGCCATGTCCACAATAGCCAAACTGTGGAAGGAGCCTCGGTGCCCATCGAAAGATGAATGGATAAAGAAGATGTGGTTTATGTATACAATGGAATATTACTCAGCCATTAGAAACGACAAATACCCACCATTTGCTTCAACGTGGATGGAACTGGAGGGTATTATGCTGAGTGAAGTAAGTCAATCGGAGAAGGACAAACAGTGTATGTTCTCATTCATTTGGGGAATATGAATAATAGTGAAGGGAATATAAGGGAAGGGAGAAGAAATGTGTGGGAAATATCAGAAAGGGACACAGAACATAAAGACTTCTAACTCTGGGAAATGAACTAGGGGTGGTGGAAGGGGAGGAGGGCGGGGGGTGGGGGTGAATGGGTGACGGGCACTGAGGGGGACACTTGACGGGATGAGCACTGGGTGTTATTCTGTATGTTGGTAAATTGAACAGCAATAAAAATTAATTTATTAAAAAAAAACATTTTTCAAGCTGTGAATTTAGCTTGCATAATTGTACATTTATGTAACAGATTCCAGTGGTACTTTCTGCTCTGTCCACAATAGCTATCAAATATAGTCCCTGCTAAGCTTTAGACTAATCTGCCATAATCATAAAATTAAATTGATTGGGACATAAAAGCACATCTCTGTAAACACAGAAATGAGTACTATTTTTTCTGGTTCTAGTAGTTGCTTGAATAATGTCTTTTTACATACTGTTAGTCATAGCAGAATGACCTATGCCTTACTAAGAAAATTGCCAATAAATGAAATATTACAGGAGGGAAAATTATCAACAAGGATTGATTAAATGTCCATTGTGTTACCAAAGCACTCTACTGAGCTCTAGGATAGAACCAGTGAGTAATAATAAATGTCCTTCTCATGATTTAGAAAGAACAAAATGATAATAAAGGACCTTAATGTTTAGGCTACATAACTGAAATTATGATTTCAAACTGGTTAATGTAAACTTTTGTGTCTGACTAAATGCAAAACAAAACTGAATTTTGATCCCAAGGTATTTCGTGTCATTAGTTAAGAACACTTTTACCTTTGCTCTCAATTTTTGATATTGACTACCTACACTCTGGCTGCAATCCAGCATGTTTATTTTAACTAAAAAAAAAAAAAAAGTTATTTTTGCTCTGGGAGCTGGTTATCTTGGAGATTGGCACTTCCCTATATGTCAAATTTGTTATTTCAGGGCAGTTGGTAATATTCAATTATTAGTTCATGTTAGTTGGATTAAGAGGGGACATGGCTACTTCAAAGGTAATGTGCTTCTTTTCATGCTGAGAACAATGTGAAGTCCATATGCTTAATGAGGCCCTGTTTTAAGGAGTTTGCAAATGAAGCTTTATTGTTTTACACTCCCTAGCGAATTGTATGATTATTTTAAAGTTTACAAAGACACCATAGAATGCACTAAAGACAAAATCTTTTCTCCTACTTTTTGTTTGCAGTGATGATTTAGCAAATTCTTTCTCCATTGTTATCTCAGTATTTAAAAAGGGTAGAGCAGCACAAATGACATCAACATATTATCATTAAACAAAGCATTAGATTTTCAACAATTTCAATAATTTTTTAAGGTCATTCTTCTAAATGAATGTAACTTGTTAGTATTTTATAGCTTAGATGGCTTTTCCATAATCTTTTTAGCTGAGTACTTTGTTTTGCTCCAGGCAATTCAATGAAAAATCATCTACTGAAATAGAAAATTCTGTTTATATGTTCACAAGAGACTAGTTTGAAACACACTTGATTTGGTAGACTATAAAATCAAATTGTTATCATAAGTGTTATCTTCTTTTGTTCCTTCGAATGCATATTCTGCTTTATTATATTTGAATATAGATTAATTTTCTCAAAACATACTATATAGGAATGATTTTTTAAAAGACTCAAATTCTAAAAATTTCCTAAAATGTCAAATTCATTTTAAAAATTAAGTTCTAATTATAAATGTTGGACTAATCCAGTTTTTAACCTTAACATATCTTTAGAATATCAAATAAAAAAAGTATTCACATAAATTTAGACTTAAGTGAAAAACAAAATTATTTTTATACTACTACTAACAAATGTAGCACATTACAAGTCAAATTCAGAGTGAAATTCAGTCATAAAAGGAAAGTTTTAAAACGACCATCAATAGAGGTGCCTGATGGCTCAGTCGATTGGGTGTCTGCGTTTGGCTTGGGTCATGATCTCAAGGTCCTGAGATCTAGCCCCATGTAGGGCTCCCTGCTCAGTGGGGACTCTGCTTCTCTCACTGCCCCTCACCCTGCTCTTGCTCAAGTGCACATGCACTCTCTCTCTCAAATAAAATCTTCAAAAAAATGAGCATAAACAAAGAAAGTGATTTGAGGGATCCCTGGGCTGTGCAGCGGTTTAGCACCTGCCTTTGGCCCAGGGCACGATCCGGAGACCTGGGATTGAATCCCACGTCAGGCTCCCAATGCATGGAGCCTACTTCTCCCTCTCCCTCTGTCTCTGCCTCTCTCTCTCTCTCTCTCTCTCTCTCTCTCTCTCTGTGACTATCATAAATAAATAAATTTAAAAAAAAAGAAAGTGATTTGATGGAAAGAATAAAGATTGTAGCCAAATAAAGCAAGCCACTCTCATCTTTATAGAAATGCTTCTTTTATTCATTTATTTTTCTCATTTCTGACTTACATAACTCTATTTTACATAATCTCACCTCAGTAATAATAACAATAATGATAATAGCTACTTTTAAGTTCATGCATACTATACTCCAGACACTATTCTATTTTAAAGTATTGAGCTATTTAATATTTACAATCATCTTATGAGACAGACACAATTTTTGTCTTAATTTTACAGATGTAGAAGCTGAATATAGAAAAATTTAGTGGTCTACCTCAGTAACAGAGGTGAGATTTGAGGCCAGGTCAGGATTTGAATATATGCATATGACTCCAGAGCCAGTAGGGTTAACCATTAAATATTGTGTCCTTTAACTATTTGGTTTATGTGCCTGTGGTTTTATGGTGAACATGTCAAGCAACAAACCATTATATGAAAAAAAAAGCTATGTTTTCCAGGAGCTTGTATTTTAAAGGCAGTATACAGGATGGACAAATGGAAATTTCTGGGTGCTTTGTCTTGGAAAGTTTAATCCAGTTTCTCTTTTCAGAAGTGATGAAGATGGGGTGAAGATAGAGGCAGAAATATGGTATGGTGACTATGTAGTAGTCATTCACTCAAACATTTTTTGAGTCTACTATGTCTGGTACTGATTAATACAAGCTTATATTTTGAAGATAATATTAATTTAATTGGGGAGTCAGATATGTCAACAAATAATTATACTGACATGATAATTATTATAGATGTTAATGGTGCCATGAGAACATAATAGAGGGATTGAATTAGATTAAAAAAAAGAAAAGTAGAAAAGAAAAAGTAGATACGAAAAAGAAAAGTTTGAAGTAAATGTTGTGTAATAGTTCCCATATTTGTCCCTTTCTAATGATTCTGTTAGTTTTAGGACCTAAGTGATTCTCCTTTTTAATCAAATCTAGGCTATAAGACATTTATGTCTTTATTTTTACTGTTTATACCACTTAAGTCTCAATGAACACTGCCTTACACTATGCCTTGAACAGACTAGTGCTCAGAACATAAATCTCAGTTTAAATGTCATTTCTTCAAAGATGCCTCCTTAATCCCCCTAGCTTAAGTCCCATGAGACCCCAAGTCATTATTTTATCACCTTATTTCATTTCCTTTATAATGCTTATCACTCTCAGAAATTATCTTCTTTAGATGTTTATCATATAGTGTTCCTCATTAGAACACAAGAACTAGGGCTATATTTATCTCCCCTCCCGCCACCCCCCCCCCCATATATTTGATGTGGGAAACAAAGGCAGAAGAAAAATTATTAAATTTCCCTACTCCCTACAGCCCATTGAAAAGTCCTTGAAATAGGTAGAATGATATTCCTCTAGGGAGTCAGCTGCCTAGGTGTCAATACTTTGCTAAGGGCAAAAGGCAAACATAGCCTGATTCCCAGGATCCTATAAGTCTATTTTAACATATGGAAATTCCTTTGGAAGCTTCCTTTTTCTCTACCCCACCCCCACCCCAAGATAAATGTTGGGAATCATCTCCCAAGCATATAACCCACCAATATACATCTGAAGGGTCTCATGACTCAGGTTTTATTAGACAGTAATAAATGATCTTTTCCCAACAATAGCTAGCCCCTTCAAGGTCCTGGGAACTTTGCTTCCAAAATTCGGTAGAGGCTTACACTATCCCTAACCCCCTCCCAACTTGAAAGTGTATAATGGACCACTCCTGATGACCTCAGTGCAACTCTTTCTGCCCATGGATCCTGTCCCTGTGCTTTAATAAAACTACCTTTTTGCACCAAAGACTTCTCAGGAATTCTTTCTTGGCCCTCAGGTTCAAAACCTAACATCTTTCCTACACATACTCAGCAACAGAACATACTTGACACATAGTATGAGTTTAATACAAGAATTTTATATCCTGATGAGTTATGAAATAAATTGCATAGCCATCAATTAAATTTTGATTAAACCCAAATTAATAAATTGTCATTTGCCTTCAGTTATAATCTTATTCTTTGAGGCTTCTTAAAACTCCATAATATGTTTTTCAACTTTATTGAAGTATAATTAGAACACAAAAAATTCATCCATTTTAATTGCTTCATTCCATACATTTTGACATGCGTATACATTTGTGTAAACACCAAAAACAATTATAGCTCTTTGCAATCAACTGTCCTTATGCCTTTACAGTTAACAAATAATATGATTTTTATTATGAGTTAGGGACAAATGGGGCTAGGCAGGGCTAGGTAGGGAGCCATGGAAGTAGGCTCATAAAAATCCCAAAAATGCTGAAGTGTAAGGAAACCAGAGATGAGGAAACAAGCCAGACCACCCTGCCCTAAGGTAACCAACAAAATCATCAGACCTTAAAAAAGAAGTAAGCCATTAGAGATGTTATCACTAATCCCTACTCAGTGGTGATATCAATGGATATGTTAAAAGGATTTAGGTTTCCTGATTAGGCTCTCAATAAAGACCAACACTCAGTGGCAACCCTGTTAGGACCTCTCTCCTGAGAGCTTTCTCTGTATCTTTACTTAGTAAACTTCTATTGCTTTACTCCCCTTTGCCTGCTACATTCATTCTTCAACTCTGTGAGACAGAACCAAGCTCTCCCATATCATTTATATAGATAATTTTGCTCCATTTTGAACTTCATATTATAAAATGTATTCTTTCATATCTGATTTATTTTCTTCAATAGAATGGTTTTGAGACTCATAATTATTCAATATTACACATATTGGTGGTTTTGTTGTTGTTGAGTAGCATTCCATTGTATAAATATGACATAGTTTTAGAATGTAGGTGAGTTGGTGGTGGGGTGAGGTCTGGAGCCAATGGCCAAGTATTCCTGAGATGTCTTTGATGCAAAAAAGGTGATTTTATTAAAACACTGGGGCAAGAGCCATGAGCAGAAAGAGCTGCTGCACTGGGGCTGTGAGAAGTGATTAATTATATACTTGGGAGTTGGGGGAGGTAAGGAAAAAGGGAGGTTTTTTTTTTAATTTATTTATGATAGTCACACACACACACAGAGAGAGAGAGAGAGGCAGAGACACAGGCAGAGGGAGAAGCAGGCTCCATGCACCGGGAGCCCGACGTGGGATTCGATCCCGGGTCTCCAGGATCCCGCCCTGGGCCAAAGGCAGGCACCAAACCGCTGCGCCACCCAGGGATCCCAAAAGGGAGGTTTTCAAAAGAACTTTCACATGCTAAAGAGGACCTACAAGACATTGGAGGCCATTGTCAAGTTAAGGTTTTTCCTTTAGTAAAGTATTAACACTAAAATAGTTGGGAGTTTCCTTCTGGAAGTTAGGTTATTGATAAGAATGCTTATTTTCTTATAAATCACTAAGACATTTGTAAACTAAGGAAGACACGCCTTGCAGGACTATAATCTCTATACGTTAACCATTTGTTTTTCCTTCTCTTAGATTTAGGGCAGACAGGAGTGCCTGAGGAATGACAAACATAACCCCACCTAGGATTCGAGGGTGTATTGTGGGGTCTCAGCTTGTACTTTGCCTTCAGTTTGCTTTCTGTACCCTCATCAAATACACCACAATTGATTGCTTCTAGTTTTGGCTATTCATAGATATAGATTTTTATTTCTTTATTTAAACGCCTAAGCATAGATCATCATATCGTAAGAATTTGTCAAATTGTTTTCCAAAGTGACTGGGCCATTTTGCACCCCATCAACAATGTATGAGGATTACATATTCTCACCACCACTTTGTACTGTCAGAGTTTAAAATTTTATTCATTCCAATGTGTGAGTAATGGCTTTTTATTGTGATTTTGTTTTGAATTTTCCTAATGAATAATGTTTACTATCTTTTTATGTGCTAATTAACCATTCATTGCTGCATTTTCATTTGTAAGGTATCTGTTCAAATTGTTGCCCTTAATATATCTATTGGACTGTTTGTCTTCTATGGGAGATCGAGATCGAATTATGCCCTTTTCCCCATGTCTACATCTTAATTTCCTAAACCTGTGTTTATATAGCAAAATGGACTTTACATATGTGATTAAATATTTTGAGATGAGGAAATAACTCTAAATTATCCCAATGTGATCAATCTAGTCACAAGGGTCTTAATAAAAGTGAAGAAGGAGGATCAGAGGCAGAAAAAGAAATGTGGTCATGGAAGTAGAAGAGAGAGAGAGATTTTCAGAGAGGTAAAGAGAGATATTTGAAAGATGCTATGCCATTGAGCTTTAAGGTGGAGAAAATGGTCTACGACATGGAATGCTTGTAGCCTCTATAAACTGAAAATGGCAAAGAAACAGGTTCTCTCCTAGACCCATCAGAAGGAATGCAGCCCTGCCAACACCTTGATTTTAGGATTTTTGACCTGCAGAGCTGTAAGATAAATTTATGTTGCTTTTATGCCACTAAGTTTTTAGTAATTTATTATAGCAGCAATAAAACACTAAAATGTCTTCTTACTGAGTTTTACGAACTCTTAATATATTCTGTATACAAGTCATGTCAGATATATATAATACAAATTCCTTAGTCAGTGGCTACAATTTCCTACTCTTTGGCTTGCCTTTTTATAATTGAGAAGAGAAAGTTAATTTGATAAAGTCCATTTTCTTTTATATGGCTATGTTTTCCTACCCTTTGGCTTGCCTTTTTATTATTGAGAAGTGAAAGTTAATTTGATAAAGTCAATTTTCTTTTATGATTATAGTTTTTGTGCTTTGAATAACCAATCTTTGTCAACTTCAAATTGACAAAGATATTCTACTGTTTTGTACCAAGTATTTTTACATTTCATGTTTTATGTATAGTTCTATGATTCATTTGCAGTTAATATTTGCGTATGCTGTGAGGTACTAATCAAAATGCCATACACAGTATGTAAATAAATGAATATTGTCCAATAAAACTTTATTATTGTTTTTTTATTTTAATAAATCAATTTTTTATTGGTGTTCAATTTACCAACATACAAAATAACAACCAGTGCTCATCCCGTCAAGTGTCCCCCTCAGTGCCCGTCACCCATTCACCCCCACCCCCCGCCCTCCTCCCCTTCCACCACCCCTAGTTCATTTCCCAGAGTTAGGAGTCTTTATGTTCTGTGTCCCTTTCTGATATTTCCCACACATTTCTTCTCCCTTCCCTTATATTCCCTTTCACTATTATTCATATTCCCCAAATGAATGAGAACATACACTGTTTGTCCTTCTCCGATTGACTTACTTCACTCAGCATAATACCCTCCAGTTCCATCCACGTTGAAGCAAATGGTGGGTATTTGTCATTTCTAATGGCTGAGTAATATTCCATTGTATACATAAACCACATCTTCTTTATCCATTCATCTTTCGATGGACACCGAGGCTCCTTCCACAGTTTGGCTATTGTGGACATGGCTGCTAGAAACATCGGGGTGCAGGTGTCCCGGCGTTTCATTGCATCTGAATCTTTGGGGTAAATCCCTAACAGTGCAATTGCTGGGTCGTAGGGCAGGTCTATTTTTAACTCTTTGAGGAACCTCCACACAGTTTTCCAGAGTGGCTGCACCAGTTCACATTCCCACCAACAGTGTAAGAGGGTTCCCTTTTCTCCGCATCCTCTCCAACATTTGTTGTTTCCTGCCTTGTTAATTTTCCCCATTCTCACTGGTGTGAGGTGGTATCTCATTGTGGTTTTGATTTGTATTTCCCTGATGGCAAGTGATGCAGAGCATTTTCTCATGTGCATGTTGGCCATGTCTATGTCTTCCTCTGTGAGATTTCTCTTCATGTCTTTTGCCCATTTCATGATTGGATTGTTTGTTTCTTTGCTGTTGAGTTTAATAAGTTCTTTATAGATTTTGGAAACTAGCCCTTTATCTGATATGTTATTTGCAAATATCTTCTCCCATTCTGTAGGTTGTCTTTGAGTTTTGTTGACTGTATCCTTTGCTGTGCAAAAGCTTCTTATCTTGATGAAGTCCCAATAGTTCATTTTTGCTTTTGTTTCTTTTGCTTTCGTGGATGTATCTTGCAAGAAGTTACTGTGGCCAAGTTCAAAAAGGGTGTTGCCTGTGTTCTCCTCTAGGATTTTGATGGAATCTTGTCTCACATTTAGATCTTTCATCCATTTTGAGTTTATCTTTGTGTATGGTGCAAGAGAGTGGTCTAGTTTCATTCTTCTGCATGTGGATGTCCAATTTTCCCAGCACCATTTATTGAAGAGACTGTCTTTCTTCCAGTGGATCGTCTTTCCTCCTTTATCGAATATTAGTTGACCATAAAGTTCAGGGTCCACTTCTGGGTTCTCTATTCTGTTCCATTGATCTATGTGTCTGTTTTTGTGCCAGTACCACACTGTCTTGATGACCACAGCTTTGTAGTACAACCTGAAATCTGGCATTGTGATGCCCCCAGCTATGGTTTTCTTTTTTAAAATTCCCCTGGCTATTCGGGGTCTTTTCTGATTCCACACAAATCTTAAAATAATTTGTTCTAACTCTCTGAAGAAAGTCCATGGTATTTTGATAGGGATTGCATTGAACGTGTAAATTGCCCTGGGTAACATTGACATTTTCACAATATTAATTCTGCCAATCCATGAGCATGGAATATTTTTCCATCTCTTTGTGTCTTCCTCAATTTCTTTCAGAAGTGTTCTATAGTTTTTAGGGTATAGATCCTTTACCTCTTTGGTTAGGTTTATTCCTAGGTATCTTATGCTTTTGGGTGCAATTGTAAATGGGATTGACTCCTTAATTTCTCTTTCTTCAGTCTCATTGTTAGTGTATAGAAATGCCATTGATTTCTGGGCATTGATTTTGTATCCTGCCATGCTACCAAATTGCTGTATGAGTTCTAGCAATCTTGGGGTGGAGGCTTTTGGGTTTTCTATGTAGAGTATCATGTCATCGGCGAAGAGGGAGAGTTTGACTTCTTCTTTGCCAATTTGAATGCCTTTAATGTCTTTTTGTTGTCTGATTGCTGAGGCTAGGACTTCCAATACTATGTTGAATAGCAGTGGTGAGAGTGGACATCCCTGTCTTGTTCCTGATCTTAGGGGAAAGGCTCCCAGTGCTTCCCCATTGAGAATGATATTTGCTGTGGGCTTTTCGTAGATGGCTTTTAAGATGTCGAGGAAAGTTCCCTCTATCCCTACACTCTGAAGAGTTTTGATCAGGAATGGATGCTGTATTTTGTCAAATGCTTTCTCTGCATCTAATGAGAGGATCATATGGTTCTTGGTTTTTCTCTTGCTGATATGATGAATCACATTGATTGTTTTACGAGTGTTGAACCAGCCTTGTGTCCCGGGGATAAATCCTACTTGGTCATGGTGAATAATTTTCTTAATGTGTTGTTGGATCCTATTGGCTAGTATCTTGTTGAGAATTTTTGCATCCATGTTCATCAGGGATATTGGTCTGTAATTCTCCTTTTTGGTGGGGTCTTTGTCTGGTTTTGGAATTAAGGTGATGCTGGCCTCATAGAATGAATTTGGAAGTACTCCATCTCTTTCTATCTTTCCAAACAGCTTTAGTAGAATAGGTATGATTTCTTCTTTAAACGTTTGATAGAATTCCCCTGGGAAGCCATCTGGCCCTGGACTCTTGTGTCTTGGGAGGTTTTTGATGACTGCTTCAATTTCCTCCCTGGTTATTGGCCTGTTCAGGTTTTCTATTTCTTCCTGTTCCAGTTTTGGTAGTTTGTGGCTTTCCAGGAATGCGTCCATTTCTTCTAGATTGCCTAATTTATTGGCGTATAGCTGTTCATAATATGTTTTTAAAATCGTTTGTATTTCCTTGGTGTTGGTAGTGATCTCTCCTTTCTCATTCATGATTTTATTAATTTGAGTCTTCTCTCTCTTCTTTTTAATAAGGTTGGCTAATGGTTTATCTATCTTATTAATTCTTTCAAAGAACCAACTCCTGGTTCTGTTGATCTGTTCCACAGTTCTTCTGGTCTCAATTTCGTTGAGTTCTGCTCGAATTTTAATTAACTCTCTTCTTCTGCTGGGCGTAGGGTCGATTTGCTGCTTTTTCTCTAGCTCCTTTATGTGTAAGGTTAGCTTTTGTATTTGAGTTCTTTCCAGTTTTTGAATGGATGCTTGTATTGCGATGTATTTCCCCCTTAGGACTGCTTTTGCTGCATCCCAAAGATTTTGAACGGTTGTATCTTCATTCTCATTAGTTTCCATGAATCTTTTTAATTCTTCCTTAATTTCCTGGTTGACCCTTTCATCTTTTAGCAGGATGGTCCTTAACCTCCACGTGTTTGAGGTCCTTCCAAACTTCTTCTTGTGATTGAGTTCTAATTTCAAGGCATTATGGTCTGAGAATATGCAGGGGACGATCCCAATCTTTTGGTATCGGTTCAGACCCGATTTGTGACCCAGTATGTGGTCTATTCTGGAGAAAGTTCCATGTGCACTTGAGAAGAATGTGTATTCAGTTGAGTTTGGATGTAAAGTTCTGTAGATATCTGTGAAATCCATCTGGTCCAGTGTATCATTTAAAGCTCTCGTTTCTTTGGAGATGTTGTGCTTAGAAGACCTATCAGGGTAGAAAGAGCTAGATTGAAGTCACCAAGTATAAGTGTATTATTATCTAAGTATTTCTTCACTTTGGTTATTAATTGGTTTAAATATTTGGCAGCTCCCACATTCGGGGCATATATATTGAGGATTGTTAAGTCCTCTTGTTGGATAGATCCTTTAAGTATGATATAGTGTCCCTCTTCATCTCTCACTACAGTCTTCGGGTAAATTTTAGTTTATCTGATATAAGGATGGCTACCCCTGCTTTCTTTTGAGGACCATTTGAATGGTAAATGGTTCTCCAACCTTTTATTTTCAGGTTGTAGGTGTCCTTCTGTCTAAAATGAGTCTCTTGTAGACAGCAAATAGATGGGTCCTGCTTTTTTATCCAGTCTGAAACCCTGCGCCTTTTGATGGGGTCATTAAGCCCGTTCACGTTCAGAGTTACTATTGACAGATATGAGTTTAGTGTCATCATGATATCTATTCAGTCCTTGTTTTTGTGGATTGTTCCACTGAACTTCTTCTTAAAGGGGAATTTTAAGAGTCCCCCTTAAAATTTCTTGCAGAGCTGGTTTGGAGGTCACATATTCTTTCAGTTCCTGCCTGTCTTGGAAGCTCTTTATCTCTCCTTCCATTTTGAATGAGAGCCTTGCTGGATAAAGTATTCTTGGTTGCATGTTCTTCTCATTTAGGACCCTGAATATATCCTGCCAGCCCTTTCTGGCCTGCCAGGTCTCTGTGGAGAGGTCTGCTGTTACCCTAATATTCCTCCCCATAAAAGTCAGGGACTTCTTGTCTCTTGCTGCTTTAAGGATCTTCTCTTTATCTTTGGAATTTGCAAGCTTCACTATTAAATGTCGAGGTGTTGAACGGTTTTTATTGATTTTAGGGGGGATCTCTCTATTTCCTGGATCTGAATGCCTGTTTCCCTTCCCAGATTAGGAAAGTTTTCAGCTAGGATTTGTTCAAATACATATTCTGGCCCTCTGTCCCTTTCGGCGCCCTCGGGAACCCCAATTAAATGTAGGTTTTTCTTCCTCAGGCTGTCGTTTATTTCCCTTAATCTGTCTTCATGGTCTTTTAATTGTCTGTCTCTTTTTTCCTCAGTTTCCCTCTTTGCCATAACTTGTCTTCTATGTCACTCACTCGTTCTTCCACCTCGTTAACCCTCGTCGTTAGGACTTCTAGTTTGGATTGCATCTCATTCAATTGATTTTTAATTTCTGCCTGATTGGATCTAAATTCTGCAGTCATGAAGTCTCGTGAGTCCTTTATGCTTTTTTCTAGAGCCACCAGTAGCTGTATAATAGTGCTTCTGAATTGGCTTTCTGACATTGAATTGTAATCCAGATTTTGTAACTCTGTGGGAGAGAGGACTGTTTCTTTTTTTTTTTTTTTTGAAAAATAAATTTATTTTTTATTGGTGTTCAATTTGTCAACATACAGAATAACACCAGTGCTCATCCCGTCAGGTGCCCCCCTCAATGCCTGCCCCCCCAGTCACCACTCCCCACCCTCTTCCCTTCCACCACCCCTAGTTCGTTTCCAAGAGTTAGGAGTCTTCCATGTTCTGTCTCCCTTTCTGATATTTCCTACCCATTTCTTCTCCCTTCCCCTCTATTCCCTTTAACTATTATTTATATTCCCCAAATGAATGAGACCATATACTGTTTGAGAGGACTTTTTCTGATTCTTTCTTTTGAGGTGAGGTTTTCCTTCTAGTCATTTTGCTCAGTGCAGAGTGGCCAAAAACAAGTTGTATTGGGAAAAGGAGAAAAAGAGAGAGAGAGAAGGAAAGAAAAGAGAAAAAGAAAAAATAAAAAAGGAAGAAAAAAAAGGAAAAAAAGAGAAAGAAAAAGAAAGAAAGGTGAAAAAAATGGTGGGGGAAGCAATCAGAAATCAAAAAGAAAAAAAAAAAAACACACTAGGGAGTATCTTCTGTTTCTGTATACTTAAGTCCCTTGACTTCCCCTGGAACTTGTCCGTCAAGCTGGTCTTCTGGGGGGGCCTGTTGTGCTGATTTTCAGGTGTTAGCACTTGGGGCAGCTGCTCTGCCCCTGCCTGGTGCAGGGCTCAGTGGGGGTTGTTTACCCGGTGAGGCCCCAGGAGGAACAACCCCAGTGGCTGCGGCAGCTCTGGAAACCTGGATTCAGCCCCTGCAGTAACTCCGGAGCTCTCTGTCTGCAGGGCCTGGAGGCTCCGGGGCGAGGCCGCTGATCTGCTCAGCTCGGGCAGGAGTGTCCTTGCTGTCCTGGGCCCTCCCGGCCTCTGCCTGTCCCGGGGGAGGCCGGATCCTGGGCTGTGTCCCGGCGCCCTGTGCTCCCGGGCCTGCGCTGTTGGATTCGCGCTGCCGGCCGCGCAGCCCCCTCCGCTGGAGCCGCCGCCCGAGCCCCTCCGAGCTGCTCCCGGTCCACGCTGTGCGCTGCAGCCCTTAGGGAGCTCGGCGCACTCTCCGCGGCGCAGGTGTCTGTTAGTGTCCCAGGGAGCCTGAGGGCATCCCCGCCCTCCTGGGTCCTGCTCCAACTCCCTGCGAGGCCCTTTCCGCCCGGGAAGGTTGGTGCAGCTCCTGCTCCTCCGGGACGGGGCTCTCCTGTCCTGGGGACACTCGCCCCGGCCTCAGCCCGGCTCCTCGCGGGGCCCCTCCCCCTTGGATGCCTTTTGTTTCTTTATTTCTTTTTCCCCGTCTTCCTACCTTGATAGAAGCGCGAACTCTTCTCACTGTAGCGTTCCAGCTGGTCTCTCTTTAAATCTCAGGCCGAATTCGTAGATTTTCAGGATGATTTGAAGGTTATCTAGGTAATTTGGTGGGGACAGGTGATTTGGGGACCCTACTCTTCCGCCATCTTTCCCTTTCCTCCAAAACTTTATTTTTGGAATCTAAAATTTGAATTTCATGAAATTGTCAAATGTCATGAGATATTCTATCAGTTGATCAATAATTTAAAATATAAACATAAAAACTATTCTTAGGTCATAGGCTGTACAAAAATGGGTATCAGGATGCATTTGGCTCCTGGGCTGTAGTTTGGTAAGTTCTGCTTTGTGCATTGCATCTACATAATTATAAAATCCACAATACAACGTTCTAAAAAGTTTACTTTAAGTAGTCATATGTATTTTAACAAAATTAAAAGGAAAAAAATAATTCTTTCATATTTATCTATATATTTTCCATTTTTGGTGCCCTTTATTCTTGTATGATGTTATAAATATCTATCTGGGATCATTTCCCTTCATCCAGAAAATAATTCTTTCAGAATTTCTTATAGTGCAGTTCTTGTAGAAATATATTATTTTTATTGTCATTTATATGAATGTCTCTTTAGTTTACCTTCATTTTTGATCAACATTTTTGTTTTATTTAAGATTTTAGACTCCCCCCCCCCCGCCCCACCAGATCTTTTAAAGAATAGTATTGGTCAATTAGTTTGCTGTACTTTTTTGGTTCCACATATAAGTGAAATTATATGGTATTTTCATATGACATTTGTCTTTCCCAGGCTAACTTATTTCACTTAGCATAATATTCTCCAGGTCCATTCATGTTGTTGCAAATGACAATATCTTATTTTTATGGCTATATATACCACATCTAACAAAACAAATGAATAAACAAACAAATAAAAAGCAGAATCAGACCTATAATTACAGAGAACAAGCTGATGTTTGCCAGAGGGGAGAAAGAGGGTGGAGTGGGCAAAATAAGTGTAGGGATTGAGACATACAGGCTTCCAGTTATGAAATGAATAAGTCATGAGAATACAAGGTACATCATAGGCAATATAGTCAATAATATTGTAACAGAATTATATGGTAGCTATACTTGTGGTTAGCACAGCATAATGTATGGAGATATTGAATTACTATATTATACATCTGAAACTAATGTAACATTGTGTGTCAACTATACTCAAATAAAACAAAAAAAATAAAAGGTTTTGGCCTATTGAATTTTGGGCTCCATTGTTTCTGATGAGTAGTCAGCAGTCATTGTAATCAATTTTTCAGAATGCGTAATACTTCTTTGAAAGTCTAAAACTTTCAAATATGTATCCTGTTATTTTTTTTTAGAGCTTTCAAAGTTTCCTGTTTCTCTTTTACCAGTTTGACTATGATATGCTTAGGTGTGTTTTTCTTAGTATATTTCTCCATAGAATTCACTAAATTTCTTGAATCTATAAATTTACATCTTTCACTAAATTTGGTAAATTTCTATTTTCAAATATGTTTCCTCAAATTTCCCTTTTCTCTCAGGCTGTCTTCAAATATATGTGTTAGACCATTTAATATTGTCCCACATTTTTCCAAAAGCATCATTTTATTTTGCATTTTTCTCTCTTATTTCTATTGGATAAGTTACATTGTTCTGTCTTCAAATTCACCGACCCTTTCTTCTGTTATCAGCTACTGTTGTTCAAGCCCATTATATATATATATATATATATATATATATATATATATATATATATAATGTTTTAGTATATAGTAAATAGTACAATGAAATAGTAATTGTTTTAGTTTTAGAATTTTTTTTAAAGATTTCATTTATTTATTCATGAGAGACACAGAAAGAGAGAGGTAGGGACATAGGCAGAGGGAGAAGCAGGTTCCATGCAGGAAGCCCAATGCAGAACTTAATCCCGGGACTCCAGGATTATGCCCTGAGCCAAAGGCAGATGCTCAGCTGCTGAGCCAACCAGATGTCCTTACTTTTAGAATTTCTACTTGGCTATTTTTAAAATTTCTGCTGATACATTTTTTTTTTTTTGCTTATTATAGGCTTATTTTCCTATATGACCTGGAATATATCTAAAATACCTGTTTTTGCTACTCTGATAATTACATCTTATTAGCTCCATGTTAGTCTTTATAGTTTACTTTCATACATAGACTATATGCACAAAATTTGAGGATTACCCTCTAGATTTTGTTGTTATTGTTATTGTTATAGTTGTTGTTATGGGACTCCCTTTACTTATCATTTGTCATGCTAGTCCCAAACTCTGTATTCTAGTTTTCAAGACAGCAAGACCCTCAGTTTTCTACCTGAATCTTAACCACCTAATATGTACAGATTTGGCACTGCTTTAAGGCTAGCAGACATGAAAAAGGGAGAAAATCACCCAGTGCAGTTATCTTCTTCCAAATTTGGACTCTCTTCCTTAAAAATAATTCAAGGTCTATACTTGTTGAAGTATTGTTGTTTCTGCTAACAAGTATAATAACAAAAGAGTTCCTTATGGTTCTTTGGATGGAAACATTTAAGAACCCTACAAAACTGTTAATAAACGGTTTTATTTTCTTTACTTACACAAAATTATCAAGTAGTTGTAAGAAACTGCCATAATCCTGAAAAAGCAGTTTTTGTGAACGTGGTTTCCAATGTGCTATAGTCTATCAGAGACAAGGAAGATTTAGGCATCAAAAACAAAACAAAACAAACAAAACCCCAACTGGCCAGAGACCTGGTTATGTCCTCAGTTTCTTTATATTGGCTTAAAAGTTGAAAAATGAAGACACTGTTTTTGGTAGGGGCTGTGAGGGTCTGTTTAAGAAAGTATTCAAAGTGCATTATTTTTAGAAATGCATTGTTTTTACTCTATAAGTTGTAAAGTGTTAACGCAGTTACTAATAATTGGAGAAAAGTTACAGGTAAAGTAATACCCACATCTAAACATAACCTCCACATTATATTTAATATGGCTAAAAAAAGATGATACAGTATATTATTTATAAAGTCCATCTATTTTTTAAAGATTTTATTTATTTATTCATGAGACACACACACACACACAGAGAGAGAGAGAGAGAGAGAGAGAGGCAGAGACACACAAGCAGAGGGAGAAGCAGGCTCCATGCAGGGTGCCTGACGTGGGACTAGATCCTGGGTCTCCAGGATCACACCCTGGGCTGAAGGCAGCACTAAACCGCTGAGCCACCCCGGCTGCCCAAAGTCCATCTTTTATTCAATCATTTGAGATAGTGTCTGGATTGAAGAAAATGCAAATATACCTTCCCTTTAGGATCTCTTCAGCTTGAGCAGTAAATACTGGCCTCTCTAGCATACTTTTGTCACTCCACTGTGCCTCATGTGAACTAAGAGGTTTCAAGACCTTTGTAACTACCCACATTTTTGCCTCTATTCTTGTTCCTCCAAGAAGCCTTTCTTCTTTGAACTTAATCCTTAGTCCCTTTTTAGAGATATCCTTCATCTCTTGATTCCTTAACTAAATCTTTAACCTTGGTTATACCTTTATTCTGCACTCCCCCCTTTCCCATCTATAGACCAGGAGAGAACTTTGCATAATAAATTGCATTATCTTTGAAAAAAGATTGTCTGGGTAGGGGCTTTGAGTGATGGACAAAGGAATGATGGCAAAGTGTTTCTCAAAAAGATACTCTTGTCATGGTGTGGGTACAATTCTTCATTGTACGAAATTGAATTGTGTATCGCAGAACACTTAGTATATTTGTCCCTAAAGCATTAAATATCTGAAGTAGGAGAGGAGGGGCAAGATGGCGGAAGAGTAGGGTCCCCAAATCACCTGTCCCCAACAAATTACCTAGATAACCTTCAAACCATCCTGAAAATCTACGAATTCGGCCTGAGATGTAAAGAGAGACCAGCTGGAATGCTACAGTGAGAAGAGTTCGCGCTTCTATCAAGGTAGGAAGACGGGGAAAAAGAAATAAAGAAACAAAAGGCCTCCGAGGGGGAGGGGCCCCGGAGGAGCCGGGCTGAGGCCGGGGCGAGTGTCCCCAGGAGAGCCCCGTCCCGGAGAAGCAGGAGCTGCACCAACCTTCCCGGGCGGGCGGAAAGGGGCTCGCAGGGAGTTGGAGCAGGACCCAGGACGGCGGGGATGCCCTCGGGCTCCCTGGGACACTAACAGACACCTGCGAGCGCAGGAGAGTGCTCCGAGCTCCCTAAGGGCTGCAGCACGCACCGGAGCAGTTCGGAGGGGCTCGGGAGCGGCTCCAGGGAGGGAGCTGCGGGGCGGGAGCGCGAATCCAACAACGCAGGCCCCGGAGCACAGGGCGCCGGGACACAGCCCAGGATCCGGCCTCCCCCCGGGACAGGCAGAGGCCGGGAGGGCCCAGGACAGCAAGGACGCTCCTGCCCCGAGCTGAGCAGATCAGCGGCCCCGCCCCGGAGCCTCCAGGCCCTGCAGATGGAAAGCCGAGAGCCCCGAGCCCCGTAGTTCCTGCGGAGGCTGAATCCAGGCTTCCAGAGTTGCCATAGCAACTGCAACTGTTCCTCCTGAGACCTCACGGGGTAAACAACCCCCGCTGAGCCCTGCAGCAGGCAGGGGCAGAGCAGCTCCCCCAAGTGCTAACACCTGAAAATCAGCGCAGCAGGCCCCTCCCCCAGAAGACCAGCTGGACGGACCAGTTCCAGGGGAAGTCAAGGGACTTAAAGTCTACAGAAATACTCCCCCGTGTTTTTTTTTTTCTTTTCTTTTTTCTTTTCTTTTTGATTTCTGATTGCTTCCCCCACCCCCCCTTTTTTTTCTTTTTTTTTCACCTTTCTTTCTTTTTCTTTCCCTTTTTCTTCTCTTCTTTCCTTTTTCTTTTCTTTTTCTTTTTCTTTTTCTCTTTTCTTTCCTTCTCTCTCTTTCTCTCCTTTTCCCAATACAACTTGTTTTTGGCCACTCCGCACTGAGCAAAATGACTAGAAGGAAAACCTCACCTCAAAAGAAAGAATCAGAAACAGCCCTCTCTCCCACAGAGCTACAAAATCTGGATTACAATTCAATGTCAGAAAGCCAATTCAGAAGCACTATTATACAGCTACTGGTGGCTCTAGAAAAAAGCATTAAGGACTCACGAGACTTCATGACTGCAGAATTTAGATCCAATCAGGCAGAAATTAAAAATCAACTGAATGAGATGCAATCCAAACTAGAAGTCCTAACGACGAGGGTTAACGAGGTGGAAGAACGAGTGAGTGACATAGAAGACAAGTTAATGGCAAAGAGGGAAACTGAGGAAAAAAGAGATAAACAATTAAAGAACCATGAAGACAGATTAAGGGAAATAAATGACACTCTAAGGAAGAAAAACCTACGTTTAATTGGGGTTCCCGAGGGCGCCGAAAGGGACAGAGGGCCAGAATATGTATTTGAACAAATCCTAGCTGAAAACTTTCCCAATCTGGGAAGGGAAACAGGCATTCAGATCCAGGAAATAGAGAGATCCCCCCCTAAAATCAATAAAAACCGTTCAACACCTCGACATCTAATAGTGAAGCTTGCAAATTCCAAAGATAAAGAGAAGATCCTTAAAGCAGCAAGAGACAAGAAGTCCCTGACTTTCATGGGGAGGAATATTAGGGTAACAGCAGACCTCTCCACAGAGACGTGGCAGGCCAGAAAGGGCTGGCAGGATATATTCAGGGTCCTAAATGAGAAGAACATGCAACCAAGAATACTTTATCCAGCAAGGCTCTCATTCAAAATGGAAGGAGAGATAAAGAGCTTCCAAGACAGGCAGGAACTGAAAGAATATGTGACCTCCAAACCAGCTCTGCAAGAAATTTTAAGGGGGACTCTTAAAATTCCCCTTTAAGAAGAAGTTCAGTGGAACAATCCACAAAAACAAGGACTAAATAGATATCATGATGACACTAAACTCATATCTGTCAATAGTAACTCTGAACGTGAACGGGCTTAATGACCCCATCAAAAGGCGCAGGGTTTCAGACTGGATAAAAAAGCAGGACCCATCTATTTGCTGTCTACAAGAGACTCATTTTAGACAGAAGGACACCTACAACCTGAAAATAAAAGGTTGGAGAACCATTTACCATTCAAATGGTTCTCAAAAGAAAGCAGGGGTAGCCATCCTTATATCAGATAAACTAAAATTCACTCCGAAGACAGTAGTGAGAGATGAAGAGGGACACTATATCATACTTAAAGGATCTATCCAACAAGAGGACTTAACAATCCTCAATATATATGCCCCGAATGTGGGAGCTGCCAAATACTTAAACGAATTATTAACCAAAGTAAAGAAATACTTAGATAATAATACACTTATACTTGGTGACTTCAATCTAGCTCTCTCTACCCTTGATAGGTCTTCTAAACACAACATCGCCAAAGAAACGAGAGCTTTAAATGATACACTGGACCAGATAGATTTCACAGATATCTACAGAACTTTACATCCAAACTCAACTGAATACACATTCTTCTCAAGTGCACATGGAACTTTTTCCAGAATAGACCACATACTGGGTCACAAATCGGGTCTGAACCGATACCAAAAGATTGGGATCGTCCCCTGCATATTCTCAGACCATAACGCCTTGAAATTAGAACTCAATCACAAGAAGAAGTTTGGAAGGACCTCAAACACGTGGAGGTTAAGGACCATCCTGCTAAAAGATAAAAGGGTCAACCAGGAAATTAAGGAAGAATTAAAAAGATTCATGGAAACTAATGACAATGAAGATACAACTGTTCAAAATCTTTGGGATGCAGCAAAAGCAGTCCTGAGGGGGAAATACATCGCAATACAAGCATCCATTCAAAAACTGGAAAGAACTCAAATACAAAAGCTAACCTTACACATAAAGGAGCTAGAGAAGAAGCAGCAAATCGACCCGACGCCCAGCAGAAGAAGAGAGTTAATTAAAATTCGAGCAGAACTCAACGAAATTGAGACCAGAAGAACTGTGGAACAGATCAATAGAACCAGGAGTTGGTTCTTTGAAAGAATTAATAAGATAGATAAACCATTAGCCAACCTTATTAAAAAGAAGAGAGAGAAGACTCAAATTAATAAAATCATGAATGAGAAAGGAGAGATCACTACCAACACCAAGGAAATACAAACGATTTTAAAAACATATTATGAACAGCTCTACGCCAATAAATTAGGCAATCTAGAAGAAATGGACGCATTCCTGGAAAGCCACAAACTACCAAAACTGGAGCAGGAAGAAATAGAAAACCTGAACAGGCCAATAACCAGGGAGGAAATTGAAGAAGTCATCAAAAACCTCCCAAGACACAAGAGTCCAGGGCCAGATGGCTTCCCAGGGGAATTCTATCAAACGTTTAAAGAAGAAATCATACCTATTCTACTAAAGCTGTTTGGAAAGATAGAAAGAGATGGAGTACTTCCAAATTCATTCTATGAGGCCAGCATCACCTTAATTCCAAAACCAGACAAAGACCCCACCAAAAAGGAGAATTACAGACCAATATCCCTGATGAACATGGATGCAAAAATTCTCAACAAGATACTAGCCAATAGGATCCAACAACACATTAAGAAAATTATTCACCATGACCAAGTAGGATTTATCCCCGGGATGCAAGGCTGGTTCAACACTCGTAAAACAATCAATGTGATTCATCATATCAGCAAGAGAAAAACCAAGAACCATATGATCCTCTCATTAGATGCAGAGAAAGCATTTGACAAAATACAGCATCCATTCCTGATCAAAACTCTTCAGAGTGTAGGGATAGAGGGAACTTTCCTCGATATCTTAAAAGCCATCTACGAAAAGCCCACAGCAAATATCATTCTCAATGGGGAAGCACTGGGAGCCTTTCCCCTAAGATCAGGAACCAGACAGGGATGTCCACTCTCACCACTGCTATTCAACATAGTATTGGAAGTCCTAGCCTCAGCAATCAGACAACAAAAAGACATTAAAGGCATTCAAATTGGCAAAGAAGAAGTCAAACTCTCCCTCTTCGCCGATGACATGATACTCTACATAGAAAACCCAAAAGCCTCCACCCCAAGATTGCTAGAACTCATACAGCAATTTGGTAGCGTGGCAGGATACAAAATCAATGCCCAGAAATCAATGGCATTCCTATACACTAACAATGAGACTGAAGAAAGAGAAATTAAGGAGTCAATCCCATTTACAATTGCACCCAAAAGCATAAGATACCTAGGAATAAACCTAACCAAAGAGGTAAAGGATCTATACCCTAAAAACTATAGAACACTTCTGAAAGAAATTGAGGAAGACACAAAGAGATGGAAAAATATTCCATGCTCATGGATTGGCAGAATTAATATTGTGAAAATGTCAATGCTACCCAGGGCAATTTACACGTTCAATGCAATCCCTATCAAAATACCATGGACTTTCTTCAGAGAGTTAGAACAAATTATTTTAAGATTTGTGTGGAATCAGAAAAGACCCCGAATAGCCAGGGGAATTTTAAAAAAGAAAACCATAGCTGGGGGCATCACAATGCCAGATTTCAGGTTGTACTACAAAGCTGTGGTCATCAAGACAGTGTGGTACTGGCACAAAAACAGACACATAGACCAATGGAACAGAATAGAGAATCCAGAAATGGACCCTGAACTTTATGGTCAACTAATATTCGACAAAGGAGGAAAGACGATCCACTGGAAGAAAGACAGTCTCTTCAATAAATGGTGCTGGGAAAACTGGACATCCACATGCAGAAGAATGAAACTAGACCACTCTCTTGCACCATACACAAAGATAAACTCAAAATGGATGAAAGATTTAAATGTGAGACAAGACTCCATCAAAATCCTAGAGGAGAACACAGGCAACACCCTTTTTGAACTTGGCCACAGTAACTTCTTGCAAGATACATCCACGAAAACAAAAGAAACAAAAGCAAAAATGAACTATTGGGACTTCATCAAGATAAGAAGCTTTTGCACAGCAAAGGATACAGTCAACAAAACTCAAAGACAACCTACAGAATGGGAGAAGATATTTGCAAATAACATATCAGATAAAGGGCTAGTTTCCAAAATCTATAAAGAACTTATTAAACTCAACACCAAAGAAACAAACAATCCAATCATGAAATGGGCAAAAGACATGAAGAGAAATCTCACAGAGGAAGACATAGACATGGCCAACATGCACATGAGAAAATGCTCTGCATCACTTGCCATCAGGGAAATACAAATCAAAACCACAATGAGATACCACCTCACACCAGTGAGAATGGGGAAAATTAATAAGGCAGGAAACAACAAATGTTGGAGAGGATGTGGAGAAAAGGGAACCCTCTTACACTGTTGGTGGGAATGTGAACTGGTGCAGCCACTCTGGAAAACTGTGTGGAGGTTCCTCAAAGAATTAAAAATAGACCTGCCCTACGACCCAGCAATTGCACTGTTAGGGATTTACCCCGAAGATTCAGATGCAATGAAACGCCGGGGCACCTGCACCCCGATGTTTCTAGCAGCCATGTCCACAATAGCCAAACTGTGGAAGGAGCCTCGGTGTCCATCGAAAGATGAATGGATAAAGAAGATGTGGTTTATGTATACAATGGAATATTACTCAGCCATTAGAAACAACAAATACCCACCATTTGCTTCAACGTGGATGGAACTGGAGGGTATTATGCTGAGTGAAGTAAGTCAATCGGAGAAGGACAAACAGTGTATGTTCTCACTCATTTGGGGAATATGAATAATAGTGAAGGGGAATATAAGGGAAGGGAGAAGAAATGTGTGGGAGATATCAGAAAGGGACACAGAACATAAAGACTCCTAACTCTGGGAAACGAACTAGGGGTGGTGGAAGGGGAGGAGGGCGGGGGGTGGGGGTGAATGGGTGACGGGCACGGAGGGGGACACTTGACGGGATGAGCACTGGGTGTTATTCTGTATGTTGGTAAATTGAACACCAATAAAAATTAATTTATAAAATAAAAAAAATAAATATCTGAAGTAATTCCTAATGACTGTGGAAAAATACACTGTATATTTCCAAAATCTCCTGGGGGTTAATAACTTCTTGGATTAAGCATCATTGGTAACCTTCTGACATATCATCAACAGATTTTGAGAGTCATTATGCCCTTAAAATAAAATCATATTCAATGAACAAGTATGTTCTTATTGTAAACTATGTGATCATCCATGCCTCATTCATTGTTACTCCTCTCCTGAATGGGAAACATGATTTTTACAAATCAACTCATTATTTGCTAGGCATATAATAGGATTTTCCATAAATTATTGACTTAATGAATTGTCCTATCAGATTGAGAAAAAACTTACTTGTCTTCTTGGCAAAGTACATAAATGAGTAAGTCATTTGGATAAAGTTTATTGATTCCATCTGTGATAGGTTAGAAAGAAAAAGTCAAGCTTTATATACTTGCTTTGATTGTTGAGATACAACATGGCAGCTAGTAGCTCTACTATAATTTATTACAAGCTTAAGATTGCATTAGAAATAGTCTAAAAATAGAAAAGTCTAAAAAACAGGAAATTCTATATTTTTAGTCATTTTTCATTTTTGCTCTGGGTTCTGAGATTTAAAATGGCTCCAGATTTCTATAGCACCCTTCATTCTTAACTCTTAGTCACTTACTTCTCTAAACCCAGCAGGCTTAGCTTTTTATAAACCCAATAAAGTAAGCATTGTGTCACCTGTTTCTGCCTGAAAAAATTTTAACAACCAAATATACAACTTCCCAGGAGAAATTATTCTAATTACATTTTTCTAGTTTCACACTTGGAAGACAATTTCTTCTTTTTTCAACTTCAAGGAAGGAAGTCTAGCTATTCTACTGCCAAAAAAATAAAGCAATCAGTAAGGTTATTGCCGTTGGTTGGAAGTACAGCAAAACTAAAATGTTAATCTCTGATTACTGATACTACCATTACATAAATATTTAAGTCATATGATTTGCTGTTATTAAGTTTTATCTTGTTTAATTCAATACTCTTAAACTCAAAACATGAATGGTAGCAAGCTGGATGATGACTACAGAGGTAGAGAAACAAAGATTATTTCCTAGCTTCTGGTAATACATACATAACAAAGAAGTTCATCTTAATAGGGAAAATAAAAGCCATTTAATATTATCCTGACAATTATTTTAAAATATTTCTTAAAAAAATTATTTCTTAAGATAAAACTTTATCTACTTCTAATCAGAGAAATATGAAGCAGGTCTAAGTTTATGATGAGGATGAGTACTAAATTACTAGAAATGTTGGAAAAAGAAAATGTTTGATCATTAGTTACATTTATTACTTTAAAGACTGCTAAATTATTCCAATTTAGAAATTACAATTGATAAAAGATAAATTATGAGGTTTTAAAAAGATTACAGAAAAACGCATTAGTTTTCCTCTTGCTACTGTAACAAATCACAAGCCTGATGACTTAAAACAAGAGAAATTTACTATTTTACAGGCTTGTAAATTATAAATTCAATACAAGTCTCACTGGGATAAAATCAAGGTATTAATAGGACTCTTTCCTTTTCTGGAGGCTCTAGGATACAATCAATTTTCTTGCCTATTCCAAATTCTGAGCCTGCACACATTCATTGGCTCATGGCTCCTTTCCTCCACCTTTAGAACCAGAAATGTTATATGTCTCTGTTCTTTTTTTCCATAATCATATTTTCTTCTGACCTCCTCTTCCATTTGAAGAGGATTCCTTGTGATTACCTTGCACCTACTCAAACAATACAGGACAATCTCCCTATTGTATAATCAGCTAATTAGTAGCCTTGATTCCATCTGCAATAGTAATTCCCTTTTTCTATGTAACCCCAAATATTCACAGGTTCTGGGGATTAAGACAGCTAGGGTATTATTCTGCCTATCAATCAACTACACAATAAGATATTGGAGGAGACTGAAGAAGGCCTCTTGAAGGAGTTGAGCCTTAAAAGGGATTTTGAGAAGAGACTTAAATATGAACAGGAATTATATTCAGATGTGAGATTATTCCAATTAATTCTGAAATTCTAATTAATTCTGAGATTAATTCTTCCCAAGCCAATGTTAGTGAGTAGAGAGTACTAAGTTCATGCTCAACTAAAAGCAAGGTGTCAGGGCAGCCCCAGTGGCTCAGTGGATTAGCACCACCTTCAGCCCAGGGCGTGATCCTGGAGTCCTGGGATCAAGTCCCATGTTGGGCTCCCTGCATGGAGCCTGCTTCTCCCTCTGCCTGTGCCTCTGCCACTCTCTCTCTCTCTGTGTGTGTCTCTCATGAACAAATAAATAAAATCTTTTAAAAAGATCAAGGTGTCAGCAGGGGTTCTGGTAGTTCTGGGGACAATCCTTTCCATTTGCCTTTTCCTGCTTCAAGAAACTCAGCATTTCTTAGCTCATGGCCTTTCCTCCCATCTTCAAAGCCAGCGGTGTGGCATCTTCAAATCTCTATCTGACTCTGACCTTCCTGTTGCCCTTTTTCACTTATAAAGATCTGATTGCATCCAGGATCCACCCGTATTATCCAGGATCATGTCTCCATCACAAAAATTTTAATTTAATGACACTTCAAAGTCCCTTTTGGCCTATGAGGTAATATATTCACAGGTTTTGGGGACTGGATGTGAATAACTTGGAAAAAGGTGCACTATAGTATCACTGAAAATAAACAAAGGCAGACTTTACCCAAAGTCTCACCTTTGGCAAGGTCCAAAATGATCTGTCATTTTGTTTTCAGCAGTTTGAATATTATATTCTTTGTGCATTTTCTCCACTTTTATTTTTTTTCTTTTTCTTAATGGATGGTGACATTTTTCTTTATTATTCTCTGAGCTACTTGGATGTGTGGTTAGAGGTCTGTCATGAATACTGGAAAGTTCTTGGCCATTATATTTTCAAATTTTTTTTTTGCTCCATTCTTTTTATCTTCTTTGGGATTCCAATTACTTCCAAGTTAGATTTGGTAACTTCTCTCAGATCATGGATGCCTGAATTTGTTTTTCTCATTCTTTTTTTTCTTCTTTTCTATAGACCTATCTTCAAATTCACTAATTCATCCCTTGTCTATTATCATGTCTGCAGACAAGTCCATTGAAGACATTATTCATCTCTATCAGTGTTTTTCATTTCTAGCATTTTCTTTTGATTCTTTATTGTAATTTCTATCTTTCTGCTAAAAGTACCCATTTGGTTACACATTTTCCATATTTTCCATTAAAGTCAATATACTAATCATAGGTATTTTAAATCCCCTGTCAGTTCCAACATTTGTGTCATATCTATGTCTGGTTATAATCGTTTATGTCTTATGGGAATGTGTCATTTTTCTTGCCATTTCTTATGCTTTGCATTTTTTTGAAATTAAAGTTTGTGTAGGATGGCAGAAAATGAGGTGAATAATTTTTATGCCTGGAAATGTGCATACTTTTAGCTAATCATGTAATTCTGGGGTTTCAGTTAATCTAATTAAGTGTTGGGCTGGGTTTGAGGTTTGCTGTTGCCATTGTTACTCTCAGTGTGCCAAAGGCTTTAACTTCTAGTGATAACTTGTGGTTAAAGTTGGGGCAGGTTTGCCAGAGAGATATTGCTTGTATATGCTCCACCACGGCTTTTGGTTTTTCCTTTATTGCCCCTCAAAAA
This sequence comes from Nyctereutes procyonoides, assembly GCF_905146905.1. Classification (NCBI taxonomy): domain Eukaryota; kingdom Metazoa; phylum Chordata; class Mammalia; order Carnivora; family Canidae; genus Nyctereutes; species Nyctereutes procyonoides. The sequence continues at coordinate 70,672,012 of NW_026575125.1, forward strand.
GCATTTCTATGTTGCAAATTGAATGCAACTCCATCCTTCTTAGCCTCACAGTTGGGGCTGAGGAATGTCCTCTAATGTCCTGTTTAAATTTAGTTTCAGCCTGGAACATGTCCCTGGGTCATGGAGATAAAGTTCCTGCCCCTCCTAGGGCTATAATTCTAAACTCAGCATGCATTTTGCACTATCGTATCTATTGCACTGCACTTCAGTAGCAGAGGATTTTTAACTTTCGTTTCTCCTAACTGCAGTGGGTTTTCACCAGGATCCCTTCCCTATCTCTACTTCCTGAACATTAAGGTTTTGATCCTTAGGACTGCTAGGAAGAAAGGTCCTAATGGATTTTTCTGCATCTCCTTAAGTGGATGCTATGCAGCTTCCCAATTTCTGTACCACAAAGGGGACTTTCTCAGGATTTCAATCTATCTAGCATATCTCCAAAGAAAAGTAAAGCAAAAAATTGCAGAAGGTGTTCACTCCTGTTGTACTTAGGTTGTAGGGATTTTCATTCAACAGCCTCCATCAATCACCTTTACATGCTTGCTTAACCTGGACCCACAAGTGTCATACTGTGTTGCACCCAATCATACATGACTGTGTGCCATGCCCAGCCTTGTGCCCCTGGCTGCCCTTACATGTAGTTTTCAGCCACCACAGCATTTCAAGGGATCCTACATAAGGCAAGGAGCCTAGCACAAATTTTGCTAATACTTCTGACCTACTCCCAAATTCTCTGGTAGACATGCTGCCTCACAGCTAGCCTGACTGGGTCCCACTAACACCACAGGAGCACAACAGCCCACAACAAGTAGAGAGTCAGTCTAGATGAAAGGAAAAGTGACTCAGACACAACAGTGGGGAATAAGCAACAAACAGGTTATTCTCCTGAAGTGCCAAGTTCTAGTGAAGAGGAGACACTACTCTGCAGGGCACTCCAATAACTCTTCTTCATAAAGTTAATACTTTCAAGAGCAAAAGACACAGATGACTTTCTTAATACAGAGAAACAGACACAAAGAGACAAAATGAGGACACAGAGAAATTTATCCCAAATTAAAGAACAGGACAAGGCCATAGCCAGAGATATAAGCAAAACAGATGTAAGTAACATTCTTGATAGATAATTTAAAGCAATGAACAAAATAATGCTCACTGGACTTGAGAAAAGAATGGAAAGCATAAGGGAGATGCTTAACACAGAGATAAGGATTAACATAGCAGAGATAAAGGGCACAGTGAATAAAATGAGAAACACATTAGATGGAATGAACAACCACATGAAAGAGGCAGAGGAAAGAATTAATGACCTATAAGAGGGACTAATGGGAAATAATCAAGCTCAAAAAGAGAGAGAAAATAATTATGCTAAAGGAGAATAGATTTAGGAAATTCAGTGACTCCATCAAATGTAATAACATTTCTACTTTAGGAGTCTCAGAGGAAAAAGAGAGAGGAGGGGCAGCAAATTTATTGAAAAACAATACTTGAAAATGTCTCTAAACTGGGGAAGGAAACATTTACTTAGATCCAGGAGGTAAAGAGAACACTCAACATTATTAATGAGAGAAGACTGACACCAAGACACATTGTAATTAAAATTGCAAGTATAGTGATAAAGAAAAGCATCTGAATAGCAGCAGGCAAAATAAATCATTCACTTACAAGGGAAAACCCATAAGGCTAGCAGGAAAGTTTCCAACAGAAACGTAGCAAACCAGAAGAAAGTGGCATGATATATTCAAAGTGCAGAATGGGAAAAATCTGCAGCCAAGAATGCTCTATCTAGCAAGGCTACCATTCAGGAGAGGAGAAGAGAAAGACTTTCCAAACAAACAAAAACTAAAGGAATTTTCGACCACTAAACCAACCTTGAAATAAATATTTAAGGAACTCTTTGAAGGGAAAGCAGAGACCAAAAATGAGAGCATAGAGGTAGAAAACACAAAGCAGTAAAAAGGAGTATTTCCACAAGGAATTAGTCAAGGAACTCACAAAAAAGGATATAAGATGTAAATAATATACTCAGAATTAGGGAAGACAGGAGAAACGAATGAGTCCAAACTTAAACAACCATCAATTTGATATAGGCTGGTATTTGCAGAGGCAGATATATACAAACCTAATGGTAAACATACATCAAAAATAACTAATAAATATGCAAAGATTTAAGAAAAAGAATTTAAATATATCACTAAAGCAAATCAGAAAAAAATAAAAGAAAGACAAGAAAAGAGAAACGTGTCAGAAACAATGACAAAACAAGTAATAACATGACGATCAATGTATATCTATCAGTAATGACTGGGAATGTAAATGCACTAAATGTTCCAATCAGAAGACATTTGGTTGCAGAATGGTTGAAAAAACAGAATCCATCTATATGGTTCCTAAAAGAGACTCATTTTAGACCTAAAGAAACACTTACATTGAAAGTGAGAAGATAGAGAAAAGTCTATCAGGCAAATAGATGTCAAAGAAAGCCAGAGTGGGGGGAGGGGGCAAGATAACAGAAGAGTAGGGTCCCCAAGTCACCTGTCCCCACCAAATTACCTAGATAATTTTCAAATCATCCTGAAAACCTACGAATTCAGCTTGAGATTTAAAGAGAGACCAGCTGGAATGCTACAGTGAGAAGAGTTCGCGCTTCTATCAAGGTAGGAAGAGGGGGGGAAAATAAATAAAAAAAAACAAAAGGCATCCAAGGGGGACAGGCCCCGCGAGGAGCCGGGCTAAGGCCGCCCTGAGAGTGCCCTCAGGACAGGAGAGCCCCATCCCCGGAGAAACTGAAGTTTCACCAATCTTCCCGGACAGAAGGCGCTGGCAGGGAGTTGGAGCAGGATCCCAGGAGGGGTGGGGATGCCTTCAGGCTACCAAGGGCACTAACAGAGGACCTGTGACCCAAGGGAGAGTGCACCACACACCAAGGCCAAGCTCCCTAACCGGGTACAGTGCACGCCCAGAGGGGCAGGGAGCAGCTCAGAGGCAGCTCGGGCAGAGGCTCTGCACGGAGGGGGCTGTGCATGCCGAGAACACGATTCCAGCAGCGCAGGATGGGGAGCACAGGGCGACGAGAGACACAGCCCAAGATCCGGCGATCACCCCTGGACAGGCAGAGGTCAAGAGGGCACATGAGAGCAAGGACACTCCTGCGGGTGGTTGGTCCGGGGCTGTGCAGATCAGTGGACCCGGCCTCCAGAGCATCCAGGCCACTGCAGACAGGGAGCTGCAGTAGTTACTGCGGGAGCTGACTCCAGGGTGGGAGAGCTGGCCACCGCCACTGTTGTTGTTCCTCCTGGGGCCTCACAGGATAAATAACCCTCAGTGAGCTTCACCGTGGCCAAACAGCATTAACAAGCTAAAAAACTTTCACTGAGCCATGCACCAGGCAGAGGGCTGAGCAGCTCCCCGAAGTGCTCACACCTGAGAATCAAAAAAACAGGGCCCTCCCCAGAAGACCAGCTAGATGGACAGGGGAAAACCAGGTGATTGACCAAGCAGCACTGGAAAGTGCTAGGGGAAGTCAAGGGATTTACAGTATATAGAATCAGAGGATACTCCCACTTGTTTTTTGTTTTCTGTTTGCTTCCCCCCTGTCATTCTTTTATTCTCTTCTCTTTTTTATCTCCTTCTTCTTTTTTTCTTTTTCTCTCTTTTTTTTAATATTATCTCTTTTTCTCCTTTTCCCAATACAACTTGTTTTTGGCCATTCTGCACAGACTAAAATGACTAGAAGGAAAAAATCACCTCAAAAGAACGAATCAGAAATAGTCATCTCTCCAACAGAGTTACAAAATTTGGATTACAATTCAATGTCAGAAAGCCAATTCAGAAGCACTATTTTTTTTATAAACTAATTTTTATTGGTGTTCAATTTACCAACATACAGAATAACACCCAGTGCTCATCCCGTCAAGTGTTCCCCTCAGTGCCCGTCACGCATTAACCCCCAACCCCTGGCCTCCGCCCCCTCCACCAGCCCTAGTTCATTTCCCAGACTTAGAAGTCTTTATGTTCTGTCTCCCTGTCTGATATTTCTCACACATTTCTTCTCCCTTCCCTTATATTCCCTTTCACTATTACTCATATTCCCCAAATGAATGAGAACATACACTGTTTGTCCTTCGATTGACTTAATTCACTCAGCATAATCCCCTCCAGTTCCATCCACGTTGAAGCAAATGGTGGGTATTTGTCGTTTCTAATGGCTGAGTAATATTCCATTGTATACATAAACCACATCTTTATCCATTCATCCTTCGATGGACACTGAGGCTCCCTCCACAGTTTGGCTATTGTGGACATGGCTGCTAGAAACATCGGGGTGCAGGTGTCCCGGCGTTTCATTGCATCTGAATCTTTGGGGTAAATCCCTAACAGTGCAATTGCTGGGTCGTAGGGCAGATCTATTTTTAACTCTTTGAGAAACCTCCACACAGTTTTCCAGAGTGGCTGCACCAGTTCACATTCCCACCAACAGTGTAAGAGTGTTCCCTTTTCTCCGCATCCTCTCCAACATTTGTGGTTTCCTGCCTTGTTAATTTTCCCCATTCTCACTGGTCTGAGGTGGTATTTCATTGTGGTTTTGATCTGTATTTCCCTGATGGGAAGTGATGCAGAGCATTTTCTCATGTGCATGTTGGCCATGTCTATGTCTTCCTCTGTGAGATTTCTCTTCATGTCTTTTGCCCATTTCATGATTGGATTGTTTGTTTCTTTGCTGTTGAGTTTAATAAGTTCTTTATAGATTTTGGAAACTAGCCCTTTATCTGATATGTAATTTGCAAATATCTTCTCCCATTCTGTAGGTTGTCCTTGAGTTTTGTTGACTGTATCCTTTGCTGTGTAAAAGCTTCTTATCTTGATGAAGTCCCAATAGTTCATTTTTGCTTTTGTTTCTTTTGCTTTCGTGGATGTATCTTGCAAGAAGTTACTGTGGCCAAGTTCAAAAAGGGTGTTGCCTGAGTTCTCCTCTAGGATTTTGATGGAATCTTGTCTCACATTTAGATCTTTCATCCATTTTGAGTTTATCTTTGTGTATGGTGCAAGAGAGTGGTCTAGTTTCATTCTTCTGCATGTGGATGTCCAATTTTCCCAGCACCATTTATTGAAGAGACTGTCTTTCTTCCAGTGGATAGTCTTTCCTCCTTTATCGAATATTAGTTGAACATAAAGTTCAGGGTCCACTTCTGGGTTCTCTATTCTGTTCCATTGATCTATGTGTCTGTTTTTGTGCCAGTACCACACTGTCTTGATGACGACAGCTTTGTAGTACAACCTGAAATCTGGCATTGTGATGCCCCCAGATATGGTTTTCTTTTTTAAAATTCCCCTGGCTGTTCGGGGTCTTTTCAGATTCCACACAAATCTTAAAATAATTTGTTCTAACTCTCTGAAGAAAGTCCATGGTATTTTGATAGGGATTGCATTATACGTGTAAATTGCCCTGGGTAACATTGACATTTTCACAATATTAATTCTGCCAATCCATGAGCATGGAATATTTTTCCATCTCTTTGTGTCTTCCTCAATTTCTTTCAGAAGTGTTCTATAGTTTTTAGGGTATATTTTGAGAACCATTTGAATGGTAAATGGTTCTCCAACCTTTTATTTTCAGGTTGTAGGTGTCCTTCTGTCTAAAATGAGTCTCTTGTAGACAGCAAATAGATGGGTCCTGCTTTTTATCCAGTCTGAAACCCTGCGCCTTTTGATGGGGTCATTAAGTCCGTTCACGTTCAGAGTTACTATTGAAAGATATGAGTTTAGTGTCATCATGATATCTATTTAGTCCTTGTTTTTGTGGATTGTTCCACTGAACTTCCTCTTAAAGGGGAATTTTAAGAGTCCCCCTTAAAATTTCTTGCAGAGCTGGTTTGGAGGTCACATATTCTTTCAGTTCCTGCCTGTCTTGGAAGCTCTTTATCTCTCCTTCCATTTTGAATGAGAGCCTTGTTGGATAAAGTATTCTTGGTTGCTGTTCTTCTCATTTAGGACCCTGAATATATCCTGCCAGCCCTTTCTGGCCTGCCAGGTCTCTGTGGAGAGGTCTGCTGTTACCCTAATATTCCTCCCCATGAAAGTCAGGGACTTCTTGTCTCTTGCTGCATTAAGGATCTTCTCTTTATCTTTGGAATTTGCAAGCTTCACTATTAGATGTCGAGGTGTTGAACGGTTTTTATTGATTTTAGGGGGGGATCTCTCTATTTCCTGGATCTGAATGCCTGTTTCCCTTCCCAGATTGGGAAAGTTTTCAGCTATGATTTGTTCAAATACATATTCTGGCCCTCTGTCCCTGTTGGCGCCCTCGGGAACCCCAATTAAACGTAAGTTTTTCTTCCTTAGGCTGTCATTTATTTCCCTTAATCTGTCTTCATGGCCCTTTAATTGTTTGTCTCTTTTTTCCTCAGTTTCCCTCTTTGCCATTAACTTGTCTTCTATGTCACTCACTCGTTCTTCCACCTCGTTAACCCTCGTCGTTAGGGCTTCTAGTTTGGATTGCATCTCATTCAATTGATTTTTAATTTCTGCCTGATTGGATCTAAATTCTGCAGTCATGAAGTCTCGTGAGTCCTTAATGCTTTTTTCTAGAGCCACCAGTAGCTGTATAATAGTGCTTCTGAATTGGCTTTCTGACATTGAATTGTAATCCAGATTTTGTAACTCTGTGGGAGAGAGGGCTGTTTCTTATTCTTTCTTTTGAGGTGAGGTTTTCCTTCTAGTCATTTTGCTCAGTGCAGAGTGGCCAAAAACAAGTTGTATTGGGAAAAGGAGAGAAAGAGAGAGAAGGAAAGAAAAGAGAAAGAGAAAAAAGAAAAAGAAAAAAAAAGGAAAAAAAGAGAAGAAAAAGATAAAGAAAAAGAAAGAAAGGTGAAAAAAAAGGGGGTGGGGGAAGCAATCAGAAATCAAAAAGAAAAGAAAAAAGAAAAGAAAACAAAAAAACACGGGGGAGTATCTTCTGAATCTGTAGACTTTAAGTCCCTTGACTTCCCCTGGAACTGGTCCATCTAGCTGGTCTTCTGGGGGAGGGGCCTGCTATGCTGATTTTCAGGTGTTAGCACCTGGGGGAGCTGCTCTGCCCCTGCCTGCTGCAGGGCTCAGCGGGGGTTGTTTACCCCGTGAGGCCCCAGGAGGAACAGCCGCAGTTGCTATGGCAACTCTGGAAGCCTGTGGATTCAGCTCCGCAGGAACTACGGGGCTCTCAGTCTGCAGGGCCTGGAGGCTTCGGGGCGGGGCCGCTGATGTGCTCAGCTCGGGGCAGGAGCGTCCTTGCTGTCCTGGGCCCTCCCGGCCTCTGCCTGTCCCGGGGGAGGCCGGATCCTGGGCTGTGTCCCCGCGCCCTGTGCTCCGGGGCCTGCGCTGTTGGATTCGCACTCCCGCCCCGCAGTCCCCTCCGCAGAGCTGCCGCCCGAGCCCCTCCGAGCTGCTCCGGCCCCTACGTGGGCGCTGCAGCCCTTAGGGAGCTCGGTGCACTCTCCCGGGGCGCAGGTGTCTGTTAGTGTCCCAGGGAGCCCGAGGGCATCCCCGCCCTCCTGGGTCCTGCTCCAACTCCCTGCGAGCCCCTTTCTGCCCGGGAAGGTTGGTGCAGCTCCTGCTTCTCCGGGACGGGGCTCTCCTGTCCTGGGGACACTCGCCCCGGCCTCAGCCTGGCTCCTCGCGGGGCCCCTCCCCCTCGGAGGCCTTTTGTTTCTTTATTTCTTTTTCCCCATCTACCTACCTTGATAGAAGCGCGAACTCTCCTCACTGTAGCATTCCAGCTGGTCTCTCTTTAAATCTCAGGCCGAATTCGTAGATTTTCAGGATGGTTTGAAGGTTATCTAGGTAATTTGTTGGGGACAGGTGATTTGGGGACCCTGCTCTTCCACCATCTTGCCCCTCCTCCCAGAAGCACTATTATACAGCTACTGGTGGCTCTAGAAAAAAGCATAAAGGACTCAAGAGACTTCATGACTGCAGAATTTAGATCTAATAAGGCAGAAATTAAAAATCAATTAAATGAGATGCAATCCAAAATAGAGTTCCTAACCACGAGGGTTAACGAGGTAGAGGAATGAGTGAGGGACATAGAAGACAAGTTGATGGCAAAGAGGGAAACTGAGGAAAAAAGAGACAAACAATTAAAATATCATGAGGATAGATTAAGGGAAATAAATGACAGCCTCAGGAAGAAAAATCTACCTTTAATTGGGAATCCCGAGGGCACCAAAAGGGACAGAGGTCCAGAATATGCATTGAACAAATCATAGCAGAAAAGTTTCCTAATCTGGGAAGGGAAACAGGCATTCAGATCCAGGAAATAGAGAGATTCCGCCCCCCCCCCCTTAAAATCAACAGAAACCGCTCAACACCTCGATATTTAATAGTGATGCTTGCAAATTCCAAAGATAAAGAAAAGATCTTTAAAGCAGAAAGATACAATAAATCTCTAACTTTTATGGGGGGAAATATGAGATTAACAGAAGACCTCTCCACAGATACCTGGCAGGCCAGAAAGGGGTGGCAGGATATATTCAGGGTCCTCAATGAGAATAACTTGCAGCCAAGAATACTTTATCCAGCAAGGCTCTTATTCAATATAGAAGGAGAGATAAAGAGCTTCCAAGATAGGCAGAAACTGAAAGAATATGTGACCAACAAGCCAGCTCTGCAAGAAATAATAAGGGGTATTCTGTAATAGAAAGAGGAAGTCCAAGGGAACAATCCACAAAAACAGGGACTGAATAGGTATCATGAAGACTAAACTCATATCTTTCAATAGTAACTCTGAATGTGAATGAGCTTAATGACCCCATCAAAAGGTGCAGGGATTCAGACTGGATAAAAAAGTAAGACCCATCTATTTGCTGTCTACAAGAGACTCATTTGAGACATAAGGACACCTACAGCCTGAAAATAAAAGGTTGGAGAACCACATAACATTCAAATGGCTTGGAAAAGAAAGCAGGGGTAGCCATCCTTATATTAGATAAACTAAAGTTTATCCCAAAGACTGTGGTGAGAGATGAAGAGGGGCACTATATCATACTTCAAATATCTATCCAACAAGAAGACTTAACACTCATCAATATATATGCCCCAAATGTGGGAGCTGCCAAGTATATCAATCAATTAATAACCAAGGTTAAGACATACTTAGATAATAAGACACTTATACTTGGTGACTTCAATGTAGCACTTTCTAAAACTGACATATTTTCTAAGGATAACATCACCAAAGAAACAAGAGCTGTAAATGATACACTGGAGATGGATTTCAGAGATATCTACAGAATTTTACAACCAAACGCAACTGAATACACATTCTTCTCAAGTGCACATGGAACTTTCTCCAGAATAGACCACATACTGGGTCACAAATCACTACTGAACTGATACCAAAAGATTGGGATCGTCTCCTGCATGTTTTCAGACCACAATGCTTTGAAATTAGAACTAAATCACAAGAAGAAGTATGGAAGGATTTCAACCACGTGGAGGTTAAGGAAAATTATGCTAAAGGATGAAAAGGTCAACCAGGAACTTAGTGGAGAATTAAAAATATTCAAGGAAACTAATAATTATGAAGTTACAACCATTAAAATCTTTGGGATGCAGCAAAAGCAGTCCTGAGGGGGAAATATATTGCAATACAAGCATCCATCCAAAATCTGGAAAGAACTCAAATACAAAAGCTAACCTTGCACCAAAAGGAGCTCGAGAAACAACAGCAAATAGATCCTGCACACAGCAGAAGAAGAGAGTTAATAAATACGGAGCAGACTAAATGAAATAGAGACCAGAATAACTGTGGAACAGATCAACAAAACCCGGAGTTCGTTCTTTGTTTTTTTTTTATTTTTTTTAAATTTTTATTTATTTATGATAGTCACAGAGAGAGAGAGAGGCAGAGACACAGGCAGAGGGAGAAGCAGGCTCCATGCACCGGAAGCCCAATGTGGGATTCGATCCCGGGTCTCCAGGATCGCGCCCTGGGCCAAAGGCAGGCGCCAAACCGCTGTGCCACCCAGGGATCCCCTTTTATTTTTTTTATTTTTTTTAATTCGGAGTTCTTTCTTTGAAAGAATTAATAAGATAGATAAACCATTAGCAAGCCTTATTAAAAAGAAGACAGAAAAGACTCAAATTAATAAAATCATGTATGAGAAAGGAGTGATCACCATCAACACCAAGGAAATACAAAGGATTTCAAAAACATATTATGAGCCAATATACACCAAGAATTAGGCAACGTAGATAAAATGGACAATTTCTGGAAAACCACAAACTACCAAAACTGGAAGAGGAAGAAATAGAAAACCTGAACAGGCCAATAGGTAGGGAGGAAATTGAAGCAGTCATCAAAAACCCCGAAAACACAACAGTCCAGGACCAATTGGCTTCCCAGGGGAATTCTATCAAACGTTTAAAGAAGAAACTGTACCTATACTACTAAAGCTGTCCCGAAAGATAGAAAGAGATGGAATACATCCAAACTCATTCTATGAGGCCAGAAGCACATTAATTCCAAAACCAGACAAAGACCCCACCATAAAGGAGAATTATAGACCAATATCCTTGATGAACATGGATGCAAAAATTCTCAACAAGATACTAGCTAATGGGATACAACAGTACATTAAGAAAATTATTCACTATGACCAAGTAGGATTTATCCCAAGGATGAAAGGCTGGTTCAACACTCATAAAACAATAATATGATGGATTATATCAGCAAGAGAAAAAACAACCATGTGATCCTCTAAATAGTTGCAGAAAAGCATTTGACAAACTACATCATCCATTCCTGATCAAAATTCTTCAGAGTGTGGGGATAGAGGGAACATTCCTCAACGTCATAAAAGCCATCTACGAAAAGCCCACAGCAAATATCATTCTCAATGGGGAAGCACTGGGAGCCTTTCCCCTAAGATCAGGAACAAGACAGGGATGTCCACTCTAACCACTGCTATGCAACATAGTACTAGAAGTCCTAGCCTCAGCAATCAGACAACAAAAAGAAATCAAAGTCATTCAAATTGGCATAGAAAAAGTCAAACTCTGCCTCATCGCCTATGACATGATACTCTACATAGAAAACCCTCCACAAAAGCCTCCACCCCAAGATTGCTAGAACTCATACAGCAATTTGGCAGGGTGGCAGAATACAATATCAATAACCAGAAGTCACTGGCATTTCTATACACTAACAAGGAGACTGAAGAAAGAGAAATTAAGGAGTCAATCCCACTTACGACTGCACCCAAAAGCAGAAGATACCTAGGAATAAACCTAACCAAAGAGGTAAAGGATCTATACCCTAAAAACTACAGAACACTTATGAAACAAATTGAGGAAGACACAAACAGATGGAAAAATATTCCATACTCATGGACTGGAAGAATTAATATAGTGAAAAAGTCAGTGTTACCCAGGGCAATTTATACGTTTAATGCAATCCCTATCAAAATACAATGGACTTTCTTCAGAGAGTTGTAACAAATTATTTTAAGATTTGTGTGGAATCAGAAAAGACCCTGAATAGCCAAGGGAATTTTAAGAACGAAAACCATAGCTGGGGGCACCACAATGCCAGATTTCAGGTTGTACTACAAAGTTGTGGTCATCAACACAGTGCGGTACTGGCACAAAAACAGACACATAGATCAATGGAACAGAATAGAGAATCCAGAAGTGGATGCTGAACTTTATAGTCACTAATATTGGACAAAGTAGGAAAGACTCTCCACGGGAAAAAAACACAGTCTCTTCAATAAATGGTGCTGGGAAAATTGGACATCCACATGCAGAAGAATGAAACTAGACCATTCTCTTTCACCATACACAAAGATAAACTCAAAATGGATGAGAGACCTAAATGTGAAACAAGATTCCATCAAAATCCTAGAGAAGAATACGGGAAACACGCGTTTTGAACTTGGCCACAGTAACTTCTTGCAAGATACATCCACAAAAGCAAAAGAAACAAAAGCAGAAATGTACTATTGGCACTTCTTCAAGGTAAGAAGCTTTTGGACAGCAAAGGATACAGTCAACAAAACTACAAGACAACCTACAGAATGGGAGAAGATATTTGCAAATGACCTATCAGATAAAAGGCTAGTTTCCAAGATCTAAAAGAAGTTATTAAACTCAACACCAAAGAAACAAACAATCCAATCATGAAAAGGGCAAAAGACAGGAAGAGAAATGTCACAGAAGAAAACATAGACATGGCCAACATGCCCCTGAGAAAATGCTCTGCATCACTGGCCATCAGGGAATTACAAATCCAAACCACAATGAGGTACCATCTCACACCAGTGAGAATGGGTAAATTAACAAGGCAGGAAACCACAAATGTTGGAGAGGATGTGGAGAAAAGGGAACCCTCTTTCACTGTTGGTGGGAATGTGAACTGGAACAGCCACTCTCGAAAACTGTGTGGAGGTTCCTCAAATAGTTAAAAATAGATCTGCTCTACAAATCGGCAATTGCACTGTTGAGGATTTACCACAAGGATACTGATGCAATGAAATGCTGGGACACCTGCACCTCTGTTTCTAGAAGCAATGTCCACAATAGCCAAACTGTGGAAGGAGCCTTGGTGTCCATTGGAAGATGAATGGATAAACAAGACTTGATTTATGTATACAATGGAATATTACTCAGCTATTAGAAACCTCAGATACCCACCATTTGCTTCGATGTGGATTAAATTGGAGAGTATTTTTTTTAGAGTTAAAACTTTTTTGTTAATAATAAATTTATTTTTTTATTGCTGTTCAATTTGCCAACGTACAGAATAACACCCAGTGCTTATCCCGTAAAGTGTCCCCCTCAGTGTCCATCACCCATTCACCCCCACCCCCGCCCTCCTCCCCTTCCACCAACACTAGTTCATTTCCCAGAGTTAGAAGTCTTCATGTTCTGTCTCCCTTTCTGATATTTCCTAACCATTTCTTCTCCCATCCCTCTATTCCCTTTCACTATTATTTATATTACTCAAATGAATGAGACCATATAAAGTTTGTCCTTCTCCGATTGACTTATTTCGCTCAGCATAATACCCTCCTGTTCCAACTACATAGAAGCAAATGGTGGGTATCAGTCATTTCTAATGGCTGAGTAATATTCCATTGTGTACATAAACCACATCTTCTTTATCCATTCATCTTTCAATGGACACCGAGGCTCCTTCCACAGTTTGGCTATTGTGGACATTGCTGCTAGAAACATCGGGGTGAAGGTGTCCCGACGTTTCATTGCATCTGCATCTTTGGGGTCAATCCCCTAAAGTTCAATTGCTGGGTCATAGGGTAGGTCTATTTTTAACTCCTTGAGGAACCTGCCACACAGTTTTTGAGAGTAACTGTTCCAGTTCACATTCCCACCAACAGTGCAAGAGGGTTTCGTTTCTCTGCATCTACTCCAACATTTGTGGTTTCCTGCCTTGTTAATTTCCCCATTCTCACTGGTGTGAGGTGGTATCTCATTGTGGTTTTCATTTGTAATTCCCTGATGGCCAGTGATGCAGAGCATTTTCTCAGGTGCATGTTGGCCATGTCTATGTTTTCTTCTGTGACATTTCTCTTCCTGTCTTTTGCCCTTTTCATGATTGGATTGTTTGTTTCTTTGGTGTGGAGTTTAAGATTTTGTTTATAGATCTTGGAAACTAGCCCTTTATCTCATAGGTCATTTGCAAATATCTTCTCCCATTCTGTAGGTTGTCTTGTAGTTTTGTTGACTGTATCCTTTGCTGTCCAAAAGCTTCTTATCTTGAAGAAGTGCCAATAGTACATTTCTGCTTTTGTTTCTTTTGCCTTCCTGGATGTATCTTGCAAGAAGTTACTGTGGCCAAGTTCAAATCGCGAGATGCCTGTGTTCTCCTCTAGGATTTTGATGGAATCTTGTCTCACATTAAGATCTTTCATCCATTTTGAGTTTATCTTTGTGTATGGTGAAAGAGAGTGGTCTAGTTTCATTCTGCATGTGGATGTCCAATTTTCCCAGCGTCATTTATTGAAGAGACTGTCTTTCTTCAATGGATAGTCATTCCTCCTTTGTCGAATATTAGTTGACCATAGAGTTGAGGGTCTACTTCTGGATTCTCTGTTCTGTTCCATTGATCTATGTGTCTGTTTTTGTGCCAGTACCACACTGTCTTGATGACCACAGCTTTGTAGTACAACCTGAAATCTGGCATTGTGATGCCCCCAGATATGGTTTTCTTTTCTAAAATTTCCCTGGCTATTCAGGGTCTTTTCTGATTCCACACAAATCTTAAAATAATTTGTTCCAACTCTCTGAAGAAAGTCCATGGAATTTTGATAGGGATTGCATTAAACGTGTAAATTGCCCTGGGTAACATTGACATTTTCACAATATTACTTCTGCCAATCCATGAGCATGGAATATTTTTCCATCTCTTTGTGTCTTCCTCAATTTCTTTCAGAAGTGTTCTATAGTTTTTAGGGTATAGATCCTTGACCTCTTTGGTTAGGTTTATTCCTAGGTATCTTATGCTTTTGGGTACAATTGTAAATGGGATTGACTCCTTAATTTCTCTTTCTTCAGTCTCATTGTTAGTGTATAGAAATGCCATTGATTTCTGGGCATTGATTTTGTATCCTGCCACGCTGCCAAATTGCTGTATGAGTTCTAGCAATCTTGGGGTGGAGTCTTTTGGGTTTTACTTCTTCTTTGCCAATTTGAATGCCTTTAATGTCTTTTTGTTGTCTGATTGCTGAGGCTAGGACTTCTAGTACTATGTTGAATAGCAGTGGTGAGAGTGGACATCCCTGTTTTGTTCCTGATCTTAGGGGAAAGGCTCCCAGTGCTTCCCTATTGAGAATGATATTGGCTGTGGGCTTTCCGTAGATGGCTTTTAAGATGTTGAGGAATGTTCCAGAGGAAATGACTCATATTTAGCTATAGATTTGGTGTATTCATGGAAGGAGGTGATTTTAGGATCTTCCTATGCTTCCATCTTGTACCTTTCCCTCTGCATGACATTAAAATGATGGTGTTTAATTTTTACAAAATGTACCCCACTTTTCTGGGAGAGGATAGTATTTTAATATTTTCTTGCCCAATAATGAATGGAAATAAATATTCATGATGATTCTTATTTTTGTCAAAATTTTTCCCTTTAATGGGCACTTGATGGGATGAACACTGGGTGTTATACTATATGTTGGCAAATTGAATTTAAATTTTAAAAATGTAAAGTAAAATAAATAAAAAAAAAGAAGCCATCCCACTAAAAAATTGACTATTGATGAGTGATAATTCTCTGAAATTACATAACCTGACAAACACATGACCAAAATTAAAATTATTTCATGTACATAAATTTCTTTTTTTTAAAAAAAGATTTTATTTATTTATTCATGAGAGATACAGAAAGAAAGAGGCAGAGACATCAGCAGAGGGAGAAACAGGCTCCATGCAGGGAGCCTGATGTGGAACTCAATCCTGGAACTCCAGGATCACACCCTGAGCCAAAGGCAGACACGCTTAACTGCTGAGCCACCCAGGCATCCCATCTCATTTATAAATCTCTCAGAAAAGTTTTATTCACCAATTGCTTGTCTGCAACTACACAATTAGTAATATATCTTTGCTTCTGGTCCAAAAAGCATGCAAACCCTTTAATCTACCTTTATCGTTTGATACCATATTTTTGGTATTAAGAGAAACAAAAACAACTTTGAGAGTGTACCCTCAGTTGCAATTATTATCACCAATTAATTTCTTCCCCTTAGACCAATATTACAGCTAGCATTTTCTGCTGATTAAAAAGAACTTATAAAATTCATTGCATAATAGCAAATTTGAGTATAAAGCATATCTGGTTTCTTTTTTTAAGATTTTATTTATTTATTTATTTATTTATTTATTTATTTATTCATGAGACACACACACACACACACACACACACAGAGGCAGAGACACAGGCAGAGGGAGAAGCAGACTCCATGTAGGGAGCCTGATGTGGGACTTGATCCTGGGTCTCCAGGAACACGCCCTGGGCTGAAGTCGGCACTAAACAGCTGAGCCACCGAGGCTGCTCACATATCTGGTTTCCTATTTTGAGATATCCTGTGATTTTCATATATTAGTAGTACAGATTATAAAACAACTATTTTGAATCTAAACAGTGGAATTTATTATGATCTAAGCAATGCAACTCTATACATTAGAATATCATAAATAATTGAAATTTAGAATTGAATTCTAAATATGATTCTTCCTTTTTGCAAAGTCCTCATTAGACTGCCAAAATCTGTTAATTTCTACTTATATTGTGCTATGGGAACAACTCTTACGCTTAACTTAGTATATATCCTTTGTCCCCAAATAACTTAAGGTATATGTAATAATGCTAACTTAAGGGAATTGAGGTTATTCTGGTTTGAAAAAAAAAGTGGCTTGATGGTGTCCTAATTATGTTTTACAAAATTATGAAATTATGAAGGGATTTGAAATTTTTGACTAAGAGTGCAGTTAGTTACTTTGGTTAGTAATTTAAAGTTAAGAGAGAATATCCAAATCATCAGCTAATGGCTACTAGCATCAATGGCTCATGGCTACATTCATCAATGCTGAACTTCCCAACTTGCAGTCTATCTGAACCTATTCTAGATATTGGAAATCAAAACTGTGAAGAAAAAAAAGAGGCACAAAGAATTTTAATATCAAATATTTCAAGAATTTGTGTTGTGTTTTGAGTATTTGCACATATCACTGTGCCATACACTATCATACTGAAGAAAATTAATTGACATTTATTCTTAAGGTTCTCAAAACTCATAGAATGTACCATAGGAATTTTATTCCCCATTCAGAAGCATTGCTATCAATTCTGTGCAGTGTTTTTGAGTATGTGCACTGCTATAAGACTATCTTCATTCCAGGCCTTACTTTACCAATGACTAGCAGTGTGACCTTGGACAAGCTGCTTTCCTGAAAATGAGGTTAATAAAAATATCTATTTCACAGGGTTGTTGCGGTAATCCATGAAAAGAACCTAACACATTATCTAGCAAAGACAAGTTTTTTTTTAAGTTAGCTATTATTATTAAGAAAAGAATGAAAGGACAGGTATAGAGGTACTTCTCTAACTTTCAAAGTGGCTGAAAAAATCCAAGGAGAGGAACCAAAAACTGACTAAAATACCATATGCCTGTAATAGACTGATGTTACTGCTATATTTTAGTGTGTGTCAGTTAGGGTGTAGGGTATATTTCTAATACCTTTCCTGAAAGGAAAGAAATTTTGTAACTGAATAAAGTACATTCCAAGCCTACTGAGTATGCCAATAAACACTGTGTCTCTATCTATATATTTTTTCTTCAAAGAAAAATACATACCTCACACAAACCAGAATTATTGATTTGACTGTAAAGGCTATGAAGAGATAAATGTCAGTAACATTTAACCTATTTTCAGATTTTATGTCCTCTTGTTTTAGTCAGAGATTAAATGGAAAAATAAGAGTTGCTAAACTACAATCCTAAGTGTAGCAATTATGGATAAATCCGGAAAGTTTTGCAAAAAAGCTGAGAGATTAAAAGCCCTTTTGGGACCCATATTTAGATTAAAAAGTGAAAGTAGATGAAATATTGAAAGAACTGATTATTTGTCCAAAAAGAGAAAAGTTAAAACAATCAATCAGTCAGTAAGTGTTCCTGGCCTGCACATAGAGATGAGAGATAGGAAAGAAAAGGATACTAATCAAAGGCCTCCTGGAATGATTTTTTTCTGCCTAATAATGAAAAGAAGAAAAAAGAAGCAGAGAAAGAAGTTAGAAAGAATTGTAGGGAGGGATGTAGGAAAGAAGAAAAGGGAGGGAAGGAGGAAAAAAAGAGCCATGTGATTAATAAAGCAAATGGGAATATTCATTTTGGATTACTTTTTTCAATAAGTAGTTGTAGATATCCCTGTATCATGTAATGTTCTAATTTTCAGGGTTATACTAGTAAAGAGAACACATTTAGCTAGCATTATGACGTGAAATGCTAGAAAAATGGTCATGAACAGTGGAAATGCAAAAGACCAATTGCTATATACATCAATCCTTAAGGATCTCTGAAGGATTGACCCTTTCTGTATATTCCCTAGTACTTTGTTCAGGCCAATTTTAAATAGCTCCAGCAATAAATTTTTGCCATTTCTTCTGGGAAACTATTCCACTACCTAATTAAATCTAAGAGTTAACTCTTCCTGACATTCATACTAAATTTTGCTGTGTTCGGTTTCAACCTGTTATTTCATTTATTTTATTTTTTTATTTTTAATAAATTTATTTTTTATTGGTGTTCAATTTGTCAACATACAGAATAACACCCAGTGCTCATCCCATCAAGTGCCCACCTCAGTGCCCGCCACCCAGTCACCCCACCCCCTGCCCACCTCCCCTTCCACCACCCCTAGTTCGTTTCCCAGAGTTAGGAGTCTCACTTGGGGAATATAAAAAATAGTGAAAGGGAATAAAGGGGAAAGGAGAAAAAAATAAGTGGGAAATATCAGAAAGGGAGACAGAACATGAAAGACTCCTAACTCTGGGAAACAACCTGTTATTTCAAATTCTGCAGCATGTGCTCGTATCAGCCTAAGTAACTTCAATTTCCTCAATGTTTGCAATTCTCAATGCCTTCCCTAAATTTCAGTAGCCTGTTGCAGTGAATTTCTTTGTCAGAATGATCTTTTCAAGATCAGTGACTACAGATGTTTTATTACAGACAAAAAAGCAAGTTATTTCTAAAAGCAAAGAGACAAGTTAGGGAGTATACAGGCATGATGTTAACAGGAACCAAAGCCATTAAGGAAATTAAAGCTCAGGACAGAAACGAATAATGGATCTTTTTCTCTCCTTCAGTCCTGGAAGCTCACTAATAAAGCATTCCACTTTTCACAAAACAAGGTTTTGTTTTTGTCCTTTTCCAGTATTATTACTCTGTATACAGACATGAACTTCAGCTTTGTACAGCTGAGAGAGGCAGGCGAGGCCACCTATTCTTGAAGCAGGGGGTATAGGTTTCCCTATCGCCTCTTTGTCCCACTTTCTTCTACCTCTCAAGATTTGACAAATATCTAGAAAACGCAATCTGCAGACTATTTTTTAAGGTTTTTTTAAAAAATATATTCTTAGGAATCAACTGGGTCTTGGAGCTACTAATGATAGGACAGTGAGATAGGAATCTAAAATTTAAGCATGGTTTATAAATGTACAAAAGATGTGTTGATGTTGTTGTTTAGTTTTTGTTTGTTATTTTCAAAAGAAACCAATTGTGGTATTATTTATCCATGAGTAAGATTTTAGAGATGAGTCAGGGATTATACAGTCCTTAAGTGGAATATTTGAGGGTAAGTTTTAAGCAAATAGGATAATTTCAGAGAAAAATATATGCAAACTCCAGAATGTTTGGCAGGGTGTGGGAAGATAGACTTCTAACCATTATAGGAAATTGCCTGGTAGGCAAGATTCATATTAAGTTTAGAGTATATAAATATTCAAAGTGGAAATATCTATTAAACTCTCAAAATATGAAAGAATAGTCATGAAAGTCATTCTTAATATTAAGTCAGCATTAAAAAAAAGACACACGTATTTGAATGAATTTTTTAACACTTATGAGTCTTATAATTATGTTATTCTCTTGTTGGAAAATATAACTTATTTGAAGAGGAACATTATAACCATTATTATTGCTAACGTTTCAGAAAACTATATTCTAATAAGATTTACTTTAGTTAAAAAAAAGATTTACTTTAGTTAATATCTATATTTATTTATTGTTTTTGCAGATATATGATGCACTAAAGAGTTATAGTGTATGTCATACATAAAATGTCACAGTTCTTATCCTCTAGAACTTGGTATTCCACTGAGGACAAAGCAAAGTTAAAAACTAAATAGTTAATAGGAAAAATTAAATTAGTCCTTTAGATCCTCTTAGTTCCATAATTCAATTTTGCATAATTTTTTAGATAATTTAAAAATCCAATAATATAAAAAAGTAGAAAATGTAAAACTGAAGAATAAATCTAGGAGGGAAATGAGGGAATAATAAAGTTGTTTGAAGAAATGGGTAAAAGAGAATACTGAATCTGCAAAGTAATAAAAACAAATATTTAGGTGACGCATAATGGTCTAGAAGATAATGGCACCAATATTATCTACATTACTACAGAGCTACAAAGCAGTGAGAGAAAACAGATTAGAAAATGTTTTTGATTATAAGAGAAGCCTGAAATAGGTTAGAAGTTAAATTGTGGATGTTTTTTTTTTTTAATTTTTTTTTTATTTATTTATGATAGTCACAGAGAGAGAGGCAGAGACACAGGCAGAGAGAGAAGCAGGCTCCATGCACCGGGAGCCCGACGTGGGATTCGATCCCGGGTATCCAGGATCGCGCCCTGGGCCAAAGGCAGGCGCCAAACCGCTACGCCACCCAGGGATCCCAATTGTGGATGTTTTAATCACTCAGATATTGGCTGTGATATCAATGATATAAAAGCACACATAGTCTAATATGTATTTTATATGGGAATAAGAGAAGAAATCAAATTTTTATTGAATGACAAAAAATATGTAAAGTAGTAAATGATCTGACTGTGACTGAAAATAAAATTTAAAATACTGATTTCATGTAATCTTTTCTGACCAACAAACAAGGCCCTTTCATGTCTAATTCTTATCATTTCCAATGTTGTCATTCCAGATCAGGTTCTGCAAAGACAGTCACAAAAGTCTTCTAACTGTTCTCCCTATATTCACAGTATCCACAATTCAGTGCATCTTGCACATCAATGACAGATACAACTTCCTAGAGTATCATGATAATTGTATCTTTCTCGTGTTCATGATCCTTGCATGGAATTCTCTTGATAATCAAATAAAACATTTTCATATCTTTTGGACCCTGAAGGAAACTTAGAGATGATATACTCTGCCCCTATTATCTGCCAGAGAGAAAAACTAAAGGTGGAGGGAAAATTACTTACTTATGTAAGATGTTTTGTGTTTGTTTTTTTCCCCTAAAACTCTCTCCAGGATAGTACATGACATTTAATGATGTCTTGTCACCTAACAATAAAATACTAACTAAACATTCAGTCTTTTTCAATATAAATCAAACCTACTTTCCCACTTTTGTCTGTTACTATTCCTCCAGATTACAACCTTCCATGTATGTACATAGAATTTTGCTGCATAAATTTCTTTGTTAACATATTTTCTATTGTATTCTTAATAATTGATTATAAAACTTACCTACTCTTTCAAATTTCAGATTGAACACTAATATTGATCATCAAATTTGGTAGACTATCTTATTTATTAATGCTAATGACAATTTTTAGCCTCTTAAAGTATAGACTCATTCTATATTGTGTTTGCATTCTGTCTCTTCTAATGGTAAGCTTCTTGAACACAGGTTCTGATCCTTGTGCACTTATGTTTCCTTTGCAACACTTAACACAGCACATTGCATATAACAGGTGCAAAATAAATATTTGTAGAATGAATGGATACAATAATGAGTTAATTACCAGGAATTATCAGGGGTTCTTTCTCCTTATTTTATGTGAATCCAAACATCCACATATTTAGAACATCTGGATGGTTGGCATCAAATAGTAAAACATATGTATGATTAACATAACTTCTTTTACATTTCATCTGGATGCTTTGGCATTGGTAAGATAGCCGAACTCTCTCAAAACCATACTGTCACTTTGGTATTGGTGTTTACAGTATTTTTAATTTGAATGAATAAACAGCCCCTTTAAGAGAACTGAATAAAGCCCATTTTAAGGCACTATTCAATGAAAAACACAATAGGACTCAATTTTCTGCAAGCAACTTCAGTCAAATCTAAGTAACAAACATAGTTGTTTGTGTGCATAGTATATGTGTACATGTGTGAATACTTTCTGCCCATCAATTGGAATTTTTGGCACACATTTCAATGATGCTCTATGCACATTTTGTAATATTTTCTTTATATCGCAATGCTTAGATGGGTTATACATCAGCCATAAACAATCTGTTTATGAAAGAGGGAACACTCTGGAAATTGTCAGTAAGATTGTTTTCATATCAGTGCATACTAATGAACATTTGCAGTTCAATAAAACTGCTGGGGTCTGCAAAAATAAACTTGATAATATATTTATTTTTCTTTTTAAAAAAGATTTTTACTTACAGGAAATGGTAGAGGGACTAGATAATCATATTTTATACTACTTTGGGTAAATATTTGGAGAGAAAAAAAGCACTTAAATAGAAAGAATTCACATCAAAAACATATCCTAAAGACAAAGTATTATGATATATCAAAAAAGTAAAATGTTAACAACTTTTCATGTTGCAGAAGATAAAAACCTTCAGTAATTCTCTTTATTCAAAATTATATTTTTATGACTACATAAACCTTCATGCTGTTACGTTTTCTTTAAAGTATATTTCTAGTCTTACAATTCTGTGAGAAAAATTACAAGTTCTGCTTATTCTGACATTATATGATATTAATCATGGATTTCTGCTTTGGCATACATATATAAATGAGTGAGACTTTAAACCAAAGCTATAGTATCTGAAACGCATATATAAGGGGGAAGACAGTGGGTTTGTGTGTATGTGTGTGTGTGTTTATAAAATGTGTTTTTTAAAATTCCGTCCTAACTTACATTATGTTGACCTTTAATCATTGGTCCAAGTCACAGTTAAACCATACCAAATTCTATGGAGTTTTTGTCATTTGTGTTTATTTTAAATGGCTAAATGATCAGTTAAATACTGATAGATCACGTATAATTCAAGATAGAACAGTGACCAAGCTGTGCAACTATTCTTCATCTCTCATCCCTTTGGAGATAAATATATATCTATGTACTGATATATCGATATATCTATATATCTATATAGATAGATAGATAGATGATAGATTTCTTGCAGATTTTCTAACATAATTATTATATACTATAAACTATCCAAATAATGTAATGGCTTCCACAAAATTACAACCTTCCTCTTGCTCTTCTTCATTAAAAGTAACTCCCAGTGATCAAATATTAATAAATTTCCCTTTTTCCCCAGATATAATTTAGTGTGTATATATATGATTATATAGTGTATATATATATGCAGGTATATGTATATACATATATGTATATATGTATATATATAAATAATGATTATATAATGTATATAATGATTCCTTTTTCAGTTGCAGGTTTAAAATAATAGCTGTTTGTACTACAAACCTTGGCTGTTTTTGAATCACTATTTTTTTTTTAGTTTGTTTCTGGTTTCTGAATCTTGTTACTACTCTTCCAGTTACACCCAAGAGTGAGGCTATAATTGAAAGCATGAAAACTATTCTAAAATATTTCCTGCTTTCCACTTTTTTTAAAATTCAACTTTTAATTTTTTAATTAAAAAATTATTAACATCAATCTCAATGGCTGAGCCTGGGTTTGATTCTGTTTTTTTTTTTTTATTCTAATGTTTTCTGGTTCCTGGCCCTGATCTGTTTCTTGGGTACAGCATTCATGCTTTCCTATATCATACTCTATGCTTCTACCTTCTCAGTTTTTTTATTACAGCTTCTACCATTTGTTTAAGATCTACTGCTTGTAGACCTATTGATATGAGCTGAAAATGCATTCTGTTTCCATGTACATTTTCTAAATATACCACAAAATAATACTGATTATTCTTATTTTATTTTATTATTTTATTTTATTTTTAATTTTAATATTTTGGTATATTTTTATTGGAATTCGATTTGCCAATATATAGTATAACACTCAGTGCTCATCCTGTCAAGTGCCCCCCTCAGTGCTCATCACCCAGTTACCCCATCCCCCCACCCAACTGCCTTTCCACTTCCACTGGTTCGTTTTCCAGTTAGCAGTCTTTCATGTTCTGTCACCCTCTCTGATATTTCCCACTCATTTTCTCTCCTTTTGCCTTTAATCCCTTTCACTATTTTTTATATTCCTTGAATGAGTGAAACCATATAATGTTTGTC
Organism: Nyctereutes procyonoides; assembly: GCF_905146905.1. Classification (NCBI taxonomy): domain Eukaryota; kingdom Metazoa; phylum Chordata; class Mammalia; order Carnivora; family Canidae; genus Nyctereutes; species Nyctereutes procyonoides. The sequence goes on from NW_026575125.1 coordinate 70,696,023, forward strand.
CTTCTCTGATTGATTTATTTCACTCAGCATAATACCCTCCAGTTCTATCCACGTTGAGACAAATGGTGGGTATTTGTCGTTTCTAATGGCTGAGTAATATTCTATTGTATACATAGACCACATCTTCTTTATCCATTCATCTTTCGATGGACACCGAGGCTCCTTCCACAGTTTGGCTATTGTGGACATTGCTGCTATAAACATTGGGGTGCAACTGCTTTGGCTTTTCAATGCATCTGTATCTTAGGGGTAAATCCCCAACAGTGCAATTGCTGGGTCGTAGGGTAGCTCTATTTTTAGCTCTTGGAGGAACCTCCACACAGGTTTCCAGAGTGGCTGCACCAGTTCACATTCCCACCAACAGTGCAAGACAGTTCCCCTTTCTCCACATCCTCTCCAACATTTGTGGTTTCCTGCCTTGTTAATTTTCCCCATTCTCACTGGTGTGAGGTGGTATCTCATTGTGGTTTTGATTTGTATTTCCCTGATGGGAAGTGATGCAGAGCATTTTCTCATGTGCATGTTGGCCATGTCTATGTCTTCCTCTGTGAGATTTCTGTTCATGTCTTTTGCCCATTTCATGATTGGATTGTTTGTTTCTTTGTTGAGTTTAATAACTTCTTTATAGATCTTGGATACTAACCCTTTATCTGATACGTCATTTGCAAATATCTTTTCCCATTCTGTAGGTTATCTTTTAGTTTTGTTGACTGTTTCTTTTGCTGTGCAGAAGCAACTCTATGGTCAACTAATATTCGACAAAGCAGGGAAGACTATCCACTGGAAAAGGACAGTCTCTTCAATGAATGTGCTGGGATAATTGGACAGCCACATGCAGAAGAATAAAACTAGACCATTCTCTTACACCATACACAAAGATAAACTCAAAATGGATGAAAGATCTAAATGTGATACAAGAATCCATCAAAATCCTGGAGGAGAGCACAGGCAAAACCCTTTTTTGAAATTGGTCACAGCAACTTCTTGCAAGATACATCTATGAAGGCAAGGGAATACTGATTATTTATATCAAATTCTATTGTCAACCTTTGAGATAAACATTATAATCCTATTTCCTGCTTTATATTCCTATTTGTAGGCTACATAATAGGAGGCAGATATATTTTTTTAACTTATACCAAATCTTTCTATAACTGAGTGTAACATTTCTTTCATCTGATCAAACAGTGGTTATAACCATTTTTCATTAGCAATGTTTCTTAATTTATTTTTCTAAAGAGGAAAGATCATCTATTTAACTTTTGGAAAGAAACACTGTTTAACATTTTTTGTTTCTTTTGCTTTTAAGGAATAATTTACATACAAAAGAAATTAGAATTTATTTCAATGAATTCTTACAGTTTTATATACTCATGTAACTACTACTCAAAATAAGATTACCCCAGAAAGTTCTCCCTTGCACTCTGGTCATCCTCACACTCTGGTCATCACTGCCACTCTCACCCAAAAGCCATCACTTTCTAATTTCTAACATCATTGCTTTTTCTGTGCTTGGACTTCTTATGAAGAGAATGATACAGCATGTATGCCTTTGAGTTTGACTCCTCTATCTTTGTAAATATATAAATATATATAAATACATTATAAATGTAAATATAATATCTATATAAATACATATATTAAATATAAATATGTTAAAACATAACATGAGATCTACTCTTAATAATTTTTTAAGTATACAAAACAGTTTCATTAATTATATGTACATTTTTTACAGCAGAATTGTAGATCTGAACTTTTCATCTTGCATAACCGAAACTCTATAGTCATTAAATATAGTACTCTATCCCCCCCTCAACCAGCCCTTGGCAATCACCTCTCTACCTTGTTTCTATGAGTTTGACTATATTAGATATTTCATGTATGTGGTATCATGCAGTATTTTTTCTTCTGTAACTGGCGTAATTCATTTAGCATAATGTCCTCAAATTTCATCCATGTTGTAGAATACGACAGAATATCCTTCTTTTTTTAAGACTGAATGATAAATAATATTTATTGTATACACACACACACACACACACACCATGTTTTCTTCATTCATTCAGTGATGGAGATTTAGGTTGTTTCTACTTCTTGGTTATTGTGAATAGTGCAGCAATGAACATGAGACTTTAAATACCCATTTGAGATCTTGTTTGAAATTCTTTTGGATAAACACGTGTATTAGATGTTATTGGGTTATATGATATTTCTACTTTTAAACTTTAAGGACCCACAATGATGTTTTCTATAGTGGCTGCATCATTTTACACTCCACCAACAATGTCTAAGGGTTCCAGTTTCTCCATATCCTCACTAACACTTGTGATTTTGTGTGTGTGTGTGTGTGTGTGTGTGTGTTTATTGGCCATAATAACATGTGTAAAGTGATAGTAGATTGTAGTTTTAATTTGTAATTCACTTATAATTAGTTACATTGAGTATCTTTTTATATGCTTATTATTATTTGAGTATCTTCTTTGGAGTAATGTCTATTCAGGTTTTTTTTACCCATTTCTTTTTTTTAAATTTTTATTTATTTATGATAGTCACAGAGAGAGAGAGAGGCAGAGACACAGGCAGAGGGAGAAGCAGGCTCCATGCACCGGGAGCCCGATGTGGGATTCGATCCCGGGTCTCCAGGATCGCGCCCTGGGCCAAAGGCAGGCGCCAAACCACTGCGCCACCCAGGGATCCCTTTTTACCCATTTCTTAAATTAAGTTCTTTATTTTTTGTTAGCTGAGTTGTAGGAGTTCATTACATATTTGGGATATTAATTCACTATTAGATATATAGTTTTCAAACATTTCCTCCCATTCTATAGGTAACCTTTTTACTCTTGATTATTCTTTTTGCTGCAGAGAAGCATTTTAATTTTATAAGTTCCACTTCTCATTTTCTTTTCTTGTCTTTTTCTTTCTTTCTTTCTCTCTTTCTTTTTCCTTTTCTTGCATGCACTTTTAGTGACATACAAGAAATCATTGGCAAAACCAACGTTATGACTGTTTTTCTTTGTTTTCTTCCAAGAGTTTTATAGTTTCAGGTCTTCTGTTTAAGTATTTAATCCATTTTAAATGAATTTTTGTGTATGGTATAAGATATGGGTTCAATTTCTCTTTTTTTCATTTGGTTATGTAGTTTTCTCAGCATCATGTGTTCAGAAGACTATCTTTTCCCATTGGGTAATCTTTGTATTCTTATTGAGATCATTTGAACATATTTGTGTGGGTTTATTTCTTGTCTCTCTATTCTGTTCCATTGGTTTGTGTTTGTTTTTATGTCAATTCCATATTGTTTTGACTACTCTAGTTTCGTAATGTTTTAAGCCAGGATGGGGTGTGTGGGTAGCTCAGTCAATTAAGCATCCAACTCTTAATTTTAGCTCAGGTCATGATCTCACGGTCCTGAGATCAAGCCCTGAGTCAGGCTCCATGCTATGCATGGAGCCTGCTTAAGATTCTCTTTCTCCCTCTCCCACTGCTCCTCCTCCATTTGCGTGTGCTCTCTCTAAATAAATAAAGCCAGGAAATGTGAGGTTTTCACCTTTGTTCTCTTTGTTAAGGCTGTATTGATTATTCAGTCTTTTTTGGTTCCAAATTAATTTTAGGATTGTTTTGGGGTGCCTGGATGACTCAGTGGTTGAGTGTCTGCCTTTGTCTCAGGTTGTGATCCCAGGATCCTGAGATTGAGTCCCACATTGGGCTCCTCACAGCGAGCCTGCTTCTCCCTCTGCCTATGTCTCTGCCTCTCTCTGTGTGTCTCTCATGAATAAATAAATTAAATCTTTTTTTAAAAAAATTAGGATTGGGGCACCCCCGGTGGTGCAGCGGTTTAGCGCCGCCTGCAGCCCGGGGTCTGATCCTGGAGACCCCGGATCGAGTCCCGCGTCGGGCTCCCTGCGTGGAGCCCGCTTCTCCCTCTGCCTGTGTCTCTGCCTCTCAGTCTCTCTCTCTCTCTGAATAAATAAATTAAAAAAATACTTATAAAAAATTTAGGATTGTTTTCTCTATCTCTGAAAAAAAATGTCTTTGGGACTTTGACAGAGATTGCATTAATTCTGTAGAATGCTTTGAGTAACACAGATATTTTAACAATATTAAGTCTTCCAACGCATGAACATGAAATAGCTTTCCATTTATTTGTGTCATCCTTAATTTTAGCAATCTTTTATAATTTATAATATGAAATTCTTTCACCTCCTTGATTAAGTTTATAACTAAATATTTTATATATTTTCATACTATTATAAATTTATTCTCTTAATTTCCTTTTCAATTAATTTGTTATTAGTGTATAAAATGTAATATAAAATCAATTTTTGTGTTGATTATCTTAACCTATGATTTGCTGATTTTGTTTTTTATTTAAGCTTTTTTAATTATTAGTGTTTTCTACATATAACATCAACTGAGATCAGAGATAATTTACTTTTTCCTTTGCAATTTAGATGTCTTTTTCTTTTTCTTGACATTTGAACTGGCCAGGATTCCCAGTACTTTTTTAAGAGTGTGTACCCTTGTGTTATTCTTGATCTTTAAGAAAAAACCTTACGTTGTCACCATTAACTATGATTTTAGCCTTTCATGTGTGACCTTTGTTTTGCTGAGCTAATCTTTCATTTAGAATTTGTCTAGTGTTTTTATCTAAAAGGCAAATTGAATTTTGTCAAATACTTTTTTTTCTTCTGTGGAGAACTTTTTATACTTTGTTCTCTAAATCACTGATTGATTTTTGTATGTTGAATCATCTTTGCATAACAGGGATAAATCTCACTTGATCATGGTGTATGATACTTTTAGGGTATTGTTGAATTCAGTTTGTTAGTATTTTCTTGAGAATATTTCCATGTATATTCATTAGAGATATTGGCCTTTTTTGTTGTTGTTGTTTTTCCTTGTAGCGTCCTTCTCCGGCTTTGGTATAAGCCTGATGCTGGCCTCATAAAATGAATTTGGAAGTGTTTTTTTTTCTTCCTCCTACAATTTTTGGTGTTAATTTATGTTTAAATATTTGTCAGAACTCTCCAATGAAACCGTCTGTTCCTGGACATTTATTGTAGAGGACTTTTGGTTACTGATTTAACTTCCTTTTTATTATATGTCTCCAATGATTCAGTCTTGGTAGGTTTTATGTTTCTAGGAATTTATCCATTTCTTCTATATTATCCAACTTATTGGTATATAATTGTCAATAATAATGCCTTATAATCCTTTTTATATCTGTAGCATCAGTGTAATGTTTCCTCTTACATTTCTGATTTTAATTATTTCAGAATTCTATGTTTTTTTCTTAGTTTAAGAAAATGTCTACTTTATGAATGTTTCAAAATACCAGCCCTTCTTTTTCTATTGTTATAATTAACATATTAGTTTCAGATATGCAAAATAATTATTTGATATTTGTATGTATTGTGAAATATCTGCCACAATAAGTCTAGTTAACATCTATCATCATACACAGTTCTAATCTTTTTCTTCTGAAAAGAATTTATTAATCTATTCTCTTAGCAACCCTTGAATATGCAATACCTTATTGTTGACTATAGTCACTGTGCTATATATTATATCCCCAATACTTATTTACTTTGCAACTGGAAATTTGTACCTTTTTTAAAAAAATATTTATTCATTTCATAGAGAAAGAAAGAGCACAAGCAGGGGGAATGATAGTCACAGGGAGAGGGAGAAGGCTTTCCACTGAATGGGGAGCCCAATGCAGAGCTCTATCCCAGGACCCTGGGATCATGATCTGAGCTGAAGACAGACACTTAACCAACTGAGCAACTCAAACACCCTGGAAATTTGTACGTTTTGAACCTTTTCACTAATTTTACCCACTCCCCTACCTGCCTCTGGCAACTGCCAATCTGTTCTCTGTATTTATGAACTTGTGTTTTTTTTCAATTCTGCATATAAGTGAAATCATACAGTATTTGTTTTTTATTTTTGTTTTTTTTTTCATTTTGCATGATTTACTTCACTTAGAGTTATAACCTTCAGGTTTATTCATGCAGTTGTGAATGGCAAAATTTTATTTCTTATGGCTGAATACTTATAACATCATGATTTCCTTATTATTTCATCTACTAATGGGCATTTATGTAGTTACTACATCTTAGCTATTGTAGATAGTGATGCAAGAAACATGGGGATGCATATATCTTTTCAAATTAATATTTTTGTTTAGCTTCTATAAAAACTCAGAAGTGAGATTGCTGGGTCATATAGTTCTATTTTCAATTTTTTGAAGAACTTCCATACTGTTTTCCATAGTGAGTGACACCAATTTATATTTCTCATTCTCATCAATGGTGTACAAGTGTTCCCTTTTTCCACAATCTCACTGACACTTAATATTTCTTGCTTTTTTTTTAATTTTTTATTTATTTATGATAGTCACAGAGAGAGAGAGAGAGAGAGGTAGAGACATAGGCAGAGGGAGAAGCAGGTTCCATGCACCGGGAGCCTGACATGGGATTCGATCCCGGGTCTCCAGGATCGCGCCCTGGGTCAAAGTCAGGCGCCAAACCACTGCGCCACCCAGGGATCCCTATTTCTTGCTTTTTGATAATAGCCACCGTAAAAAGTGTGAAGTGATGTCTCATTGTGGTTTTTACTTGCATTTCCCTGACAATTAATGATGTCAAACACCCTAAAGGGGGAAAACATCATTTAGATTCAGGCTGATTGGAAGCTAGACCTTCAAGCAACACCTTTTAAAAGTATGCAAATATATAGTCCTGAGGGGCCAGAAGCAAAACCCCACTGGCCATCAAAGACAGGTAATCTGGAGGTGTTCTTGGAGAGTAATCACAAAAATTGGGGCTCCAGATGAGTTTATGTCATCATCCTGGGAAATACGAACCAGAGGAAGGCAGAGGTCAGAGCACCAAGATAGTATCCACAGCCTACATTCCTTGAAAGAAGCTCCATGGGGGCACTAAATGTGTGCAAAACCTGAAGCCTGAACCTCAGTCCAAAGCTCCAAGAGAAGAAAAGTGGCTTACTTCATAGAAAGACTAAGAAATGTGCCTTAGTGTGCTATCTGTGCAGGACCTTGGAGTTGGTAAGCTTCCAAGAATCATCCATCTGGTTGCCACAGTCCATTGGGACCCAAGAATGCAAGCTTCTTTGTCCACTGATGCCAAGTAATTGAGGAACATCCCCTAGGTGTTGGCCATAAAAACCAGGCCTCAGACATGTGTAAAGCTCTCCTCCAGGAGACAATATACTCTGGAGCACAGCACAGGCTGACTGGAAAGATAATGCCTGCCCTCTGAGGTCTCTGCAAAGATTTACAGTTAAGTCTTCAGATGTGTGTTTAATTAAAGCTTTCCCTTTGGCCATAGCAACGATAATTAGCTAATAGTCTAACTTCAAAGAAATAATGAGCTTTGGGGTCTGTTGACTTTTGCTGTGCCTGGGGATTGAGAGCTATTTAAAAACCTTTTCTCTGTTGGTTAGAGTCTTATAGAACCCATGAGCATACGTCCTACAGGCCACCAGAGCCAGGTGATATAGAGGTATTCACTGGCAGTCATAAAAATTGGAGTGTCAGAGAAGGGGATGAACTTTTATCTGGGTGACACTGATTATTATAGTCCCACATGACCAGGAATATAAGTCTTCCCCCTGGGCTCCAAAGCCAGGTAATTAAGAGGCATCATCTGTCAGTGGCTATAAAAATCAGGGCACCAGATGCATGCAAAGGCTTTTGGAGTATATGGGTCTCTGGAGCATAGCAAAGGAAGAGCACAAAAATGGTGCCTCTGGTCCCCCGCCACAAAGAGTATTCCAACAAGCTTTTAGATATGTGTGTTAAATTAGATGCCTTTCCCTCAAGCAGAGGTTATAATATAAGCAGGTAAGCCACTTTCATTTTAAGTCTGGGTGTTATTGCATCCCTTTGATTTGGGCCCTGGAGCAGGATAGTACAAATGCATGAATGGATTAAGAGGCATTTCTGAGGTCACTACAGTCTGGATCTCAGGATGTAAGCGACAAAGGTTGTCAAAATGAAAGTTTGGGGAGGCTTATCTCTCAAGTGCATGTCTCAAAACTTGGGGTGCCTAATGTGGAATCTGAACCCTCAGAGAGAATCTTCACATTTTGAGTTTCCTCCTGATTGTGGGTTGCTAAACCAAGGATGGGTTTTATGGCAAAATTGTGTTCAAGATTCTCCTATTCACCTCTATGTGGGTTTTCTTCCTGTTTGCACTATGTGGCGTCATCACTCAGCTGATATTAAGTTTTGTTTTTGAAATGAAATTTCAGATGATGAATGAAAATTGTTTCATATACAGATGTAGGCTCAGTCTGTTCATGAGAGGAAATCAGTTGGTTTCAGTATCTTTCTACATTACTATCTTGACCTGGAATCACACTCATAAAGGTCCTATATGAAAGACCTACAGCCAATATCCCCAGTGGAGGGATAAAGTTTATCCCTTAAAGTCAGAAACAAGACAGAGATATCTATTGTCACTACTGTTGTTCAACATAATACTGGAAGTCCTAGCCTCAGCAATCAGACAACAGAAAGAAATCCAAATCAGCAAGGAAGAAGTCAAACTCTCATTATTTGCAGATGACAAAACATTCTATGTAGAAAACCTGAAAGACTCTGCCAAAGAATTGCTAGAACTGTGCATGAATTCAGCAAAGTCACAGGATATAAAATCAATGTACAGAAATCTGTTGCATTAATACACACTGATAATGAAGCAGCAGAAAGAGAAATCAAGGAATTAATTCCATTTATAATTTCACCAAATATCATAAGACACCTAAGGATAAAACTAACAAACTCATAAAAGATCTATACACTGAAAACTATAGAACACTCATGAAAGAAATTGTGGAAGACACAAACAAATGAAAAAAAAATTCCATGTTCATGAATTGGAAGAATAAATGTTAAAACATCTATACTATCCAAAGAAATCTACATATTCAAGGCAATCTCAATCTAAGTAACACAAGCATTTTTCACAGAACTAAAACAAAATCCTAAAATTTGTATGGAACCAAAGAAGACCTTGATTAGCCAAAGTAATGCTAAAAAAGAAAACCAAAGCAGAAGGTAGAACACTCACAGAATTCAAGCTGTATTACAAAGCTATAATCAATAAGACACTATGGTACTAGCAGAAAAACAGACACATAGATCAATGGAATAGAACAGAAAACTCAGTGACCAACATTATATGGTTACTAAATCTCCCAAAAGCAGAAAAGAGAATCCAATGGAAAAAAGACAGTCTCTTCAACAAACAGTGTTGGAAAAACTAGACAGAAACGTGCAAAAGAATAAAACTGGACTGCTTATATACATCATACACGAAAATAAATTCAAAATAGACGAAAGACTTAGGTACGAGAGAGGAATCCATAAAAATCCTAGAGGAGAAGACACAGGCAACAACCACTTTGACCTTGGCCACAAAAACTTCTTACTAGACATGTCTCAGGGAGGAAGGAAAACAAAAGCAAAAAAGATCTATTGGGACATTTTGGTATAATTTTTTATTGGAGTTCAATTTCCCAACATATAACACTCAGTGAGCAGACAATCAAGTGCCCCCCTCAGTGCCTGTCACCCAGTCACCTCATCCACCCTGGCCAACTCCCTTTCCACTATCCCTTGTTCATTTAACAGAGTTAGGTGTCTCTCATGTTCTGTCACCGTCACTGATTTTTCCCATTCATTTTCTCTCCGTTCCCCTTTAATCCATTTCACTATTTTTTATATTTATCAAATGAATGAAACCATATAATGTTTGTCCTTCTCCTATTAACCTATTTCACTCAGCATAATACCCTCCAGTTCCATCCACGGGAAGTAAATCGTGGGTATTTGTCATTTCTAAAGGCCGAGTAATATTCCTTAGTATACATAAACCACACCTTCTTTGTTGATTCATCTTTTGAAGGAACCCGAGACTCTTTCCACAGTTTGGCTACTGTGGACATTGCTGCTATAAACATCGGGGTGCAGGAGTCCCGGCGTTTCACTGCATCTGTATCTTTGGAGTAAATCCCCAGCGGTACAATTGCTGGGTCATAGGGTAGCCCTATTTTTAACTCTTGAGGAACCTCCACACAGTTTTTGAGAGTAGCTGTTCCAGTTCACATTCCCACCAACAGTGCAAGAGGGTTCCGTTTCTCCGCATCCTCTCCAACATTTGTGGTTTCCTGCCTTGTTAATTTTCTCCATTCTCACTGGTGTGAAGTGGTATCTCATGGTGGTTTTGATTTGTATTAGCCTGATGGCCAGTGATGCAGAGCATTTTCTCATGTGCTTGTTTGCCATGTGTATGTCTTCCTCTGTGAGATTTCTGTTCATGTCTTTTGCCCATTTCATGATTGGATTGTTTGTTTCTTTGCTGTTTGGTTTAATAAGTCCTTTATAGACCTTGGATAATAGCCCTTTATCTGATAGGTCATTTACAAATATCTTCTCCCATTCTGTAGGTTGTCTTTTAGTTTTGTTGACTGTTTCTTTTACTGTGCAAAAGATTCTTATCTTGATGAAGTCCCAATAGTTCATTTTTGCTTCTGTTTCTCTTGCCTTCATGGATCTATCTTTCAAGAAGTTGCTGTGGCCAAGTTCAAAAAGGGTGTTGCCTGTGTTCTCCTCTAGGGTTTTGATGATATCTTGTCTCACACTGAGATCTTTCATCCATTTTGAGTTTATCTTTGTGTATGGTGTAAGAGAATGGTCCAGTTTCATTCTTCTCTATGTGGATGTACAATTTTCCCAGCACCATTTATTGAAGAGACTGTATTTCTTCCAGTGGAGAGTCTTTCCTCCTTTTTTTTTCTTTCCTCCTTTATCGAATATTAGTTGACCATAAAGTTGAGGGTCCACTTCTGGATTCTCTATTCTGTTCCATTGATCTATGAGTCTGTTTTTGTGGCAGTACCACCCTGTTTTGATGACCACAGCTTTGTAGTACAACTTAAAATCTGGCATTGTGATGCCCCCAGATATGGTTTTCTTTTTTAATATTCCCCTGGCTATTTGGGGTCTTTTCTGGTTCCACACAAATTTTAAGATGATTTGATCCAACTCTCTGAAGAAAGTCCATGGTATTTTGATAGGGATTGCATTAAACCTGTATATTGCCCTGGGTAGCATTGACATTTTCACAATATTAATTCTTCCATTTCATGAGCTTGGTATATTTTTCCATCTCTTTGTGTCTTCCTCAATTCCTTTCAGAAGTGTTCTATAGTTTTTAGGGTATAGATCTTTTACCTCTTTGGTTAGGTTTATGCCTAGGTATCTTCTGCTATTGGGTGCAATTGTAAATGGGATTGACTCCTGAATTTCTCTTTCTTCAGTCTCATTGTTAGTGTATAGAAATGCCACTCATTACTGGGCATTGATTTTGTATCCTGTCACACTGCCAAACTGCTGTATGAGTTCTAGCAATCTTGGGGTGGAGGCTTTTGGGTTTTCTATGTAGAGTATCATGTCATCGGTGAAGAGAGAGTTTGACTTCTTCTTTGCCAATTTGAATGCCTTGTATTTCTTTTTGTTGTCTGATGGCTTAGGCTAGGACTTCTAGTACTATGTTGAATAGTAGTGGTGAGAGTGGACATCCCTGTCTTGTTCCTGATCTTAGGGGAAAGGCTCCCAGTGCTTCCCCATTGAGAATGATGTTTGCTGTGGGCTTTTCGTAGATGGCTTTTAAGATGTCGAGGAAAGTTCCCTCTATCCCTACACTCTGAAGAGTTTTGATCAGGAATGGATGCTGTATTTTGTCAAATGCTTTCTCTGCATCTAATGAGAGGATCCTATGGTTCTTGGTTTTTCTCTTGCTGATAAGATGAATCACATTGATTGTTTTACGAGTGTTGAACCAGCCTTGTATCCCAGGGATAAATCCCACTTGGTCATGGTCAATAATCTTCTTAATGTATTGTTGGATCCTATTGGCTAGTATCTTGTTGAGAATTTTTGCATCTGTGTTCGTCAGAGATATTGGTCTAAAGTTCTCGTATTTGGTGGGGTCTTTGTCTGGTTTTGGAATTAAGGTGATGCTGGCCTCACAGAATGAGTTTGGAAGTATTCCATCACTTTCTATTTTTCCGTACAGCTTTAGTAGAATAGGCATTGTTTCTTCTTTAAACGTTTGATAGAATTCCCCAGGGAAGCCATCTGGCCCCGGACTTTTGTGTCTTGGGAGGTTTTTGATGACTGCTTCAATTTCCTCCCTGGATATTGGCTTGTTCAGGTATTCTCTTTCTTCTTGTTCCAGTTTTGGTAGTTTGTGGTTTTCCAGAAATGTGTCCATTTCTTCTAGATTGCCTAATTTATTGGCATATAGCTGCTCATATGTTTTTAAAATCGTCTGTGTTTCCTTGGTATTCGTTGTGATCTCTCCTTTTTTATTCGAGGTTTTATTAATTAGGGTCTTTTCTCTTTTGTTTTTAATAAAGTGACTACTGGTTTATCTATCTTATTAATTCTTTCAAAGAATCAACTCCTGGTTTTGTTAATCTGTTCCACAGTTCTTCTGGTCTCAATTTCATTGAGGTCTGTTCAAATCTTTATTAACTCTCTTCTTCTGCTGAGTGTAGGATTTAGTTGCTGTTCTTTGTCCAGTGCCTTTAGGTGCAAGTTTAGCTTGTGTATTTGAGTGTTTTCCAATTGTTTGAGGGATGCTTGTATTCTAATGCATTTCCTTCTTAGGACTGTTGTTGCTGTATCCCAAAGATTTTGACCAGTTGTATCTTCCTTTTCATTAGTTTCCATGAATCTTTTTATATTCTTCTCTAATTTCTTGTTGACTCATTAATCTTTTAATAGGAAGCTCTCTAATGTGCACATGTTTGAGTTTCTTCCAAATTTCTTCTTGTGATTGAGTTCTAGTTTCAAAGCATTGTGATCTGAAAATATGGAGGAACAATCCCAAAATTTGGTATCAGTTGAGACCTGATTTGTGATCCAGTATGTGGTCTATTCTGGAGAAAGTTCCATGTGCACTTGAGAAGAATGTGTATTCAGTTGCGTTCGGATGCAAAGTTCTGTATATATCTGTGAAATCCATCCTAGCCAGTGTATCATTTAAAGCTCTTGTTTCTTTAGTGATGTTGTGCTTTGAATATTTGTCATTTGCAGAAAGTGCTGTGTTGAAGTCTCCTACTATTAGTGTAGTATTATCTAAATGTCTTTACTTTGGTTATTATACCTGGCAGTTCCCCCATGAAGGGCATAAATATTAATTATTGTTAGCTCCTCTTTTAGGATAGATTCTTTAAGTATGATATAGTGTCCCTCTTCATCTCTTACTATATTCATTGGGATAAACTTTAATTTATCTCATATGAGGATTGTTATCCCAGCTTTCTTTTGAGGACCAGTTCAATGGTAAATGGTTCTCCAAACTTTTATTTTCAGGCTGGAGGTGTCCATAGGTCTAAAACGAGTCTCTGGTAGACAGCAAGTAGATGGGTCTTGCTTTTTATCCAGTCCAAACCCCTGCGTGTTTTGATAGGATTGTTTAGCCCATTCATGTTCAGAGTTACTATTAAAAATATGAATTTAGTGTCATCATAATACGTACTCAGTCCCTGTTTTTGTGAATTATTTCTTTGGGTGTCCTCTCTCTTTATTTTTATTTATTTATTTATTTATTTATTTATTTATTATTTTATTTTAATTTTTTACAGAGTCCCCCTTAATATTTCTTGCAGAGCTGGTTTGGTGGTCACATATTCTTTCAGTTTCTGCCTATCTTGGAAGCTCTTTATCTCTCCTTCTATTCTGAATGAGAGCCTTGTTGCATATAGTATTCTTGGCTGTGTGTTATTCTCATTTAGAACCCTGAACATATCCTGCCAGCCCTTTCTGGTCTGCCAGGTCTCTGTGGAGAAGTCTGCTCTTTATCTGGTATTTCTCCCCATATTATTTAAGAGTCTCATCTCTTGCTGCATTAAGGATTTTCTATTTATCTTTGGAATTTGCAAGTTTCAGTATTAAATGTTGAGATGTTGAATGGTTTTTAATTGATTTTGTGGGGACCCCTGTATCTCCTAGATCTGAATGTTTGTTTCCCTCCCCAAAATAGGGAAGTTTTTAGCTATGTTTTGTTCAAATATACTTTCTGGCCCTGTTCCCTCTCAGCGCTCTCTGGAATGCCAATTATATGTAGATTCTTCCTTCTGATGCTATCATTTCTTTCCCTTAACCTTTCTTTGGAATATTTTAATTGTTTTTCCTCTTTTTTATTCAGCTTCTTTCCTTGTCATCAACCTGTCTTCTATGTCATTCACTCTTTCTTCTACCTCATTAACCCTGTCCTTAGGACCTCCAGTTTAGATTGCATTTCATTTAATTGATTTTTAATTTTGACCTGATTAGATCTAAATTTTGCAGACATGAAGTCTCTTGAATCTTTTATGCTTTTTTTCCAGCCATGAGTAGCTTTATAATTGTACTTCTGAATTGGCTTTCTGACATCGAATTGTAATCCAAATTCTGTAACTCTATGCCAGAGAATAATATTTCTGATTCTTTCTTTTGTGATGAGTTCTTCTTTCTAGTTATTTTGCCCAGTGCAGAATGGCTATACGAGCAGGCTGAGTCCAGATGATCAACCACAATCTTAGGCACTTTCATCTTCGATGATTCCGACCAGGTCAGAGACCAGAAAATGGAAACAAAGATCAGAACAAATAAAACAAATGCCCACTAAACTGAACAGCAATGGTTAAAACAAAGATGTAAAAAAGAAGGCCATGAATCCCAAAGGTGAAGAAAAAAAAGAGAAAAAAGATTAGAAAATAGTAAATGTAAAGCAGGGGAAAAAAGAAAAAAAGAAAAAGAAAGAGAAGAGAAAAATGGGGGGACTGGGAGATGGTGGTTGTGACGAAGTTGTAGTGGAGGGAGAAGGTAGTCTACCTGAAGGCTTCTAGTCGGTGATCCTCTTGGTTCTGAGTGTATTACATTCTGTATGTTAGAAGATGCTCAGTTTCAAACTCATATACACCATCAATACTTGTAGAAAGTGCTAACATTGACCATCAAAACATAAACTGAGGGTTGATGGAAGTAAGAAGTTTGAGGGGATGCACTAAATGTGTTATAGACAAGAAGGAGTTTAAGATGGTAGAGAATTGGGCAGCCCTGGTGGCCCAGTGGTTTAGTGCTGCCTTCCTCCCAGGGCATGATTATGGAGACCCGGGATTGAGTCCCATGTCAGGCTCCATGTATGGAGCCTGCTTCTCCCTCTGCGCCCCCCCAATAAATAAATAAATAAATAATCTTAGAAAATAACTATTAAATAAAAAGATGGTAGAGAATTAGGAACCTCAGGCTTTCTTTGTCCCTCTAATACAGTTTTATTGAGGTCAGATCACTTGGAAAACCCAGGAAATCAATCTGAGGATTGGAAGAAGGATTGCCATGGTTGGAAGGAAATGGCATGGCAGGTGTGAGGTGCAAGGAAGTGATATAGCGGAAAGAAATACTGCCTTGCCACAGAGGGGAAGGAGCCCTTTATGCAGGGAGAGTAAAAAAAAATAAGAAATTGGTTGAGAGAGTGTGGCATTGAGTCCCCACAAGACGTAAACCTCTCTGGATCATGGACTGGAGAGGGAGGGTCTCTGTGTGTCACAGGTTTTTTTGCAAACAATGTATGGAACTCAACCTCTTAGGATTTGAATGTGTGTAATTTTTGCCAGAGAGTCTGCATCTAGGGAAAAGGTGGTGCTGGCTAGAGAGCACATAAAGTGGTATAATGATCTCCTGGGTCTATTGGGAAAGAACGTTCTTTTTCCTGGAGTGCATTTGGAAGAGGATATGTTGCTTCTCCAAGGACAAAAGACCCTGTAGATATCAGCAAATGGCCTTTCATTGGCAAGGCACAGAGGATGGATAGCCTGTTCACTGCTTTTTGCGGTGCTACACCACTGATTGTGCATACTGTGCAGGTGTGGGACTATTTCTCTGGGACAAAGGGCACTGGATGCATTGTGGTAAGGCTCCACTTCAGAAAAAGGAGTAGATCCATGTGGTATTGGGTCTTTTAAGATTTGGAGTTTTGAATCCCAGCCACATATGGAAGATAAAATGCAGGAAAGTTGTGGCACCAGGCATGCTAACAGCCTTCACTTTTCTGTGAGGGCTTCCTGAACATCAGGGCGTGTGATATCTTCTGTCTGAATGAGAGAGTGGGTGGCACCATTTCCACCTCACCACCAACAGGGTTGGGCATCAGAGAGCAACACGCTGGGCTCCAATGGAGGTTGGAGACACTTAAACCAAGCCCTGCCAACTTGTGCCTGGCAAGTGAATATTTTACTAAGTCAAGTCTGACTCTGAGTGAGGAGAGAGGGTGAGTCTCTCCCCAGGAGACCAGCACAGGAAACACCCCACATGCACCAAGTCTGCTGATCATACAGTACTTCAAAGCATCACCCTCAGTTCTGGTGGAAATAGAACTAGGCTGGTTTTCTTTTCTTCTTTTCTTCTTCTTTTTTCTTTTTTTTTCTTTTTTTTTTCTTTTTTTTTTTTTGCTTTGGAATAAAGCTTATAGTGTTTTTTTGTTTGTTTTTTTACTTTATTTTTTCAATTCTTTTTCTCTTTTTTTGGAGCAGTATTCTTTTTTTTCTTTTCCTGTTTTATTTTTTTTTTAAATATATATTTTTAATTTTGGGAAAGAGCAAGCAAGGGAGACAGAGAGGGAGAGAACACAAGTGGGAGGTGAGGCAGAGGGAAAGGGAGAAAGAGAATGACAAGTAGACTCTACATTAAGACTGGAACCTAATGCAGGACTCAATCTCACAACTCTGAGATCACCAACTAAGCTGAAACCAAGAGTTGGACACTTAACCCACAGAGTCACCCAGGCACCCCATTTCCTTTCTTTTTCTTTGGAATCAAGTTTACAGTTTATTTATTTATTTATTTATTTATTTATTTATTTATTTATGTTTGTTTGTTTGTTTGGCTTTTTTCTTCCTTTACCCTTTTTTTGGATCAGTTTTTTTTTAAGATTTACTTATTTGTGTATGAGAGAGAGTACACAACTGGGGGGAGGGACAGAGGGAGAGAGAGAGAAGCAGACTCCTCACTGAATGGGGAGACTCATGCAGGACTAGGTCCCAGAACCATAAGATCATGACCTGACCTGAAATCAACAGCCAGCTACTTAACTGACTGAACCACTGAGGCGCCTCCTCAGTCTTATTTTAACAAACAAACCAAAGCACACCTATTTAAATGTCCAAACACTCTCCACTGTAATCAAGGACTGAACTCTGCAGAGAACTGACCAGAAGGTACGAGCAGCCAAAACACAACATCAGAGTACACACAGCATACACCAGAAACACTTCCTAAAGTGCCATGTCTTGGATAGTGTATGGCTCCTTTTTAAATACAGCATTACACTCAGGTGCAGAAAACATAGCAAGCTTTCATAACACACAAAAAAACAGAAACTTACTCAAAATGACAAGATGGAGGAATTTTCCTCAAAAGGAAGATCAAGAAGGAATCATAGCCAGGGACTTGCTCAAAACAGATACAGACAATATATCTAAACAAGAATCTAGAACAACTGTCATAAGACTACTATTTGAACATGAGAAAAACAGAAAATACCAGAGAAACACTTGCTGCAAAGATAGAAGGCCCAAAAACTAGTGACACTGAATTTTTTAAAAAATGCCATAACTGAGATGCAAAACTGACTGGATATAATCATTCAAGGACTGAAGAAGCAGAGAAGAGGACAGGTGATGATGAAGAGAAAATTATAGAAAATAATGAAGCTGAAAAGGTGAGGGAAAGAAAACTACTATTATCACTAAGGTAGAGTTAGGGAACTCAATGATTCCATAAAATGAAATAATATCCATATCATAGGAGTCTCAGAAGTAGAAACGCAGGAGGAAAAGGGGGCAGAAGGTTTATTTGAACAAATTATAGCTGAGAACTGCCCTAATCTGGGGAAGGAAAGTTAAGTCCAAGAGGCACAAACAACTCCCCTCAAAATCAACAAAAACAGATCAGCACCTAGACATATCATAGTGAAACTTGTAAAATACAAAGAAAAAGAGAGAAATATAAAAGCGTCTAAGGACAAAAGATCCTTAACCTACAAGGTTAGACAAATAAGGTTAGCCGCAGACCTGTGCTGAAACTTGCCAGGCCATGTGTGAGTGAAAGGAAATATTCAACATACTAAATGGGAAAAATATGCAGCCAAGAATACTTTATTAAGCAAGTTTGTTTCAGAATAATAGGAGAGATAAAGAGTTTCCAAGACAAGCAAAAACGAAAAGAGTTTGTGGACACTAAACCAGCTCTACAAGATACGTTAAAGGGGACCCTTTGAGCAGGGAAGAGAAACCAAAAGCATCAAAGACTAGAAAGGAACAGAGACAATCTACAGGAACAATGACTTTACAGGTAATACAATGACACAAAATTCATGTCTATTAATAATTACTCTGAATGTAAATGGACGAAATACTCCAATTAAAAAAACACAGGGTATCAGAATAGATAAAAAAAATAAGACACATCAATATGCTTCTTATGAGAGACTCACTTTAGATCCAAAGACACCTTCAGATTCAATGTGAAGAGGTGGAGAATCATCTACCATGCTATTGGATGTCAAGTGAAAGCTGGAGTAGTCATACTTACAGCAGACAAACTAAGTTTTAGTTTTTTTAATATTTAAATATATATTTTACTTATGAGGGAGAGAGAGGAGAGAGAGAGAGAGAGAGAGAGAGAGAATGCATGGGAGGGAGGGGCAGAGGGAAAGGATGAAGCAGAATCCCCTCTGAACAGGAAGCCCATCAAAAGTCTCAATTCCAGGACCCTGAGATCATGAACTGAGCCAAAGGCAGAAACTTAACTGACTAAGGCACCCAGGTGCCCCAAACTAGATTTGAAATCAAAGATTGCAAAGAGATGAGGAAGGGTACTGTATCATAATGAAGGGGCATATCCATTAAGAATTTTTAACAATTGTAAATATTTATGCCCCTAATTCAGGAAAAGACAAATGTATAAATCAAAAACAAATTTAAGGAAACTAATTCATAATAATACAATAATAGTAGGGGACTTTGACATCCCACTCAAAGCAATGGACAGATTATCTAATCAGAAGATCAACAAGGAAATGAGGGATTTGAATGACACACTGGACCAGATGGACTTAATAGATATATTCAGATTATTTCATCCTGAATCAGCAGGATCCACATTCTTTCTGAGTTCACATGGAACATTCTCCAGACCACATATCAGGTCACAAATCAGGCCTCAACCAGTACAAAAAGATTGAGATCGTACATGCATATTTTTGGACCACAATGCTATGAAATGTGAAGTCAAATACAAGAAAAAAAAAGAAAAGACCACAAATATATGGAGGTTAAAGAGCATCCTACTGAACAATGAATGTTATCCAGGAAAAGAAGGAAGAATTTTTAAAATACATGGAGGCAAAAGAAAATGAAAACATGACAGTCCAAAACTTTTAGGATGCATCAAAGGTAATGTTAAGTGAAGTATGTATCAATAGAGGCCTTCCTCAAGAGAGAAGAAAAGTCTCAAATACAGAAACTAACCTTATACCTAGATGAGCTGGAAAAAGTATAGAAAATAAAGCCTAAATACAGGAGGAAAGGGGAAATAATAAAAATTAGAGTAGAAATAAATAATATAGAAATTAACCCCCCCACACACATGCACAGTGGAACAGATCAACAAAAATAAGAGTTGGTTACTTGCAAGAATTAGTAAGATTGATAAACCCCTAGCCAGACTTATAAAAAATTAAAGAGAAATTACCCAAATAAATAAAATCACAAATAAGAGGGGAGGAATAACAACCAATAACACAGAAATACAAACCATTAAAAAAATAAAAAATAAATACATAAAAATTAAAAAAATATTATAAGACATTATATACCAACAAATTTGGCAATCTAGAAGAAATGTATGAATTCCTAGAAACATAAACTACCAAACTGAAATAAGAAGGAATAGAAAACCTGAACAGACCCATAACCAGCAAGTAAATTGAATCAATAATAAAAAATCTCCAAACAAACAAGAGTCCAGGTCTGGATGGCTTCCTAGGCAAATTCTATCAAACACTTAAAGAATAACTAATAACTATTCTTCTGAAGCAGCTTCACAGAATAGAAATGGAAGGAAAACTTCCAAACTAATTCTATGAAGCTATCATTACCTTGATTCTACAATCAGATAAAGACCCCACTAAAAAGAAGAATTACAGACCAAAATCCCTGATGAATATGAATGTAAATTTTCTCAACAAGATATTAGCTAATGGAATCCAAGAGTATATTAAAAGGATTATTCACCATGACAAAGTGGGACTTATTCCTGGGCTGTAGGGGTCATTCAGTATCTGTAAATCAATCAACTTGATATATCACATTAATAAAAAAAAAGGATAAGAATCATATGATCTCAGTAGATGAAGAAAAAAACTTTTTTTACAAATTTGGCATCTTTTTTTTCAGCATTCCTTGATAATAAATACATACATACATACATACATACATACATACATACATAAAAACCCCAGGTAAGTAAGGGATAGAAGGGACATACCTCAACACCATAAAGACTATATATGAAAGACCCACTGCTAACAACATCCTCAATGGGGAAAAACTGAGAGCTTTTCCCCTAAGGTCAGGAATATGACAGAGATGTCCACTCTCACCACTGTTCAACATACTATGGGAAATCCTAACCTAGTCATAAGATGACAAAAGGAAATAAAATGCATCTAAATCATCAAGGAAAAATTAAAACTTTCACTCCTTGCAGACCACATTATTCCCTATGTAGAAAACTCTAAGCAATCAGACAACAAAAGGAAATGACAAGCATACAAATCAGCAAGGAAGAAGTAGTATTTTCACTATTAGCAGACAATATTATACTCTATGTAGAAAACCCAAAAGAATTTACCAAAAAAAAAATTGCTAGAACTGATACATGAATTCAGCAAAGTAACAGGATATAAAAGCAAAACACATAAGTCTATTGCATTTTATATACCAATAATGAAGCAGTAGAAAGAGAAATCAAGGAATCAAATTCATTCACAATTGCATCAAATACCATAAGATATCTAAGAATAAACCTAACCAAAGAGGTAAAAGATCTGTACTATGAAAACTGTAGAACACATGAAAGTAATTGAGGAGGACACAAAGAAATAGAAAAAAGAAAAACATTCCATGTTCATGGTTTGGAAGAACAAATATTGTTAAAATGTCTATACTATCCAGAGCAATCTACATATTAAATGCAATCCTTATCAAAATAACAGAGCATTTTTCACAGACCTGGAACAAATAATTCTATAATTTGTATGGAACCAGAAAAGACTTTGATTATCAAAAGGAATGTTGAAAAAGAAGAGTGACAAACTATGAGAGACTCCTAACTCTGGAAAATGAATGAAGGGTAGTGGAAGGGGAGGTAGATGGGGGAATGGAGTAACTGGGTGATGGCCACGATGAGCACTAAGTGTTATACTGTATGTTGGCAAATCGAACTTCAATAAAAAAACAAAACTTTAAAAAAGAAAACAAGAAAAAATGAAGTGTGAAGAATCACAAGCTGTATTAAAAAGCTTTAATCACTAAGACACTATGGTACTGGCACAAAAACAGACACATAGATCAATTGAACAGAATAGAGAACCCAGAAATGGACCCTCAACTGTATGGTCCACTAATCTTCAACAAAGCAGGAAAGAATATCCACTGGAAAAAAAGACAGTGTCTTCAATAAATGGTGTTGGGAAAATTGGACATCAACATGCAAAATAATGAAACTGGACAACTTTCTTATATCATACACAGAAATAAATTCAAAATCAGTGAAAGACCTCAATGTGAGACAGGAATCCATCAAAATCCTAGAGGACAACATAGACAGCAAATTCTTTGTGGCTACAGCAACTGCTTCCTAGACAAGTCTCAGGAGGCAAGGGAAACAAAAGCAAAAATGAACTATTGAGACTTCATCAAGATAAAAAGCTTATGTATAGCAATGTGAACAGTCAATAAAACTAAGTGATAACCAATGGAATGGGAGAAGAAATTTGCAAATGACATATCAGATAAATGTTTTATACTGCTTTTCTCTTCTCTATTTCATTCATTTCTGCTTTAATCCAGCTTATTTCCTTCCTTATGCCTACTGTAGTTTTAGTTTACTTTTCTTTTACTAAAACCTTAAGTTATAAAGGTAGGTTGTTTAATTGTGATATCTCTTCTTTTTTTCAATATACGTGTTTGCTACTATAAACTTTCTTTTTAGTTCCTTTTTTTTGCTATGCCCCATAAGTTTTTTTCTGTGGGATGTTTTATTTTCATTTGTTGCAAGATATTTTCTACTTCTCTTTATATTTCTTCTTCGACCCAACGTTTTCTCTTAAGTATGTTGTTGAATTTCCATGTATTTCTGAAGTTATCAGTATCTACTCTGCTATTAATTTATAATTTCAAACCATTGTGGTCAGGAAATATACTTACTAATGAAAAATGAACTACAAGAAAAAATATGAAAGAGCACAAATATATAGAGGCTAAATAACATGCTACTACGCAATGACTATTTCAGCCAAGATCAAAGAGGAGATAAAAAAAATCATGGAAAAGAATGAAAATGAAAACAGAATGTTCCAAAATCTTTGAGATGCATCAAATGTAGTTCTAAAAGTGAAGCTTATAGCAATATAGGCCTACTTCAAAAATAAAATAAAACAACAACCTTGAATAAACAACATAACCTTACACTTAAGGATCTAGAAAACAACAACAACAAAAAAATCCAAAACTTGGAGAAGGAAGGAAATAACAAAGATTAGAACAGAAAATAATTATATAGAAACTAAAAATACAACACAACAGATCAATGAAACCAGAGCTAGTTTTTTGAAAAGATGAACAAAACTGTTAAAACATTAGCCAGACTCATTACAACAAAAAAGAGAGGGATGGGAGACTCAAACAAAATCAGAAATGAAATAGGAGAAATAACAGACACCACGGAAATACAAAAAAAAATTGCCAGAGAATATTATGAAAAATTATATGTGAACAAATTGAATGACTTAGAAGAGACTGATAAATTCCTAGAAACATATAACCTCCCACAAATAAATCAGGAAGAAATAGAAATTTTGAACAGACAGCAAGGAAATTGAGTCAGTAATCAAAAAAAATCTCAATGATCCAAAGTCCAGGACCCAATGGCTTCACAGGTGAATTCTATCAAACATTTAATGAAGAGTTAATACCTATTCTTCTCAAACTATTCTAAAAAATAGAAAAGGAATGAAAAGTACCAAATTCATTCTATGAGGCCAATATTACTCTGATACCAAAACCAGATAAAGATACTCAGAAAAAGACTTCAGGCCAAGATCTCTGATGAATATAGATGCAGAAATCCTCAGCAAAATTAGAGCAAACCAAATCCAAAAATACATGAAAAAAATCATTTGCAATGATCAAGTGGGATTCATTCCCTAGATGCAAGGGTGGTTCAATATTTGCAAATAAATCAATAATACAAATTGCACCCATAAAGGAAAAGATAGAAACCATGTGATAATTTAAAAAGATGCATAAAAAGCATCTGACAATGTATAAATCCATTCATGATAAAAGCCCTCTACAAAGTAGGTCTAGAGGGAACATACCTCAACATAATAAAGGCCTTATATGAAAAACCCACAGCAAATGAGTGTTTCCCACAATGTCAGAAACAAGAAAAGGATGTCCACTCTCACCACTTTTATTCACCATAGCACAGGAAGTCCTAGCCATGGCAATCAGAAAACAAAAAGAAATAAAAAGCATCCAAATTAGTAATAAAAAGAAAACTTTCACTATGTGCAGATGACATGATTCTTTATACAGAAAAACGTAAAGACTCCACCAAAAAACTATCAGAACTAATAAATGAATTCAGTAATGGTGCAAGATACAAAATCAATGTACAGAAATCCATTGCATTTCGACACATTAAAAGAATTAAGAACACAATTCCATTTAAAATTGCGCTGAAATAATAAAATTCCTAGGAATAAACTTAATCAAGGAGGTGATAAAACAGGTCTCTGAAAACTGTAAAATACTGAAGAAAGAAATTGAAGATTATAAACAAATGGAAAGATATCCCATGCTATGAATTGGAAGAAAAAATATTGTTGCAATGTCCATAGTACCCAAAGCAATCTACAGATTTAATGAAATCTCTATGAAAATACAATAGCATTTTTCACAAAACTAGAACAAACAATTGTAAAATTTGTATGGAACTACAAAAGACTCCAGATAACTAAAACAATCTTAAAAAAACTGGAAATATTACAATTCCAGATTTCAAGTTATACTATAAAGTCATAGTAATCAAAACAGTATAGTACTGGCACATAAGAAGACACATACATCAATAGAACAGGATAGATAGTGCAGAAACATACCCATGATTACATGGTCAATTAAACTTTGACAAAAGGGGCAAGAATATGCAATGGGAAAAAGTTTCTTCAAAAATGGTTTTAGGAAAACTGGATAGCAACATGCAAAAGAAAGAAACTAGACTACTTTTCACCTTACACAAGCTAAACCCAAAATGAATTGAAGACCTAAGTATGAAACCTGAAACAACCAAAATCCTACAAGAGAACATGAGCAGTAAGTTCTTTGACATTAGCTGTAGCAATTTGTTTTTAGATATATCTCTGGAGGTAATGGAAACAAAACCAAAAATAATCTTTTGGGACTACACCAAAATACAAAAGCTTCTGTACAGAGAAGGAAACAAATCAACAAAACTAATAGGCAATCTTTGTAATGGGAAAAGATATTTGTGAATGACATATCTGATAAAGGCTTAGTAACCAAAATATATAAAGAACTGATACAATTCAACACTCAAAAAACAAATAATACAATTTAAAAAATGAACAGAGGACATAGAAATTTTCAAAATAAGACATACAGATGACCAGCAGACACATGAAAACATACTCATAATCATTTATCATCAGGGAAATGCAAATCAAAACCACTTCGTACCTATCAGAATGGCTAAAATGGTAGTTTGTAAGTTTCTAGGACCATTCTCTTACACCATACACAAAAATAAACTCAAAACGGTTGAAAGATCTAAATGTGAAACAAGAATCTGTCAAAATCCTAGAGGATAATGCAGGCAACACCCTTTTTGAACTTGGCCACAGCAACTTCTTGCAAGTTATGTCTATTATGGCAAGGGAAACAAAAGCAATAATGAATTATTAGGACTTCTTCAAGAGAAAAAGCTTCTGTGCAGCAAAGGATACAGCAAAACTAAAGGGGAACCTACAGCATGAGAGAAGATATTTGCAAATGACATATCAGATAAAGGGCTAGTATCAAAGATATATAAAGAACTTATCAAATTCAATTTTCAAGAAACAATCCAGTCAAGAAACTGACAGAAGACAGACATTTCTCCAAGGAAGACCTACACATGGCCAAAAAGCTCATGAAAAAATGCTCCAGGGATCCCTGGATGGCACAGCAGTTTGGCGCCTGCCTTTGGCCCACGGCACGAACCTGGAGACCCAGGATCGAATCCCACGTCGGGCTCCCGGTGCATGGAGCCTGCTTCTCCCTCTGCCTGTGTCTCTGCTTCTCTCTCTCTCTCTCTCTCTCTCTCTGTGTGTGTATGTGTGTGTGACTATCATAAATAAATAAAAAAATTTAAAAAATGCTCCACATCACTTGGTCTCAGGGAAATCCATATAAAAACCGCAATGAGATATCACTTTATACCAGTAAGAATGGCTAGAATTGACAGAAAACAACAAATGTTGGCCAGGTTGTGGAGAAAGGGGAACCCTCTTGCACTCTTGGTGGGAATGCAAGCTAGTGCAACCACTCTGGAAAACAATGTGGAGCTTCCTCAAGAAGTTAAAAATACAGCTACTCCATGACCCAGCATTGTACTACTGTATTTACCCTAAAAATACAGATATATTGAAATGACAGGACACCCACACCTCAGTGTTCATAGCAGTAATGTCCACAATAGCCAAACTGTGAAAGGAGCAATGATGTCCTTCAACAAATATATATATTTGATATATATATATATATAATACATATATTATATATATATTATATATATAATGGAATATTACTCAACCCTCAGAAAGGATGAATACTTACCATTTACACTGACATGGATAAAACTGGAAGGTATTATGCTGAGTGAAATAAGTCAATCAGAGAAAGACAATTATCATATGGTTTCACTCATATGTGGAATATAAGAAATAGTGAAAGGGACCATAAGGGAAGGGGGGGAAACTGAATGGCAAAAAATCAGAGAGGAAGACAAACCATGAGAGACTCCTAACTCTGGGAAACAAACAAAGGGTTGTAGAAGGGGAGATGGGTGAATGGATAGGGTAACTGGGTGATGGGCATTAAAGAGGGCACACTATGAGATGAGCATTGGATGTTATACTTTTGTTTGCAAATTTTTTAAGAGCATAAAACCCATGTAAAATGAAATAGGCTGCATTGGGAACATATTCTCTTTTTTTTTATAAATTAATTTTTATTGGTGTTCAATTTACCAACATACAGAATAACACCCAGTGTTCATCCCGTCAAGTGTCCCCCTCCGTGCCCGTCACCCACTCACCCCCACCCCCCGCCCTCCTCCCCTTCCACCACCCCTAGTTCATTTCCCAGAGTTAGAACTCTTTATGTTCTGTGTCCCTTTCTGATATCTCCCACACATTTCTTCTCCCTTCCCCTATATTCCCCTTCACTATTATTCATATTCCCCAAATGAGTGAGAACATACACTGTTTGTCCTTCTCCGATTGACTTACTTCACTCAGCATAATACCCTCCAGTTCCATCCACGTTGAAGCAAATGGTGGGTATTTGTCGTTTCTAATGGCTGAGTAATATTCCATTGTATACATAAACCACATCTTCTTTAACAATTCATCTTTCGATGGGCACCGAGGCCCCTTCCACAGTTTGGCTATTGTGGACATGGCTGCTAGAAACATCGGGGTGCAGGTGCCCCGGCGTTTCATTGCATCTGAATCTTCGGGGTAAATCCCTAACAGTGCAATTGCTGGGTCATAGGGCAGGTCTATTTTTAATTCTTTGAGGAACCTCCACACAGTTTTCCAGAGTGGCTGCACCAGTTCACATTCCCACCAACAGTGTAAGAGGGTTCCCTTTTCTCCGCATCCTCTCCAACATTTGTTGTTTCCTGCCTTATTAATTTTCCCCATTCTCACTGGTGTGAGGTGGTATCTCATTGTGGTTTTGATTTGTATTTCCCTGATGGCAAGTGATGCAGAGCATTTTCTCATGTGCATGTTGGCCATGTCTATGTCTTCCTCTGTGAGATTTCTCTTCATGTCTTTCGCCCATTTCATGATTGGATTGTTTGTTTCTTTGGTGTTGACTTTAAGAAGTTCTTTATAGATTTTGGAAACTAGCCCTTTATCTGATATGTTATTTGCAAATATCTTCTCCCATTCTGTAGGTTGTCTTTGAGTTTTGTTGACTGTATCCTTTGCTGTGCAAAAGCTTCTTATCTTGATGAAGTCCCAATAGTTCATTTTTGCTTTTGTTTCTTTTGTTTTCGTGGATGTATCTTGCAAGAAGTTACTGTGGCCAAGTTCAAAAAGGGTGTTGCCTCTGTTCTCCTCTAGGATTTTGATGGAGTCTTGTCTCACATTTAAATCTTTCATCCATTTTGAGTTTATCTTTGTGTATGGTGCAAGAGAGTGGTCTAGTTTCATTTTTCTGCATGTGGATGACCAATTTTCCCAGCACCATTTATTGAAGAGACTGTCTTTCTTCCAGTGGATCATCTTTCCTCCTTTGTCGAATATTAGTTGACCATAAAGTTCAGGGTCCATTTCTGGGTTCTCTATTCTGTTCCATTGGTTTATGTGTCTGTTTTTGTGCCAGTACCACACTGTCTTGATGACCGCAGCTTTGTAGTACAACCTGAAATCTGGCATTGTGATGCCCCCAGCTATGGTTTTCTTTTTTAAAATTCCCCTGGCTATTCGGGGTCTTTTCTGATTCCACACAAATCTTAAAATAATTTGTTCTAAGTCTCTGAAGAAAGTCCATGGTATTTTGATAGGGATTGCATTGAACGTGTAAATTGCCCTGGGTAGCATTGACATTTTCACAATATTAATTCTGCCAATCCATGAGCATGGAATATTTTTCCATCTCTTTGTGTCTCCCTCAATTTCTTTCAGAAGTGTTCTATAGTTTTTAGGGTATAGATCATTTACCTCTTTGGTTAGGTTTATTCCTAGGTATCTTAGGCTTTTGGGTGCAATTGTAAATGGGATTGACTCCTTAATTTCTCTTTCTTCAGTCTCATTGTTAGTGTATAGGAATGCCATTGATTTCTGGGCATTGATTTTGTATCCTGCCATGCTACCAAATTGCTGTATGAGTTCTAGCAATCTTGGGGTGGAGTCTTTTGGGTTTTCTATGTAGAGTATCATGTCATCGGAGAAGAGGGAGAGTTTGACTTCTTCTTTGCCAATTTGAATGCCTTTAATGTCTTTTTGTTGTCTGATTGCTGAGGCTAGGACTTCCAATACTATGTTGAATAGCAGTGGTGAGAGTGGACATCCCTGTCTTGTTCCTGATCTTAGGGGAAAGGCTCCCAGTGCTTCCCCATTGAGAATGATATTTGCTGTGGGCTTTTCGTAGATGGCTTTTAAGATATCGAGGAAAGTTCCCTCTATCCCTACACTCTGAAGAGTTTTGATCAGGAATGGATGCTGTATTTTGTCAAATGCTTTCTCTGCATCTAATGAGAGGATCATATGGTTCTTGGTTTTTCTCTTGCTGATATGATGAATCACATTGATTGTTTTACGAGTGTTGAACCAGCCTTGTGTCCCGGGGATAAATCCTACTTGGTCATGGTGAATAATTTTCTTAATGTGTTGTTGGATCCTATTGGCTAATATCTTGTTGAGAATTTTTGCATCCATGTTCATCAGGGATATTGGTCTGTAATTCTCCTTTTTGGTGGGGTCTTTGGTTTTGGAATTAAGGTGATGCTGGCCTCATAGAATGAATTTGGAAGTACTCCATCTCTTTCTATCTTTCCAAACAGCTTTAGTAGAATAGGTATGATTTCTTCTTTAAACATTTGATAGAATTCCCCTGGGAAGCCATCTGGCCCTGGACACTTGTGTCTTGGGAGGTTTTTGATGACTTCTTCAATTTCCTCCCTGGTTATTGGCCTGTTCAGGTTTTCTATTTCTTCCTGCTCCAGTTTTGGTAGTTTGTGGCTTTCCAGGAATGTGTCCATTTCTTCTAGATTGCCTAATTTATTGGCGTAGAGCTGTTCATAATATGTTTTTAAAATCGTTTGTATTTCCTTGGTGTTGGTAGTGATCTCTCCTTTCTCATTCATGATTTTATTAATTTGTGTCTTCTCTCTCTTCTTTTTAATAAGGTTGGCGAATGGTTTATCTATCTTATTAATTCTTTCAAAGAACCAACTCCTGGTTCTATTGATCTGTTCCACAGTTCTTCTGGTCTCAATTTCGTTTATTTCTGCTCGAATTTTAATTAACTCTCTTCTTCTGCTGGGCGTCGGGTCGATTTGCTGCTTCTTCCCTAGCTCCTTTATGTGTAAGGTTAGCTTTTGTATTTGAGTTCTTTCCAGTTTTTGAATGGATGCTTGTATTGCGATGTATTTCCCCCTCAGGACTGCTTTTGCTGCATCCCAAAGATTTTGAACAGTTGTATCTTCATTCTCATTAGTTTCCATGAATCTTTTTAATTCTTCCTTAATTTCCTGGTTGACCCTTTTATCTTTTAGCAGGATGGTCCTTAACCTCCACGTGTTTGAGGTCCTTCCAAACTTCTTCTTGTGATTGAGTTCTAATTTCAAGGCGTTATGGTCTGAGAATATGCAGGGGACGATCCCAATCTTTTGGTATCGGTTCA
Organism: Nyctereutes procyonoides; assembly: GCF_905146905.1. Taxonomy (NCBI): domain Eukaryota; kingdom Metazoa; phylum Chordata; class Mammalia; order Carnivora; family Canidae; genus Nyctereutes; species Nyctereutes procyonoides. The sequence continues at coordinate 70,726,086 of NW_026575125.1, forward strand.
GACCCGATTTGTGACCCAGTATGTGGTCTATTTTGGAAAAAGTTCCATGTGCACTTGAGAAGAATGTGTATTCAGTTGAGTTTGGATGTAAAGTTCTGTAGATATCTGTGAAATCTATCTGGTCCAGTGTATCAATTAAAGCTCTCGTTTCTTTGGAGATGTTGTGTTTAGAAGACCTATCAAGGGTAGAGAGAGCTAGATTGAAGTCACCAAGTATAAGTGTATTATTATCTAAGTATTTCTTCACTTTGGTTAATAATTCGTCTAAGTATTTGGCAGCTCCCACATTCGGGGCATATATATTGAGGATTGTTAAGTCCTCTTGTTGGATAGATCCTTTAAGTATAATATAGTGTCCCTCTTCGTCTCTCACTACAGTGTTTGGGGTAAATTTTAGTTTATCTGATATAAGGATGGCTACCCCTGCTTTCTTTTGAGAACCATTTGAATGGTAAATGGTTCTCCAACCTTTTATTTTCAGGTTGTAGGTGTCCTTCTGTCTAAAATGAGTCTCTTGTAGACAGCAAATAGATGGGTCCTGCTTTTTTATCCAGTCTGAAACCCTGCGCCTTTTGATGGGGTCATTAAGCCCGTTCACGTTCAGAGTTACTATTGACAGATATGAGTTTAGTGTCATCATGATATCTATTTAGTCCTTGTTTTTGTGCATTGTTCCACTGAACTTCTTCTTAAAGGGGAATTTTAAGAGTCCCCCTTAAAATTTCTTGCAGAGGTGGTTTGGAGGTCACATATTCTTTCAGTTCCTGCCTGTCTTGGAAGCTCTTTATCTCTCCTTCCATTTTGAATGAGAGCCTTGCTGGATAAAGTATTCTTGGTTGCATGTTCTTCTCATTTAGGACCCTGAATATATCCTGCCAGCCCTTTCTGGCCTGCCACGTCTCTGTGGAGAGGTCTGCTGTTACCCTAATATTCCTCCCCATGAAAGTCAGGGACTTCTTGTCTCTTGCTGCTTTAAGGATCTTCTCTTTATCTTTGGAATTTGCAAGCTTCACTATTAGATGTCGAGGTGTTGAACGGTTTTTATTGATTTTAGGGGGGGGATCTCTCTATTTCCTGGATCTGAATGCCTGTTTCCCTTCCCAGATTGGGAAAGTTTTCAGCTAGGATTTGTTCAAATACATATTCTGGCCCTCTGGCCCTTTCGGCGCCCTCGGGAACCCCAATTAAACGTAGATTTTTCTTCCTTAGAGTGTCATTTATTTCCCTTAATCTGTCTTCATGGTTCTTTAATTGTTTATCTCTTTTTTCCTCAGTTTCCCTCTTTGCCATTAACTTGTCTTCTATGTCACTCACTCGTTCTTCCACCTCGTTAACCCTCGTCGTTAGGACTTCTAGTTTGGATTGCATCTCATTCAGTTGATTTTTAATTTCTGCCTGATTGGATCTAAATTCTGCAGTCATGAAGTCTCGTGAGGCCTTAATGCTTTTTTCTAGAGCCACCAGTAGCTGTATAATAGTGCTTCTGAATTGGCTTTCTGACATTGAATTGTAATCCAGATTTTGTAGCTCTGTGGGAGAGAGGGCTGTTTCTGATTCTTTCTTTTGAGGTGAGGTTTTCCTTCTAGTCATTTTGCTCAGTGCGGAGTGGCCAAAAACAAGTTGTATTGGGAAAAGGAGAGAAAGAGAGAGAAGGAAAGAAAAGAGAAAAAGAAAAAAGAAAAAGAAAAGAAAAAGGAAAGAAGAGAAGAAAAAGGGAAAGAAAAAGAAAGAAAGGTGAAAAAAAGGGGGTGGGGGAAGCAATCAGAAATCAAAAAGAAAAGAAAAAAGAAAAAAAAAAAACACGGGGGAGTATCTGTAGACTTTAAGTCCCTTGACTTTCCCTGGAACTGGTCCGTCCAGCTGGTCTTCTGGGGGAGGGGCCTGTTGCGCTGATTTTCAGGTGTTAGCACTTGGGGGAGTTGCTCTGCCCCTGCCTGCTGCAGGGCTCAGCGGGGGTTGTTTACCCCGTGAGGTCTCAGGAGGAACAGTTGCAGTTGCTATGGCAACTCTGGAAGCCTGGATTCAGCCTCCGCAGGAACTACGGGGCTCGGGGCTCTCCGCTCTGCGTCCGCAGGGCCTGGAAGCTCCGGGGCGGGGCCGCTGATCCGCAGGGCCTGGAAGCTCCGGGGCGGGGCCGCTGATCTGCTCAGTTCGGGGCAGGAGCGTCCTCGCTGTCCTGGGCCCTCCCGGCCTCTGCCTGTCCCGGGGGAGGCCGGATCCTGGGCTGTGTCCCGGCGCCCTGTGCTCCGGGGCCTGCGCTGTTGGATTCGCGCTCCCGGCCACGCAGCTGCCTCCGCGGAGCCGCTCCCGAGCCCCTCCGAACTGTTCCGGTGCGTGCTGCAGCCTTTAGGGAGCTCGGCGCACTCTCCTGCACTCGCAGGTGTCTGTTAGTGTCCCCGGGAGCCCGAGGGCATCCCCGCCCTCCTGGGTCCTGCTCCAACTCCCTGCGAGCCCCTTTCCGCCCGCCCGGGAAGGTTGGTGCAGCTCCTGGTCCTCCGGGACGGGGCTCTCCTGTCCTGGGGACACTCGCCCCGGCCTCAGCCCGGCTCCTCGTGGGGCCCCTCCCCCTCGGAGGCCTTTTGTTTCTTTATTTCTTTTTCCCCGTCTTCCTACCTTGATAGAAGCGCGGACTCTTCTCACTGTAGCATTCCAGCTGGTCTCTCTTTAAATCTCAGGCCGAATTTGTAGATTTTCAGGATGATTTGAAGGTTATCTAGGTAATTTGGTGGGGACAGGTGATTTGGGGACCCTACTCTTCCGCCATCTTGCCCCTCCGAATATATTCTCTTTTTTTAAATAAAGATAAAACTGACTAACCATCACATATCTATATAAAACCATCAGGCACCAAGTAGATGTCAGGAAGGACTAGAAAGCAACATTAAAACTCTACAAGGTATTCTATGTGAATTACATGTATTTAGAAAAAAACACATCGTGTATTTTGTAATTAGTTAGTTCATAGTGGTAATTAGCAAGTTTTTGTGGGTTCTTCTAACACTAAAATTTTACCACAGGATAGCATGGTGGGTTTCTCTACTGGTTTATTATAATTTGACTAACAACTTTTCTTCTATAATGGAAAGTACATTCAAGGAAGTGAATCATGTTGAATATACAGTGATAGTATATTTTTCAGTACATATTTCAATAAAACACCATTAGATCCCAGTGAAGCAGATCCCTGATTTGTGATAAGAATGCAAGTAAGATGATTCTCTAAAATATCTGAGGGAAACGTTGCTTTTTCCTATTCCTTTGAACTTACAAATGATTCCATATTTTATTTACCCAGACAATTTTTAGGATTATTGTAATTAAGCAATTTTGACTATGAAAACTCTTCTCTTAGAGATGATTGAAAGTTTTCAATAGTTCATAGACCAATAGTTTCTACTTTAATTTCAAAGGGCTTTTTAACTCTTTGGTTCTCCAGAATGGATGCTTATGAAACATTTGAAGATTTTCACTTTTTGGTCCAATATACACAAATTTTTAATGCATGTGAAAAATGTAATTCACTGAATTTCTGCACATGGTTCTCAGGTCATGGTATTATGTTTTACTTAGATAAATTATTTTAAAAGGTTGCTATAATAAAATGTAGAGATAGCCAAATATTGTGAATATTTTAACAACTTTATCCCAAATAAGTTAATGATTTTCAAGGAACCAGTTTTTAAAAGCTTTTCAAACTTTATCTTAGGAAGAAAAACAGTTTAAAGTTTCTGATTTTAATTAAAGGAAAGAAAAGAAAAAATTGCAGTGTTAATTTAGCAAACATTAAACAAATACCTACTAAAAAGCAATAGGTTCCTTTTACGTAGGGGCTGCAAGAAATGAGGGAAAAAATCTTCCTCACTAGAAATTAATTGTTTAGTACATATGGAAATACTTACTTTAGGAATAAAGGAAGAAATAAAGAGAAGAAATAACTACATAAGGAGTACATAAGTAATTGAAAGACTAGTATAAGATAGAATGTAAAAGTGCCATAAAATATGTATATTTACATTTTTCCTAGAAAGGGTAGAGTACATCTGGAAGGGGAATAGGATCTACAGTGGGGATTTCACTTCTAGTGAAACTTAGAGAATAGGAAGAGTTTAAAAAGAGAATTATCTGTATCTATTTTGTCAGTCAGGATGACCTTTATTTTAAAGATAAAAACTCAACAAAGCTTAAGAACAAAAAATAATCCATTTGTTATTATTATATGGTCCATGATTATAAATCTAGCTTTACTCAATGCTGGAACTCAGGAGATCAAATGATGACATTAGACCATCTCAATGTATTGTCCTTTCTTCTCTTTTTCTTAGCATCCTTTTCAGTCAGGGGCTCCTAGCAGCTTTGATTTTCATCATAACAGTTTTCTAGAGAATGAAACTCTCAATATTGTCAATGTAAGTGTCATAATGAAATTTCATTGATCTGGATTAGATCTTGTCCTCATATCTGAACAAACCACTGTGGCAAAAGGAATGTAATTGATTAAACAACCTGGGTTATATCCTAAACTTTGGGGCTGAAAATAGAGGTAGAAATATTATCAAACAAAATAGAATATCCATTACCAAAAGGAGGTGAAACTGGATACCTAGTAGAGAAATAAGTCTTCATACAGTGTGACCTTGGGCAAGTTGCTTAACATATCTGAACTTCAATTTTCTCATCTAAAAAAGAAAATGATATAACTAACATAAAGTTATTATAAGGATAATATTTTATGTTGTATATAAAGCTTCAAGCACTTAGTATGTTCTGGCAATTTTTTTAAAGATTTTATTTACTTATTCAGGAGAGACATATAGAAAGAGAGGCAGAGACATAGGCAGAGGGATAAGCAGGCTCCTCGCAAGAGCCTGATGCGGACTCTATCCCAGACCCCGGGATCACACCCTGAGCCAAATGCAGATGCTCAACCGCTGAGCTATCCAGGCATCCCTGTTCTGGCAATTGTTAACCTCTTTTCCCTTTTACAGTATCTAGCATTTTAGCATCCTGGTTTGGCCTAATATCAATGTCAACCCAGAGACATGCATACAGACTCTCTCATACACACACACACACACACAATAATACAAAGAAAGAGCCTGCTAGATGATATGGTAAATGGAGGTAGTTCTATAATACATGGCTCAGAAATATTACCTGAGGAAGTTATTTTAGTTATTACCTTTACACTGAATCAAATTGAGGCAAAATTGATGCTCTGAGTCTCGAAAATCTTAAGAAACTGTTACTAGTTTAATACAAAAAAAATTTTAAAAACTTAGTGATTCTCAAGTTACTCTTGAAGTTGATTCTTATAATGTGAAGCCATCAGAGAGGGAGAAAAGCCATGAGAGACTCTTAACTATAGGAAACAAACTGAGAGTTTATGGAGGGGAGGTGGGTGGAGGGATGGGGTAACTGAGTGATAGGCATTAAGGAGGTAATGTGGTGTGATGGGCACTTGGTGTTATGCACAACTGATGAATTATTGAGCTCTGCATCTGAAACTAATGTGTACTTTATGTTGGCTAATTGAATTTATATAAAAAAGAAATTCATTCTATAAAAATAGTTTCATTTGCTCTGATTACTATTTTAGTCTATAATGTGGAAACTATGGAAAAGCATATTAAGCCTAAAAAACTCTGTATATTAGGTGCTAAGGGGAGTAGAATGAGTACTGAATCTTCATTTAGGAGGACATAATAAAAACTGGATACTAGGCAGAATAGAAATATTTATTGTTTTCTACTGGGATCTTTTCATATTAGGCAAATGCATTTCTACATTTAATGTAACAGGACATGTAGTTAAGAGACTTATAAATGGAAAGTGACCTCACAGGTTGCACTGAGAAACCCACAATTCATTCAGACCCTATCAGAATTTGAGAAGAAATCTTACACAGAATCAGTTACAGAGGCCATCTAAAGTATTGTCACAAGCATTAAAACCCATGATCTTCAGTGACCTACTTCTAACACTCTATAGGTAGCTTTTAATTATGCTTATGCTTAAATCTTTTCTCATTGGTGAATCTCCAGGATTTCCAGCTAAACAGTCGGTCAGGTACAGATGAAAAACTATTGTAATGGAAAACTTAACCAATCAAATGTAAAAAATAAATGGAAACAAACAAAAGCATATTAAGAAATAACAAAAGATGGCAAGAATAAATAATCAGTAAACACATTTCAGGCAAATCAAAAGGAAAGCAAGTATGCTAATATTATAGAAAATAATGAAAAGAAATAAACAATACCAAAAAAACTAATTAATAAGCAAATAAACAACCAGATAAGAAGAGGAAGGGCTCTTGCTTACAGTAGGATGACAAATGCTGACTAATAAATATGAAGAGTGTATAGGAGTTGGAAAATCAGCATTTTGCAAACATCATAGTTAACATTGGATCAAGCAAAAATCATTAAAGGATGATAAATTTAAGGGAAAAAATATTTATGAAGAACAGGATATTTATATGATCTTAAAGACCCTCTCCACAGACTTCTTACTAATTGTAAAGAAAAATGGTACCTATACAATGGACAAATTGGGCAACACCATGACTGGGTGATCAAAATTACATCACTTATAAGGGGCAGATGGACATTGTGTGCATCCAGATGAGATCCCATGACAAGGATACAGCATCATCTATGTAGTGTTCTTATTGAGAATGTATAACCTGAATCTAATCACGAGGAAACATCAGGCAAATCCCAAATGAGGAACACTGTATTAAAGCAAACAAAAAAATGGACAGTGTGGTAGAGACTGTATTCCTCAAACATATTAATGTCATAAAAAACTAAGTAAAGATGTTCCAGATTAAAGGAAATTACAGTGAAATGACAACTAAATGTAATATCTGACACTAAACCGACGCCTTATTGGGTCAATTGAAAAAAAAAAAACCAGATGCAAAGACAAAGATTTAATTAGTATATCAATGTTAAATATGCTGGCTTGATTATTGTAGTCTGTTTATATAAAGGTCCAGGACATATGTAAGTTATTCTAAATGATTTCAGAAAAGAAATACAAACACGTGTGTGCTTATTGTATGTGGAGATAGAGACAGAGATTAAATAATAAAGCAAATGGCAAAATGTGAGCCATATTAACAATAGGTTTATGAATGCTTCATGCAGTATTCTCTTAAAAATATTATTAAATTCAATTAATTAACTAATAGTATATCATTCATTTCAGAGGTAGAGTTCAGTTATTCATCAGCTGCATATAACTTTCAGTGCTCATCACATCACCTGCCCTCCTTAATGCCCATCACCCAAATACCCCATTTCCCCACTAACCTCCCCTCTAGCAACCCTCAGTCTGTTTACTATAGTTAAGAGTCTCTTATGGTTTGTCTTCTCTGATTTCATCTTATTTTTCCCTCCTTTCCCCCATGATCCTCTGTTTTGTTTCTTAAAATTCCACATGTGAGTGAGATCATATAATTATCTTTCTCTGATTGACATATTTCATTTAGTATAATACCCTCTAGTTCTATCCACGTCATTGCAGATGGTAAGATTTCATTTTTTGATAGTTGAGTAATGTTCTATTTTGTATCTATATATAAAATAGAGCTTTTTATTTATTCATGTATTCATGAATTCATTTATTCATTTATTTTTTTCTAATATATATATATATATATATATATATATATATATATATCACATCTTCTTTATTTATTCATGTCAATAGACAACTGGGCTTTTTCCATAGTTTGGCTGCTGTGGACATTGCTGCTTTAAATATTGGGTTGCAGGTGCCCCTTCAGATCACTACACTTGTATCTTTTGGGTAAATACCTGGTACTGCAATTGCTGGGTCATACCATAACTCTATGTTTAACTTTTTGAGGAACCTCCATACTGTTTTCTAGAGGGCTGTACTAGCTTGCATTCCCATCAATAGTGTAAGAGGGTTCCCCTTTCTCCGCATCCTTTCCTTATTTGTTAATTTTAGTCACTCTGGTGCAGTATTCTTCTTATTCTCATTCTTACTCTTACTCTTGTTCTTTCTTTCTTTCTTTCTTTCTTTCTTTCTTTCTTTCTTTCTTTTTCTCTTTCTTTCTTTCTTTCTTTCTTTCTTTCTTTCTTTCTTTCTTTCTTCTTTCTTTCTTTTTCTGAGAAAGAGTGTGTAAGCGGCATGGTGGGAAAGAGGGAGAGACAAGGAAATAATCTTAAGCTGATTCTATGCCCAGTGTGGAGCCCCATGTGGGGCTTGATCTCACCATCCTGAGATTATGACCTGAGCTGAAATCAATAGTCAGACACCTAACCAATTGAGCCACCAAGGCTTTTCTTTTCTTTTCTTTCTTTTCTTTTTTTTTTCTTTTCTTTTCTTTTCTTTTTAAAATTATTTTCAGTGTCTGTAAGGTTGAACTTATTTCCTAAAAGAGGGGGAAAAAGTGATGAATAAGGATGTATTTTATATGTAAAAGAAATAATGTAAGTGAAAGATACAAAACACCTGCACTTAATGTAACTTAATAACTTTGAAATGTGAAATTGCTATTATTTTCAAGTCAGAAAAGGGAAAATAGTGGTAATTTCATATTGTTCACATTAATTCATTAAGGGGGAAATACATATTCTCTATTCTTTATGTCTCCATGTGAGATACTTTACTATACACACACTCTTGGCACTGCTTGCTTACTTCTCTCCACAGAAAAAGGAGCAAAAAGAATTTGAAATTGCCACCATCACGTTTAGTCTGTGTGTCTCTCTTTATTTTCTTTGTGATCTATCCTTTTTATACACAAACCAAATGCTCTAATTTGCTCACTGACATACAGTAAAGATATGCTCTTACATGTGTGGCATGCAGTTGTCAAGCTGCTCCTGTCACTGGATTGTTGTCTATGTAAAGCATAGATGAAGTATTAAAGAGAGCAGTTGGTTGCAGGTCTAAAGCAACAGTATCCCATTGGTTTTATCAGGAATAATTATAACTATCAGGAATAATTATAATTATGATCTTCATATAATGGCTGTGTCTCTCAACTGACTCTCAACTCAGGCAGAGGAAGGTTGTTTATGCCATAGAATGCCAAATATGTAACACCATATATGAAACAAAAACTGCAAAAGAAAGATAGAAATAGTTGTAAATATAGGGGGAAAACACTTATGAGTATGAAAAAAAAGAGCCTAAATAAATACTAGCAATCCGAATCTAAAGGCAAGTTAAAACAATACAGAATGACTATCAGAATCCAAAGGATATTTTGATATGAGCAAATGAGGCAATCTAATTCACTATGTTAACAGATTAGAAAAGAAAAATTATATGACAGTCCTAATATTTTGTTTTGTTGAACAAAACATTTGAAAAAACTCAATTACTCATTCATGGCAAAATACTACCATCAAACAAGAAAAATAAATACTGAAACTTGAAATATGATACCTACAAAAAGTACTGGAGCAAACAACATTCAAACAAAGAAATAAAACCCTCAAAATCCAAAAAAATCAGGAAAAATAAACCTCTGTTAATTGGGTTAAAATAAAGTAAAACCTGAAATTGTAGAAAATCCATAGAATAACAATAAAAACATGTATCAAATCCTAATAAAGTTGTACTTAAACACTATAGCATTAAACACTGTTATTGGTAATTGATCCATATTGAAAATATATTAAGTATTCAATTCAACAAATGAGGGGGTACACAGTAATATAAACTGAGAGAGACAGTAAAGTAGATAAAAACACAATGGTAGATTCATATTTTGGCTTTATCACCCTGATAACTGCATGACCCTCAGCAAGTAACATCCTAGTGCCTCAGTGTCCTAATCTGTAAAAGGGGATTACAAGTAGTATTCATCTCCTAGCATGGTATTATTAAAAGTATTATGTTTTTCAAAATAGTACACTCACATTAATACATACAATCCTTATATATTATATATACCAGAGAAACAGAAACAAGAAATTAATAAAGATAAAACTAATATTAATGAATTAGATAACAGAAAAAGCAGAACTAATGAATAAATTTAAAAGTTTTTTTTTTTCAAAATTCATGATAATAAGACCAGCAGTTTAATCTTATTATGAAGAAACAGAGGAAGTACAAACAAAATTAGACATGGAAAAGGGAAATTTCCACAGATACAGAGAAATGCAGAATACTTATATCAGTGACTTTGTTCAAACTTGTGCAAATAAATTTCAAAATCTGGATGAAACAGATGATTTTCTATGAAAATATAAATTAGCTTCAGATGAGATATTTTTTAACTAAATAAACCGTCACTGAAAAAAATCTAGTCTTATTAACGAGCAATGCCTTTCCCCAAAAAAACAAGCACCAAAGAGCTTTAAAGGAAATTTCTCTCAAACATTCAAGAAATAATTCATTGTGAAAGACTTTCAACTGTTTCTGAACATAGGAAGAGAAAGCTATAATTCTTGTTACAAAGTCAACATAACACTGACACAAATTCTTACAAAAATAGCCTAAGGAAAACTAAGATAAAAAAAAAGAAAACTAAGATTGATGTCACTTATGTATATAGCTCCAAGAATCCATAAATAAATAAACAAACAAATAAATAAATAATCAGCAATTAGAATCTTCCTATAAAGAATAATACACTTAGATTCTTTGGAGTTCTTATTAAACCCCTAAATAGTGATGTTTAATATTAGGAAGGATTAATATAATTCACCAAGACTCCATAACTAAATAAATAAACAAAAAAATAAATAATCAGCAATTAGAACCTTCCTATAAAGAATAATACACGTAGATTCTTTGGAGTTCTTATTAAACCCCTAAATAGTGATGTTTAATATTAGGAAGGATTAATATAATTCACCACATTGATAGGTTCAGTATATAGTTTGTTCCAATTGTGTTGATCCCATTTGCATAGACATACACATTTTCAGAAGGATGCAAAAGAATAAGTGAGACTAAGAAATGGATTCAGAGTGAAGGTGGCAGGGTATATATGCTTTTTATATTAAAAATAGTTATTTTAAAAATGTACTTTGGCCATTGCTGAGATTTGTACTCTTCTCTACTTTAAAGACCTAAGGCTATTTTATTTTCACTAACCATTTGTGGGAAAACATCCAAGTGATTTGATTTGGCAAACAGGTGGATAGCTGTTGCAAAAATGTAACCTTGACTCCTCATAAGTTTTCTGCACAAAAATCCTTTGTTTGAGGTTGATTTCTTTAGCTTTCATGCTCCTGAAATCTGTCTTATAAAATACAAATATTTGGGGAAAATATAATAAGCTAAACTAAATTACAACATGATATCAGTAATGATAGTGTTTTAAATGAGCATTGGGAGCAGAGTTTACTGGTTAAGAGTAAGAACCTCAGGGCAGCCCCAGAGGAGCAGCGGTTTAGTGCTGCATGTAGCCTGGGGCGTGATCCTGGAGAGCTGGGATCGAGTCCCGCGTTGGGCTCCCTGCAAGGAGCCTGCTTCTCCCTCGGCCTGTGTCTCTGCCCCTCTCTCTCTATGAATAAATAAATAAAATCTCTTTTTTTAAAAAAAAAGAGTAAGAACCTCAGAGTAAACAGACAGATTTAAATCTTATTTGTAATATTTAGTATCTGTTTGACTTCTTTAAGCTAAACAAAATAAAAATCTATGAAGTCACTTCTTATATGGGGTGCTGACGTATTAATAAAGCAATGCAGGTATATAGAGTAATGCTTTCTTTTCATGCATTAAACTTTGGATAGTGTGCAATAAACTATTATTAGTAGAAATGAAGCAATCAAAAGAAATTTGTTAAACACTTACTGTGTGAACTAGGCACCCTACAGAATACACAGACATATAAGGTATGCTGTTTGTTCTCCAGGAGTTTATGGTAAGAGATAGCAGGTCTGTTTTCCACTTAATTGTAAACTCAGAACATACAAAGAAATGCTAAGTACTGGCAGAGAGTAGAGTTACTAAAAGTTGGAGAGAACATGCAGAGAGGATGTGTAAGGAGTCCAAAAATAAATTTCAGGCCTACATGATATCAAAACTTAGCTCATGAAAAGGGCCAGGTGTGAGAGAGTGGTGAGAGGATATAGAGTTCTGATTTCATTCTCTATTTTTTTAAGAAAAGACAGCAAGGACGGTCAGAGACTGTGAGACACAATTCCAATTTATCATTTCCACAACACTAGTACAATTACAGTATGTGTTTATGATGTTTTTTTGCAGGCTATATTTTTCATAGTTCTCTTCTATTTAGAAGTAGATTGTTTAGCTTATTCCTTCTCAGTATTCAAGATCTCCTTTACAGAAATCCAATCACGGGGGAGGGGCAAGATGGCAGAAGAGTAGGGTCCCCAAGTCACCTGTCCCCACCATATTACCTAGATAACCTTCAAATCATCCTGAAAATCTACGAATTCGAAGAGAGAACAGCTGGAATGCTACAGTGAGAAGAGTTTGCGCTTCTATCAAGGTAGGAAGACGGGAAAAAGAAATAAAGAAACAAAAGGCCTCCGAGGGGGAGGGGCCCCGCGAGGAGCCGGGCTAAGGCCGGGGCGAGTGTCCCCAGGACAGGAGAGCCCCGTCCTAGAGAAGCAGGAGCTGCACCAACCTTCCCGGGCGGAAAGGGGCTCCCAGGGAGTTACAGCAGGACCCCAGGAAGGCGGGGATGCCCTCAGCTCCCTGGGACACTAACAGAGCAACTGCGCCCCAGGGAGAGTGCGCCGAGCTCCCTAAAGGGCTGCAGCACGCACACAACTTGACCCGGGAGCAGCTCGGAGGCACTCGGGTGGCGGCTCCTGTGGAGGGGTCTGCCCGGCCGGGAGCACGAATACAACAGCGCAGACCCGGGAGCACAGGGCGCCGGGACACAGCCCAGGATCCGGCCTCCCCCCAGGACAGGCAGAGGCCAGGAGGGCCCAGGACAGCAAGGACACTCCTGCCCCCAGCTGAGCAAATCAGCGGACCCGCCCCCAGATCATCCAGGCCCTTGCAGATGGGGAGCTCCATAGTTACTGCCAGAGCTGAATCCAGGGCTCCAGAGCTGGCCGATGCCACTGTGATTGTTCCAAGTAGGGCCTCACGGGGTGAACACTGAGCCTCACATTGGCTTCATCGGATAAACAGGATAAACATTACTTACTGAGCCCTGCACCAGGCAGGGGGCAGAGTAGCTCCCCCAAGTGCTGACACCTGAAAATCAGCACAACAGGCCCCTCCCCCAGACCAGCTAGACTGATAGGGGGAAAACAAATTATTGACTAAGCAGCACTGGAATGTGCCAGGGGAAATCAAGAGACTTACAGTATACAGAATCAGAGAATACTCCCCCGTGTTTTGTCTTTCTTTCTTTCTTTCTTTCTTTCTTTCTTTCTTTCTTTCTTTTTCTTCTTCTTTTTTTTTTTTTTGGTTTTTGATTTCTGTTTGCTTCCCTCACCCCTTGTTTTCCCTTTCTTTCTTTTCCTTAATATTTTACTTCTCTTTTTTCTTTTTTTCTTCCTTTTTCCTTTTTTCTTTTTCTCTTTTCTTTCCTTCTTTCTCTCCTCTCTTTTTCTCCTTTTCCCAATACAACTTGGTTTTGGCCACTCTGCACTGAGCAAAATGACTAGAAGGAAAACCTCACTTCAAAAGAAAGAATCAGAAACAGCCCTCTCTCCCACAGAGTTACAAAATCTGGATTACACTTCAATGTCAGAAAGCCAATTCAGAAGCACCATTATACAGCTACTGGTGGCTCTAGAAAAAAGCATTAAGGCCTCACGAGACTTCATGACTGCAGAATTTAGATCCAATCAGGCAGAAATTAAAAATCAATTGAATGAGCTGCAATCCAAACTAGAAGTCCTAACGACGAGGGTTAACGAGGTGGAAGAACGAGTGAGTGACATAGAAGACAAGACGATGACAAAGAGGAAAGCTGAGGAAAAAAGACACAAACAATCAAAAGACCATGAGGGTAGATTAAGGGAAATAAATTACAGCCCGAGGAAGAAAAACCTACGTTTAATTGGGGTTCCCGAGGGTGCCGAAAGGGCCAGAGGGCCAGGATATGTATTTGAATAAATCATAGCTGAAAACATTCCTAATCTGGGAAGGGAAACAGGCTTTCAGATCCAGGAAACAGAGAGATCCCCCCCTAAAATCAATAAAAACCGTTCAGCACCTCGAAATTTAATAGTTATGCTTCCAAATTCCAATCTTGTTCTATGAGGCCAGCATCACCTTAATTCCAAAACCAGACAAAGACCCCACCAAAAAGGAGAATTATAGACCAATATCCCTGATGAACATGGATGCAAAAATTCTCAACAAGATACTAGCCAATAGGATCCAACAGTACATTAAGAAAATTATTCACCATGATCAAGTAGGATTTATTCCCAGGACACAAGGCTGGTTCAACACTCGTAAAATAATCAATATGATTCATCATATTAGCAAGAGAAAAACCAAGAATCATACGATCCTCTCAATAGATGCAGAGAAAGCATTTGACAAAATACAGCATCCATTCCTGATCAAAACTCTTCAGAGTGTAGGGATAGAGGGAACATTCCTCAGCATCTTAAAAGCCATCTACGAAAAGGCCACAGCAAATATCATTCTCAATGGGTAAGCACTGGGAGCGTTTCCCCTAAGATCAGGAACAAGACAGGGATGTCCACTCTCACCACTGCTATTCAACATAGTATTGGAAGTCCTAGCCTCAGCAATCAGACAACAAAAAGACATTAAAGGCATTCAAATTGGCAAAGAAGAAGTCAAACTCTCCCTCTTCGCCAGTGACATGATACTCTGCATAGAAAACCCAAAAGACTCCACCCCAAGATTGCTAGAACTCATACAGCAATTTGGCAGGGTGGCAGGATACAAAATCAATGCTCAGAAGTCAGTGGCATTTCTATACACTAACAATGAGACTGAAGAAAGAGAAATTAAGGAGTCAATCCCATTTACAATTGCACCCAGAAGTATAAGATACCTAGGAATAAACCTAACCAAAGAGGTAAAGGATCTATACCTTAAAAACTATAGAACACTTCTGAAAGAAACTGAGGAAGACACAAAGAGATGGAAAAATATTCCATGCTCATGGATTGGCAGAATTAATATTGTGAAAATGTCAATGTTACCCAGAGCAATTTACACGTTTAATGCAATCCCTATCAAAATACCATGGACTTTCTTCAGAGAGTTATAACAACTTATTTTAAGATTTGTGTGGAAGCAGAAAAGACCCCGTATAGCCAGGGGCATTTTAAAAAAGAAAACCATATCTGGGGGCATCACAATGCCAGATTTCAGGTTGTACTACAAAGCTGTCGTCATCAAGACAGTGTGGTACTGGTACAGAAACAGACACGTAGATCAATGGAACAGAATAGAGAATCCAGAAGTGGACCCTCAACTCTATGGTCAACTAATATTCGACAAAGGAGGAAAGACTATCCAATGGAAGAAAGACAGTCTCTTCAATAAATGGTGCTGGGAAAATTGGACATCCACATGCAGAAGAATGAAACTAGACCACTCTCTTTCACCATACACAAAGATAAACTCAAAATGGATGAAAGTCCTAATGTGAGACAAGATTCCATCAAAATCCTAGAGGAGAACACAGAGAACACCCTTTTTGAACTCGGCCTCAGTAACTTCTTGCAACATACATCCATGATGGAAAGAGAAACAAAAGGAAAAATGAACTATTGGGACTTCATGAAGAGAAGAAGCTTTTGCATAGCAAAAGAAACAGTTAAAAAAATTAAAGGACAACCTATAGAATTGGAGAAATTATTTGAAATTTTCGGCGGGAAACGTTTGTTTTTTGGTTTTACTTGTTTTTTTATTTTTTTTTTTTCTTTTTGCGAATGACGGAACCCTCTTCGGCACTGTTGGTTGGAGTGTGAAGTGGTACAGCCACTCTGGAAACTGTGTGGAGGTTCCTCAAAGAGTTAAAAATAGATTTGCCCTACGACCCAGCAATTGCACTGTTGGGGATTTACCCCAAAGATGCAGATGCAATGAAACTCTGGGACACCTGCACCCCGATGTTTCTAGCAGCCATGTCCACAATAGCCAAACTGTGGGAGGAGCCTCAGTGTCCATCGAAAGATGAATGGATAAAGAAGATGTGGTTTATGTATACAATGGAATATTACTCAGCCATTAGAAATGACAAATACCCACTATTTGCTTCAACGTGGATGGAACTCGAGGGTATTATGCTGAGTGAAATAAGTCAATCAGAGAAGGACAAACATTATATGTTCTCATTCATTTGGGGAATATAAATAATAGTGAAAGGGAATATAAGGGAAGGGAGAAGAAATGGGTAGGAAATATCAGAAAGGGTGATAGAACATGAAGACTCCTAACTTTGGGAAATGAACTAGGGGTGGTGGAAGGGGAGGAGGGTGGGGTTGGGGGTGACTGTGTGACGGGCACTGAGGGGGGCACTTGACGGGATGAGCACTGGGTTTTATTCTGTATGTTGGCAAATTGAACACCAATAAAAAATAAATTTATTATTAAAAAAAGGAAATTCCATCACCTCTACTGTGAAAAAATGTGGTGATTATAATAATTATCCTTTAAATTTACATAATAAAATAAATTATAAAAATCCAGCTTATGCTGTCCTCCTTGGTGTAGTTTTATCTTTTTATTCCTGATGAATGACAAATCAGGTTTGCTTTCACAATATAAGCAAGAACATCTTTTCCAACTTTATTGTTCCTATTTAAGCCTTTTAACATTTATAGATTAAGGTATTTGGCACCATCAATACATTGATTTTTACAGAAAGATAGGAGAATTCTATAATCTATTATTTAAAAATATGCCTATGCACACTCCATTAGATCCTGACCAAAGGTACCAAAAAGAAATAAGAACAGTGGGAGAAGGCATTATTTATAATTGGGATACTAGCTCTCTAGGCTGAGCAGAATTATTTTCAGATGCTGAGATGGTGAGATTACTGATATAATTCCTATACCTCTTGGTATTGGTTCAGGACCTAGAACAGGCTTATGCACAAATATAGAGCTTATCAGTGTGACCAGTTTCAGGGAGTAGAAGACAAAGGCAAGTAAACTAAAAAGATCCATAGTAAATGTTACCTCCTTTTTAAAAATTTTCCTTATATCTATAACCAGATGTGAGCACTCTATCCTTTGAACCCAACATAAAATTGTGTCTATATATCTTTATAGCAACAGAGTACAAATTTGTGCTGTTCACTAAACTATTAAATAGTATGCTTTATCTCATTTAAGTCTTCTAACAATCATATAAGCTAAGAATTACTTTTATCCTTACTTTACAAATGGAGAAACTGAGACTTAGAGGAGATAAGTAGCTAGCCCATCATTTTACAGCTTAGAGATGGCAAAGCTGAAGTTGTAAACTCAAACCTATCTGTAGAGCCAATACTTTTAATACTTATAGTATGCCACCTTCCAAAGTCAGTATACTTGATTTTTTACTGCATTAAATGTTTATTAGTTTCCTTTTACAAGATTACAAACTCTTGAGGACAAGGATTATGTTCAGATTTTCCTGTGTTATGAAGTTAGCATGGAATTTTTAAAAATATTCAGGCCCGTTTTAAAACATGAAATTTTGGTAATAGCTACTGTATAATGCCCTGAAAAGTAAAGATTATATCAAAACATAGATTCAGATGAATGAAAAAATATTTTTTGATGATTAACTAAATGAGGATATATAACACTGTCTTGATTACTGTAGTTTTAGAGTAATTCTTGAAGTTATGTAGTATTAGTCTTCCAACTTTATTCTTCTCTTTCAATATCATGTTGACTATCCTGGGTCATTCACTTCTCCATATAAACTTCAAAGTCAGTTTATCAATAACTTTCAGGGATTTCAATTGACATTGAATTAAATCTATAGATCAGGTTGGAAAGAACTGACATTTTTAGCCTTTCTATACATGGTTTTCTAAAGTGTTTCTGTTTCAGTAAATTGTGATTATTTGCATTTTCCTTCTGTCTTTCTAATTTTGGAGGTAATATCTTGTCCTATGACATCGCTTCTCTGACAGATATAAGAGGAGTTGGTGATTTTTCAGTTTGTACAGCATTTTACTTTGTTAGGATGGGGAGGCAATTTCAAAGATCCTTACATCCTAGACTGAAATCTGGAAGCCCAATGTGTTGTCTCTTTTCATCTTTGTGATGATGTTGGGACATAAGTGCTACTTTTAACATTCTCCTAAGGATGAGAGACTTAGGCGCTCTATCCTTTACTATGCTAACATTATTGGCTTAGAAAAGTGGTGTAGAATTAATTACAATTTGCTTTCACTTTCACATCCTAATCTAAATCCTGTTCATATTTTAATCTCTCTTCAAAGTTCCATTCAAGGTTTACCTCCCACAAAGACTTTCTTAAACCTTCTCTAATATCTTCATGTTTAATTGATGTGGTAAGCAGAATAGTGCCCCATCCAACCCCTGGAGGCTGAGAATATGTAAGATGTAATGGCAAAGAGGAAATATGGTTGTAGATTGAAATTAAAGTTACTAATCAGCTGACCTTAAAATGGAGAGGATATCTTGGATTATCAATGCAGGCCCAATGTTATTGCAAGGGTCCTTAAAAGCAGAAGAGGAAGTCAGTCAAAGGAAGGTGTGACTATGAAAGAAAGACACACACTGCTGGACATTTATTGGCTATGGAGATGAAAGAAGGAGTTCTAATCCAAGGAATCCAGAAGACCTCTAGAAGCTGGAAAAGGCAAAAAAAAAAAAAAGAGTTTTCCTCTGATGTCTCTAGAATGGAATGCAGCCTTCTCAACACTCTGATTTCAGCCCAGTGAGACCCATATCAAACTTCTAACTTATGAGATTGTAAAATAATAAATTTGTGTTGTTTTAAGCCACTAAATTTGTGGTAATCTGTTAGAGTAGCAAAAGGAACCCAATACACCTGAGCTTTGTGAACAACTACAGCATTGATTGTCTTAACCACATATTCATCGGGTCTTTAGTGAAACAGTCTTGTATTGATATCCAGCTTTTAAGGTGTATTATTTTCCCCCCACAATTAGAGTTGCAACTTAGAAAGCAGAAGATATGTTACATCTTTTGGTATTCACTAAATTAAGTATATTGCTTGCACACACACACAAAAAAATGTTCAACAATACTGATGGTGGTGGCTCCTTACACAGGTAATGATGCTATTTATATCCTTCCAAACAAACAATTTTTTCCCCACTTTAATTGCTAGGTGATTTGTGATTTGAAAAGTCATTATGTGAGAGAGTGTTCTCTTTAGTTTCTAATCTATAGAGATGAAGACTCTTATTTATGAGGGATGGTTTCAGATAAAAGTGTAATATTTGCACTTCTTTTTTTTCCTCATAGCTATATGGGAGGCCAGCTCTTTTAACAAACAACAATACATGAAAAATATCAGCTTACTTTCCAGTTATTAAAGTACAATCTGGGATCCCTGGGTGGTGCAGCGGTTTGGGGCCTGCCTTTGGCCCAGGGTGTGATCCTGGAGACCCAGGATCGAATCCCACGTCGGGCTCCCAGTGCATGGAGCCTGCTTCTCCCTCTGCCTGTGTCTCTGCCCCTCTCTCTCTCTGTGACTATCATAAATAAATAAAAAAATAAAAAGCCTATAAAGTACAATCTATGCTTTCCAATGTTTTGCCAAAATTCAACTGAAAATTTCTCACTTAGAAAAACACAATTTTTTCTGGTTGCCAGGTAGTTATTTTTTATTTTTAATTTTTTAAATTTATTCATGATAGTCACACAGAGAGAGAGAGAGAGAGAGAGGCAGAGGCACAGGCAGAGAGAGAAGGAGATGCAGGCTCCATGCACCGGGAGCCCGACGACCGATCCCGGGTCTCCAGGATCGCGCCCTGGGCCAAAGGCAGGCGCTAAACTGCTGCGCCACCCAGGGATCCCGGTAGTTATTTTTTAAATGTGGAATGTTGTCTTTGGGGGACATTTTGAATTAGTGAGAGTTGTTTAAACAAAGCAATCACTAAATATAATCAGTAATTACTTATCAAGACTTTATTTAAGTTTCTTTTACAATGCTGATTCTCTGAGCAATTTAATCTGCAGTTGCCATGATGTTAACTACCTCATAATAACTTCAGTGAAAATCTGCAAGGACAGAGTTATTATGCCATTTATAATGAGAGATAAAATGAGAAAATTTATGAGAATGCAAGCCCAAAAATAATTCATTATGATGCCAATTTGATGGCACAAGGAATATGATGACCCAACTATTTCAATGTAAGTCTTTGGAGAACACACTTTGAAGGGCGTCATTATGAAATGATGCCAGTACATATTGTTGTATATGCATGAGTTATATTGTTATGAAAAAAGTCAAATAATGGCTTATACCAATACATGAACCACAGAAATACTAAGACAAAGCCTCACCCTAATGGTGTTATAAATGTCAGTGGTAACTATCTAATAGAGAGTGGCATGTGAGCAAATCAATAGTGCTACCAAGCTTCATTAGTCATTAATATGGGTGCTGACAAATCCTTCATGAAGGCATATCTCTGTTCAACATGGCCTATATTCAAAAGTCCATTGGACTTCCTGAAATTGTAACATGCAATTTTATGTGGAAATGCATATAAACATTTGAAAGTGGTGGTAGTATGGGTCCTGGTAATTTTCATGAGATTCTCAAAGAGTCACTGATCCAGAACGGTTTAAAAAACTGGTGTATGAGAATTTGTCTATTTCAAAAGGTAAGAGATAAAACTACTGGAGATCCAGAGCGCTAAGTAGTGCTGTTCATTACCTACAGATATCTAAAATGAAGGGGAATACACTTGTGATGAGCACTGGGTAATGAATGAAATTGTTGAATCACTATAGTGTACACCTGAAACTAATATGACATTGTATGTTAACTATCTGAGTTTAAAATAAAAACCTGAGGAATGGAGGGGATAAGATGGCAGAAGAGTAAGGTCCCCAAGTCACCTGTCCCCAACAAATTACCTAGATAACTTTCAAATCATCGTGAAAATCTACGAATTCGGCTTGAGATTTAAAGAGAGAACAGCTGGAATGCCACAGTGAGAAGAGTTCGCGCTTCTATCAAGGTAGAAAGACAGAAAAAAAGAAAGAAAGAAAAGGCATCCAAGGCGGAGGGGCCCCGTGAGGACCCAAGCTAAGGCTGCCTGGCGAGTGCCCCCAGGACAGGAAAGCCCCGACCTGGAGAAGCAGGAGCTTCACCAATCTTCCCGGATGGAAAGGTGCTCTCAGGGAGTTGGAGCAGGATCCCAGGAGGGGTGGGGATGCCCTCAGGCTCCCAGGGGCACTAACAGAGGACCTCCACCCCGGGAGAGAGCAGGCACACACCACTGGCCAAGCTCCCTAAAGGGCTGCGCGCTGAGCACGGCTGGACCCGGGAGCAGCTCAGAGGTGGCTCCAGGCAGAGGGAGCTGCGTGGCACCGGGAGCGCAATTCCAGCAGCAAAGGCCCCAAGCCCAGGGCACCGGAGGACACAGGCCAGGATCCGGAGCTCCCCTTGGGACTGGCAGAGTCCGGGGAGGGCACAGGACAGCAAGGAAGCTCCTGCCACGAGCTGTGCAGATCTGAGCCCCTGCCCCCCGGAGCATACAGGCCCCTGCAAACTGAGAGCTGAGGTAGTTATGCTGGAGCTGACTCCTGGGCTGGAGAGCTGGCTGCCGCCACTATTGTTGTTCCTCCTGGGGCCTCACAGGATAAACAACCCCCACTGAGCCTCACAGTGGCCTCACAGGATAAACAGGTTAAACAACTTTCACTGAGCCCTGCACCAGGCAGGGGGCAGAGTAGCTCCCCCAGGTGCTCACACCTGAGAATCTGCACAGCAGGCCCTTCCCCCAGAAGACCAGCAACACAGGCAGGGGAAAAGCCAAGTTATTGACAAAGCAGCACTTGAAAGTTCCAGGGGAAATCGAAGGATTTACACTATATAGAATCAGAGGATACTCCCCCTTGTTTTTTCTTTTCTATTTGATTCCCCCCCTTTTTGGTTTCTTCTCTTCTGTTTTCTTCTTTTTTTTCTTCTTTTTTTCTCTTCTCTCTTTTTCTCCTTTTCCCAATACAACTTGGTTTTGGCCACTCTGCACTGAGCAAAATGACTAGAATGAAAAACTCACCTCAAAAGAAAGAATCAGAAACAGTCCTCTCTTCCACAGAGTTACAAAATTTGGGTTACAATTCAATGTCACAAAGCCAATTCAGAAGCACTAGTATAAAGCTACTGGTGGCTCTAGAAAAAAGCATAAAGACTCAAGAGACTTCATGACTGCAGAATTTAGATCTAATCATGCAGAAATTAAAAATCAATTGAATGAGATGCAATCCAAACTAGAGGTCCTAACAATGAGGGTTAATGAGGTAGAAGAATGAGTGAGTGACGTAGAAGACACGTTGATGACAAAGAGGGAAACTGGGGAAAAAAGAGACAAACAATTAAAAGATCATGAGGATAGATTAAGGGACATAAATGAAAGCCTCAGAAAGAAAAAACTATGTTTAATTGGGATTCCCTAGGGCGCCGAAAGGGACAGAGGTCCAGAATATGTATTAGAACAAATGATAACTGAAAACTTTCCTAATCTGGGAAGGGAAACAGGCATTCAGATCCAGGAAATACAGAGATTCCCCCCCTCTAAAATCAATAAAAACCACTCAACACCTTGACATTTAATAGTGAAGATTGCAAATTCCAAAGATAAAGAGAAGATCCTTAAAGCAGCAAGAGACAAGAAATCCCTGACTTTTATGGGGAGGAGTATTAGGGTAACAGCAGACCTCTTCACAGACACCGGGCAGGCCAGAAAGGCCTGGCAGGATATATTCAGGGTCCTAAATGGGAAAAACATGCAACCAAGAACACTTTATCCAGCAAGGCTGTCATCCAGAATGGAAGGAGAGATAAAGCGCTTCCAAGATAGGCAGAAACTGAAAGAATATGTGACCACCAAGCCAGCTCTGCAAGAAATTTTAAGGAGAACTCGGAAAATTCCCCTTTAAGAAGTCCAGTGGAACAATCCACAGAAACAGGTACTGAATAGATATCATGATGACACTAAATTTATATCTTTCAATCGTAACTCTGAATGTGAATGGGCTTAATGACCCCATCCAAAGACGCAGGGTTTCAGACTGGATAAACAAGCAAGACCCATCTATTTGCTGTCTACAAGAGACTCATTTGAGACATAAGGACAACTACAGCCTGAAAATAAAAGGTTGGAGAACCATGTAACATTCAATGGCCCTCAAGAGAAAGCAGGGATAGCCATCCTTATATCAGATAAACTAAAGTTTATCCCAAAGACTGTAGTAAGAGATTAAGAGGAACAATATATGATACTTAAAGGATCTATCCAACAAGAGACTTAACAATCATCAATATATATGCCCCGAAAGTGGGAGCTGCCAAATATATCAATCAATTAAAAACTGAAATTAAGACATACTTAGATAATAATACACTTATACTTGGTTACTTGAATGTAGCGCTTTCTACAATCGACAGATTTTCTAAACACAACATCTCCAAAGAAATGAGAGCTTTAAATGATACACTGGACCAGATGAATTTCACAGATATCTACAGAACTTTACATCCAAATGCAACTGAATACACATTCTTCTCAAGTGCACATGGAACTTTCTCCAGAATAGATCACATACTGAGTCACAAATCAGGTCTTAACTGATACCAAAAGATTGGGATCGTCTCCTGCATATTCTCAGACCATAATGCTTTGAAATTAGAACTAAATCACAAGAGGAAGTTTGGAAGGATTTCAAGCACATGGAGGTTAAGAACCATCTGCTAAAAGATGAAAGGATCAACCAGGAAATAAGAGAAGAATTAAAAAGATTCATGGAAGCTAATGATTATGAAGATACAACTGTTCAAAATCTTTGGGATACAGCAAAAGCAGTCCTGAGGGGGAAATAATCGCAATACAAGCATCCATCCAAAAACTGGAAAGAACTCAAATACAAAAGCTAACCTTG
Organism: Nyctereutes procyonoides; assembly: GCF_905146905.1. Taxonomy (NCBI): domain Eukaryota; kingdom Metazoa; phylum Chordata; class Mammalia; order Carnivora; family Canidae; genus Nyctereutes; species Nyctereutes procyonoides. The sequence goes on from NW_026575125.1 coordinate 70,750,115, forward strand.
CACCTAAAGGAGCTGGAGAAACAACAGCAAATAGATCCTACACCCAGCAGAAGAAGAGAGTTAATAAAAATTCGAGCAGAACTCAATGAAATCGAGACCAGAAGCACTGTGGAACAGATCAACAAAACCAGGAGTTGGTTCCTTGAAAGAATTAGTAAGATAGATAAATCATTAGCCAGTCTTATTAAAAAGAAGAGTGAGAAGACTCAAATTAATAAAATCATGAATGAGAAAGGAGAGATCACTACCAACAGCAAGGAAATACAAAAGATTTTGAAAACACATTATGAGCAGCTGTATGCCAATAAATTAGGCAATCTAGAAGAAATGGATACATTTCTGGAAAACCACAAACTACCAAAACTGGAACAGGAAGAAAAAGAAAACCCGAACAGGCCAATAACCAGGGAGGATATCGAAGCAGTCATCAAAAACCTCCCAAGACACAAAAGTCCAGGGCTGGATGGCTTCCCGGGGGAGTTCTATCAAATATTTAAAGAAAAACCATACCTATTCTACTAAAGTTACCCTAAGAACTACAGAACACTTCTGAAAGAAATTGAAGAAGACACAAAGAGATGGAAAAATATTCCATTGTCATGGATTGGAAGAATTCATATTGTGAAAATGTCAATGTTACCCAGGGCAATTTACACATTTAATGTAATCTCTCTCAAAATACCATGGACTTTCTTCAGAGAGTTGGAACAAATCATCTTAAGATTTGAGTGGAATCAAAAAAGGCCCTGAATAGCCAGGGGAATATTAAAAAAGAAAACCAGAGCTGGGGGCATCACAATGCCAGATTTCAGGTTGTACTACAAAGCTGTGGTCATCAAGACAGTGTGGTACTGGCAAATACAGACACATAGATTAATGGAACAGAATAGAGAATCCAGAAGTGGACCCTCAACTTTATGGTCAACTAATATTCGACAAAGGAGGAAAGACTATCCACTGGAAGAAAGACAGTCTCTTCAATAAATGGTGCTGGGAATATTGGACATCCACATGCATAAGAATGAAACTGGACCATTCTCTTACACCATACACAAAGATAAACTCAAAATGGATGAATGATCTAAATGTGAGACAAGATTCCATCAAAATTCTAGTGGAGAACAGAGGCAACACCCTTTTTGAACTCGGCCACAGTAACTTCTTGCAAGATATATCCACGAAGGCAAGAGAAAGAAAAGCAAAAATGAACTATTGGGACTTCATCAAGATAAGAATCTTTTGCGCAGCAAAAGAAACAGTCAACAAAACTCAAAGACAACCTACAGAATGGGAGAAGATATTTGCAAATAACATATCAGATAAAGGGCTAGTTTCCAAGATCTATAAAGAACTTATTAAACTCAACAGCAAAGAAACAAACAATCCAATCATGAAATGGGCAAAAGACATGAAGAAAAATCTCACAGAGGAAGACATAGACATGGCCAACATGCACAATGCTCCACATCACTTGCCATCAGGGAAATACAAATCCAAACCACCATGAGATACCACCTCACACCAGTGAGAATGGGGAAAATTAACAAGGTAGGAAACCACAAATGTTGGAGAGGATGTGGAGAAAGGGGAACTGTCTTGCACTGTTGGTGGGAATGTGAACTGGTGCAGCCACTCTGGAAAACTCTGTGGAGGTTCCTCCAAGAGTTACAAATAGATCTGTCCTATGTCCCAGCAATTGCCATGCTGGGGATTTACCCCCAAAATACAGATGCAGTGAGATGCCGGGACACCTGCACTCAGATGTTTATAGCAGCAATGTCCACAATAGCCAAAGTGTGGAAGGAGCCTCGGTGTCCATCGAAAGAGGAATGGATAAAGAAGATGTGGTCTATATATACAATGGAATATTACTCAGCCATTAGAAACGACAAATACTCACCGTTTGCTTTGACATGGATGGAACTGGAGGGTATTATGCTGAGTGAAATAAGTCAATCGGAGAAGAACAAACATTATATGTTCTCATTCATTTGGGGAATATAAAAAATAGTGAAAGGGAATGAAGGAGAAAGGAGTAAAAATGAGTGTGAAATATCAGAAAGGGAGACAGAACATGAGAGACTCCTAACTCTGGGAAACGAACTATGGGTGGTAGAAAGGGAGGTGGGTGGGGGCTTGGGGTGACTGCTTGATGAGCACTGAGCGGGGCACTTGGCAGGATGAGCACTGGGTGTTATGCTATATGTGTGAAAATTGAACTCCAATAAGAAAGAAAAAAAGAGAAAGAAAGAAAGAAGAAAGAAGAAAGAAAGAAAGAAAGAAAGAAAGAAAGAAAGAAAGAAAAATAAAGCTTCCTAGAAAATAATAAAAAAATAAAAACTTGAATAGGTAAAATAATAAATAAATAAATAAATAAATAAATAAATAAATAAATAAAGCCTGAAAACAAATAAAAGGAAGGGGAATTTCAATGACAAAAATGCATACTAAGATAGGAGCAGATTGAAATAACAACATGGCATTATTTTTTAATGAACATCATTTCAAGAATCATGAAAATATTGAGTATGAATTCCATCCTTAAAAATACTCCCCAATTTGCCATTAGGATTAAAGATATAAACCAGGTCATTGTTGGCCAAAAGGACTACTAAAGCAGAGTCTGATCAGTGATGAGTTGAAAGCCAGATAGGCAATACAAATTGTGAGAAAAATTCTGTTGTTTAAGCTATCCCATCTTTGGTACTGTATTTTTTTAAAAGATTTATTTATTTAGGATAGACACACACACACACACACACACACACACACAGAGAAGGGGGGGCAGGGAGAAGCAGGCTCCATGCCGGGAGCCTGACGTGGGACTCGATCCCAGGACACCAGGATTGTGCCCTGGGCCAAAGGCAGGCGCTAAACCGCTGAGCCACCCAGAGATCCCCCTCTTTGGTACTTTATTATGGCAGCTGGAGCTGACTAATGCAGGGAATATGTTTCAGTTAGAAGATTAATGAATGTTACCCAAAGATGAGTAAGCATCCCCTTTTAGTTAATGTATCCCTCCCCCAGGGCTTTGAAGAATGGTTGAATCATGTTGCTATTCTTTTTATATGGAAGACAAACATAAAGAGAAGTGTATATGGATGTCATGTTAACAAGGGTCAGCCTTTGATGGCTTTGTTCTATATCAAGGAGGAACTCTACTTCCTAGAATTTCCTTCCCTGTTTGGGTCTTTAAAAAAAAGATTTTTATTTATTTATTCATGGGAGACACACACACACAAAGAGAGAGGGAGAGAAGGAAAAGGAAGGAAAGGCAGAGGAATAAGCAGGCCCCATGCAGGGAGCCCGATGTGGGACTCTATCCCGGGACTCTGGGATCATGCCCTGGCTGAAGGCAGATACTCAACCACTGAGCCACTTAGGGATCCACCCTGTTTGATTCTAAACGAGGATTGACCTCTAGAAAAAAATCCTATGATATTTGGAAGGTGGAAATAAAACAGCAGTCTTTATGCTCTCAGGGTTGGTGTAGATGTAGGGGTCCAGGAACAATTGCAGCTAATGCACACCGTGGCCGATCTGCTGATTCATTTTGTTAGTTTAGTACAGCAGCTGGACATGCAGGTACTGTAGATCTTACCAGATCTCCTTCAGCTTCCCTGAGTCCTCAGTTAGGCACTTGGGCACATCCATGGTAAAAGTTGCCAGTTCCTTCTGCAAGTCACCTTGAGTTGATGAAGTCAAAGGCAGTAAAAGGCAAACATGGGTTCCAGTTTGTCCTCTTTGCTTTCCATTAATCCTTATGGATTACAGTCTGCCCTAACATTGTTCTGCATCAGGTCATTGTTTCCTTCTCAAATATGGCCATGTTGATCCTTAGCAGCTTTAGGTCCATCATCAGCTACTGAGGCATCAACCTTCCATAGTCTTCTGCAACAGCTCGCAAAATTGCATAAGATCCAACATATATAATAAATCTTTTATTCCATATCACTCAGAGTTTCTGATTCCCTGATCAAATCCTAACTTATTCTGCTTTGAATGTCAGGCTCTCAACACCCACATTTTACCAGGTTTCTCCACATCTATGTTTGTGCCACTTAGAACCTGGTGAATATCTCTAGAGAAAAATCTGCTTGAACTGTGAGATTTACTTTTCCACTACTTCTTTTTCTTTGAGATCTTTGCCAGTCATTTATTGAATGCTTTCATAGGTGTGAAGTTCATTTTTTTCTCTCTCAGCCTCATGATATTGCAAAAAAACTCTGCAGACCCTACTGACTCTTAGCTGCCACTTCTACACAGTTGCTTTACTTTTACCAGCCTTTCTATCCATGTCTTTTATGAGTCAGAAAATTCCTTGAGGAAAATGCAAGGTAAAATGTTTGGCATATGCAAGGTAAATTTTCTCTTTTCTCTTGAATTGTGCTTCCTCAATTCTGTCTTCCTTGGTAGCTCTCTAAATAGGAGGGTTGGGTTTTTTTGTGGTATTTTTTCCAGGAATTTTATTTTTTTTTTCACTTTTTCTTTCAGGATTTTGCACAAACAACATTTCTCCTATCAAAGTTTTTCTAAGAACTTCCCTTTACCCACCCAAGGCAGACAGCAGCTCCATTATTGATTTATCAAGAACACTTTACACATGGCTCTTCTAGAATTTATCTCACTGTACTATTATTATCTGTTAACATTTCTATAGTCCCTACTAAAATGCGAATTGCTTCAAGGCCAAAACTATGTGATTCAACTTGCACCCCTGGTTCAATGCAGTGGCTGGTACTTTGGATGGTTCAATGTATAGTGAAGGAATGGATGAATTATATATAAATGTTTAATAAATAGTTCTTCACTCACTCTAGAAGCTGAAATTTCCCTTTCCTTTTTGTATTTATAATTAATACATACTTTTTTAGGGCAGCCCTGGTGGCTCAGCAGTTTAGCGCTGCCTTCAGTCCGGGGCCTGATCCTGGAGACCCGGGTTCAAGTCCCACGTCAGGCTCCCTGCATGGAGCCTGCTTCTCCCTCTGCCTGTGTCTCTGCCTCTCTCTCTCTCTGTGTGTGTGTGTTTGTGTGTGTGTCTCTCATGAATATGTAAATAAAATCTTTAAAAAATACATACGGTTTTAAAATATATTGGTACTTCAGGGTGGCAGTATCTAAAACTCCTCACTTTTTATTTATCTATTTAATACCTGTTAATTCCATGATAAATTATAAAGTTTTTCAATGAATCAACACATTTATTCACAAAGAGTAAGCAATAGGATTTTGAGAAGAAAATAATAATTTTAATGCTCAGTTGTTGTAATGACAAAACAGAGAATGGCACTGAACTTTAAGAATTTCATGAGAACAAAATAATCATAGGTATCATCTAAACATTCCTTCCTCTGTAAGATCTCATGCACCATCTTTTGACTTTTTATGACTGTCTACCTTCCCGGAGTGCCAGATGGAATAATCTACTCATGTTAACTGTAAGGATGAACAATTCAGTCAATCATCTGGAATCTTTGCCTAACCAACACAAAGCATCTGGATATTTAGAAACATCTAGATGATTGACTACATTTTTCACTTTGCATCCAGATGTCTTGGCATCATGTAGACACAGTCTATTGCTCACAATAGTGTAAACATTAACAAAAGAGTTATGATTTACCTTACTATCGTTTTCTTATGACTGAAATAACAGTTTTTGCATGTTTCTAGTGTTGGTCAAACATCAGGAAACTGAAACCATACTATGCACAAACATTAAGAACTTTGTGAATATACTAGGAAAAAATGTTTCCTGAGAATCTTCGTAAATCAGATGATGTTATTTGTTCATGTTCCTGCCATATATATATTGCCACATTTTGAGCTTTCCTGAAATATAGAAAATAACACAGTAGGGGCACAGCATTTGTGACAAGAAAGAGTTCATTCGGTGAGTACAATATGGCTACAATTTCAAACAAGGAGGATCTACAAGACTCTCAAGTTCATGGCAAAATGACAACACAATCTGGGAAAGTTACACCCCTATTCTTTAACTTATCAAGTAAAAAAAAATATCATTGAAGGAAAACCTTTGAGGTATTCACAAGGCCATTGACTTGCACAAATTGCTAAATTATTGTATTGTTTGCACTTAATACATGTAAATTTATAAGAGCAACAACGTTTCCAATTTATTTTTTTATTCTTGGAACCAATCACATAAGCTATGATGAATCTAATTTCCAACCTTGTAACCTTTCCTGGAATTGACTTACTGTTAAAGTACTTTACAGTACGGCTGACCAAATCGGTCATACAGGCAGTAGGAATAGCTGTATATAATGAAGTCCACTCATTCACATGTCTAGGTATATAAATTCATCCTTAATCATATGACAAATTATCTCCTAATTTACACTGTGTGTGCAGTATACCATTTTAGATTAATTTTGTAACGTTACATTGTTTAAAGGTCCTTCATTCCCTGTGACTATGTAACTACCTAGTAAAAATCTATAACATATGACTTTGTTCTCTACAAACCATTGATTTATAATAATTTTACATATGTCAGTTTTGATAATTATGGTGCTGTACAATCTGTATCAGTTGACAGTACTTTGGCAGAAGCAGCCACTTTTTATTATTATTATTTACATGCTAATTTCAGCTTTGTTTTTATTTTCATTACATTCACAATTATCCTGGGGTTATTTTCATACCACTGAATAAAAATTGCTACTCATATTTGATCTGTGTCATTACCAGTAAATCTAATGTTCTTTAGCAATTTATTTTTTTAAAGTTAAAATAAGATTTTTTTTTCTCATTGAATGAGAAGTACTGAAGTTTTGCTTGAGTTTAAGTCACATAAAGCACTTAATATTCCTTTATATTATTTAATTACTTTTGGTCATCCTTCCTTAAGTAACATTTTGATAGTCTTCCTATTAGAAATTTCACTGGAAATCCTCAATGAAATTGGGTTTTGAGATACAAGTAAGGATAAGGAAAAAACAAGTACAACAATGTGTCTGCCTTCATTATTTTCCTATAAATTCATATCTTGTTGAAATAATTCACACTTTAATGCTCATTATTACCTAATGCACATTGTTTTCTTCCAGGTTATTACTGATTATTATAACACAGTTTACTTGATTCATGCAGAAGTGGAGAGCACTATAGATTGAATACATAATTATACTTTGGTTAGAATATTGGTGAATTATTTTACAGGTGAGAATTAAATGTCAGGTAGACCTCCATGGTTGAAAGTTTCCTGTAAGCTCTCAAAATTTAGATTATGAATTAGAAGTGCAGGTAGGTTGGATGTGGTGACCTTCTTTGTAGGAAAGGATATAATCCTGAGAGCTTCAAGTTCACAGGAACTAATAGGATTTCAAAATTGATTGTCAGAAAAATTAAATCAAGAGAAAAACCACAATAGTTAATCCATTTGGTATCAAGAAAACAAAATTAAAATGCCTTCAATATTATTTCATTTTCAACTTGAGATTGTAGACATACTGCCAGAGTCACATATTCCAAAGGATTATGCTGTCATAAATTATGTCTTACACACACACACACACACACACACACACACACAGTCCATCTGACCATTACTAATAGTCACTATGGAACAGTGTGCTAAAGGCTGGTCATGCTAAATAATGGCTGCCTCTCTCCAGTTCCTATTTTTTACTACTAGATCTAAAGCTGATGTATTGTTCTGCCACAGTTCAATGTTTGTCATGATCCAGCCCACAGTCATCCTGGTTACACTAGTGGTTAGCAAAGTACTTCATGATCTTTATGCCTATATGATGCCTGATAGCTTAGGCTTCATTAACACCTCAGGAAACAACTTCCTACTCTTTCCATGACCTTGGAAGATAAAAGGACATAAACGGGAGTCTAACAACCTTCTGTATCTAAAAGGAAATGACATCTTTAAAAAATGATCTCATCTCTTTCTGCAGAAAATAGAGTCATTATCCTCCCTTCTCCTCCCTTCAGCTACAGCCATTTTCTGCCCTCCAATATGTGAGGCCATCAATGACATGTAAAATTTAGTGAAAGTAAATTCAGCTCACTCAATGTATGACCACAAAAAGGAAAGGAAAATAAGCTGAACAGGCCCATTGATTGCTGGTGCATCAAAACTAAAACAACCAGGAGAAAGAACATCAACTAGAATGCCTTTCCACACAGGTAGAGAAAAAACTCTCACAGGGAGTAAGAAAGTGGCAGGAAGGAGTAAGAACTGCCAGTGGACAGAGGGTAGATGAAGAACTGAGATAATTTGGACTTCTAAGCAATAAAGGAGATGTGGCTATTAAAGTTAAATGCTGCATAAACAAAGGAGATGGAAATTTACTTTTAAATTAACATGAATTAATTTAATTTGAGAACAAGCATAGTGACAGGGATAGATCACTTGTCTAATAGGCACCTTGGATTTGTAACTCTGCTACAAACTCTAGTAAATTGCTTTGGCACTTAGCTCTTCACAGAGATAAAAGAAGCTGTCCTTTGCTTTAGTCCCAAGATGTTTTTAAGATGTGAGATAATGTCCATAATGTGTTCAAAGCTCTGCAGAGAAAAGCTGTAAGTCCATTTGCAATTGGGCATCCATTTTACCAATATTTTGGAGCTGTTACTAAGTAAGTAAATTAGATGTTACAGAGGGATAAGAATGAATATGCCTAAATTATTGTATTCAAGGAGCTAACAATTGAGTAGCAAGGCCACCATAATATAGATAACTGTTATTTAGGCAATATAGGGTCATGCAATAAGAATAATAAAGATAGCATTCTGGGCACCCACACAAAGTAGCAATTACTTCTTGCTAAGGGGAAACAGAGAAGACTATTCAGAAAAAGGAAATTTTAAGTGAACCTTGAAGGATGTTTTATAAATGGCTGGAACCTTACTTTCGTAACTCTGAACAGATTGGAGTGGGGAGACACTGGAGGTTAGGTTGCAAAGGTATTGATATTAGAAAACTGAATAGAAATAGTGGTAGTGGGAATGAAAATAAGAGAGAGGAAGAGAAAGAGAGAGAAAAAGATGCTTTAGAGGTAGAATTAAGAAGAAATTATGACTGACTAGTGTGATTTGAAGTAGAGTGATAATTTTAAGGAAAACTCATGAATTTATGAACCTGGGGTATACAGAAAATATAAATAATTAAGTGCAGAAAGTCTGAATATAACTATAGTCAGCCAACTTTTAGATGTGTCGAGTTTTAGGTTTTAACATTTATCTAGGTGAAAACATTTAAATGTTCCTTCAGCATTTGGGACTTTGCTTCTGAGACCTAGCGAGGGAAACTGTTACTGAGGTTATAAATTAGAAAAATTATTTTAAAAGAGATGATATTTGAAATCATACACATGGATGAAATTATTTTAATGGAGATTATTCAAAGAGAATTGAAGAGGATAAAAGAAAGACAGAATCTTAGGTTATATCTACAGTACAGGAAAAAAATGAGTTAACAGAAGAGACAGAGACAAATAACCACAATAGTAGAATTCAGTAGGCTGAGGAATTATGTGAGCTAAGAGAGTGGATAATTTCAATAAAAAGAAGTTACTGTAATGTATTGCATTAAAGGTTGTAGAGAGGTCAAGCAGAGTAAGGGCTAAGAAAAGACAGAAATTTAGCAGTTAGGAGGTTATTAGTGACTTAAAAAAACTAGTTTCAGTAGAGTGTTGGGGAGAAGCAGCCTGACCATAACTGGGTTGAGAAGTAGATGGTGACAATTTGGGAAGGTGACTACATATTATATTTTTGAAATGGTTGGTGGTGGAAGAAAGGCTAAATTTATGTCATAAACTTCAGTAAATAGCACTTCATAGAAAGTCTTTGTTAGTTTTATTATTTTTGTTTGTTTTCCGTTTGGTTTCTCCTAGACTAGAGTATATTAGTGAGCATAGGAAAGTACTAAAAATGAATGAGAAAAGGAGATAATAGATTAAAAAATGGTACCAAAATAGAACAGAAGGAATGGACAGATGGTTTAATGTTGGAAAGGAAGAGGGACATGTTTTCCTCACACATAAGACAAAGGAAAAGATAAAGAAAGGAAAACCAGAGAAGCTTTGAGATGGAGATGGGGACAGAAGTGAATTCATTCAAGGTGTTTGTTTGTTTGTTTTCTCAACAAAGTAAGAGATATAGTTATCTAAAAAGATATATATATATCAGCCAGACAAATGCCAAAACTAGTCCTTAAAAATGTATCAGTGTAGCAATGAGCTTTGTTTCAGTTTATTCTATTTGAATTCATTGCTACCTTTAACTTTTAGAAGTTTACATTTCTCAACCACACATTTGGCAGCCAGCAAAGATGAAATATTTTATGAGTATTTACATAGTCATAAATTATGGACATTATGCACATCTAATGATGCCAAATTACAGAAAGTAAAAGAATATCACAATTTGCATATTTATCTGAAGTTTCTGCACCATTAGTAAAAAGTAAAGGTATTACATAAGTTACTTGCATACATGAAAGATTTTTCTTAAACCTAGGAATGAACCAGTGCATTTATTGATTCCAATGACTGTTCTATTCATTAAATGCCTCCTAAATGGTATGCTTCTGGTTGTCAAGTGATCATGTGTCACTAAGCATTATGGAAAATGTCAGCATGCTATGATTCAACATTAAAAATGCTAAAAACGTGGGACGCCTGGGTGGTTCAGTGGTTGAGCATCTCCCTTTGGCTCAGGGTATGATCCCGGGATCTGGGATTGAGTATCACATTGGGCTCCCCACGGGGGGCCTCCTTCTCCCTCTGCCTGTGTTTCTGCCTCTGTGTGTGTGTGTGTCTCATGAATAGATAAATTTAAAAATAAAAAAAATAAGGAGCACATATGAAATACAGCCAGCAGCGCCTTGGAACCACAGAGAGATGGAGGCAGCCAAAGAAAGATGTTGTTTTTGTTGTTGTTGTTGTTGTTGTCATTATTGTTCAAAAGTGAAATCTAACCTAGGACTTGAGAGATATGAAAGAGTTTATAATAGTAGTGAGAGGAGAAATGATGATTCATGGTATATATAAAGGCTTGGAGACAAGGGAACACTCAATATATCAGTTTGTGGCCAAGTTTGTACTGAAAAGCACTCTATGAATAGAGAGGAGAAGGCACCAGGTTTTGTTTTATCCTATTCCCTTCGATAGTAAGGTAAAATGTTCCCTACTATTTATTTTTATATCTCAGAGCATTGTGTCTAGTAGACTTCAGAGGCATATATTTGTTATTTATATTTAATGCACCTATTATGCCTATAATTTCTATTTAGAAATTGCTTCCAAGAATTAGCTTTTCAAAATTGGGACTTTTAAAAAGTTTGTAAACCTCTTAAGATAACCTGACACCAGCCTTTTCATCCTATATATTGAGATATTGCTATTTCCACTTGTTTATTGATCTGATCAAATCTAAGAATGCTTCTCCAACACCTTTTCTTTATTTACATGCCATTTTGATACATTTTTGTTTTGTGACATTAACCAAATATGTGATTTCAACTTAAGTCACTTCTTTTATATGAAACACAGAAAAAAATGAATTTCCTCTCATCATGAAGTTGTCAGAAGAAAAGGTTTGTGGTGGCAAATTATTTTGAGGGACTTCAAACATTCTTTCCCACCCTATTTGCATTTCTTTCTTGTCTAGCTCATTCATCCAACTTCTAGCTATCTAGTTTTCCTTATATTGAAGCTTGCCCGGCCTATTCTAGACATTACTAAAATTTTTCAAATTCGCCTGATAGCATTTCCCTTTCTAATTAAAATTTACTAGTTTTCTTTCTTCATTTCTGCAAGTTTGACTCAGTACTACTTTAAATCAACAAAGGTATGATGAGGGTTGATTGTTCAGTACACAAGCCTATGCCATATACAGCCATGGATGGCACAATTTGGATGCTAAGACATCTAAACATTTACTCTATAATTCCACCTTCTGATAACTGGTTAGGATTCTTTCAAAACCAGGTTATGCACTTTTCCAGATGAACTGCACTTGCCTGGTACTAGATGATCCCAAACAGGCAATAGAAGTTATTTATTCACCAGTTAACTGAATTGATACCACTGAGTATACCTGTTGGTAATAAAGACTAGATAAGCGCACTTTAACTACAAAGTAGTTTCAGTCAATTAAGATCTTGCAGAGTAGTCTGTAAATTTATAAACAAAATCTTCATTGTGTAATGTAGCTCTAGATAAGCAAGAAGCAGGATAAGCACAGGTAAAAGATATATTAAAAGGTAAAATATATAAAAATGATGAAAGGCAAATTTTAAGAAGAGAAGGTGGCCAGAAAGCTAGACATTAAGTTGAACCATAAGAAATTGCCATTTTGTAAATCAAAACATGTTGAATATTTGAAATTTCATATGTTTCAACGTAATATTAGCTTCCTCAGAAACAGAGAAGGAGAAAACAGAGTGGAATCTGTGTAGTCTTCAAAATATGAAACAGAAAACTAAAGAAGGGAAAGAGAATAAAAAATTCATAATTTCTTGTCTGACCCTTATATGTATTCTGAACATTATACTCTTTTTTTTTATAAATTAATTTTTATTGGTGTTCAATTTACCAACATACAGAATAACACCCAGTGCTCATCCCGTCAAGTGTCCCCCTCCGTGCCCGTCACGCATTCACCCCCACCCCCCGCCCTCCTCCCCTTCCACCACCCCTAGTTCATTTCCCAGAGTTAGAAGTCTTTATGTTCTGTGTCCCTTTCTGATATCTCCCACACATTTCTTTTCCCTTCCCTTATATTCCCCTTCACTATTATTCATATTCCCCAAATGAGTGAGAACATACACTGTTTGTCCTTCTCCGATTGACTTACTTCACTCAGCATAATACCCTCCAGTTCCATCCACGTTGAAGCAAATGGTGGGTATTTGTCGTTTCTAATGGCTGAGTAATATTCCATTGTATACATAAACCACATCTTCTTTATCCATTCATCTTTCGATGGGCACCGTGGCTCCTTCCACAGTTTGGCTATTGTGGACATGGCTGCTAGAAACATCGGGGTGCAGGTGCCCCGGCGTTTCATTGCATCTGAATCTTTGGGGTAAATCCCTAACAGTGCAATTGCTGGGTCATAGGGCAGGTCTATTTTTAATTCTTTGAGGAACCTCCACACAGTTTTCCAGAGTGGCTGCACCAGTTCACATTCCCACCAACAGTGTAAGAGGGTTCCCTTTTCTCCACATCCTCTCCAACATTTGTTGTTTCCTGCCTTATTAATTTTCCCCATTCTCACTGGTGTGAGGTGGTATCTCATTGTGGTTTTGATTTGTATTTCCCTGATGGCAAGTGATGCAGAGCATTTTCTCATGTGCATGTTGGCCATGTCTATGTCTTCCTCTGTGAGATTTCTCTGCATGTCTTTTGCCCATTTCATGATTGGATTGTTTGTTTCTTTGGTGTTGAGTTTAAGAAGTTCTTTATAGATTTTGGAAACTAGCCCTTTATCTGATATGTTATTTGCAAATATCTTCTCCCATTCTGTAGGTTGTCTTTGAGTTTTGTTGACTGTATCCTTTGCTGTGCAAAAGCTTCTTATCTTGATGAAGTCCCAATAGTTCATTTTTGCTTTTGTTTCTTTTGTTTTCGTGGATGTATCTTGCAAGAAGTTACTGTGGCCAAGTTCAAAAAGGGTGTTGCCTGTGTTCTCCTCTAGGATTTTGATGGAGTCTTGTCTCACATTTAAATCTTTCATCCATTTTGAGTTTATCTTTGTGTATGGTGCAAGAGAGTGGTCTAGTTTCATTCTTCTGCATGTGGATGTCCAATTTTCCCAGCACCATTTATTGAAGAGACTGTCTTTCTTCCAGTGGATCGTATTTCCTCCTTTGTCGAATATTAGTTGACCATAAAGTTCAGGGTCCATTTCTGGATTCTCTATTCTGTTCCATTGGTCTATGTGTCTGTTTTTGTGCCAGTACCACACTGTCTTGATGACCACAGCTTTGTAGTACAACCTGAAATCTGGCATTGTGATGCCCCCAGCTATGGTTTTCTTTTCTTTTTTTTTTTTTCATATAATCTTTATTTTTTTTTTATAAATTAATTTTTATTGGTGTTCAATTTACCAACATACAGAATAACACCCAGTGCTCATCCCGTCAAGTGTCCCCCTCCGTGCCCGTCACCCATTCACCCCCACCCCCCGCCCTCCTTCCCTTCCACCACCCCTAGTTCATTTCCCAGAGTTAGAAGTCTTTATGTTCTGTGTCCCTTTCTGATATCTCCCACACATTTCTTCTCCCTTCCCTTATATTCCCCTTCACTATTATTCATATTCCCCAAATAAGTGAGAACATACACTGTTTGTCCTTCTCCGATTGACTTACTTCACTCAGCATAATACCCTCCAGTTCCATCCACGTTGAAGCAAATGGTGGGTATTTGTTGTTTCTAATGGCTGAGTAATATTCCATTGTATACATAAACCACATCTTCTTTATCCATTCATCTTTCGATGGATGAGGCTCCTTCCACAGTTTGGCTATTGTGGACATGGCTGCTAGAAACATCGGGGTGCAGGTGCCCCGGCGTTTCATTGCATCTGAATCTTTGGGGTAAATCCCTAACAGTGCAATTGCTGGGTCATAGGGCAGGTCTATTTTTAATTCTTTGAGGAACCTCCACACAGTTTTCCAGAGTGGCTGCACCAGTTCACATTCCCACCAACAGTGTAAGAGGGTTCCCTTTTCTCCGCATCCTCTCCAACATTTGTTGTTTCCTGCCTTATTAATTTTCCCCATTCTCACTGGTGTGAGGTGGTATCTCATTGTGGTTTTGATTTGTATTTCCCTGATGGCAAGTGATGCAGAGCATTTTCTCATGTGCATGTTGGCCATGTCTATGTCTTCCTCTGTGAGATTTCTCTGCATGTCTTTTGCCCATTTCATGATTGGATTGTTTGTTTCTTTGGTGTTGAGTTTAAGAAGTTCTTTTTTTTTTTTTTTAATAAATTAATTTTTATTGGTGTTCAATTTACCAACATACAGAATAACACCCAGTGCTCATCCCGTCAAGTGTCCCCCTCAGTGCCCGTCACCCATTCACCCCCATATGTGGATGGTTTCTGACTCTGTTTTTCTTTGTCCCCCGAACCCCGAGCACAGGGACTGGCAAATATTAGGTGTTTAGTGAAGGCATTTGGTTTTTTTTTTTTTTTTTTTTTGAGGGACTCAAGTGGGAAAGTTTATTACAGCAAATGTACATTCTTAAAATGTGAGAACCGGCAAGGTCAAAAGAGCATGCTGCTCTCTGTGGTATTCAGGTCTCTATCTGCTATTGATAGTTCTTTTTTTTTTTTTTTTTCTCCTGTCCTGCTTTATTTTATTTTTTTTTATAAATTAATTTTTATTGGTGTTCAATTTACCAACATACAGAATAACACCCAGTGCTCATCCCGTCAAGTGTCCCCCTCCGTGCCCGTCACGCATTCACCCCCACCCCCCGCCCTCCTCCCCTTCCACCACCCCTAGTTCATTTCCCAGAGTTAGAAGTCTTTATGTTCTGTGTCCCTTTCTGATATCTCCCACACATTTCTTTTCCCTTCCCTTATATTCCCCTTCACTATTATTCATATTCCCCAAATGAGTGAGAACATACACTGTTTGTCCTTCTCCGATTGACTTACTTCACTCAGCATAATACCCTCCAGTTCCATCCACGTTGAAGCAAATGGTGGGTATTTGTCGTTTCTAATGGCTGAGTAATATTCCATTGTATACATAAACCACATCTTCTTTATCCATTCATCTTTCGATGGGCACCGTGGCTCCTTCCACAGTTTGGCTATTGTGGACATGGCTGCTAGAAACATCGGGGTGCAGGTGCCCCGGCGTTTCATTGCATCTGAATCTTTGGGGTAAATCCCTAACAGTGCAATTGCTGGGTCATAGGGCAGGTCTATTTTTAATTCTTTGAGGAACCTCCACACAGTTTTCCAGAGTGGCTGCACCAGTTCACATTCCCACCAACAGTGTAAGAGGGTTCCCTTTTCTCCACATCCTCTCCAACATTTGTTGTTTCCTGCCTTATTAATTTTCCCCATTCTCACTGGTGTGAGGTGGTATCTCATTGTGGTTTTGATTTGTATTTCCCTGATGGCAAGTGATGCAGAGCATTTTCTCATGTGCATGTTGGCCATGTCTATGTCTTCCTCTGTGAGATTTCTCTGCATGTCTTTTGCCCATTTCATGATTGGATTGTTTGTTTCTTTGGTGTTGAGTTTAAGAAGTTCTTTATAGATTTTGGAAACTAGCCCTTTATCTGATATGTTATTTGCAAATATCTTCTCCCATTCTGTAGGTTGTCTTTGAGTTTTGTTGACTGTATCCTTTGCTGTGCAAAAGCTTCTTATCTTGATGAAGTCCCAATAGTTCATTTTTGCTTTTGTTTCTTTTGTTTTCGTGGATGTATCTTGCAAGAAGTTACTGTGGCCAAGTTCAAAAAGGGTGTTGCCTGTGTTCTCCTCTAGGATTTTGATGGAGTCTTGTCTCACATTTAAATCTTTCATCCATTTTGAGTTTATCTTTGTGTATGGTGCAAGAGAGTGGTCTAGTTTCATTCTTCTGCATGTGGATGTCCAATTTTCCCAGCACCATTTATTGAAGAGACTGTCTTTCTTCCAGTGGATCGTATTTCCTCCTTTGTCGAATATTAGTTGACCATAAAGTTCAGGGTCCATTTCTGGATTCTCTATTCTGTTCCATTGGTCTATGTGTCTGTTTTTGTGCCAGTACCACACTGTCTTGATGACCACAGCTTTGTAGTAAAACCTGAAATCTGGCATTGTGATGCCCCCAGCTATGGTTTTCTTTTTTAAAATTCCCCTGGCTATTCGGGGTCTTTTCTGATTCCACACAAATCTTAAAATAATTTGTTCTAAGTCTCTGAAGAAAGTCCATGTTATTTTGATAGGGATTGCATTGAACGTGTAAATTGCCCTGGGTAGCATTGACATTTTCACAATATTAATTCTGCCAATCCATGAGCATGGAATATTTTTCCATCTCTTTGTGTCTTCCTCAATTTCTTTCAGAAGTGTTCTTTAGTTTTTAGGGTATAGATCCTTTACCTCTTTGGTTAGGTTTATTCCTAGGTATCTTATGCTTTTGGGTGCAATTGTAAATGGGAACATTATACTCTTTTATCAATAGGATCTTGGTGGTTTCGGGGGAAAAATATCTTCTTCTGGTCTCTGAGGTCAAAGTCTTGGATATAGTGGATTGGATTAGAAAATGGATAAAGTAGGGGGAGGGGGCAAGATGGCAGAAGAGTAGGGTCCCCAAGTCACCTGTTCCCACCAAATTACCTAGATAACCTTCAAATTATCCTGAAAACCTATGAATTCGGCCTGAGATGTAAAGAGAGAACAGCTGGAATGATACAGTGAGAAGAGTTTGCGCTTCTATCAAGGTAGGAAGACCGTAAAAAAAATAAAGAAATAAAAAAGCATCCAAGGGGGAGGGGCCCCCACGAAGAGCCGGGCTAAGGCCGGGCGAATGCCCCCAGCCCAGGAAAGCCCAGGCCCAGCCCAGCAGGAGCTTTACCAATCTTCCTGGACAGAAAGGCACTCACAGGGAACTCGGGCAGGATCCCAGGAGGGGCAGGGATGCCCTCAGGCTCCCAGGGGCACTAACAGAGGAAGTGCTCCCCAGGGAGAGCACGCCACACATCCCCGTAGAGCTCCCTAAAGGGCTGCAGCGCACTACGCGGGGCCCCGGGAGCAGATCGGAGGCGACTCCATGCAGAGGAAGCTGCGCTCCCGGGAGGGCGATTCCAGTGGCACAGGCCCCGGAGCCCAGGGCGCCAGGGGACACAGCCTAGGATCCGGTGCTCCCCCCGAGACAGGCAGAGGCCGGGAGGACACAGGACAGAAATGACGCTCCTGCCGCTGGGTGGCGCCGAGCTGCGCAGATCAGCGCCCTTCACCCCGGAGCATCCGAGGCCCCTGCACTGCAGTAGTTACTGGGAGCTGACTCCAGGGCTGGAGAGCTGGCCGCCACCACTGTTGTTGTTCCTCCTGGTATCACCTTGTATCTGGGACTGAGCAGGGGCCTCACAGGATAAACAGCTCCACTGGAACCCTGCACCTGGCAGGGGTCAGAGCAGCTCCACCAGGTGCACACAGGCCCCACCCTCAGAAGACCAGCTGGAAGGAAAGGGGAAGAGCAAGTTATTGACCAAGCAAGAGAAAGTTCCAAGAGAAGTTGAGGGATTTACAGTATATAGAATCAGAGGATATCCCTCCTTGTTTTGTTTTTTGTTTTTTGTTTGTTTGCCCCTCTCCCCCCCTTTTTCCTTCCTTTTTCCAATACAAATTGTTTTAGCCACTCTGCACTGAGCAAAATGAGTAGAAGGAACTCACCACAAAAGAAATAATCAGAAACAGTACTCTCTCCCAAGAGTTATAGAATTTGGATTGCAATTCAATGTCAGAAAACCAATTCAGAAGCTACTGGTGGCACTGGAACAAAACATAAAAAAAAATCAAAAGACTTCATGACTGCAGAATTTAGGTCTAATCAGGGCAAAATTAAAAATCAATTAAAAGAGATGCAATCCAAACTGGAGGTCCTAACAATGAGGGTTAATGGGGAAGAAGAAAGAGTGAGTGACATAGAAGACAAGTTTATGTCAAGGAAGGAAGCTGACGAAAAAAGAGAAAAACAATTAAAAGGTCGTGAGGAAAAGTAAAGGGAAATAAATGACAGACTCAGAAGGAAAAATCTACACTTAATTGGGGTACCAGAGGGTGGCAAAAGGGACAGAGGACCAGAAAGTGTATTTAAACAAATCATGGCTGAGAATTTCCCTAATTTGTGGAGGGAAACAGCCATTCAGATCTAGGAGATAGAGAGATCCACCCCCAAAATCAATAAAAACCATCAACACCCCGACATTTAATAGTGAAACTTGCAAATTCCAAAGATAAAGAGAAGGTCCTTAAAACAGCAAGAGACAAGAAGTCCCTAACCTTTATGGGGAAAAGTATTAGGTTAACAGCAGATGTCTCCACAGAGAACTGGCAGGCCAAAAAGGGCTGGCAGGATATATTTAGGGTCCTAAATGAGAAGTACATGCAGCCAAGAATACTCTATCCAGCAAGGCTCTTATTCAGAATAGAATGAGAGATAAAGAGCTTCCAGACAGGCAGAAACTGAAAGAATATGTGACCACCAAACCAGCTCTGCAAGAAATATTAAGGGGGACTCCGTAAAAGAAAGAGGAAGTCCAAAGAAACAATCCACAAAAAAGGGACTGAATAGGTATCATGATGACAATAAATTTATATCTTTCAATAGTAACTCTGAACGTGAATGGGCTTAATGATCCCATCAAATGATGAAGGGTTTTAGACTGGATAAAAAAGCAAGACCCATCTATTTGCTGTCTACAAGAGACTCAGTTTAGACCCAAAGACACCTACAGCCTGAAAATAAAATGTTAGAGAACCATTGACCATTAAAATGGTCCTCAAGAGAAAGCAGGGGTAGCCATTCTCATATCAGATAAACTAAAGCTTATCCCAAAGACTGTAGTAAGAGATTAAGAGGGACAATATATCGTACTTAAAGGATCTATCCGACAAGAGGACCTAACAATCATCAATATTTATGCCGCGAATGTGGGAGCTGCCAAGTATATCAATCAATTAATAAACAAAGTTAAGACATACTTAGATAATAAGACATTTATACTTGGAGACTTGAACACAGCACTTTCTGTAATTGACAGATCTTCTATGCACAACACCTCCAAAGAAACAGGAGTGTTAAATGATACCCTGGACCAGATAGATTTCACAGATATTTACAGAACTTTACATCCAAACGCAACTGAATACACATTCTTTTCAAGTGCACATGGAACTCTTTCCAGAATACACCACATACTGGGTCACAAATCAGGTCTTAACCGATACTAAAAGATTGAAATTGTCCCCTTCATATTTTCAGACCATAATTCTTTGAAACTAGAACTAAATCACAAGAAGAAGTTTGGAAGAAATACAAACATGCGTAGGTTAAAGACCATCCTGCTAAAAGATGAAAACGTCACCAGGAAAATAGAGAAGAATTAAAAAGATTCATGGAAACTAATGAGAATGAAGATACAACCGTTCAAAATCTTTGGGATACAGCAAAAGCAGTCCTGAGGGGAAATAATCGCAATACAAGCATCCATCCAAAAACTGGAAATAACTGAAATACCAGAGCTAACCTTGCACATAAAGGAGCTGGAGAAAGAACAGAAAATAGATCTGAACCCCAGCAGAAGAAGAGTTAATAAAGATTCGAGTAGAACTCAATGAAAGAGAGACCAGAAGAACTGTGCAATAGATTAAATAAAAAAAGTGTTGGTTCTTTGAAAGAATAAGATAGATAAACCATTAGCCAGCCTTATTAAAAACAAAAAAGAGTCATATTAATAAAATCATGAATAAAAAAGGAGACATCACCATCAATACCAAGGAATTACAAACGATTGAAAAAACTTATTATGAGCAGCTCTATGCCAATAAATTAGACAATCTAGAAGAAATAGGCACCTTTCTGGAAAACCACAAACTACCAAAACTGGAACAGGAAGAAATAGAAAACCTGAACAGGCCAATAACCAGGGAGGAAATGGAAGCTGTCATCAGAAACCTCCCAAGACACAAAAGTCCAGGATCAGATGGCTTCCCAGGGGAATTCTATCAAACGTTTAAAGAAGAAACCATACCTATTCTACTAAAGCTGTTTGGAAAGATAAAAAGAGATGGAGTACTTCCAAACTTGTTCTATGAGGCCAGCATCACCTTAATTCCAAAACCAAGGACCCCACCAGAAAGGAGAACTATAGACCAATATCCTTGATGAACACAGATGCAAATATTCTCAACAAGATACTAGCCAATAAGATCTAACAGTACATTAAGAAGATTATTCACCAGGACCAAGTGGGATTTATCCCCGGGATGCAAAGCTGGTTCAACATTTGGAAAGCAATCAATGTGATAGATAATATCAACAAGAGAAAAAACAAGAACCATAGGATCCTCTCAATAGATAAAGAGAAAGCATTTGACAAACTACAGCATCCATTCCTGATCAAAACTCTTCAAAGTGTCGGGATAGAGGGAACATTCCTCAGCATCTTAAAAGCCATCTACGAAAAGCCCACAGCAAATATCATTCTCAATGGGGAAATACTGGGAGCCTTTCCCCTAAGATCAGGAAGACAACAGGGACGTTGACTCTCACCGCTGCTATTCAACATAGTACTAGAAGTCCTAGCCTCAGCAATCAGGCAACAAAAAGAAATAAAAGGGTTTCAAGTTGGCAAAGAAGAAGTCAAACTCTCCCTCCTTCTTTGCAGACGACATGATACTCTACATAGATCACCCAAAAGACTCCACCCAAAAATTGCTAGAACTTTTACAGCATTCCGGCAGTGTGGCAGGATAAAAAAATCAATGCCCAGAATTCGGTGGCATTTCTATACACTAACAATGAGAACAAAGAAAGAGAAATTAAGGAGTCAATCCCATTTACAATTGCACCCAAAAGCATAAGATACCTAGGAATAAACCTAACCAAAGGAGTAAAGTATCACTACCCTAATAACTACAGAACACTTCTGAAAGAAATTGAGGAAGACCCAAAGAGATGGAAAAATATACCAAGCTCATAGATTGGCAGAATTAATATTGTGAAAATGTCAATGTTACCCAGGGCAATTTACACGTTTAATGCAATCCCTATCAAAATACCATGGACTTTCTTCAGAGAGTTGGAACAAATCGTCTTAAGATTTGTGTGGAATCAGAAAAGACCCCGAATAGCCAGGGGAATATTAAAAAAAAAACATAGCTGGGGGCATCACAATGCCAGATTTCAGGTTGTACTACAAACTGTGGTCATCAAGACAGTGTGGTACTGGCACAAAAGAGACACATAGATCAATGGAACAGACTAGAGAATCCAGATGTGGACCCTCAACTCTGTGGTCAACTAATATTCATCAAAGCAGGAAAAACTATCCGCTGGAAAAAAGTCTCTTAAATAAATGGTGCTGGGAAAATTGGACAGCCACATGCAGAGGAATGAAACCAGACCATTCTCTTACACCATTCACAAAGATAGACTCAAAATGGATGAAAGATCTAAATGTGAGACAAGAATCCATCAGAATCCTAGAGGAGAACACTGGCAACACCCTTTTTGAACTTGGCCACAGCAACTTCTTGCAAGATACATCTATGAAGGCAAGGGAAACAAAAGCAGAAATGAATTATTGGGACTTTATCAAGATAAAAAGCTTCTGCACAGCAAAAGAAACAGTCAACAAAACTCAAAGACAACCTACAGAATGGGAGAAGATATTTGCAAATGACCTATCAGATAAAGGGCTAGTATCCAAGATCTGTAAAGAACTTATTAAACTCAACAGCAAAGAAACGAACAATCCAATCATGAAATGGGCAAAAAACATGAACAGAAATCTCACAGAGGAAGACATAGACATGGCCAACATGCACATGAGAAAATGCTCTGCATCACTTGCCATCAGGGAAATACAAATCAAAACCACAATGAGATAACACCTCACACCAGTGAGAATGGGGAAAATTAACAAGGCAGGAAACCACAAATGTTGGAGAGGATGCGGAGAAAACGGAACCCTCCTGCACTGTTAGTGGGAATGTGAACTGGTGCAGCCACTCTGGAAAACTGTGTGGAGGTTCCTCAAAGACTTAAAAATAGATCTTCCCTACGACCCAGCAATTGCACTGCTGGGGATTTACCCCAAAGATACAGATACAGTGAAATGCCGGAACACCTGCACCCCAATGTTTATGGCCGCAATGTTCACAATTGCCAACTTGTGGAAGGAGCCTCAGTGTCCATCTAAAGATGAATAGATAAAGATGTGGTTTATGTATACAACGGAATATTACTCAGCCGTTAGAAATGACAAATACCCACCATTTGCTTCGATGTGGATGGATCTGGAGAGTATTATGCTGAATGAAATAAATAGGTCATTCGGAGGACAAACAGTATACGGTCTCATTCATTTAGGGAATATAAAAAATAGTGAGAAGGAATAAAGGGGAAAGGAGAGAAAATGAGTGAAGATATCAGTGAGGGTGACAAAACATGAGCGACAGTTATCTCTGTGAAATGAACAAGGGGTAGTGGAAAGGGAGGTAAGCGGGGGTTTGGCGTGACTGGGCGATGGGCACTGAGGGGGGCACTTGGCGGGATGAGCACTAGGTGTTATGCTATATGTTGGCAAATTGTACTCCAATTTAAAAAAAAAAAAGAAAAGAAAACGGGTAAAGTAAACTATTCCTGGACAAATCCAGTCACTGTGGGAATTTTTTTCAAGGCCATTTGGGTTTTTGCTTAACTATACTGTGTGTGGTCTCTGTAGTGTTTAAACAACAATCAGCAAGTGTTTTCTGCAGAGACAGGGAATAAATATTTTAGGTGTTTAGGCCACATATGGTCTCTGTCACATATTTTTTCCTTTTAAAACAACTCATTAAAAATGCAGAAGTCATTCTTAGCTTAATGGTTGTACCAAAACAGTCTACAAGCTGAATTTGTCTCTGGGTGTTGTTTGCTGACACTTATATTAGATAAAAAATAGACATAGTATGATTTCTTCTTTTAGATTTCTTTTCCTTTGTTTTTCTACTTGCCATAGTCTTCCTCTTCTCAACTTTTCACAGTTCATGCCAGATTCTAGTCCTATCTCTGTTAATGAAAATTATAAGAACCTGGGTAAGTCACTTCTGTTGATAGTACTTCTTCATCTGGAGAATAAATAGATTGAGATCTATGATTGCTAAGCCTTTCCCAGTTCTAATATCCTTGATTATATTTTTAACAAGTGGATAGAAAAAAATTTCAGAGACATATGCTGGGAAAACCAGTTACTAATGGTGAAAACAGACTGTATTAAACATTCAATCCCTGAAATATATTTCTTTCCTCACACATGGGATTCAGAAATATTTACCCTGCCAAAGAAAAAGAGAAGACAATATACTGGTATATTATTGAAATAGGCCATTCCGTATGCCTATTTATCTTAAGCTTGTTGCTTTCCTTCAAGATTCAGTGAAAGTCTTCCAGCTGGAATCTCTCCATTTTCTGCTGACCATGGTATCCAAAAGAAAGATGAGGTCAGATGTTTCTCTCCTTTTCTTCTGGAGAGCAAAGCAAAATACAGATCTAATGATTTTGGTTGGACAGATACCCTGTCTCCCAAATTTTATATTTGAAATCATATTACTTGTTCAGAATGTAAAATTAGATCCTATTTAATCAATTGTATCTTTAGTTAATATTCTTGAACAAAATATTCATTCCTCTTAGGCTTCTAGACTACCTTTTTTCAATCTTAATTAGATTACTAGTTGATTTATTTAATGTGACTTCAAAAGTGGTTATCAAAAAAAATTTTTAAAGTGGTTATCATCCGTATTTCAGAATAAATTATGGAGACATAAAGAAATATGCATCCCTTCACTTTTCACTTCCTTGAGATCACTGCACAACTTCCACATAGTGTTAGTTCACATGTAGTCCCATGGAATGTTAAAATAGAAAAGTATATAACTCCAATTTCTTAATTTTGAGATGATACTAAAGTCAAGATGTAATATAATCTGTTCTACTAAACCAGGTATTTAGGGTCTGAGCCAGGACTAAAATTCAGGCCTTTAACTCTCAGTTTAAATTTTATCCATCATACCATACCATATAGTTACTCAAGGTAACTTAAACTATCTACAAGACTCATAAGTCCATAGTTTGTGACTAGCAGAGAGCATATCTATGTTTATCAATTGATTTTTAGTGGAAGTGAAGAAATCTACTTCAAATATTCTCAGTTAAAATGTGCAGGGGTTAGTTGCTCTTTCAAATAATTGTCTCTAGATCTCCACAAAGATTAATGTTCCCTTCCTTTGGCCACAGATTTAGATACGAACCAAAAACGTTTTATGGAACTTCTAGTTAAAGCATCAGATGCTTAGACATCTTTGCAAATAATTAGCAGAGGAAAGGTACAGAGAGTGACCTTGCCACATCTACATCTCTTACCCAGCCCAGCACATAAAGAGTAACCTCAATAACCTATCCTTCAGGGAGAGAGATATAACCTTCTTGATCTGACTTGGCCGTTTAAGCACTCTGCTATAGTACTTGAATCAAAGGAAGATGTAAACTGGCAGATAACAAGGACCACATCTATTTAATTTGTATTGTGTAGTACTTAGCATGGTGCTATGTATATATAGACATTTGATAAACATGACTTGAGGAGAAATGCATTCCAAATGCATTTGGCAATAGACTTAGTTTTCATCCCTTTACCATTGGAACTCTAAATGTCACATTCTTCCCACTTTATGCTTTGTAAAGACTTCACTCTTCCCCTTGGTACAAGAGAAGATTTCTAGTAAGAGTAGACCAGTCTTATAAGTAAGAGAGCTTTACAGGGAGGCAGAATGAGAATAAGTCCTAAAAAGTATATCTCAAATACAGATCACTCAAAACAGAAGATTTAGAAAGCCTAGCTGAAATCTGTCAGGAAAATTACTTTTTCCACTCACTTTTCTCAGGAGTAGGCAAAGAACTTTCTCAATTTCAACATATAGCCATAACTTATTAAATTAAATTTTATTGTTAAAGGAGAGAGTTACCAATTCTACTAAGATCCATTTTTTTCTTTGTCTTAGCTATCTACATCCATTAGCTTGAGTGAGGACTCAATTGCAGGTAATAAGAATTGGTTATGTAAGTGAATAAAAATATTTTTATATTTTCTTCTTAAATCTCAGTAAATCAGTGCTGGTCACTGTGGAGAAACCAAAATTTAATGGCATCAAACCAAGTGGACTCTGAAATCAAAAAAGGAACCCCCAAAGTGAAATAATCAATCTCACCTCATTATTCAGCCTAAAGACAGAGTAAGCTAGAAAGAAGTTATTTTGATTTAAAGTATACCAGCTTTAGAAATATAAGCTGATGTACTTTTAAATAGAGATTTTTCATTTCACTTGTCTCTTTGAATAGCTTTTGAAAAGGAATCAATGAAATAGCTATCATCAGTTTTGAACAAATAGTCCCAATCCCAAGCCAATGCTGGCAGAGGCCTCACTGTAGTGCCTGCTTTACATTCATGTGAGTAACCTAGCTATACAAGACAAATATTGGGTCCTCATAACATCTATCTATCTATCTATCTATCTATCTATCTATCTATCTATCTGGCTATCTATCATCTATCATGAATTAATTTATTTAATGTTCTTTTGCAATGAGCAGCTGGTGCAGAAATCATTTATCTTATATAGAATGCAAATCAATAGTCCCCTGTGATAGTTAGGAACATAGTACATTAAGCATTATAGATGATTTGGGAAAGAAGTTTACAGGTAGAGAAAAGTAGAGGACAAGCTTCCTCATGGGAGAATTTTCTTACTAACTGGTCTGTAGAATGGAGGAGGTTTCAGAGCTTTTGCCCTAAGTCATTCTTTCCCCAGTGCACATTAGGTATGAAACACATTTTAAAAGCCTATTTTATAATTGAACTAACATCACTCATTTCTATGGCTAGAAATGAAACTACATAGGTGATGCTATTTATCAAAGCCTTTTTTTTCCTGAGAACAAATGGCTAAGTCCCCTTTGTTACTCATGAGGGAAAACAAATCCAAAAAGGAAGCACGAGCCAATTAACAGACTGAAGAAAACAGTGAAATGTGGCAAAAATCCACACAGAAAGTTGCAGAAGCTAATCTACTTTGGCTGAGTACATAGTTTTAATTGGCAATTTAAGCCAATACTTCCTATTAAGAATGTGCTCAAAACATCCCAGTAGTATGGCATGGGGTGTAGCCATGAAATGTACTCTTTAAGCCACATTTCCAACTTTGAGAATTCCTGCACCTGCAGTTGCAGGATGCTTCTTCCTGGTCTGGATTCAGCCACAATGCCTATGCAATAAAGCTGGAAAAGCTTCAGCTCCTAAAAGCCTATGCAGGAAGCAAAGCATCAGAAGCAGACACACAGGAAAAAAATTACATCTGGTTCCATATCACCAGCAGACCACTTACTAGAATAATTAAGAGTGCCTTTATGACTTCCCTGTGTTTATCAGAGATCTAACAAACTGCTAGACTCAAAACTATTACCTGATTCTTCCTTTTTTAAAAATCTTCCATACTGAGGTTATTTATAAATTTCTGTTGATTTTCCATTCATTTTTCTTTTCCTGACACTAGTATCTCTTTCCCCACTAACACTGTAATTCAGGATCTTGTTATCTCATGTCCAGATTACTAACTAATCTTTTAGCTAGTTTCTCTGATCAATTTTTCCCAACTTTAACAACTTGCTCCATTAAACTGTGTTCCCTACTATTTATCCTACTGTTCATCACGTTACTCTCCTGCTTTAAAACAAAAAATCAGTGATTCCGGGACACCTGGTCTCTCAGCAGTTGACTATCTGCCTTTGTTTTATTTTTGTTTTTGTTTTCTTTTTTTCATTTTATTTTGTTTTATTTTATTTTAAATAATAAATTTATTTTTTATTGGTGTTCAATTTGCCAGCATACAGAATAACACTCAGTGCTCATCCTGTCAAGTGCCCCCCTCAGTGCTGATCACCCATTCACCCCCAAGCCCCGCCCTCCTCCCCTTCCACCACCCCTAGTTGGTTTCCCAGAGTTAGGAGTCTTTATGTTCTGTCTCCCTTTCTGATATTTCCTACCCATTTCTTCTCCCTTTCCTTCTATTCCCTTTCACTATTATTTATATCCCCCAAATGAATGAGAACATACACTGTCCTTCTCCAAATGACTTATTTCACTCAACATAATAACCCTCCAGTTCCATCCATGTCAAAGCAAATGGTGGGTATTTGTCGTTTCTAATGGTTGAGTAATATTCCATTGTATACATAAACCACATCTTCTTTATCCATTCATCTTTCGATGGACACCAAGGCTCCTTCCACAGTTTGGCTATTGTGGACATTGCTGCTATAAACATCGGGGTGCAGGTGTCCCGGCGTTTCATTGCATCTGCATCTTTGGGGTAAATCCCCAACAGTGCAATTGCTGGGTCGTAGGGCAGGTCTATTTTTAAGTCTTTGAGGAACCTCCACCCAGTTTTCCAGAGTGGCTGCACCAGTTCACATTCCCAGTAACAGTGCAGGAGGGTTCCCCTTTCTCCACATCCTCTCCAACATTTGTGGTTTCCTGCCTTGTTAATTTTCCCCATTCTCACTGGTGTGAGGTGGTATCTCATTGTGGTTTTGACTTGTATTTCCCTGATGGCAACTGATGCAGAGCATTTTCTCATGTGCATGTTGGCCATGTCTATGTCTTCCTCTGTGAGATTTCTGTTCATGTCTTTTGCCCATTTCATGATTAGATTGTTTGTATCTTTGCTGTTGAGTTTAATAGGGTCCTTATAGATCTTGGATACTAGCCCTTTATCTGATACGTCATTTGCAAATATCTTCTCCCATTCTGTAGGTTGTCCTTTAGTTTTGTTGACTGTATCCTTTGCTGTGCAAAAGCTTCTTATCTTGATGAAGTCCCAATAGTTCATTTTTGCTTTTGATTCTTTTGCCTTCGTGGATGCATCTTGCAAGAAGTTACTGTGGCCAAGTTCAAAAAGGGTGTTGCCTGTGTTCTCCTCTAGGATTTTGATGGAATCTTGTCTCACATTTAGATCTTTCATCCATTTTGAGTCTATCTTTGTGTATGGTGAAAGAGTGGTCTAGTTTCATTCTTCTGCATGTGGATGTCCAATTTTCCCAGCACCATTTATTGAAGAGGCTGTCTTTCTTACGGTGGATAGTCATTCCTCCTTTATCGAATATTAGTTAACCATAAAGTTGAGTGTCCACTTCCGGATTCTCTATTCTGTTCCATTGATCTATGTGTCTGTTTTTGTGCCAGTACCACACTGTCTTGATGACCACAGCTTTGTAGTACAACCTGAAATCTGGCATTGTGATGCCCCCAGATATGGTTTTCTTTTTTAAAATTCCCCTGGCTATACGGGGTCTTTTCTGATTCCACACAAAACTTAAAATAATTTGTTCTAACTCTCTGAAGAAAGTCCATGGTATTTTGATAGGGATTGCATTAAACGTGTAAATTGCCCTGGGTAACATTGACATTTTCACAATATTAATTCTGCCAATCCATGAGCATGGAATATTTTTCCATTTCTTTGTGTCTTCCTCAATTTCTTTCAGAAGTGTTCTATAGTTTTTAGGGTATAGATCCTTTACCTCTTTGGTTAGGTTTATGCCTAGGTATCTTATCCTTTTGGGTGCAATTGTAAATGGGATTGACTCCTTAATTTCTCTTTCTTCAGTCTCATTGCTAGTGTATAGAAACACCACTGACTTCTGAGCATTGATTTTGTATCCTGCCACGCTACCAAATTGCTGTATGAGTTCTAGCAACCTCGGGGTGGAGGCTTTTGGATTTTCTATGTAGAGTATCATGTCATCGGCGAAGAGGGAGAGTTGACTTCTTCTTTGCCAATTTGAAAGCCGTTAATGTCTTTTTGTTGTCTGATTGCTGAGGCTAGGACTTCCAATACTATGTTGAATAGCAGTGGTGAGAGTGGACATCCCTGTCTTGTTCCTGATCTTAGGGGAAAGGCTCCCAGTGCTTCCCCATTGAGAATGAGATTTGCTGTGGGCTTTTTGTAGATGGCTTTTAAGATGTTGAGGAATGTTCCCTCTAACCCTACACTCTGAAGAGTTTTGATCAGGAATGGATGCTGTGTTTTGTCACATGATTTCTCTGCATCTAATGAGAGGATCATATGGTTCTTGGTTTTTCTCTTGCTGATATGATGAATCACATTGATTGTTTTACGAGTGTTGAACCAGCCTTGTGTCCCAGGAATAAATCCTACTTGGTCATGGTGAATAATTTTATTAATGTACTTTTGGATCCTATTGGCTAGTATCTTGTTGAGAATTTTTGCATCCATGTTCATCAGGGGTATCGGTCTTTAATTCTCCTTTTTGGTGGGGTCTTTGTCTGGGTTTGGTATTAAGGTGATGCTGGCCTCATAAAACGAATTTGGAAGTACTCCATCTCTTTCTATCTTTCAAAACAGCTTTAGTAGTATAGGTATGGTTTCTTCTTTAAACGTTTGATAGAATTCCCCTGGGAAGCCATCTGGCCCTGGACTCTTGTGTCTTGGGAGGTTTTTGATGACTTCTTCAATTTCCTCCCTGGTTATTGGCCTGTTCAAGTTTTCTATTTCTTTCTGTTCCAGTTTTGGCAGTTTGTGACTTTCCAGAAATGCATCCATTTCTTCTAGATTGCCTAATTTATTGGCATATAGCTGTTCATAATATGTTTTTAAAATTGTTTGTATTTCCTTGGTGTTGGTAGTGATCTCTCCTTTCTCATTCATGATTTTATTAATTTGAGTCTTCTCTCTCTTCTTTTTAATAAGGCTGGCTAATGGTTTATCTATCTTATTAATTCTTTCAAAGAACCAACTCCTGGTTTTGTTGATCTGTTCCACAGTTCTTCTGGTCTCAATTTCATTGAGTTCTGCTCGAATATTTATTGACTCTCTTCTTCTTCTGGGTGTAGGATCTATTTGCTGTTTTTTCTCTAGCTCCTTTAGGTGTAAGGTTAGCTTTTTTATATGAGTTCTTTCCAGTTTTTGGATGGATGCTTGTATTGCAATGTATTGTCCCCTCAGGATTGCTTTTGCTGCATCCCGAAGATTTTGTACGGTTGTATCTTCATTCTCATTAGTTTCCATGAATCTTTTTAATTCTTCCTTAATTTCATGGTTGACCCTTTCATCTTTTAGCTGGATGGTCCTTAACCTCCACGTGTTTGAAGTCCTTCCAAACGTCTTGTTGTGATTAAGTTCTAATTTCAAGGCATTATGGTCTGAGAATATGCAGGGGACGATCCCAATCTTTTGGTATCGGTTCAGACCCAATTTGTGACCCAGTTTGTGGTCTATTCTGGAGAAAGTTCCATGTCCACTTGAGAAGAATGTGTATTCAGTTGAGTTTGGATTTAAAGTTCTGTAGAGATCTGTGAAATCCATCTGGTCCGGTGTATCATTTAAAGCTCTTGTTTCTTTGGAGATGTTGTGTTTAGAAGACATATCGAGTGTAGAAAGCGCTAGATCAAAGTCACCAAGTATAATTGTATTATTATCTAAGTATATCTTAACTTTGATTATTAATTGATTGATATATTTGGCAGCTCCCACATTCGAGGCATATATATTGAGGATTGTTAAGTCCTCTTGTTGGATAGATCATTTAAGTATGATATAGTGTCCCTCTTCATCTCTTACTAGAGTCTTCACGGTAAATTTTTGTTTATCTGATATAAGGATGGCTACCTCTGCTTTCTTTTGAAGACCATTTGAATGGTAAATGGTTCTTCAACCTTTTATTTTCAGGCTGTAGGTGTCCTTCTGTCTAAGATGAGTCTCTTATAGACAGCAAATAGATGGGTCCTGCTTTTTTATCCAGTCTGAAACCCTGCACCTTTTGATGGGGTCATTAAACCCGTTCCCGTTCAGAGTTACTATTGAAAGATATGAGTTTAGTGTCATCATGATATCTATTCAGTCCTTGTTTTGGGGATTGTTCCACTGGACTTCTTCTTAAAGGGGAATTTTAAGAGGCCCCCTTAAAATTTCTTGCAGAGGGGGGAGGGGCAAGATGGCGGAAGAGCAGGGTCCCCAAATCACCTGTCCCCACCAAATTACCTAGATAACCTTCAAACCATCCTGAAAATTTACGAATTCGGCCTGAGATGTAAAGAGAGACCAGCTGGAATGCTACAGTGAGAAAAGTCCGCGCTTCTATCAAGGTAGGAAGACGGGGAAAAAGAAATAAAGAAACAAAAGGCCTCCGAGGGGGAGGGGCCCCGCGAGGAGCCGGGCTGAGGCCGGGGCGAGTGTCCCCAGTACAGGAGAGCCCCGTCCCGGAGGAGCAGGAGCTGCACCAACCTTCCCGGGCGGGCGGAAAGGGGCTCGCAGGGAGTTGGAGCAGGACCCAGGAGAGCGGGGATGCCCTCAGGCTCCCTGGGACACTAACAGACACCTGCGAGCGCAGGAGAGTGCTCCGAGCTCCCTAAGGGCTGCAGCACGCACCGGAGCAGTTCGGAGGGGCTCGGGAGCGGCTCCAGGGAGGGAGCTGCGGGGCGGGAGCGCAAATCCAACAACACAGGCCCCGGAGCACAGGGCGCCGGGACACAGCCCAGGATCCGGCCTCCCCCCGGGACAGGCAGAGGCCGGGAGGGCCCAGGACAGCAAGGACGCTCCTGCCCCGAGCTGAGCAGATCAGCGGCCCCGCCCCGGAGCCTCCAGGCCCTGCGGACGGAGAGCCGAGAGCCCCGAGCCCCGTAGTTCCTGCGGAGGCTGAATCCAGGCTTCCAGAGTTGCCATAGCAACTGCAACTGTTCCTCCTGAGACCTCACGGGGTAAACAACCCCCGCTGAGCCCTGCAGCAGGCAGGGGCAGAGCAGCTCCCCCAAGTGCTAACACCTGAGAATCAGCGCAACAGGCCCCTCCCCCAGAAGACCAGCTAGAGGGACCAGTGATACTCCCCCGTGTTCCAATACAACTTGTTTTTGGCCACTCTGCACTGAGCAAAATGAATAGAAGGAAAACCTCACTTCAAAAGAAAGAATCAGAAACAGCCCTCTCTCCCACAGAGTTACAAAATCTGGATTACACTTCAATGTCAGAAAGCCAATTCAGAAGCACCATTCTACAGCTACTGGTGGCTCTAGAAAAAAGCATTAAGGCCTCACGAGACTTCATGACTGCAGAATTTAGATCCAATCAGGCAGAAAATTTCTTGCAGAGCTGGTTTGGAGGTCATATATTCTTTCAGTTCCTTCCTGTCTTGGAAGCTCTTTATCTCTCCTTACATTCTGAATGAGAGCCTTGCTGGATAAAGTATTCTTGGTTGCATGTTTTTCTCATTTAGGACCCTGAATATATCCTGCCAGCCCATTCTGGCCTGCCACGTCTCTGTGGAGAATTCTGCTGTTACCCTAATATTCCTCCCCATAAAAGTCAGGGACTTCTTGTCTCTTGCTGCTTTAAGGATCTTCTCTTTATCTTTGGAATTGCAAGCTTAACTATTAGATGTCGAAGTGTTGAACGGTTTTTATTGATTTTAGGGTGGGATAGCTCTATTTCCTGGATCTGAATGCAGGTTTCCCTTCCCAGATTAGGAAAGTTTTCAGCTAGGATTTGTTCAAATACATATTCTGGACCTCTGTCCCTTTTGGCACCCTCGGGAACCCCAATTAAACGTAGGTTTTTCTTCCTCAGGCTGTCATTTATTTCCCTTAATCTATCCTCACAAGCTTTTAATTGTTTGTCTCTTTTTTCCTCAGTTTCCCTCTTTGCCATCAACTTGTCTTCTATGTCACTCACTCATTCTTCCACCTCGTTAACCCTCATCGTTAGGACTTCTAGTTTGGATTGCATCTCATTCAATTGATTTTTTTTATGATAGTCACACACACACACACACACACACACAGAGAGAGAGAGAGAGAGAGGCAGAGACACAGGCAGAGGGATAAACAGGCTCCATGCACCGGGAGCCTGACGTGGGATTCGATCCCGGGTCTCCAGGATTGCGCCCTGGGCCAAAGGCAGGCGCCAAACCACTGCGCCACCCAGGGATCCCCTCATTCAATTGATTTTTAATTTCTCCTTTGAATTCTTTCTGCATCATATCTGAAAGTCAGCACCATTTTCATGCTTCTTGATTTCAACCTTTTCCTGTGGGAAAATTTTATTTTATTTTTATTTTTATTTTTAAAGTTTCTATGTAAATTCTAGTTAGTTAACATATAGTGTAATATTTGTTTCAGGAATAGAATTTAGTGATTCATCACTTACATGTAATACCCAGTGCTCATCACAAGCAACCTCCTTAATATTCATCCTCATTTAGCCCATTCCCTGCCCACCTCCCCTCCAGCAACCCTCAATTTGTTCTCTATAGTTAATAGTCACTTATAGTTTGCCTTGCCCTCTCTCTCTTTTCCCCTTCCCTATGTTCATCTGTTTTATTTCTTAAATTCTCCTGTGGGAAAATTTTAAAACATATAGGTCAGAAAGCACTAGACAAAATCAGCGTTTAGGATATTGGCAAGGCTTCCAGTTATTGTTCACTTTTTCCTTAGTAAAGATCAAGTTTAGATCCTTGGCTATGCTTCAGAAATAGTTCTGCCTCCGTTTTGCCTGTAAACTGACATCAACTCTGCTTAACAATAGACTTGTCTTAAAAACTCACTATAATATTACAGCCCACTAAGTGCCTAGACCTTTCCATTTTGCTCATATAGATCATACATTAAGTTAATATTAAATGATTGCATATAAAACCATAGCTAAAAGGATGTTTAGTTATGTGGTTTAGGAACTAGACTGAGGATGAGGTCTACCAATGTTTTAGATATAGTACAATGTAAGTCATATTATTTCATCTTTATGCCAATTCTCCCCACTAACATACCATATCAAATAGATATCATTTGCAAGTTCAGTGCTTAGAGAGACTAAGAAATTCTCTGTAAGTCACACAGCAAGTAAAGTTGGACTTTTGTACTGGAAAATTTCTTTTTAACAACAGATCATATATTTTGAGACCTCATTATGTGGCAGTCCCTGTCTTAATTAATTTTTACATTACTTTCTGTTTCTCTTTAACTATGGTCTCCCTGACCCCTGCAATATATTACCTTCCATGTACAGCTAACAGTTACAGCTGGATGCTTTGAAGAGGATGTTTTGAGAAAATGAATCTTGGTAAGTTTTTTTTTTAATTTCACTAAGTTTTTACATTTCTACAGATTTGTGGATTAGTATAAATGCCTGAAATTATACAGACAATGGTGACTTATTATTTTAATTTAAAACTATGTAATTTGCAAACAGTTTGATTTATCGAACACAGATTGGTGTGGAAACTTATGAGATATGAGTATTCATATGAGTATACAAATGCAGAATGTTGTCAACAGATCACACAAAACAGCGAGAGAGGAATACTTAGACAAAAGTAGAAGAAAAACAATTACCTTGGTCATACCAAAATACTCAGTTCCCTAGGGTGGAAGAACTAACATTTATATTAGATTTATAATATACTGTAACTATATCTTATTTTAATGCTACTTAAGTTAATAATAAAATATATTAATGACTAATAAATAAAGTATAGTTTATTTAATAGTATGCCTTCTGCTACTATCACAAAAAGTTCTTGTTGGCATTTATATAAAGTTCTCAGTGGTTTTTTTTTTAAGATTTTTTATTTATTCATGAGAGACAGAGAGAGAGAGAGGCAGAAATACTGGCAGAGCAGGCTCCACACAGGGAGCCCGACGTGGGACTCAATCTGGGACTCCAGGATCACGCCCTGGGCTGAAGGCGGCGCTAAACCTCTAGGCCACCAGGGCTGCCCAAAGTTCTCAGTTTAAAAAGGCGATTTCAGCTTTGGGGAGAAAAGAGTAGCTAAATGAGGCAAGCCTGACTAACTATCCAGGATTCTAATATCCTAAAGAATCTATCTGGGTAAGCAATATAACTTAAAAATAGTACATGAAGACAGGCTATTTCTCTCACATGAGCCACAAGTAATATTGACCTAAGATCATTCCTTATCTTATATCTTTATAGTGACTCAGAAATCAGTTTTATTCTGTTTTAAATCTTTGTGACAAAGACTACAAATGTGTATTTCCCTATAAAAGGTGTATATCACACTGTGGGGGTTAGCAGAGAAGCATGCATATTGAAAAGCTTCAGTTGTGTGCCTTTTGCTCTTTTTCATAAATATTTTTGCTTTTAATTAATCCATTTATTTTCATCATTTCATAATCAACAAAAGTCTTTGCATAGGTAATTTTTTTACATAAAACAAATGAATCAGAAAAATACTCCCCCACCTCAGTAACCACATCCACCTACACTTCTCATTCCACTGAATAACTGCAAAAATTCAATCGATGAGATGCAATTTTTTTCAGCCTTACTTCAGTGCTTTTAAAAAAGCTAAAGTGTAATTAACATACAATATTATATTAGTTTCAGATGCACAGCATCGTGATTTGACCTCTTCATACGTTGCAAAATGATCACTTCAATAAGTTTAGTTACCATGTGCCACCATACAAAGTTAAGACAATATTATCCAGTATATTCCCCATGTTGCAGATTATATCCCCATAATTTATTTATTTTAAAACTGGAAGTTGGTATTTCTTGACCCCCTTTACCCACTTTGCCTCCAACAACCTTCTCTGGCTTTCCTTCTTCACCAGTCTGTTCTCTATCAATGAAAATGGTTTTTGTTTTGTTTGTTTTCTGTTTAGAATTCTTATATAAGTGAAATAGTGTGGCATTTATCTTTCTTTGTCTGACTTATTTCACGTAGCATAATACCTCAAGGTTCAACCATATTGCAAAAGGCAAAATTTCATTTGTTTGTATAGCTGAGTAGTTATTCATTGTATATACAGTTGATCTGTGAACAACATGAGTTTGAACCTCACAGGTCCACTTACATGT
Source organism: Nyctereutes procyonoides (assembly GCF_905146905.1). Taxonomy (NCBI): domain Eukaryota; kingdom Metazoa; phylum Chordata; class Mammalia; order Carnivora; family Canidae; genus Nyctereutes; species Nyctereutes procyonoides. The sequence continues at coordinate 70,786,763 of NW_026575125.1, forward strand.
GGATTTTTTACAACACAGTACAGTGAATATATTTTCTCTTCTTTATAATTTTCTTTTTTTAATTTTTTTAAATTTATTTATGATAGTCACACACACACACACAGAGAGAGAGAGAGAGAGAGAGAGAGAGAGAGAGAGAGAGAGAGGCAGAGACACAGGCAGAGGGAGAAGCAGGCTCCATGCACCGGGAGCCCGACGTGGGATTCGATCCCGGGTCTCCAGGATCGCGCCCTGGGCCAAAGGCAGGAACTAAACCGCTGCGCCACCCAGGGATCCCTCTTCTTTATAATTTTCTTAATAACATTTTATTTTGCCTAGCTTACTCTACTGTAAGAATACAGTATATGATACATATACAATCTGCGTTAATTGACTGCTAATATTATTAGGAAGGCTTCTGCTCAACAATAGGCTATTAGTAGTTAAGTTTTTGGAGAGTCAAAAGTTGTACATGGTTTTTGACTGTATAGGAGGTTGGCACCCAAACCCTGTGTCGTTCAAAGGTCAACTTCATATACCACTTCTTTTATACATATTCATCCATCAATGGACACTTAAGCTGTTTCCATATCTTAACTACTGTAAATAGTGCTGTAATGAATATAGGGTGCATACATCTTTCTGAATTTATGTTTTTGCTTTATTCAGTTAAATATCAAGAAGTGGGATTTGTGGATCATGGGGTAGTTCTGTTTTTAATCTTATAAAGAATATCCATACTGTTTTCCATAGTGACTGCACCAATTTACATTCCCACTAAAAATGCTCAAGTGTTCCCTTTCTTCCACATTCTTGCCAGCACTCATTCTTTCTTGTTTTTTTTGATAATAGCCATTCTGACCAGTGTGAAGTAATATATTTTTGTGGGTTTTATTTGCATTACTCTGATGATTAGTGAGCATCTTTTCATGTGCCTGGTGGCCAACTATATGTCTTCTTTGGAAAAATGTCTAATCAGGTCCTCTGCCCATTTTTAATCAGATCTGGGAGTGTGTATTGTGGGGGTTGAGTTATGAGTTTTTTTTATATATATTTTGGATGTTAACCCTTTATCACATATATCATTTGCAAATATCTTCTCCCATTTAGTGGGTTGCCATTTTGTTTTGTTCATGGTTTCCTTTACTATGCAGAAGCTTTTTAGGTTAATGTAGCCACACTTGTTTATTTTTGCTATTATGACATTGCCACCGAAGTCCAATCCTACCCTCCAAAAAATCACAAAGATTGATGTCAAGGAGTTTACTGCTCATGTTTTCCTTCAGTAGTTTTATGACTTCTGGTCTTATATTCAAGTCTTTAATCCATTTTGAATTAATTTTTTGTGTATGGTGTGAAATAGTGGTCTAGTTTCATTCTTTTGCATATAGCTATTCAATTTTACCAACAGCATCAACTGAAGAGATTATCCTTTCTCCATTGTATATTATTGCCTTCTTTGTCATAAGTTAATTGACCATATATGTCTGATTTTATTTCTAGGCTCTCTTTTCTGTCCCATTGATCTATATGTCTGTTTTTATGCCAATTCCATATTGTTTTCATTACTATAGTTTTATAGTATAGTTTGAAGGCTATTTATTTACTTACTTACTTACTTACTTACTTACTTTAGAGAGAGAGAGCAGGGTGGGAGGGAGAGAGGGTGAGGGAGAGAGAATCTCAAGCAAGCTCTCCACTAAGTGTGGCACTTGACACAGGGCTCCATCTCATGACATTGAGATCATGATCTGAGCCAAAATCAAGAGTTGAATGCTCAACTGATTGAGCCAACCAGGTGCCCCATGTACTGTAGTTTGAAATCCATAAGGATGACACCTCCACTTTGTTATTCTTTCTCAGTAATGCTTTGGCTATTTGGAGTCTTTTGTGGTTCCATACATATTTTAGAATTACTTCTTCTAGTTTTGTAAAAAAAATACCATTAGAACTTTGATAAGGATTGCATTTAATTTGTAGATTGCTTTGGGTAGTGTAGTCATATTAACAACATCAATTCTCCAATCCATGAAAACAAATTATCTTTTCATTTATTTGTATGTTCTTCAATTTCTTTCATTAACATTTTATGGTTTTCAGTGTATAAGTCTTTCATTTACTTGCTTAAATTTATACCTAGGTAGGGACATCTGGGTGGCTCAGGGATTAAGCATCTGCCTTCAGCTCAGGACATGATCCCAGGGTCCCAGGATCGAGTCCTGCATCAGGCTCCCTGCATGGAGCCTGATTCTCCCTCTACCTGTGTCTCTGCCTCTTTCTCTCCCTCTGTCTCTCATAAATAAATAAAATCTTTTTAAAAATATTCCTAGGTATTTTATTCTTTATGATACAATTATTAATAAGATTGCTTTCTCTTTTTTTAAGATTTTATTTATTTATTCGTGAGAAACACAGAGAAAGAAGCAGAGACATAGGCAGAGGAAGAAACATACTCCCTGTGGGGAGCATGATGCAGGACTCAATCCCAGGACCTCAGGATCACTATCCAAGCCAAAGGCAGATGCTAAACCACTGAGACACCCAGGCATTCTGAGATTGCTTTCTTTATTTCTCATTCTGATACATTTTATTAATGCAGATTTTTGCATATTAATTTTGTATCCTGAAGACTTACTAAATTCATTCATTAGTTCTAACAATGTTTTGGTGGAGTCTTTAGGGTTTTCTATACAGTTTCATGTCATCTGCAAATACAGTTTCACCTCTTTGTTTCCAATTCAGATACTTTTTATTGTTCTTTTTCCAATTGCTGTTGCAAGCCTTCCAAAATATGTTGAATAAAGGTGGGAACAGTGGACACCCTTGTCTTATTACTGATATAAGACGATAATTTTTCACCTTTTCACCACTGAGTATCATGCTATCTATGGGTTTGTTATATACAATCTTTACGATATTGAGGTATGTTTCCTCCATACCTATTTTGTGAAGAATTTTTATCACAGAAGTGTGTCAAATTTTGTCAAATACTTTTCTGCATTTATTGAAGTGGTCATATGACTTTTATCTTTCATTTTGTTAATGTGATGTATCATATTGATTTGCAGATGTTGAACCATTCTTGCATCTCTGGGATAAATCGACTTGAGCATTCAACTCTTGATTTTGGCTCAGGGTATGGTCCTTTAAATGTATAGTTGAATTCAGTTTGCTAATATTTTTTGAGGACTTTTGTGTCCATGTTCATCAGGGTTATTGACCTGTAATTTTCGTTTTCTGTGGTGTTCTTGTTTGGTTTTGGTATCAGCATGATGTTAGCTATGTAAAATGAGTTTGAAAGCTTTAACTACTTGTTAATTTTTTTTAAAGTTTCAGAAAGATAGGTATCAAGTCTTCTTTGAATATTTGGTAGAATTTACCAGTGAAGACATCTGGTCCTGTACACTTATTTGTTGAGAGGTTTTTGATTACTTATTACATCTCATTACTAGTAATTGTTATATTATGATTTCTATTTCTTCTTGATTTAGTCTTAGAAGATAGTATGTTTCTAGAAATTTATCCAATTTGTTAGCATATAATTTTATAGTAGTTTCTTATAATCCTTTATATTTTGTGGTATCAGTTATAAGTTCTCTTTATTTGTGATGTTATTTGTTGACCCTTTCTGTTTTGTTCTTGGTGAGCCTAGCTAAAATTTTATCAATTTTGTTTATCTTTTCAAAAAAACAGCTATATTTTCATTGATTTTTTTATCTTTTCTTTTTAGTCTCTATTTCATTTACTTCCTCTCTGATATTTATTATTTTCTTCCTTCTACTGATTTTAGGTTTTGTTTGTTCTTTTTTTCTAGCTTCTTAGAGTGTAAAGGTAGCTTGTTTATTTGATATTTTTTTTAGTTTCTTCAGGTAGACATGTCCTGCTATGAACTTCCCTCAGAACTGCTGCTGCTGCATTCCAGATTTTGGTATGTCATATTTCTGTTTTCATTTGTCTTTAGTTTTTTTTTAATCTCTTCTTTGATTTCTTCAGTGAAACAGTGGTTGTTCAGTAGCAAGTTGTTTAATCATCATGTATTTGTTATGTTTCCACTTTTCTCAGAATCGATTTCTACTTTCATACCACTGTTTTTGGAAAAATTGTTTGATATGTTTTTAGTCTTATTGAATTTACTGAGACTTGTTTGTATGTATGCATGTAACAAGTGGACTCATGTGCAATCTATCTTGGAGAACATTCCATGCGCACATAAGAAGAATGTGGATTCTGCCTCTCTGGGATAATAATACTATATATATATAATTATATATAATTATATATTTTTATATATTACATATTATTATATATTTCATATTATTATATATTTCATATATATATATATATATATATATATATATATATATATATAACCATCTGATCTAATGTCATTTTTAAAGCCAATGTTTCCGTACTGATTTTCTGTCTTGGTGTGTTTAAATATTTGTTTAAAAATAAGTTGCTATCAACCTAAAATAAACTTTTATATACATAAGTTGATAGCAACTTACATTTGAACATATTTTAAAACTCTGCATTTTTACTCCTCTCACCACATTTTATTTTTAATGTCACATATTACCTCTTAGTATTTTATGTGTTCCTTAACTAATTATTATAATTTTAGTTAGTTTTACTACTTTTGTTTTTCAACCTTTATACTAACTTTATAAGTGATTTATCCACTATACTTACTATATATTTACCTTTTCCTGTGAGATTTTTATTTTTGAATAGTTTCTCATTGTTAATTAGTATCATTTCTTTCAGCTTAAGAAAGTTCCTTTGACATTTCTTGTGAGGCTACTTTAGCAGTGATGATTTTTTTTTTTTTGCTTTTGCTTATCTGGCAAATTCCTTGTTTCTTTTTCTATTCTGAATGATAACCTTACCGGTTAATATATTCTTGATTGGAAGCTTTTGTCTTTCAGCACTTTCAATATGTCATACTGCTCCTTTTTGGCCTGCAATGTTTCTGCTAATAGACTTTCTTCTGTTCATAGACTAATGGGGTTTCACTTGTATGTAACAAGTTTCTTTTCTCTTGCTGCTTTTAAGATTCTTTCTATTTAATTATGTGTCTTGGTGTGGAATTCTTTGGATTCATTTTATTCAAAACTCTCTGGGTTTCCTGGAACTGGATATCTGATTTCTTCCCCAAGTCATGGAAATTTTCAGCCATGAATTCCTCAGATAAGTTTTCTGCCTCTTTCTTTTTATTTTGGACTCCAAAATACACATGTTACTCCACTTGATGTTATCCTATACATTGCATAAGTTATCTTTGATATTTTTTTATTTTTTTCTGCTTTGTCTATGTGAGTTTTAATGTTTTGTCTTCCAGCTCACTGATTCATTTTTCTGTTTCAACCAGTCTATTGGTGAACCCTTCAAGTGTATTTTTTCAGTTCAGTTATTGTATTATTCAGCTCTGTGACTTCTATTTGGTACTTTCTTATATTTCCTTTCTCTTTATTGAAGTTCTTAATGTGTTCATCCATTATTCCATTGAATTCAATGAACATCTTTATTACTTTGAATTCATTATCTAGTAGATTACTCTCCCTTGTATCATTAAGGTAATTTTCTGAGGTTTTGTCTTATTCTTCCATTTTGAACATATTTTTCTACATCCTCACTTTGTTGGCTTTCTGTGTTTGTTTATATGCATTAGGCAAAACAGCTACCTCTCTTAGTCTTGAAAGAGTGGTCTTGTGTGGCTGACATATCAGCTCATTCACCTTGCTCTAGTCCTTAGTTGTCTCTAACTTTTGTGATTGTCTAAGCAATATGACTTATTCTTGATATGTGTCCATTGTTGAGAGTGTGCCAAGATGTGTCAGTGTTCTAAGGGGAGGAATCTCATTTAGCACCTACTTTTAGGTTGATTAGAATCCAGACCCTCAGGCAGCAGCTTTTAAAATATTCAATACATGCAGTCCTATGGGGATGCAATCATAAACTTTGCTGGCCTCTAGATTGAAAGATCTAGAGGTGTTCACTGGGTGATTGTTGCAAAAATCAAGGCTCCAAATAAGTGTATAAGCTTCTTTATGAGAGGTCTTATCAAGCTGCAAAGAGACTAAGAGAGTAGATAAGAATGGTGTCTCCTTGCTTATATTCCCTGGGTGTGCCTCCTTAGCCACTAGACATGTAGGAAACCTGAAGCCTATCCTTTAGGTTGAAGTTCCAGGTCGAGTAATTAGTTCTTTTTTTATAGGAAGACAGTATATGTTTCATTCTACTGTCTGTGCAATGTCCTATGAATGTTGTCCTGTTAGCAACTATTTTTCTAATTGTTATAGTATCCTGGAGCTCTGAACACCAGCCCCCTTGGCTACCAAGGCTAGGCAAACAAGAGTCCACTCACCTCTGAGGTTTGCATGCATCCCTGGCTTTAGGAAGCAGCTGGAGAATGTAAGAGATGAATCAGACTTGCAGGTTTCAGAAATTCAGCAGAAAAATGTCTTTCCTGTGCATGCCCACAAACTTCAATGAAGTTGCAGAAGAATGCTCTCTTTGTGCACACATGCTGGCACAAAGTTGAGGGTGCAATAATGCTATGACTGTTTTCACTTGTTACTCCCAGCCAGGGTGTGGGGACTGTCACAACCACCTCCACTTGCCCATTTTAGCAAGGGAACAGAATACTGTCATTTTGTGCTTGCCTGACCCAGCTAGAGATGTGGGGATTACTGTAACTACTCATATTCTACATCCTCAGCAAGGCAGCAGGACACTGCCACAACTGGTCATCCTTGTACATGCTGGTGAAACAAGGGAAGGGTGCCATGCCTGTGCTAGCAGGTGGAGAGGGAACAAATGAAATGCATCTGCACCTATGTCTCTGGTGAAAGTCTCAACTACCCCCTACCCATCCAGCAGATGCCCCCAGATCAATAAATAAATCTAATTCACATAGTGTGCAGGCACTTTTCAAATTGGTGATTTTGCACTGGATCCTGAGGTGAGTGAGGCTGTATCCTAGCCCCTTTAAAGGAGAATCTGTTTCCTGTAGTACTTCGGGTCTCTTGGATGTCAGCCCCATTGGTTTTCTACTCCATGTTTTTGAGAGTTTGTCTCTCCAGTGCAGATCCCAAGGATTGGGTTGCCTGATGTGGGGCGCCAATTTTTCAATCATCTAGAAGTGTTGGACTGGTGATATGCCTCCCTACTGTGTGTCTGTCAGTGCACTAGGCTGGAGGTTTTGCAAGACTATACCTGTGCTTCTGCTACCCATGTTGATGTGGTCCTTTTGTCCTTTGTTGTGGAGAAGCAGTTCATCTGATTTTACAGATCTTTTTTTAGAGGTAGATGATCCATATATAGTTGTAAATTTGGTGGGTTCATAGGAAGAGGTATGTTCAGGATCTTCCCATGCCACAATCTTTCACCCTCTCTCCAAGATGCAATATTTTGTGGAAGAATTGAAAACATTTTTTTCTGTATTATTAGAGGAAAAAATGATCAAATGACCAACAACTTTTTAAGAATATGAAAAAGTAAAAATACTAGTTTGTAAGACATTGGGCAACCTGCAGGTATAGTAGACTTGATCTCATGCTGAGACACAACAGGAGATTTACAAAGGAAGTTTTAGCCCTAATTTAGTTTTTACCATAATATTTATGCTTTTCACATCACACTACTCATGGGAATCATTTTCTCCTTAGCAATCATGATTGGCCAGTAGTAGTCTCTCTGTCTTATGCCTGAAGTTCCCATAAGCAGTTGAATTATAAAAAGGGGGTGTAGGAAAAAGCAATTATTCCCCCATAATATTTACCAATATTACTGATTAAACTTTGGTAACAAATTTCACTAAATAAGTTTCAGGTATGTCTAAAACATGGATTCATAACTGTTAGAAAACTGAATTATCCAATATTGCTTGCACATGAAAACAACAATCCCACACAGATGTTTTGCTCAGCTAATCTTCTCAGGAGATATGTCAAAGAAAATTATTATTTAGAATTAATTCATAGTCTGCAAGTCTTCTCTAAATATAGCAAAACAGTAATTTTTACAAACTCTTGAAGATGTAAGATGGAACTAGAAATTAAATAGTATTTCCTCATATTTGGTCTATTTAGATGACCAGAGAACTGATGATATAGTAGACTGTTCTCTGCATTTTTCTATACCAAGAGATTTCATAACCGTTAAAAAAAACGTGCTTTTGACTGGGATCAGTTTTGTGGTTATGTTTATTTATATGTTGCCGCTTTGCAGAATATACTTGAGCATACAAAAATGTGCTCGCTTCGCAGCATATATACAAAAATATGAGCAGTGCAACAAGTCTTTCCTCAACTAAGTGAGGAAATCATGGTGAAGGTATTAGAAAGGTTAGTAAAGCAAATTGAATCCTGGGGTGAGATTAGTATCAAAATTGCAAGTTGTGAAGTACAGAAAGAAACAACGTATTAAATGAAGTGTTGGTTTGATTTCTCTCCATTCATTCATGATTTTATTTATTTTGATCCTTTCTCTTTTATTATTGATAAACATGGCTAGGGTTATTTTAAAGATTTTTATTTATTTATTCATGAGAGACACAGAAATGGGGGGAGAGAGAGAGAGAGAGAGAGAGAGAGAGAGAGAGAGGCAGAGACACAGGAAGAAGGAAAAGCAGGATCCATGCAGGGAGCCCGATGTGGGACTTGATCTTGGGACTCCAGGTTCACGCCCTGGGCCAAAGGCAGGTGCTTAACCACCGAGCCACCCAGAGATCCCCACGTGGCTAGGGGTTTAACAATTTTATTTTATTTTTCCAAAGAACCAGCTCTTAGTTTCATTGGTCTGTTCTACTGGGATTTTTGTTTGTTTGTTTCTCTATCATTTATTTCTGCTATAATCTTTATTATTTCCATTCTTCTGCTGGTTTTAGGCTTTATATCCTGTTTCCTTTCTAGCTTCCAAGATTGGGTGGTGTATTTGAGACTTTTTTTTGCTTCTTGAGGAGGCCTATACTATAATATACTTTCCTCTCAGGACTGCTTTTATTGTATCCCAAAGGTTCTGGACTGTCATGTTTTCATTTTCATTTGCTTCCATGTATTTTTTTTAAATTTCTTCTTTAATTTCCTAGTTAACCTATTCATTCCTTAGTAAGATGTTCTTTAATCTCCATGTAGTTTTGGTCATTCCAATTTTTTTCTTGTGGTTAACTTCAAGTTTCATTGTTGTAGTCTGAAAATATCCATGATATGATTTCAATCATTTTGTACTTGTTCAGGCCCGGTTTATGACCCGTGATCTATTCTAGGATGTGCACTTAAAAATAATGTGTATTCTGGGAGGTGGGGCAAGATGGCATAGGAGTAAGTGTCCTCAACTCACCTGGCCCCACCGATTTACCTAGATAACTTTCAAACCATTCTGAACACCTACGAATTCGACCTAAGATTTAAAGGGAGAACAGCCGGAATGCTACAGAGAGAAGGGTTTTCACTTCTAACAAGGTAGGAAGGTGGAAAAACATAAAGAAGAATCAAGTGGGGGAGGGGCACTGTGAGGAGATGGGCTAAGGCCAGTGGTGAAAGCCTCTGGGACAGGAAATCCCAGACCTGGAGAAGCAGGAACTTTAAAAAATCCACACCTGATTCTTCCCAGACAGAAAAGCGCTTAGCATGGAACTTGGGCAGAATCACAGGAGGGGCAGTGAAGCCTTCAGTTTTCCAGAATCACTAATACAGGAAGTGCGCATGGGGGAAAGCGCACCACAAACTGTGGGCCTATATCGGTAAATAGCTGGAGCATCCACCCGGTGGAGCATCTGGGAGAAGCCAGTCAGTTAGACGGGTGGCTCCAGACGGAGGTGACTGTGCCCTGCTGCCTTTGGGAGCCACGGCCCCAGGGAGCACAATTCCAGCAGCACAGGCCCCAGATCCCAGGGGGCCGGAGCGGACACAGCCCACCATCCTGCATTCTGCCTGGGACAGGCGGAGATGGGGAGGGCACAGGACATCAAGAAATCTCCTGCCACCGGGCAAGCCCCCTACTATTCAGATCAGCCCACCCCTGCTGGATTGGGAGCATCTAGGCCAGTGCGGACTGGGAGACCGTGGTAGTTACTAGTGGGGAGCTGACTCCAGAGCTGGAATTCTGGCCACCACCATTGTTGTTTTTCCTCCTTGTTTCACCTGGAAGGGATGGAGCCACCAGGGAACAAAGCCCTCACAGGATAAGCAGCTCCCACTGAGCCCGGCACACAGCAGGGGTCATTCCCCCCAGGCACACACACCTGAGAATCAGCACAGCAGGTCCCTCCCCATGGAAGACCAACTGGAAGAACAGGGGAAGAGCAAGTTCTTGACCAAACAGCACTGGAAAGCTGCAGGGCAAGACGAGGGATTTACAGTATATAGAACCAGAGGGTACCCCTCCTATTTTTTTCTTCCTTTTTCCAGTACAACTCGTTTTTATATCAGACTGTAAATTTCCATTTTTTTCTCTTTTCCTACTTTAATTACAATATTTTACCACTTCTTCATTTTTAAGTTTCTTCCTTTTTGACTTTTATATTTCTATAATTACAGGTGTTAGGGGGATCCCTGGGTGGCGCAGCGGTTTGGCGCCTGCCTTTGGCCCAGGGACCGATCCTGGAGACCCGGGATCGAATCCCACATCAGGCTCCTGGCATGGAGCCTGCTTCTCCCTCTGCCTGTGTCTCTGCCTCTCTCTCTCTCTCTGTGTGTGACTATCATAAATAAATAAATAAATAAATAAATAAATAAATAAATAAATAAAAATTTAAAAAAAATTACAGGTGTTAGATATATTTTCCACTACCAGATGCCCATTAACACATTCGACTTAATTTTGGGACATATAAAAGATATGTATTTTTGTTCTGTTTTTTTTTTGTTTTGTTTTCCCTGCCTCATTTTGTTCTACAATGGCAGAAGTTAATACATTCTAAAACATAACCACCATGCACCCAGAAACAAGTGGTATAGTATGGTGGTTCATTCGATGAGATTATATTCTCTCTTCATTCCCATTGTGCCCCCCTCTTTTATCTCAATTATGTTTTGGTGGTCAATGGTGGGGCTCTCTACAAGTATTTCTGGTGTATATAAATATGGGACTGAGCATATTCTAACACACACATGAACTTAATATACTCAAAACCAAGAGGATCATCCTGTAGGACAACTGAGGTAGACTACATTTTTACTCCATTACAACCTCGTCACCACTACAATCTCCTAGTCACCCAGTTTTTTCTTCTCTTTTTTTATTTTTTATTTTTCTCATTACTTTTGCTTTTTTCTACACTACTTTTCTCTTCTTTTTTTCTTCTTTTTGGGGATTCAGGATATTTTATTTTTTACACCTTTGTTTTAAACTTTCTTATTCACTTTAGTGGTCCTTTGTTTTATTTTCTTGTGATCTTTGACTTAAATTTCTGGTCTCTGAAATCGACAGAATCATCTAAGGTGAAATTTAATTAGGTCGTGGTTTCTTTTTTTTAAAATTTATTTATTTATTTTTTATTGGTGTTCAATTTGCCAACATATAGCATAACACCCAGTGCTCATCCCACCAAGTGCCCCCCTCAGTACCCATCACCCAGTCACCCCCACTCCCCATGCACCTCCCTTTCCACCACCCCTTGTTTGTTTCCCAGAGTTAGAGGACTCTCATGTTCTGTCTCCCTTTCTGATAATTCCCTCTCTTTTTTTCTCCTTTCCCTTTTATTCTCTTTCACTATTTCTTATACTCCCCAAATGAATGAGACAATATAATGTTTGTCCTTCTCCAATTTATTTATTTCACTCAGCATAATACCCTCCAGTTGCATCCACATCGAAGCAAATGGTGGGCATTTGTCGTTTCTAATGGCTGAGTAAGATTCCACTGTATATATAAACCACATCTTCTTTATCCATTCATCTTTCGATGGACACCGAGGCTCCTTCCACAGTTTGGCTATTGTGGACATTCCTGTTATAAACATCGGGGTGCAGGTGTCCTGGCGTTTCACTGCATCTGTATCTTTGGGGTAAATCCCCAGCAGTGCAATTGCTGGCTCATATGGCTGAACTACTTTTACCTCTTGGAGGAACCTCCACAGAGTTTTCCAGAGTGGCTGCACCAGTTCACATTCCCACCAACAGTGCAAGAGGGTTCCCCTTTCTCCACATCTTCTCCAACATTTGTTGCTTCCTACCTTGTTAATTATCCCCATTCTCACTGGTGTGAGGTGGTATCTCATTGTGGGTTTGATTTGTATTTCCCTAATGGCCAGTGATGCAGAGCATTTTGAGTCATGTGCATGTTGGCCATGTCCATTTCTTCCTCTGTGCGATTTCTGTTCATGTCTTTTGCCCATTTCATGACTGGATTGTTTGTTTCTTTGCTGTTGAGTTTAATAAGTTCTTTATAGATTTTGGATACTAGCCCTTTATCTGATATGTTATTTGCAAATATCTTCTCCCATTCTGTAGGTTGTCTTTTAGTTTTGTTGACTGTTTCTTTTGCTGTGCATAAGCTACTTATTTTGATGAAGTCCCAATAGTTCATTTTTGCTTTTGTTTCTCTTGCCTTCATGAAGGTATCTTGCAAGAAGTTACTGTGGCCGAGTTCAAAAAGGGTGTTGCCTGTGTTCTATCATTAAACGTTTAAAAAAGAAACTGTACCTATTCTACTAAAGCTGTTCGGAAAGATGGAAAGAGATAGAATACCTCTAAACTTGTTCTATGAGGCCAGCATCACCTTAATTTCAAAACCAAAGACCCCACCAAAAAAGAGAATTATAGGCCAATATCCTTGATGAACATGGATGCAAAAATTCTCAACAAGATACTAGTCAATAGGATGCAACAATACATTAAGAAGATTATTCACCATGACCAAGTAGAATTTTTCCCCGGGATGCAAGGCTGGTTCAACACTCATAAAACAATCAGTGTGATTGATCATATCAGCAAGAGACAAGATAAGAACCATAGGATCCTCTCAAAAGATGTAGAGAAAGCATTTGACAAAATACAGCATCCATTCCTGATCAAAACTCTTCAGAGTGTAGGGATAGAGGGAACATTCCTTAGCATCTTAAAAGCCATCTATGAAAAGCCCACAGAAATATCATTCTCAATGGGGAAACACTGGGAGCCTTTCCCCTAAGACCAGGAACACGACAGGGATTTCCACTCTCACTACTGCTATTTAACATAGTACTAGAAGTCTTAGCCTCAGAAATCAGACAACAAAAGGAAATAAAAGGCAAAATAAAATTCAAATTGGCACGAAGTCAAACTCTCACTCTTTGCAGATAACGTGATATTCTACATAGAAAATCCAAAAGACTTCACCCCAACATTGCTAGAACTGATACAGCAATTTGGCAGTGTGGCAGGATATAAAATCAATGCCCAGAAGTCAGTGGAATGTCTATACACTAGCAATGAGACTGAAGAAAGAGAAATTCAGGAGTCATTCCCATTTACAATTGCACCCAAAAAGCATAAGATACCTAGGAATAAACCTAACCAAAGAGGTAAAAGATCTATACCCTAAAAACTACAGAACTCTTCTGAAAGAAATTGAGGAAGACACAAAGAGATGGAAAAATATTCCATTTTCATGGATTGGCAGAATTAATATTGTGAAAATGTCAATGTTACCCAGGGCAATTTACACATTTAATGCAATCCCTATCAAAATCTAAATGTGAGACAAGATTCTATCAAAATCCTAGAGGAGAACACAGGCAACACCCTTTTTGAACTTGGCCACAGCAACTTCTTGCAAAATACATCCATGAAGGCAAGAGAAACAAAGGCAAAAATCAACTATTGGGACTCATCAAGATAAGAAGCTTTTGCACAGCAAAAGAAACTGTCAACAAAACTAAAAGACAACCTACAGAATGGGAGAAGATATTTGCAAATGACGTATCAGATAAAGGGCTAGTATCCAAAATCTATAAAGAACTTATTAAACTCAACAGCAAAGAAACAAACAATCCAATCCTGAAATGGGCAAAAGACATGAACAGAAATCTCACAGAGGAAGACATAGACATGGCCAACATGCACATAAGAAAATGCTCTGCATCACTGGCCATCAGGGAAATACAAATCAAAACCATAATGAGAGACCACCTCACACCAGTGAGAATGGGGAAAATTAGCAAGGCAGGAAAAAACACATTTGGAGAGGATGTGGAGAAAGGAGAACCCTCTTGCACTGTTGGTGGGAATGTGAACTGGTGCAGCCACTCTGGAAAACTGTGGAGGTTCCTCAAAGCGTTCAAAAAAGATCTGCCCTATGACCCAGCAATTGCCCTGCTGGGGATTCACCCCAAACATACAGATACAATGAAACGCCGGGACACCTGTGCCCCGATGTTTATAGCAGCCGTGTCCACAATAGCCAAACTGTGGAAGGAGCTTTGGTGTCCATTGAAAGATGAATGGAGGGATCCCTGGGTGGCACAGCAGTTTAGTGCCTGCCTTTGGCCCAGGGCGCTATCCTGGAGACCCGGGATCGAATCCCACGTCGGGCTCCCAGTGCATAGAGCCTGCTTCTCCCTCTGCCTGTGCACTGCCTCTCTCTCTCTCTCTCTCTCTCTTTCTCTCTCTCTCCGTGTGACTATCATAAATAAATAAAAATTCAAAAAACAAAAGATGAATGGATAAAGAAGATGTGGTTTATGTATACAATGGAATATTACTCAGCTATTGGAACTGGCAAATGCCCACCATTTGCTTTGACATGGATGGAACTGGAGGGTATTATGCTGAGTGAAATAAGTAAATTAGAGAAGGACAAACATTATATGGTCTCATTCATTTGAGGAATATAAGAAATAGTGAAAGGGAATAAAGGGGTAAGGAGAAAAAATGAATGGGAAATATCAGAAAGGGAGACAGAACATGAGAGACTCCTAACTCTGGGAAATGAACACGGGGTATTGGAAAGGGGGGTAGGCGGGGGGTGGGACGACTGGGTGAGGGGCACTGGGGGGGCACTTTATGGGATGAGCACTGGGTGTTACTCTATATTTTGGCAAATTGAGCACCAATAAAAAATAAATTTATAAAAAAAATAAAATAAATAAATATGTAAAAAAAAAAGGAAGTGGGAAGTTAAAGAAAAGAGTATAATGGAAAGAAGAGGCTAAGAAGGCTTAAATGTTCTCAGATACAATGATTAAGTGCTCTTTTTTAGAAATAGACCATACAGAAGTAGATGCCCAAATTTTCAGGATATACTACAGCAATTTTCATGTTAGAGAAGATCAATGCTCTTAGTCTATAACATCTCGGGGGAGGGCGTCATTGAAGAGTATAAAAACTCAAACCATAAATAGTGATAACAAGAAAGGATAATCATTCCTTTAAACATTTATTGAGTTTCTACTGTTTTTCACGTGTGGTCATAGGTGTTGGGATTGCCAAATATTATATGGTTTCTTCCTTAAAAGAGCACATGATCTATTGGAAGAGACAAAGAGGTGACACATAATTATTACACAGTGCTGTTAGTATAACAATAGAGACTCAACTTGTAGGTGAGCTCAGAATCAGAATATAATAACACTGTCTATGAAGAGAGGAGGGTAAGGATGTCTTCATAGAGAATTTGGCTTTTGAATGCTGAGCAAGATTTTATAAAGTATACAATGCTTGAGGAAGGACATAATCTCATGGCACTATAATGCAGAATAGCTGTTATCCAGATGAGGGCTGGGCCCTATAAGAATAGGACAAAGGGGGTGCCTGGGTGGCTCAGTTGGTTTAGCATCCAACTCTTGATTCAGCTTAGGTCATGATCTCGGGTTCTTTGGATCAAGCCTTGTGTGGAGCTCCACACTTGGTGGAGAGTCTACTTGAGGATTTATTTCCCTCTCCCTCTGCCCCTGCACCCATACTCATGGCCACACATTGTCTCTCTCTAAAATAAATAAATCTTTTAAAAATTACAAAGAGCACTCCTAAGTTTAAGGGTAATAAGCACTTACAGGTGAAATAAGAAAGTGCAAATGACATCATCTATTTCATAATGTGGCTTAGGCCTACATTATGTATGCAGACATTTTGCACATTATTAACAATGGTATTTATATTATTATTTTAAAGAAAAAGTACATCTCGCGCAGGTATAAATTATTAAATCTAGATTTCTACTATCCCAACATATTTGTTTTTCTTCCCATCAACTTGGCAACCTTTTTTCTGTGTGTGTGTGTGTGTGTGTGTGTGCATATGTGCATATATTTTTGGAAAGTATTTTACTTTTCTTTGGATGGAGCTCCTTCCTATATTCTGTGATAGACTTGCATTTTTCTTCTCTGGCATCATTAAAATATTCTTTCTAATATTATGTCCCTGCCCTTTCTTATTTTTTTATTGTCTGTTTCTAGCCAAATTAATTTTCCTTGAAGAATTTTTCAGAGATTTCTACCTTTCTATGCATTATAAGAACATCAGCAATGGAGAGTATTAATAACCTCTTCTGAGTGGGGACAGGTGGGAAGAATGTCAAGCTGACTAGGAAAAAAGGAGAAGATTGCATTAGAATGGGGACTTATGAGGCTGAGTAGGAAGAAAAGATCCTCAGAGGAATTAGTGCAGCAAGAAAATATATCAGATTCTTTGACCATCCTAGCACAAGAATACTCTCTCCATGGTGTCTATTACCCATCAAGTTAAATCCTTTAAATACCTGGTATTTCCCTTCCCAATGTGGAACTATCTTTGATGTTTAATATCCTTATTGCTCCCCAAGTACTCCTTTCCTCCTCTATATTGTAAACATTGACCTCTTTTCATCTGTTTGTTTAAATCTTGATCAAATCTAGCCACAAATTTCTCTTCTTAACTTCTTAATTTGCTGGTCCTCAAATAATCAAGAAACATTGTAAAATCTTAACATAATCTTGAGGACAGATGCTGTAATCCTTATCCTGTTATTACATGTGCCTAGAGGAAACAGGAAAATGCTTAAAACTGTTCCAGCTAATTTCAGAGAGAAAGACATAAACTGCTGCCTGAAACAGAAGGCTGGAGAAGACTGCCTATGTCATCATAAGCAGCTGTTCTTATCCAAAACAGTAGAATGAGGAAGAATGCAGATTCCAGCTGGGTAACGGAAATGTAGATATTAAATATGTAATTTTGGTTAAGATCTTTCTTTTGTAACTTTCACACATTTTTCTTTATAAACATTTTCCTTTTGGGCCTCAATTAAGAGTCAAATGGCTCAGTGAGAAAACAGACACATGCATATAGACACAAATATAACTGGTACTATGGATTTTAGCCTCATGCAAGATTATTTTTTATGACCTTGGGAAAGGATCTTTACCTCCATGGGTTATATAATGCTCACCTGAGAATAGTTGCAAAGTAAATTATGGGTCAATTTTGTTATATGTCTATGAAAAAGAAAACATATTGACATTGCCCTGATGAATGTGTGTTGTATAAGTTTATAAAGAATATTGTATTTTTACCTTTAAATAATCGTGGGCTATTAACTGAAATTAGAAAAGTAACAGATGGTATTTAACAGATTAGAAATAATATAATTTTGAGTATATAATAATTGTAAAGTTAACTTCTCATATGGTTCATATTTACAGAAGATATGTGGCTGTGGTCTGTTGCAGTAAATAGTTCATTTAAAAATTGAGAGTTCTTAGAAGAAACTAGGGTGGTATAAAGGAGAATAAACTTAGTAAGAAAGGCATTTGAAACAAGACAGAAAATCTATAAACCATAAAGGAAAAGATTGACTAATTGGACTGTAAAATTTTCAAATCTCTGTATGATTTAAATATCATCAGCATAACTCAGTAACAAAATATATAATTGGAATGTATATTTTCATAGTAGACAACAAAGGGAACTAAAGTCCATATATAAAGAGTTTTTATAATTCAATAAAAAATAAAACTACTTGGTGGAAAATTTGTCATGTACGTGAAAAGAATCTTTATAGAAGAAATGCAAGCAATCAGTGGACATGACAAGGAAATCATTCTCACCAATATTCAGGTAATCAAAATTAAAACAACGTAGTATTTATCATCTATAAGAAAAGGGATACTCTTGCAAAGTATTAACAGATATGTAAATGATTACAGGCTTTTTTTGCATATATGTGAATATATTTAAAAAGAATATTTCTGTTGCTAGAACTGTCTGTCCTGCAGAAAAGCACTCAGATGTATAAATACATATGGATAAGGATACTCACTGAAGTATTGTTTTAGTAGAAAAATATTTGAAACCCCCTAATTTTCCAAAAACAAGTAGCTGATTAAATAATTTTTGTACATACAAATATGCAGCCACTAGAAAGAATGAGGTGAACCTACTGTCTAGAACTGTCAGGAATCTGAGATTTTTACCTTACTTGGAAGTTAATGACTTAGTATTTCACAGATGTTGGCAGAAAGCATGAAACTCCTGGATCAAAGTAAAATAATTTTATTATTCATGGTAAGACAAGCATCATGAAATTCACATTCACATAGGTTCCCCTGACTAAGGAGGTGATACAGAGAGGCTTGCTTGGATGCTACACACATAGTAGGCTTGTATCACAGAGGAGAAATCTGGAGTTTAGGGACTATGATATTATATTAATGGGTTGTAAGAAAACTTGCTTATAACTTGCCATGGAGGGAAATGTTACCGTTACTATTTTATTACAGTGGACAGTGAATAGACCTTCCTCCCGTCCCCAGAGGGAGGCATCTCTATCTTCCAAAGTTGTTTTCTCCTACACACATTCTGTGAAAAGTAATTCTGAACAAAATCAGTTAGTATCTCTGCCTTCACATTGTGTAGAAACAAGAGACCCATGGAAAATTGTTCCCCAACTATATCCAGCTCTCATTTCTACACCATTTTTGCATCTGTCAAATTTCTTCATGAATATGCCACTACTCTGATTAATCTGAAGAACAGGGCTAAGATTAACTTGCCATATATAGTATTTAATTAAGATTACAAAAAATAGAGTTTCAAGCATAAAGATGAACCCAACATGCAGTATTGCCTTCAACTATGGGCTTTCCTCAGTCTCAAATTCCTGAATCCAAACAGTTAAGCAAATACCATAACCCATTCAGGATCTACCTTAGTAAGTATCTTAGTCTGTTCAGGCTGCCATAACAAAGTATCAAGGACTAAATGACTCATATGACAGAAATTTATTTTCTCACAGTCTGGAGGCTAGAAGTCCAAGTCAAGGTTCCAATCAATTTTGTTTCTGGTGAGAGCTGTCTTCCTGGCTTGCAGATGGACACTTTCTTGCTGAGTTCTCGCATGATCTTTCCTCTGTGTGTGTGCATGTGTCAGGTTATGTGTGTCGGGTGATGGGAGCAAGAGCTCTCTGGCATCTTTTTTTTCATAAGAACACTAGTCCTATCAGAGCAGGGCCTCACCATTATGATCTCATTTAAACTTAATTACTTCCGTAAAGGCCCTATCTCCAAATACCATCACACTGGAGGTTAGGACTTCAACATATGAATTTGGGGGCAGAGGAGATACAAACATCCAGTCCCTAACAGAAAGCTTTCTACTTGCCCTGAGGTATTAATATAGTTACAAAAGAATGTGATTGTACAGAAACCACTTTGGTTCATAAGAAGAAATAATAAAGAAGATAACTATCTTCTATGACAATCCTATCCAGTGATTTGAAACTGACTTGCATGACTTCCAGGACCAAGGCACCATGCCCTTAATATTTGAAGTCCTCTTATACCATCTTTAACCATCCCTACAAATCATGTTTTCTTCAGAGAAGCAAGTTAATGCTTGGCTTCTACACAAGAAGCACAGAGAATATATATGATGTCCATGGAAAGAAAGCATTGTTTACAATGGACAGGACTTCGCCATTGTGGTGTATGTTAACCAGAAAGCAAGTTTATAGTGCCTCCAGTGTTGCCTGTTGGCCAACTGGCAAACCCTAACATTTCAGACGCAGTTTAATAGTAGAACTGTTTTTGAAGGGTCTGCCTGAGGGCAGTCTGTTAAACCTATGCCTATCATCAACAAGGTGGCAATCATCTACCCAACAGAATGACTGAGAAGGAGGAACATTTGAGATTATGCATGGGAGGTATAGGAGCTACCGTCATCTCCTGTTGTTTCTGATAGACTTCTCAATAAGGCTAAGTGATTAATTCATGTTTGGAGCTATCTAGTGGGTATGGAAGACCCAATAATCAGTAAAATCTAAGCTGCTAGCAAAAGTTTAGCAGAGTGGCACAAGGGCATTTTCATTCATGACCAAGGCTCCAGGGATGTGGTTCTAAAAGACAAAAAAAATCATTAATATTTTCCCACTCTCATATCTTTCAGCTCAATATCAGTATATTCTATTCCAGTAGCCATACTTTATCTTTTCAAAAAACATACCCTGTTCACAACCAAACCTTTCATAGGAAAGAGTCAAATGCAAGAGAGACGGGGATATTTTTAGGAAATTTAATCAGAATTATATTTGAAACTTCTAGACTCCTTTTGTCTAGGCTTTCACCTCCAGTACATCAATTATGTCAGCTTAGGTCTATTGCTGGGAGAGAGAATGGCATACCATGTTCAGAACTGGTCAGGGTAGAATCCTGAATTTTCAATACAGGGCATTATAATGATTCCCAACCCTTTTGTCCTAATAATTTTCCAGAAAGCTGCTGAGAAGAGATGATTTCTTTGTGGAAAAAGCTGATTTTAGTGACAAAACTGCCTTCCTAATTAAAATGTGTAGATAAGAAGGAGGCAAGAAAGAACGAGAAATCTTTTTTAGATGATTTTTGAGGAGGTCAAAAATAACAGATACCTGTGGGTGGTGAGAAGCATGAAAACATCCATCAGTCCATTCTTGAGTCACTTTTGTGATAACAGTACACCATTGTCAGAGTGTAAATGATCCAGAAAGCTGAATACATGGCACACATTAGTCTTAAGGGCTATGATGGCATGACTAGAATCATCTAATCAAAGTGGAACAGGAAGTCTGTAGTCTGAGAAAGTGTAAACAGCCATGAGGCAATACACATAGCTTTGAGAAAGGTTCAAAAGTTCATATAATCATTCTATGAAGGGTGGGAAGGGAAATATGACTTGTGCTATGTAGATTCTCCCACCATGAAACAACCAGGTTGATTTTTGGCAGGAATCACAAGTCTATCTGCATTGAATCAGCAGTTTTGCTTCAGGTGGCAACTTAGTTATTTTTCAAGAAAACTGATAAATCCAAAATCCCAAGGTTGTCTCCACATGGAGAATGTTTCCCTTTGTCAGATGGTCTGATTAGAAAATCATGATTCATAGAGACTTAGAGCCCAAAGATGTCAGGATTATGGGCCATAACTGTACTAGCATTTCTCTATATATGGTTTTTTCCTAGTAGGAATAATCTTCTCTGATAAAAGGGGAAAAGAAGTACAAGCATATCACACCAATTTCTGTTATACATTTAAATGTAGAGGCAAGGGGTGCCTGAGTGGCTCAGTTGATTAAGCATCTGCGTTTGGCTCAGGTTATGATCCTAGGGTCCTGGGATCAAGCCCTACATCGGGCTTTCTGCTCAGTAGGGGGTCTGCTTCCCCCTCTCCCTCTGCAGCTCCTCCCTGCTTGTTCTCTCTCTGTCAAATAAATAAATAATTTTTTAAATAAAAATAAATAAATGTATAGGGAAGAGTAACATTAAATAAACCAAAAGAACCCCACTCACATAGTCATATTAGCTTTGCTTCCCTAGTATAAACCCAATCAAAAATCTATATTCGAATCTGAGCCCCCTGGTAACATGATCCGGAAAGATGTTAACTTGGGTTCCTATATCTAACAGAGACATCAAAGTTTTAATCTTTCTCCTTTCTAAAGTTCCCCAGCAAGTTATTTGGGTGCATGTAGCCCTTGGTCCTCCTTGAGGTCAAGCTCCATGCTTAATTATCTTGGCACTTAAAGAAGCTAAGGTTAACAGTAAAAGGGGAAAGAGGAAGCAGGAGATGTGAAGGGAAGGAATGGCTGCAGTTTACAAGACACCATCAGTTTTGAGAAGTGGGCAGCTGCTCAGCTTAACTAAATGAACTACTAAGGTTTTCGATCCACTCACAATTCTCTATTTCATTGTTGACATCGTTTATTTCACCTTTAGGGATCTCCTGACTTGGTTGCTGTAACCATAATGCTTTTCAGCTGGGGTTTGGGGTTTTTTGCTTCATTGTTGTGATAAAATCCATTCCCCCTCCCTCCTGAAGAGAGCAGGGACAATAAAAATACTATTTAGGTGGCTTATTTAAGTCTTACCACTTATTTCTCAGTCTCTAAACACTCAGTAACAGGTAGGACAGTGATGGTCTTTTACAACTTGTCTCTGTTATCTGGGCAACAACATGTACTATTGAATCTCAGATACTCATTTCATATCTCAAACCTGATTTGCAAGACCCTCATCCTTTCACTTCCAGAGAGCTATTTTTCTATCAGTGTCCTATCTCATCAAAAGCTGTCAAAATAGTTAAAGGTTTGAGATCTTACTACTTACCGAGAAGTTAGCTTACTGTAATTTCATAGGTCTTGGCATAAGAAATGAGACTTCAGGGTCAGAGACAAAGGACTTGATTACTCACAATATAGCAAGCAGCGTGAACTTCATGTTTGTGTCTGTTGCCCTTGACCCCAAGTCCCACAGGGGCAACACAGAGCCATGTAGGTGGATGCTGTGAATATAGTGGGTTTGTCATACCTGAAAAACTGCAAGTTCAGAATCTTTTAAAATTAGTTATAAGCAAAACTGCTTGAAATGTTCCCTGGAAGGAGATATTACCTTTATTATACCAAACAATGAAAAAACAAACTGCCCTTTGCTTTGGAGAGAGACATAATTATTACCTTTCAAGGCTCTTTATAAATATCCTTGAAAAAAATTGAGAATAAAATCACAGTTAGTGCCTCTGTACACAAAATCATTAGAGACCCTTTGAAAAATGCCTCCCCAAAATATTTGTATTGTAATAGAACAGTATACAAGTCATGTTACATAATAAAGTTTCAAAGGGATATGCATAGTGTGATCTTAGGTAAGGAAATATGTTTGGGTTGTGCTGTTCTTAACATTTCTACATTGTTTAACTCTTAAGAATGTTTTCAGGTAATATTTGTATAATAATAAGCAATATAAAAATTAATAGAAGAGTATAAAATATTAAGATTGTCTTTAAATACAGGAATGTTCCTCTACAAGTTATTATAGTAACTATTATTAATATGTTAATTAAGTAATTTGAAACACATTCTAAAGCAAAGTCCAGTTGTTTAAATAGGTTCTGTTTTAATTCACAAGGTGTATTTTACTGTGGTAAGATTTGAAAAATTGCTACATTTCTAGAAAGTCAACATTTAAATTTCAAATAAAGAAGCAGTTGCAATGTAAATTATGTATTATTAAGATCTTTTTTTCTTCTTCTTTTTCAGAACAGGAAAAAGTGCATGTCTTCCTGATTGGAAAAAATAAATTTGTGTATATGGGTTTTACACGCACACACACACACACACACACACACACTTTAAATATATAAACACAGGGAAACATGGATTTATGTGGTATGTTTATAATCCATACATAGAGACATGATTTCTATTTTTTGCACTTTCAGTTTTTTGTCTCTTTGTCTCTACTTTATGTGAAAAATAACAAAGAACTTTAATAAATCTGACAGCTGAGTAAAAATCACTTCAAAGAACCATTTGCTTATTTTTCATTCATTCATTCATTCATTCACTCATTCATTGATGAAGTATTTATTCAATGCTTAAAATACGCCATGCACTCTTCGAGATATTAACTATGCAGTGGTTAACAATAGTCTGCTATCATAGAATTGATATTCTAAATTTGGAAAACCAACAACAAACAAATATACATTCTAATGTGCTACAAAGAATAAAATGTAGAGTAAGGAAATAGAACGTTCTCTATGTATGTTCTCTTAGAAGGGTAAGAGAAGAGTTCTGTGGGGAACAGACACATGTAAGAATTGATAGAATGTGTAATGCAAAGTTGATAAAGAAGGCAATCACCAAAAAAATGATATGTTAAATTTTCATTGTTGACAGCTATGAAAAATCATAAGAGTTTTAAATGCCCAGTGGTCTTAACTTGTATCAAAGAATATCAGCCCAATAATTATCTCTCCAAAATAAGGTTGAAGGAATGGTAAGAACAAGGTTATGTTAAACCATGATAATTTGAAAGTCAATGGATTTATAAGTTACTTACCTCTTCAAACATTATAGAATGTTTTTGAAAATTTTTTTATAAATTTATTTTTTATTGGTGTTCAATTTGCCAACATATAGAATAACATCCAGTGCTCATCCCATCAATTTTTATATTATTTTATATTTAATGTGATAGAGAATAATTTTGAAAATAACATAAGCATCCATCTATGTACCACTCAACTTTCTTCAATGTAAACATTTTGTCTCACATGTGATTTTAAAGAAAGAAAAATTAGATATACTGTTGAAGAAATAAATTTTACATATACAGTTGAAGACTCCTACATACCTTTCTTACTATCCTGATTTAATTCCCTCTTCCTCCTTTTCTAGAAATTACCACTGTCCTGTATTTTGTGTTTGGGTGCCTGGGATAGGCTGAATCAAACACCTCTATGCACATCTTTAATTCCTCTTAGCCTCACCTGTCTCTCATTCTTGCCACTGCTGTGGATACAATTATTATTATTATTATTATTATTATTATTATTATTATTTATGATAGAGAGAGAGAGAGAGAGAGGCAGAGACATAGGCAGAGGGAGAAGCAGGCTCCATGCACCAGGAGCCCGACATGGGACTCGATCCCGGGTCTCCAGGATCGCGCCCTGGGCCAAAGGCAGGCGCCAAACCGCTGCGCCACCCAGGGATCCCTGTGGATACAATTATTGTGTGGAATCTGACCAGTTTTATGTAAAGGACTTTTATTTATTTTTTAAAAGATTTTATTTATTTATTCATGAGAGACACACACACACAGAGAGAGAGAGAGAGAGAGAGAGAGAGAGAGGCAGAGACACAGGCAGGAGAAGCAGGCTCCATTCCATGCAGGAAGCCTGACGTGGGACTCAATCCTGGGTCTCCAGGATCACGCCCCGGAAAGAAGGCAGCGCTAAACCACTGAGCCATCCAGGCTGCTCTGTAAAGGATACTTAGTAGCACTTTACATCAGGCCCAAAATGTGTGCCTCTGGTTTCTATTCTCTATCTTATCCTTCTAGTTTCTCTATTACAGCAGTGGCCATGAGACACTACAAGAACACATTCAGGTTTCATGCACATACAACCTGGAAATGTGAAAACAGAGAGTCTGTTGGGCAAAACTTTGACCATCAGTATGGAGGCTAATGGATAAATCCCATCTTCTAACTCTCCCCAGAGTTCTAAGATCTGTTTCATATGCCTAATCAGGTGGTCCTGTGAGATAAAGCAACCAGTGACCTATAGAGGTTGCCAACTTTATAATGCATCCTTATCTTGGCTCTTTCACCTTTTCTGCTTTGTTTTCCCTGCTCCTCACTCCTGCCTCCTAAGATCATACACCCTGACAAACTGCTTAAACATAAATTTGTGTCACATGCTTTGCTTTCTAGGTAATTCAGGGTAATATAATTGTCCTTTGATATATCAGAGCATTTAATTTTAATATAGTCAGTTTGTACTCTTTTTTTCCCCTGCAGTAGGCCTTTTGCAAGAAGTATAAGAAATTCTCCCCTACCCCAAGGGTGTGATTATATTCTTCTATATTTTCTTCTGAATGTTTGGTGTGAAGTTTAAGATTCTACTTTTTTTCTAAATGGATAATCAGTTATCTTAATAACATTTACTAAATGAATAATTCATCCTTTCCCAAATTTTTATTATGAAAATTTTCAAATATATGGAGAAGTTAAATAAAAAGTATGGTTTTTAATGTAACTATTACCCTTTTCTAAAAAGAAAATCATACTTGCTTCAGCTATATCTCTCTGTGTGAAAAAATGTCTTTTATAACTACTTTTTTAAACCAGAATCTAATCAAGATTAATACATTGTAAGTCTTTAAATCTTAAATCTAGAGTAATACTTTTATCTTTATTTCATGACAGCGATAATTTGAAAACATCGGGCCAGTTGTCAGGTACAATACCCTCATTCTAGATCTGATTTTTTCCTCTGGTTTTGTCCTCTGTCCCCTATATTTCCTCTAAACTAGAAGGTAGATACAAAGGCTGGATTTGGATCAGGTTAAATATTTTTGTTAAAAAATCATAAGTAATCCTGTGTTCATATTAATTGTATTATGTCAGGATGTCTGTAATGTCAGGTTTTACTGCTATTCATGATACTAAGTTTGATTACTTGGTTGAAATGACCACTCCCAGTTCCAGCCATTGTATTGTAACAGGTAAATTTTCCTGTTGAAATTACAAATGACACTTTACCTTAGTGCATTAACTGCTTAATCCCTAGTAAATAACCATTATGTCTCTGCCTCTCTCTCTGTCTCTCTCATAAATAAATAAAATATTTTTTAAAAAGACCACACACATGAATCATGAATTGTGTGATACCTTTTTTCTGTCTCATTCATTCTACTTCTTATATTCAAAGGCAGCTATATGATTTAAGTCACACCCAAATGTTAAACACAATCATTTCTCAGAATATCAGACTTATATTTATTTACATACTTATTCAATGCTATAGATTTCTACTATTTTATTTTTTATCATTAGATCACCCTTTAACCATAATTGTTACTTGGAGAATTTTGGGTGGGACATTGAACATCTGAAATTTTAAAAGTGTCACAAATATCTGTTATTAGCTACCTATTGATCACCTAAATTAACACCTCACCACGATAAATATTTATAGTTTTGGTGGGTCAGGAATTCAGGTGTGGACTTTCTGGGTTCTTCATTTCAGTCTCTCATAAGGTGAAATCAGATGCCTGCAATGATTTGGGTCTTTTTTTTTTTTTTTTTGATTTGGGTCTTATCTGAAACCTCCACCAGGAAAGGATATGCTTACATCCTCACTTATGTAGTTATTAGGATTCAGTTCCTTGGAAAACATTTAACTGATTTGTTTTCTCACTGGCTGTCAGCCAGACTGCCCAGTGTCTTGTCATATATACCCTTCCATAGAACAGTTTCCAACTGAGCAAAAAGAGAGGGCCAGAGAGAGAGCATGGGCAAGTCAGAAGCCCTAGTTTCTGTAACCTAATCTTCAAAGTGACATCTGTTATTGCTTACTATATATTCTATATTAGACACAAGTCACTTGGTTTAGTATATATTCAAGGGAAAGTGATTACATAAGGTCATAAATACCAGGAGTCTGGCCTCATTGAGAAGCTACCTACCACAATGTGCTATGGGAAATAGATAAATGTGGAATTTTAAATCAGTATTTCTTTTTTTTTAAATCAGTATTTCTAAAGCTTTGACCAGTAAAGCCCATATTTAGAGAGGATAGTAAAAAAAACAAAAACAAAAACAAAAACAAAAACAAAAACCTTTCATAAAAATGTATTCTTTGCCAAACTTGAAAATACAGAAAAACAGAAATAAATAACTCACATAATCCTGAAATAGTCAATGCTGCTTTTCCATATTTACTTCCAGTTTTTTCTAAAGTTTTATTTTTTTTATTTAAATTAAATTTAAGGGCAGCCCCGGTGGCTTAGCGGTTTAGCGTCGTCTTCGGCCCGTGGTGTGATCCTGGAGACCCAGGATCAAGTCCCACGTCGGGCTCCCTGCATGGAGCCTGCATCTCCCTTTTCCTGTGTCTCTTCCTCTCTCTCTCTCTCTCTCTCTCTCTCTCTCTCTCTCTCTATCTCTCTGTGTGTGTGTGTCATGAATAAATAAATAAAATCTTAAAAAATCAAGTAATTAAATTTAATTAAAATATAGTCTATTATTAGTTTCAGAGGTAGAATTTAGTGATTCATCAGCTGCATATAAAATCCAGTGCTCATTACATCTAGTGCCTTCCTTAATGCCCACCACCTAGTACCCAATCCCCCCATCTACCTCCCCTCCAGCAACCCTCAATTTCTTCCCTATAGTTAAGAGTCTCTTATGGTTTGTCTTCCTCTCTGGTTTCATATTATTTTATTTTTCCTTCCCTTCCTACATGTTCATCTGTTTTTCTTAATTCTACATGAATGAAATCATATGGTATTTGTCTTTCTCTGACTGACTTCTTTTCTTAGCATTACAATCTCTTTATTACAAATGGCAAGATGTCATTCTTTTTGATAGCTGAGTAATATATATATATATATATATAACTTATATTACTTCTATAATATATTTAATATATATTACTAATATACTTATTAATATATATTACTGATCATATATATAACATCATCCTTATCCATTCATCTGTTATTGGACAACATCTGGGCTTTTTCCATATTTTGGCTATTGTGGACATTGCTGCTATAAACATTGGGGTGCATGTACTCCTTCACGTCACTATATTTTTATCCTTTGGATAATACCTACCAGTGCAAATCCTGGGTTGTAAGCTAGCTCTATTTTAGACTTTTTGAGGAACTTCCATACTGTTTTTCAGAGTGGCTACACTTGTTTTCATTCCCACTAAGAGTATAAAAAAGCTCCCCTTTCTCCACATCCTTATCAATATCTGTTGTTTCCTGAGTTGTTAATTTCAGCCATTCTTTCTGATGTGAGGTAGTATCTCATTGAGGTATGTTTTATATTGTTTTGTTTTTAAATTTTTTTATAATAAATTTATTTTTCATTGGTGTTCAATTTGCCAACATACAGAATAACACCCAGTGCTCATCCCGTCAAGTGCCCCCCTCAATGCCCATCACCCATTCACCCCCACCCCCCGCCCTCCTCCCCTTCCACCACCCCTAGTTTGTTTCCCAGAGTTAGGAGTCTTCATGTTCTGTCACCCTTTCTGATATTTCCTACCCATTTTTTCTCCCTTCCCTTATATTCCCTTTCACTATTATTTATATTCCCCAAATGAATGAGAACATATAATGTTTGTTATTCTCCGATTGACTTATTTCACTCAGCATAATACCCTCCTGTTCCATCCACGTGGAAACAAATGGTGGTTGTACTTGTCATTTCTGATGGCTGAGCAATATTCCATCGTATACATAAACCACATCTTCATTATCCAATCATATTTCGATGGACACTGAGGCTCCTTCACAGTTTGGCTATTGTGGACATTGCTGCTAGAAATATCAGGGTGCAGGTGTCCCGGGGTCTCATTGCATCTGCATCTTTGGGGTAAATTCCCAACAGTGCAATTGCTGGGTCATAGGGCAGGTCTATTTTTAACTCTTTGAGGAACCTCCACACAGTTTTCCAGAGAGGTTGCATCATTTCACATTCCCACCAACAGTGTAAGATGGTTCCCTTTTCTCTGCATCCTCTCCAACATTTGTGGTTTCCTGCCTTGTTAATTTTCCCCATTCTCACTGGTGTGAGGAGGGATCTCGTTGTGGTTTTGATTTGTATTTCCCTGATGGCCAGTGATGCAGAGCATTTTCTCATGTGCATGTTGGCCAAGTCTGTCTTCCTCTGTGAGATTTCTGGTCATGTCTTTTGCCCATTTCATGATTGGATTGTTTTCTTTGGTGTTGAGTTTAATAAGTTCTTTATAGATCTCGGAAACTAGCCCTTTATCTGATACATCATTTGCAAATATCTTCTCCCATTCTGTAGGTTGTCTTTTAGTTTTGTTGACTGTATCCTTGCTGTACAAAAGCTTCTTATCTTGATGAAGTCCCAATAGTTCATTGTTGCTTTTGTTTCTTTTGCTTTTGTGGATGTATCTTGCAAGATGTTACTGTGGCCGAGTAAAAAAGGGCGTTGTCTGTGTTCTCCTCTAGGATTTTGATGTAATCTTGTCTCACATTTAGATCTCTCATCCATTTTGAGTTTAACTTTGTGTACGGTGAAAGAGAGTGGTCTAGTTTCATTCTTCTGCATGTGGATGTCCAATTTTGCCAGCACCATTTATTGAAGAGACTGTCTTTCTTCCAGTGGATCGTCTTTCCTCCTTTATCGAATATTAGTTGACCATAAAGTTCAGGGTCCACTTCTGGGTTCTCTATTCTGTTCCATTGATCTATGTGTCTGTTTTTGTGCCAGTACCACACTGTCTGGATGACCACAGCTTTGTAGTACAACCTGAATTCTGGCATTGTGATGCCCCCAGCTACGGTTTTCTTTTGTAAAATTCCCCTGGCTATTCGGAGTCTTTTCTGATTCCACACAAATCTTAAAATAATTTGTTCTAACTCTCTGAAGAAAGTCCATGGTATTTTGATAGGGATTGCATTAAACGTGTAAATTGCCCTGGGTAACATTGACATTTTCACAATATTAATTCTGCCAATCCATGAGCATGGAATATTTTTCCATCTCTTTGTGTCTTCCTCAATTTCTTTCAGAAGTGTTCTATAGTTTTGAGGGTATAGATCCTTTACCTCTTTGGTTAGGTTTATTCCTAGGTATCTTCTGCTTTTGGGTGCAATTGTAAATGGGATTGACTCCTTAATTTCTCTTTCTTCAGTCTCATTGGTAGTGTATAGAAATGCCACTGACTTCTGGGCATTGATTTTGTATCCTGCCACACTGCCAAATTGCTGTATGAGTTCCAGCAATCTTGAGGTGGAGGCTTTTGGGTTTTCTATGTAGAGTATCATGTCATCAGAGAAGAGGGAGAGTTTGACTTCTTCTTTGCCAATTTGAATGCCTTTAATGTCTTTTTGTTGTCTGATTGCTGAGGCTAAGAATTCTAGTACTAAGTTGAATAGCAGTGGTGAGAGTGGACATCCCGGTCTTGTTCCTGATCTTAGGGGAAAGGCTCCCAGTGCTTCCCCATTGAGAATGATATTTGCTGTGGGCTTTTAGTAGATGGCTTTTAAGATGTCGAGGAATGGTCCCTCTATCCCTACACTCTGAGGAGTTTTGATCAGGAATGGATGCTGTATTTTGTCAAATGCTTTCTCTGCATCTATTGAGAGGATCATATGGTTCTTGGTTTTTCTCTTGCCGATATGATGAATCACATTGATTGTTTTACGAGTGTTGAACCAGCCTCGTGTCCCGGGAATAAATCCTACTTGGTCATGGTGAATAATTTTCTTAATGTATTGTTGGATCCTATTGGCTAGTATCTTGTTGAGAACTTTTGCATCCATGTTCACCAGGGATATTGGTCTATAACTCTCCTTTTTGGTGGGGTCTTTGTCTGGTTTTGGAATTACGGTGATGCTGGCCTCATAGAACAAATTTGGAAGCATTCCATCTCTTTCTATCTTTCCAAATAGCTTTAGTAGAATAGGTATGGTTTCTTCATTAAACATTTGATAGAATTCCCCTGGGAAGCCATCTGGCCGTGGTCTTTTGTGTCTTGGGAGGTTTTTGATGACTGCTTCAATTTCCTCCCTGGTTATTGGCCTGTCCAGGTTTTCTATTTCTTCCTGTTCCCATTTTGGTAATTTGTGGCTTTCCAGAAATGCATCCATTTCTTCTAATTCATTGGCGTATAGCTGTTCATAATATGTTTTTAAAATCATTTGTATTTCCTTGGTGTTGGTAGTGATCTCTCCTTTCTCATTCATGATTTTATTAATTTGAGTCTTCTCTCTCTTCTTCTTAATAAGGCTGGCTAATGGTTTATCTATCTTATTAATTCTTTCAAAGAACCAATTCCTGTTTTTTTTTTTTAATCTGTTCCACAGTTCTTCTGGTCTCTATTTCATTGAGTTCTGCTTGAATCTTTATTAACTCTCTTCTTCTGCTGGGTGTAGGATCTATTTGCTGTTTTTTTCTCTAGCTCCTTTAGTTGTAAGGTTAGCTTTTGTGTTTGAGTTCTTTCCAGTTTTTGGATGGATGCTTGTATTGTAATGTATTTCCCCCCCAGGACTGCTTTTGCTGTATCCCAAAGATTTTGAATGGTTGTATCTTCATTGTCATTGGTTTCCATTAATCTTTTTAATTCTTCCTTAATTTCCTGGTTGACCCTTTCATCTTTTAGCAAGATGATTCTTAACCTCCATGTGTTTGAAGTCCTTCCAAACTACTTTTTGTGATTTAGTTCTAATTTCAAGGCATTATGGTCTGATAATATGCAGAGGATGATCCCAATCTTTTGGTATCGGTTCAGACCCGATTTGTGACCCAGTTTGTGGTCTATTCTGGAGAAAGTTCCATGTGCACTTGAGAAGAATGTGTATTCAGCTGAGTTTGGATTTTAAAGTTCTGTAGAGATCTGTGAAAGCCATCTCGTCCAGTGTATCATTTAAAGCTCTCGTTTCTTTGAAGATGTTGTGCTTAGAAGACGTATGGAGTGTAGAAAGCGCTAGATTGAATTCACCAAGTATAATATAAGTGTCTTATTATCTAAGTATGTCTTAACTTTGGTTATTAATTGATGGATATATTTGGCAGCTCCCACATTCAGGGCATATATATTGATGATTGTTAAGTCCTCTTGTTGGATAGATCCTTGAAGTATGATATAGTGTCCCTCTTCATCTCTCACTACAGTCTTCAGGGTAAATTTTAGTTTATCTGATATAAGGAAGGCTACCCCTTCTTTCTTTTGAGGACCATTTGAATGGTAAATGGTTCTTCAACCTTTTATTTTCAGGCTGTAGGTGTCGTTCTAAAATGAACCTCTTGTAGACAGCATACAGATGGGTCCTGCTTTTTTATCCAGTCTGACACCCTGCACCTTTTGATGGGGTCTTTAAGCTCATTTACGTTCAGAGTTACTATTGAAAGATATGAGTTTAGTGTCATCATGATAACCTTTCAATCCCTGTTTTTGTGGATTGTTCCATTGGACTTCTTCTTAAAGGGGAATGTTGAGAGTCCTCCTGAAAATTTATTGCAGAGCTGGTTTTGAGGTCAAATATACTTTCACTTCCTGCCTGTCTTTGAAGCTCTTTATCTCTCCTTCCATTTTGAATGAGAGCCTTGCTGGATAAAGTATTCTTGGTTGCATGTTTTTCTCACTTAGGACCCTGAATATATCCTGCCAGCCCTTTCTGGCCTGCCAGGTCTCTGTGGAGAGGTCTGCTGTTACCCTAATACTCCTCCCCATAAAAGTCAGAGACTTTTGTCTCTTGATGCTTTAAGGATCTTCTCTTTATCTTTGGAATTTGCAAGCTTAACTATTAAATGTCGAGGTGTTGAGTGGATTTTATTGATTTTAGGGGGGGGAAATCTCTCTATTTCCTGGATCTGATTGCCTGTTTCCATTCCCAGATTAGGAAAGTTTTCAGCTATGATTTGTTCAAATACATATTCTGGCCCTCTGTCCCTTTCGGCGCCCTCGGGAACCCCAATTAAATGTGGGTTTTTTTTTCTTCCTCAAGCTGTCATTTATTTCCCTTAATCTATCCTCATGGTCTTTTAATTATTTGTCTCTTTTTTCCTCAGTTTCCCTCTTTGCCATTAACTTGTCTTCTATGTCACTCAGTCATTCTTCCACCTCGTTAACCCTCGTCGTTAGGACTTCTAGTTTGGATTGCATCTCATTCAATTGATTTTTAATTTCTGCCTGATTATATCTAAATTCTGCAGTCATGAAGTCTCTTGAGTCCTTTATGCTTTTTTCTAGAGCCACCAGTAGCTTTATAATAGTGCTTTTGAATTGGCTTTCTAACATTGAATTGTAATCCAAATTTTGTAACTCTGTTGGAGAGAGGACTGTTTCTGATTCTTTCTTTTGAGGTGAGGTTTTCCTTGTAGTCATTTTGCTCAGTGCAGAGTGGCCATAAACAAGTTGTATTGGGAAAAGGAGAAAAAGAGAGGAGAGAAAGAAGGAAAGAAAAGAGAAAAATAAAAAAGAAAAAAAGAAGAAAAATAGAAAAAAACAGAGAAGTAAAAGAGAAAGAGAAAGAAAAAGAGAGAAAGGAAAAAAGGGGTGGGAGAAGCAAACAAATAAAAAAAAAAAAACACGGGGGAGTATCCTCTAATTCTGTATACTATAGCCTCTTGACTTCCCCTGGAACTTTCCAGTCCTGCTTGCTCAATAATTTGTTTTTCCCCTCTCTGTTAGCTGGTCTTCTGGGGGAGGGGCCTGTTGTGCTGATTTTCAGGTGTTAGCACTTGTGGGAGCTACTCTGCCCCCTGCCTGGTGCAGGGCTCAGTGAGTAATGTTTATCCTGTTTATCTGGTGAGGCCACTGTGAGTCTCAGTGGGGGTTGTTTACCCCGTGAGGCCCCAGGAGGAACAACCCCCCAGTGGCGGCTGCCAGCTCTGGAGCCCTGGATTCAGCTCCTGCAGTAGCTACAGAGCTCTCCGTCTGCAGGGGCCTGGATGCTCTGGGGACAGGGCCACTTATCTGCTCAGCTTGGGGCAGGAGCGTCCTTGCTGTCCTGGGCCCTCCTGGCCTCTGCCTGTGCAGGGGGGGGGGGGATCCTGGGCTGTGTCCTCGGCGCCCTGTGCTCCCCAGCCTGGGCTGTTGGAATCGTGTTCCCGACTAGGCAACCCCCTCTCCGCAGAGCTTCCGCCTGAGCCCCTCCGAGCTGCTCCCGGGTCAAGTTGTGTGTGCGCTGCATCCCTTTAGGGACCTCGGCGCACTCTCCCTGGTCGCAGGTGTCTGTTAGTGTCCCAGGAAGCCTGAGGGCATCCCTGCCCCTCCTGGGTCCTGCTCTAACTCCCTGAGAGCCCCTTTCCGCCCGGGAAGATTGGTGCAGCTCCTGCTTCTCCGGAGCGGGGCTCTCCTGTCCTGGGGGCACTCGCCCAGGCCTTAGCCCGGCTCCTTGCGGGTCCCCTCCCCCTTGGATGCCTTTTGTTTCTTTATTTCTTTTTTCCCCGTCTTCCTACCTTGATAGAAGCGTGAACTCTTCTCCCTGTAGTATTCCAGCTGTTCTCTCTTTAAATCTCAGGTCAAATTCGTAGATTTTCAGGATGATTTGAAGGTTATCTAAGTAATTTGGTAGGGACAGGTGACTTGGGGTCACTACTCTTCTGCCATCTTGCCCCTCCTCCTTGTTTTTGTTTGTTTGTTTGTTTCCACAAGTCCATAATAATATTTCATATCAAATCATGTAGTTTGCCTTTTCTACTTATCAGGATAGCATAAGAATTCAAAGTTTTTATAAACTCTTTGCAATTATTTTAATTCCTATATGACAGCCCAATGTTAAACATTCCATCATTTATTTAAATCTCTCTAAATTTTATATTCATATTATTTTCACTTTTGCTATAATAAATCAACCTATGATTAAAGTGGAAATTTTCAGATCATGATATACTTGTAAATGACAGAGGATATATATATATCTTAAATATAAATATATGTATCATGTATATATCTGGCTATATATATATATATATAGCCAAAAAAAGGCAAGAGAGGAGAACATTAAGTCAGTTAAAAATCTATGTACAGAGAAAAAAATACAAATGGGAAAGCCACAGAAAATAGAAAACAAGTCATTAACAAAATTATAAGAAATACCTAACATGTGCACATTTGAACAGTAAAACAAGAAACAAGTTTAAATGAAACATAAACAAGAATATCTAATGCATACTGAATAAAAGAATTAAATAATTGAGTCCTTGACTGGTGTAGCAGAAAAATGAATAGTAAGATACTGAACTAAGAAAGGCTAAATCTTGATGGAATAATTATAGAAATAAAGAAGATAAATTTAAAAATGTAAGGACTTATTAAATGCAGTTTATGGCTATTTAAGAAACTGACTACTGTAGTCCTATTATCTATCTCATTTTCAAATGTACATCTTCAAGTGTTGAAAGAGCATAAAATGATCATATTTTGGAAGAATATGTATATTATTTCATATAACTTTTGTTTCTCCATCTGAAAAGTGTTTTTTTTAATTGATCACAAAACAAAGCTCTTAAAGTAATACTTATCTATACTAGGCGTGCTATTAATTATTGACAAAAATAATCCAACTTATGTTATACCACATACATCTTCAGAAAGAAAAGCCAAATGCTTTTGGATTTAAGATGGGTGGGTCAATCCGCTTTCAGCTCAGGTCATGATTCTAGGGTCCTGTGATCAAACCCTGTGTGGGGCTCTCCACTTACCAGGAAGTCTGCTTCTCTCTCTCACTCTCCCTTTGCTCTCTCTCTCTCTGTCAAATAAAAAAAACATAAATCTTTAAATAAAGAAAGTAAATATTTCAGTTTTTATACCTCACATCTGAATAAGTGATCTCAAAAATATATTTTTTGATTTAATTATTTTCATATTTATTCTACTGTGAACAAAATATATACTAGTGTTATGGTAGGGCTAGACTATCAAGAAAAGTGAATATTAGTAAAATTGTGTTTTAGTAATGTCAGTGAGAGAGAGAACACTAACTCAAAACTTTTGAAAAGAAGACCTATTTTAGGGGCACCTGGGTGGCTCAGTGGTTGAGCATCTGCCTTTGGCTCAGATCATGATCCCAGGATCCTGGGATAGAGTCCCATATCAGGCTCCACACAGGGAGCTTGCTTCTCCCTCTGCCTGTGTCTCTGCCTCTCTCTGCGTGTCTCTCATGAATAAATAAATAAAATCTTTTTAAAAAGACCTATTTTACATACCAAGGATTAGTATCAAGGATGGAATGGATAAAGTGTTTATAAAAGGCTTCTTTATTTTTTTTCTTCTCTACCCCAAAATCATTATGTTATGGCAGATGCATCTTTTTGAATTAAAGTATAATTAACATTCAGTGCTATATTATTTTCAGGTGTACAATATAATGATTTAAGAATTCTATCCATCAAGAATAAGTGTACTTTTAGTCCTTTCTATCTATTTCATCCATTTCCCTTCTCACCTCCCCTCTGGCAACTATCAGTTTTCTTTCTGTATTTAAGAGACTAATTTTTTGCTTGCCTCCTTTTTTTGTTCATTATTTTTAATATTCCATGTGTGAGTAAAATCATATGTATTTGTATTTCTCTGTATATGTATATATATATTTCTCTGTGTGTATATATATATATATACATACTTCTCGATAGATGGTAGACAGATAGATAGATAGATAGATAGATAGACAGACAGACACACAATAGGTGAATTTTGGATCAGCTGTAAGCTCCTTTTGAAAGGTGTCTTTCTAGAGCTGGGATTAGCACAGAGGAAAGAATGTTAATGCAGGAAGTTTAGGGCTGGCTCTGCCTCTGATAGAGTTTTCAGGACAGGTGGGTAAAGGTGATCATATGGCTCATCTCTGGTTAATCCCAGTTTGAAAAAAATAGGAATGCAAAATGGTGTACAGAAGAGAAACAAATAGAAACAAATCCCAAAAACACTCTTCTCTACCTTTTATTATAGATATTTTATGTCTTGCTCAATTGTCAAATCAAAGAAATCTCTAATTCTTATTTAAGTCAAATTCTGCTATGGTATTCTTTTATAGCATGATGTATCTCTTACTTTTAGCACTTATCTCGTTTGTTAATTTGCATGTAGTAGTAGTAGTAGTAGTAGTAGTAGTAGTAGTAGTAGTAGTGGTGGTAGTAGTAGTAGTTCGATTCTTATTTATCTCCCCTATTAGCTTGCAAGCTTCATGAGGACAGGGGTCTTGCCTTTCTCTTTCTTCCTCCCCACGATTATTTTTTCTTCTTTCTTATCTACCTATTTTTCTTTTTTTCTTCCCTTTCCTCCTCTAGTTCTTCTTTCTTATTCTGTTTTCCTTTGAATGCACTTAGCACAGTGCTTGTTTCTTACCAGGCAGACAATGATATTTTTTTAATGAATAAATGCTTGTGAGCTATATTTGGGCTTCTTCTATTATATCTTTAGAAATTTATCAGGGTGGTAATCATAAGGAATTATAAAAAACAACATAAGGAGCAGGAATACCTACAATAATCATCTAGGTTAAGTGATCTCATAGATGGTTTATAGGTAGTTCTGTGATTATACCTATCAGTGATCTGTCAGCCTGATGGATGGTAATCACTAGATTTTCTTTTCTTTTCTCTTGTTTTGGTTTGTTTTTTTCTTTTTGTTTTTGTTTTGCAAAGTAGTTCCAGGTTCATGTTTTTTTGAAATGAAGAATAAAGAGCACAACAATTTCATTTAAACTGGAAATCTGATTTCCATTTCTGTCAGTCAGAACCACATTTTGAATTCTAATGCAAATATTATCTGACATAAAAGTGTAAATACAATACTTCAGGAAATAAAGGTGGATCTAGAATCTTTTTGCACATATCATAGGTATATGGTTGGTATAGTCTTACCATAAGTCAAAGGCACTTATGAGAAAAATATAAAACTATGGAGAATTCCTAAATTCCTTTTCCTCCTTTGATGAATAAAATTATATTCTGTACTAGCTCTGGATATTTTATCTCCTGCCCAGGACAAATTCACCTTTTGGTGGAAATTCCTAGTTATTTTCCAAAAAGTTTTTTTTTTTTCTCACAGGAAAAGGACAAGCCATTCTTTATCATCCTCAGTGATAATCAGGATTTTTTTTCCTTTGAAAGAAACCTTTGCTGAGAAAACAAGATAGCCTGGGGGAAAAAAAAGAACAAATTTCTGAGAAAACAATAGTAGGGAGAAGAGGTTTTGAACTTCTATGTGAGGAACTAAATCAGTATAAGGTCAAATAAAAATGGGGAATATTTTCCTCCTGCCAACTAATGAATAAAAGCGAATATAACCTTTGTTCCTTTGCCCTCATAACTTTCTTTAACTTGAGAAAAAAATATGTATCATATGTTCAAGGCATTCATTATATTTATCTATGTAATTTTCATTGCTATCTTCATAACATTGATGGAGGAGAGGTACTTTCTTGTCTCATGGAGTCAAAGAATGAATATTACAGACAAAGGAGAGTAAAAAGATAGAAATTTATTAAGCAAAGATACAGAGAAAGCTCTCAGAAGTGAGACATGTCCCAACAGAGTTGCCACTAGGGGCTTGTAAGGTTGGTCTTTTATTGAAAGCCAACCTGGGAACCTAAATCCTTTTAACATATCTATTGATATCAGCTCTGTGTAAGGACTAGTCATAACATCTTTAATGGCTTTCTTCCTTTTTAGAGTCCAGTAATTCTTTGTTGGTCACAAGTAGCTATTATAACAAGACCCCACCTCTGAAACCTGAGAACAGGATGATCTGATTTATCTCTGGTTTCCTTTCATCTCCACATTTTGGGGATTTTTGTGAGCCTGATTTCCTGGGCTCCTACCTAGCTCTGCCTGTCCCTTACTCAATATGAGTATGTTTACTTCACAATTAAGTTTGGGTTTATCTTTCATTTTATCCTTTATTAAGTTGAATATCTAGGATTAGTTACAGGTATCTAGATTTTCAGAACAATATAAAATTTTGTGATACAAGTAGATTATTTTATGACCTCATAAGAACTTAATTATATGTGGTGTCATCCTTGCCTAATGAAGTATCATTTAAGATGTAAACACAAATGCTGTAAAGCAGAAGAAACATATATGAAATGCCTCTATTAATTTAAAATAGTAAGCTTTATTTTTATAGGTCATGTTCATATTTTATTAAATTAAAACAAACTTCAAAACATATTTTTAGCTAATTTTACTTTCCTTCCAATGGTCTGTGATACATGGAAACTTTCTCAAACTCACATAGTTTCATGATCCTCTTCCTTAGTTCATGTTCCCATATGGATTTTAACTGCTTCCCATTGGAGTCTCACAGAGTCCAGCTTTGCCCTCTGTATCTATTTGATACAGTAATCAATGTTGTAAAGAACTAAAGGGGAAGAGAGAAAAGAGAGGTAAGTGGCAGTGTATTCAATACAGCTCTAAATCTCCCTAATTTTCCTTAAATCAGCAATCTAGCTATCAAATGACATAGCACAGCTTCAAATGTATCTTGTCAAGTGCAGAGAATTAATTATACTTAAAATATCTTCATTAATCAAAAGGTTTTTGCCTTCCTACCAACTCTACTGTTAAATACCAGTAAAGACGTCTCTTTTAGAGGCATTTAGTTATCAGCTAGCAGGATGGGGCTCTGAAGGTATATCCAAAGTGGACTAGTATCTGACCTGTTCATTGAAACTAACCTACAAATCTGCATCTCTTATACCATAATTCTGCCTGTGTGGCCTGGACACTGCTATGACAGGCAAGAAAGCCCTAGGCAAATTATTCTGACATTTTACATGATTATCAGGAACTAAAGTGATCATGCCCCATCTGAAATTGGGTCTATGGATCTAATAAAAGGTGGTTTATGTGGAGGCTGAGAAAATTAAGGCCATTCCACCTTAAGTTCAGCGTTAGCACAAGTACAGCCATCCCAGGCCCCTGTGAATAAGAGCTGAAATTTACATTACTTCAGTTACAGGAAGAAAACAGCTTACAGCTTAACGTCCTAGAAAGCCCCATATTAGAATGAGAACAGAGCTCAACCCCTTGGCAGAAAGTCCCATATCAGAATGAGAAAAGAGCTCAATGACCTTGAAAGCCCCATATCAGAATGTAAACAGAATTTGAGAAATTCCTCCACCCCTTCTGGAGGTCTCCTAGACCAGCCCATAAAACTAAGCTGTAACCCACCTTGGGGTACAAGTCCCTGCTCTGCTGTGTGCTGTGTCGGGTATACTTGGACCCAAGCTCCAGCTTGTAAATAAACCCTCGTGCGTTTGCATCAGTGTCGGCTCCTTGGTGATTTCTTGGATTCGTAATCTTAGGCACAACAGTTTAGTCTACATCAAGGACATTTAATTAGTACACAAACATGTTCTTTCTTTCTTTCTTTCTTTCTTTCTTTCTTTCTTTCTTTCTTTCTTTCTTTCTTCTTTCTTTCTTTCTTCTTTCTTCTCTTCTTCTTCTTTCTTCTTCTTCTTCTTCTTCTTCTTCTTCTTCTTCTTCTTCTTCTTCTTCTTCTTCTTCTTTCTTCACAATGTGGTGACAGTCATTTCAAATATTCTATCTTGGATAATTCAAAACAATAGATCTTACCAGTAACATTTTTTCTCTTAATCTACATAAAACACATTCAGTGAACATATAATAATTGTCACATATTACTCCATGCCTGTGATACTGTATTTGATTTTTAGCAATCACAAAAGACATTTCATAGCTTCAACTCTACTCCTGGTTTTATAAATAATGTTCTCATACAGAGAGCTAAGTAATTAATTCTTCCAGGAATTATCAGAGTGTTTTTTTAACTTTATTTTATTAGAGAGAGAGAGAGACAGGGGGATTAAGAAGGACAGAGGAGCGGAGAGAGAGAATCCTATGGGGGCTTCATGCCCAACAAGGAGCTGGGTGCATGTCTTGATCCCACAACCCTGAGATTATAACCTGAGCCAAAATCAAGAATCAGAAGCTTAATTAACTGGAGAACCCAGGTTCCCCAGGAATTAATCAGTTTTAAGAGCAGTTTTTACTGAGTGCCTGCCATGAGTGGTAGTGAGTTAGGGACAAATGAGGCTGGGCAGGGCTAAGTAGGGGGCCACAGAAGCAGGCTCACAAAAATCCCAAAAATGTTTAGGTGTAAGGAAACCAGAGATAAAGGAACAAGCCAGACCACCCCACCCTAGGTGTGGGCAAGGAGGGAATATTTTTTTTAATTTTTTTATTGAGTTCAATTTGCCAACATATAGCATAACACCCAGTGCTCATCCACCAAGTGCCTCGCTCAGTGCCCATCACACAGTCACCCTAACCCCCCGCCCACCTCCTATTCCACTACCCCTTGTTCATTTCCCAGAGTTAAGTGTCTCTAATGTTTTGTCACCCTCACTGATATTTTCACTCATTTTCTCTCCATTCCTTTTATTCCCTTTTACTAATTTTTATAATCCCCAAATGAATGAGACCATATACTGTTTGTCACTTTTTCAATTGACTTATTACAGTCAGCATAATAACCTCCAGTTCCATCCCCATGGAACAAAAGGGTGGGTATTTGTCGTTTCTAATAGCTGAGTAATATTCCATTGTAAACATAGGCCACATCTTCTTCATCCATTCACCTTTCGATGGACACCAAGGATCCATCCACACTTTGGCTATTATGGACATTACTGCTATAAACATGGGGGTGCAAGTGTCCCGGCATTTCACTGCATTTGTATCTCTGAGGTAAATCCTCAGCAGTACAATTGCTGGGTCGTAGGGCAGGTCTATTTTAAACTCTTTGAGGAACCTCCACACAGTTTTCCAGAGTGGTTGCACCAGTTCACATTCTCACCAACAGTGCAAGAGGGTTCCCCTTTCTCCACATCCTCTCCAACATTTGTTGTTTCCTGCCTTGTTAATTTTCCCCATTCTCACTGGTGTGAGGTGGTATCTCATTGTGGTTTTGATTTGTAGTTCCCTGATGGCTAATGATGCAGAGCATTTTCTCATGTGCTTGTTGGCCACGTCTATGTCTTCCTCTGTGAGATTTCTGTTCATGTCTTTTGCCTATTTAATGATTGGATTGTTTGTTTCTTTGCTGTTTGGTTTAATAAGTTCTTTAAAGATCTTGGATATTAGCCCTTTATCTGATACATCATTTGCAAATATTTTCTCCCATTCTGTAGATTGTCTTTTAGTTCTGTTGACTGTATCCTTCGCTGTGCAAAAGCTTCTTATCTTGATGAAGTCCCAATAGTTCAGTTTTGATTCTGTTTCTCTTGCCTTCATGGATGTATCTTGCAAGAAGTTGCTGTGGCCAAGTTCAAAAAGGGTGTTGCCTGTGTTCTCCCCTAGGATTTTGATGGAATCTTGTCTCACATTGAGATCTTTCATCCATTTTGAGTTTATCTTTGTGTATGGTGCAAGAGAGTGGTCTAGTTTTATTCTTCTGCATGTGGATGTCCAATTTTGCCAGCAACATTTATTGAAGAGACTGTCTTTTTTTCCAGTGGATAATCTTTCCTCCTTTGTCGAATATTAGTTGACCATAAAGTTCAGGGTCCACTTCTGGGTTCTCTATTCTGTTCCATTGATCTATGGGTCTGTATTTGTGCCAATATCATAT
The DNA here is from genome assembly GCF_905146905.1 of Nyctereutes procyonoides. Lineage (NCBI taxonomy): Eukaryota > Metazoa > Chordata > Mammalia > Carnivora > Canidae > Nyctereutes > Nyctereutes procyonoides. Next base: position 70,829,760 of record NW_026575125.1, read on the forward strand.
TTTCTTGATGAGCACAGCTTTGTAGTACAACCTGAAATCTGGCATTGTGATGCCCCCAGCTACAGTTTTCTTTTTTAATATTCCCTTGGCTATTCGGGGTCTTTTCTGGTTCCACACAAATCTTAAGATGATTTGTTCCAACTCTCTGAAGAAAGTCCATGGTATTTTGATAGGGATTGCATTAAACGTGTAAATTGCCCTGGGTAACATTGACATTTTCACAATATTAATTCTGCCAATCCATGAGCATGGAATATTTTTCCATCTCTTTGTGTCTTCCTCAATGTCTTTCAGAAGTGTTCTGTAGTTTTTAGGGTATAGATCCTTTACCTCTTTGGTTAGGTTTATTCCTAGGTATCTATGCTTTTGGGTGCAATTGTAAATAAGATTGACGCCTTAATTTCTCTTTCTTCAGTCTCATTGGTAGTGTATAGAAATGCCACTGACTTCTGGGCATTGATTTTGTATCCTGCCACGCTACCAAATTGCTGTATGAGTTCTAGCAATCTTGAGGTGGAGTCTTTTGAGTTTTCTATGTAGAGTATCATGTCATCTGCAAAGAGGGAGAGTTTGACTTCTTCTTTGCCAGTTTGAATGCATTTTATTTCTTTTTTGTTGCCTGATTGCTGAGGCTAGGACTTCTAGTGCTATGTTGAATAGCAGTGGTGAGAGTGCACATCCTTGTCTTGTTCCTGATCTTAGGGGAAAGGCTCCCAGTGCTTCTCCATTGAGAATGATATTTGCTGTGGGCTTTTAGTAGATGGCTTTTAAGATGCTGAGGAATGTTCCCTCTCTCGCTACACTCTGAGGAGTTTTGATCAGGAATGGATGCTGTAGTTTGTAAAATGCTTTCTCTGCATCTATTGAGAGGATCCTATGGTTCTTGGTTTCTCTCTTGCTGATATGATCAGTCACATTGATTGCTTAACAAGTGTTAAACCAGCCTTGCATCCCAGGGATAAATCCCACTTGGTCATGGTGGATAATCTTTTTTTTTTTTTTATAAATTAATTTTTATTGGTGTTCAATTTACCAACATACAGAATAACACCCAGTGCTCATCCCGTCAAGTGTCCCCCTCCGTGCCCGTCACCCATTCACCCCCACCCCCCGCCCTCCTCCCCTTCCACCACCCCTAGTTCGTTTCCCAGAGTTAGGAGTCTTTATGTTCTGTGTCCCTTTCTGATATCTCCCACACATTTCTTCTCCCTTCCCTTATATTCCCCTTCACTATTATTCATATTCCCCAAATGAGTGAGAACATACACTGTTTGTCCTTCTCCGATTGACTTACTTCACTTCACTCAGCATAATACCCTCGGATAATCTTTATGTATTGTTGGATCGTATTGGCTAGTATCTTGTTGAGAATTTTTGCATCCATGTTCATCAAGGATATTGGTCTATAATTCTCCTTTTTCGTGGGATCTTTGTCTGGTTTTGGAGTTAAGATGATGCTGGCGTCATAAACGAGTTTGGAATATTTCATCACTTTTTTATCTTTCAGAACAGCTTTAGCAGAATAGGTATTATTTCTTTTTTTTAAAAAAAGATTTTGTTTATTTATTCATGAGAGACAGAGAGAGAGAAAGAGAGATAGAGATGAGAGAGAGAGAGAGAGAGAGAGAGAGAGAGACCGGCAGAGGGAGAAGCAGGCTCCATGTAGGGAGCCTGGTGTGGCACCGGATCCCAGGCCTTTGGGATCAGGCCCTGGGCTGCTGGTGGCACTAAACCTCTGAGCCACCTAGGCTGCTTGGTATTGTTTCTTCTTTAAACGTTTGGTAGATTTCACCTGGGAAGTCATCTGGCCCTTGACTTTTCTGTCTTGGGAGGTTTTGATGACTGCTTCAATATCCTCCCTGGTTATTGGCCTGTTAAGGTTTTCTATTTCTTCCTGTTCCAGGTTTGGTAGTTTTTGGTTGTCCAGAAATGTGTCCATTTCTTCTAGAGTCCCTAACTTATTGGCATATAGCTGCTCATAATATGTTTTTAAAATCGCTTGTATTTCCTTGGTATTTTTTGTGATCTCTCCTTTTTCATTCATGATTTTATTAATATGAGTCTTTTCTCTTTTGTTTTTAATAAGGCTAGCTAATGGTTTTTCTATCTTATTAATTTTTTCAAGGTACTAACTCCTGGTTCTCTTGATCTGTTCTACAGTTCTTCTGGTCTATATTTCATTGAGTTCTGCTCAAACTGCTCTGTTCTGTTTGGTGTAGGTTTTATTTGCGGCTCTTTCTCTAGTTTCTTAAGGTGCAAGGTTAGCTGTGTAATTTGAGTTTTTTCCAATTTTTGAGGGATGCTTGTATTGTGATGTATTTCCCTCTCAGGACTGCTTTTGCTGTATCCCAAAGATTTTGAATGGTTGTATCTTCATTCTCATTACTTTCCATGAATCTTTTTAATTCTCTAATTTCCTGGTTGATCTTTTCATCTTTTGGCAGGATGCTCTTTAACCCCCACATGTTTGAATTTCTTCCAAATTTCTTCTTCTTCTTGAGTTCAAGTTTCAAAGCATTATTGTTTGAGAATATGCAAGAGACAATATCCATCTTTTGGTAGTGGTTGGGACCTGATTTGTCACCCAATATGTGGTCTATTCTGGAGAAAGTTCCATGTGCACTTGAGAAAATTGTGTATTCAGTTGCGTTTGGATATAAAGTTCTGTAAATATTTGTGAAATCCATCTGGTACAGTGTATCATTTAAAGCTCTTGTTTCTTTGGAGGTACTGTGCTTAGAATATCTGTCATTTGCAGAAAGTGCACTGATGAAGTCTCCCATTATTAGTTTATTATTATCTAAGTATGTCTTTACATTGGTTAATAATTGATTGATATACTTGGCAGTTCCCACATAAGGGGCATAAATATTCATGATTGTTAGGTCTTCTTGTTGGATAGATCCTTTAAGTAGGATATAGTGTCCCTCTTCATCTTTTACTACAGTGTTTGGGATAAACTTTAATTTATCTGATATGAGGATGGCTACCACTGCTTTCTTTTGAGGACCATTTGAATGGTAAATGGTTCTCCAACCTTTGATTTTCAGGCTGTTGGAGTACTTAAGTCTAAAATAAGTTTCTTGTAGACGGTAAATAGATGCCTCTTGGTTTTTTATCCAGTCTGAAACCCTGCGCCTTTTGATGGGATCATTAAGTCCATTCACATTCAGAGTTAATTTTGAAAGATATGAATTTTGTGTCATCATATTACCTATTTCATCCCTGTTTTGTGGATTATTTCTTTGGGCTTCCTCTTTCTTTACAGGTTCCTCCTTAATATTTCTTTTAGAGCTGGTTTGGTGGTCACATATTCTTCAGTTTCTGCCTATCTTGGAAGCTCTTTATCTCTCCTATTCTGAATGAGAGCCTTGGTGGATAAAGTATTCTTGGCTGCATGTTCTCATTTAGGACCCTGAATATATCCTGCTAGCCCTTTCAGGCCTGCCAGGTCTCTGTGGAGAGTTCTGCTGTTAATCTAGTATTTCTGCACTTATTAGTTAGGGATCTCTTGTGTCTTGCTGCTTTAAGGATTTTCTCTTTATCTTTGTAATTTCCAAGTTTCACTATTAGATGTCAAGGTATTGAACGGTTTATATTGATTTGGGGGGGGGGGGATCTGTCTATCTCCTGGATCTGAATGCCTGTTTCCCTCCCCAAATTAGGGAAGTGCTCAGTTATGATTTGTTCAAATATGCTTTGTGGTCCTCTCTCCCTCTCTGTGCCCTCTGGAACCCCAATTAAACATAGATTTTTTTCCTTCTGAGGCTGTCATTTATTTCCCTTCACCTATCCTTATAGTCTTTTAATTGTTTTTCTCTTTTTTCCTCAGCTTCCTTCCTTGCCATCACCTTGTCTTCTATGTCACTCACTCTTTTTCTAACTCATTAAGCCTTGTCATTAGGGCCGCCCATTTTGATTACATCTCATTTAATTAATTTTTTATTTTGGCCTGATTATATCGAAAGTCTGCAGTCATGAAATGTCTTGAATCCTTTATGTTTTTTTTTCTAGAGCCACCAGTAGCTTTATAATTGTGCTTCTGAATTGGCTTTCTGACATTGAATTGTAATCCAAATTCTGTAACTCTGTGAAAGAGAGTACTCTTTCTCATTCTTTCTTTTGTGGTGAGTTCTTCTTTCTATACATTTTGCTTAATGCAGAGTGGCTAAACAATTTGTACTGGGAAAAAGAAGAAAAAAAATAGAAAAAAAGAAAAAGAATAAAAAAGCAGGGGTAACCTCTGTTTCTATATACTGTAAATCCCTCGACTTTCCCTGGAGCTTTCTTTCCAGTGCTGCTTGGTCAAGAACTTGCTCTTCCCCTTTTCTTTCAGCTGGTCTTCTGGGGAAGGTACCTGTTCTGCTGATTCTAGATGTGTGCACCTGGAGGATCTGCCCCATCCCCTACCAGGTGCATGACTGGGAGCTGTGATGCCCTTGTTCTCCAGAAGCCCCGCTGCATCCCAGGCACTGGGTGACACCAGGAGGAGCAATACTACTGGCAGTGGTCAGCTTTCCAACTCTGGAGTCAGTTTCTGCAGTAACTACCACAGTCTCCCAGTCCACACTGGCCTAGATCCTCTGGGGTGGGGGCACTGATCTGCACAGCTTGGGGCCCCCGGGCACCAGGAACATCCTTACTGTCTTGTGCCCTTCCACCTTGCCTGTCCTGGGGGGAGTGCAGGATCCTGGGCTGTGTCCCCTGTTGCCCTGGGATCCAGGGCGTGTGCTACTGGAATCACGCCCCCAGGACCAGGGCTCTTGAAGGCAGCAGGGCGCAGCCCCCTCCACCTGAAGCTCCCGCCTGAGCTTCTCCTGTGACCACACTGGGTGCACTCCAGCCCTTTATGGAGCTTGGCCCACAGTCTACGGTGTGCTCTCCCCCGGGGTACACTTCCTCTATTAATGACTCCAGGAAACTGGAGGCTGCACTGCCCCTCCTGCAATCCTGCCTGAGTTCCCTGTGAGTGCCTTTCGGTCATGGAAGAATCTGGCGCAGATTTTTAAATTTCCTGCTTCTCTGGGACTCAGCTTTACTCTACCTTGAGCTTTCACCTCCTGGCCTTAGCCAGGCTCCTCTTGGAGGCCCCTCCCCCACTTGCTTCTTATTTATTTATTTATTTATTTATTTATTTATTTATTTTCCAGCTTCCTACCTTGTTAGAAGTGCAAACACTTCTCTCTGTAGTGTTCCAGCTGTTCTCTCTTTAAATCTCAGGTCGAATTCATAGGTGTTCAGGTTGATTTGAGAGGTATCTAGTTAAGTTGGTTGGGACAGGTGACTTGGGTACCCTACTCCTCTGCCATTTTGCCCTCCCCTCACTCTCCTTCAGTTAAATTGACTGTTATCTCTCTTTGCCTTTTGTGAGCAATGTTTTATCCCTATCATGTTAGGGAGCCCATTTATAGCTGCTTTTGTCTTGAGTTCAGTCAGATCAGGTGCTTATCAGGGATGTAGTAGCACCAAACTGCAGGACACTTTCTGTTTGTTGTCCCCTGAGAAGCTTTCTTGGTGTGCAGGACATCTTGATAGATATGTATTTATTGCCATTTAAGCAAGGTAACAGGATGAAATTTCCCAAGGGGCTTTATTGGCTCCATAACATCAACCTTTGTTCCTTAAAACTGTCTAGTCATATCTGAGTCTATGCAGATCCTTCTCAGATGACATTCAAGTCAACCCCTTACAAATTAACAAGTGTTTCCAATTTTGTCTTGATATAAAGAGAACAGTCTCTTACTGAACCTATGCAAGTAAACATATTGCCATACAAAAATATAAGAATATTTATGGGGAGTTTCTGAATTCTGGAGCATTCAAGTAGGGAGAAATGATAAATGTTTCAATTTTTTCACAAAGGTATATTTTATCAAATTGATGTTATGTTAGTTAAGAGAAAATTTTCTTAAAACTAGAAAATTTTTTTAATGCATCAGCAATATTTCAATCAAAATATCATAGTAATTATAATTATCTTCTTCAATTTAGTCAATCCCATGTTATTAATTCTCATCCTTCTTGAATCCAGATTTTCTACTACTTCAGGAAATTTTTCCCTTGTTATCTTAAGGTTATCAAAACCCTTTACTCAGATTTTTTTTTTATAAGTCTCACTAAAGATGAAGTACCTTTTCAGGAAACATTTATAAGGGGATCTTAGTAAAAGTATAACTGTTTGTAAATGATAAAAGACTTAAAATTGACATTATTTTGTTCATTATAACGATGATAGATAAAAGTTCATTATAATGCAATTGACAAAAATTTTGGTTATTTTTGTGATGTACAACACTTCAAGAGGGACACTTCTGTGGCTCAGTGGTTGAGCATCTGCCTTTGGCTCAGGTCGTGATCTCTGGGTGCTGGGATTGAGTCCTGCATTAGGCTCCCTGCAGGGAGTCTGCTTCTTTCTCCCTATGCCTATGTCTCTGCCTCTCTATGTCTCTCATGAATAAATTAATAAAATCTTAAAAATAAAAACACTTGAAGACAATAATATACCAGGACATCAGATTTGTAGGAGTTTCTTTTTTTTAAGATTTTATTTATTCACTCATGACAGACAGAGAGAGAGGCAGAGACGCAAGCAGAGAGAGAAGCAGGCTCCATGCAGGGAGCCCAATGTGGGACTTGATCCCACGACTCCAGGATCACACCCTGGGCTGAAGGCAGGTGCTAAACCACTGAGCCACCCAGGGATCCCTGTAGGAGTTTCATATAATTTTATAACACTTGTTTTAATAACATATCTCTATACATATAATCAAAGAGGGTTTAATATCACTTATTTGACAATGCTTTTCATGTAATTTAACATATCAACTAAGCTTATTACTTTATTTCTCACAAGTTTTTGTCTCTTGAAATGTTCCAGGATTTTATTGAAAAATTTCAGTTATATTATGGTCAAAGATTTCATTTTTAATATTTTATTTGGGGTAATATGTCAAAAAAAACATCAAACAGTTTAAACATTGATTAAATAGGATTAGAATATTATGAAACAATTTTTAACTATCCATTTAACCAAACTTATAAAAAAAAGGAAAATACAGAAAGTTATGTCATTTTGTGTACAATTTAGTTCTTTTAATACTAAGAGTCAGTTTTCTTAAGCAATCAAAGACCTGATAAACAGCAAACTATTTTGGCAAACAGAATCCTAGTTTTTGTTTGTTTGTTTGTTTGCTTATAGGCAGATAAAGGGTAAAGAAAAACTTTTGTTTACAATTTCTTATGAAGACCAGAGCAATAGTTTAAGAAAATTTTGCACCCTTAACAGAGAGAAAATGAAGACTTTGCACTAGTATGCTTTGATATTAAAACTCATTTACTTATTTAAACTTAACCTAATCTTAGCCAGTATTGACTGCACATGAAATTTCTTTTCAAAGATTCTTTCCTTAGAAATCTATAACTTTCTTTTTTATTGAATTCGGATTTTGTCTAAAATTTTCCCTCTTTAAATAACCAACCTTACTTTAGAACCAAATTATTTTCTTTTTTCTTAGCAAAAATATACTCTCATCTTTCATACCTTTCTTACCAAAAACATGTATCTTAGTTTCCTCACATATAGATTTTACTTCCAGTAGTCTTAATTACATTTATTAGAATTTGTAATGCTTAGAAATTTTAATTTTTAGTGAAAAGTAAATAGTAAGCATTTTGAACTCTTATACCAGAATTATTTAGATTGGCAAACTATGAATATATTTCACAATTTTTAGAAACATGTATATATTTTTTCATAATATAATTTTAATAAAACATAAAATATATTTACTAAGAGACCCAAATTTATCTTTGGTTTCTGTATAATAAGATAAAAGTAGATAAACTGTATTCATTACTTGATGTTTCATTATTTTATTTTATTTGAAATTGATCTAGATTATCAATGAATTTAACTTTACTCATCATTCAATTTATCAACATTTTAAAATCTTAGGTTACCAGAGATTTTGGTAGCTATAAAAGTTTACATACAAATATTTTTATTTTCTTTATATCTTTACTTTGTTTTTAACAGCTATGCTTAAACTACCCACAAAAACATGAGGTGCTAGACCAAGTCAATCATTTTTCTGTTTTTTTTCTTTCTGACAAATTTTGCAATAGGAATATCATGAAATCATTTGACTTTTAGTAAACACAAGCAGAATAAAATATATTTAACGTTGATAACTCTAAGGACATGTCTATTTTAAGTAAGCCAACAAACATAAATTAGTTTTTCATATAATATATTTTCCCAAGTCACATGAACTTGAAAAAACATTTGAGTTAAGTCCTAACTTTCTGAGTTTTAGAATGGAAAATCCTTAAAAGTGCTTGCTTTTAAACCAACTAAATAGAACTCTTTTGCATATTAATTTTAGCAATATGATCCTGAGGTAGAGAAAATATTTTACATTTACATTATACATGCATACACACACACAAAGTATACATAAAATTTTAATTTTATTTCTGTTAGTATTTGTAGAGAGGACATTATAGGACCAATTTTTAAATACTTCCATGTATTTATCTATCTATCTACTATCTATTTATCTAGCTATCTATTTTTATGAAAAACTTTTTCTTAAAGTTTGCATACCAAAAAATAGTTTTTAAATCTTAGAGAAGATGAGGGTAGGAAATTTATATCAAATGCAGAAAGAGAGTAAGTTTTTTCCAAGGTGAATGTTTGGAACATATCTGCTTATTAAAAAGAGGTCCTAGAGTTTGCATAAAAGCCTTTTCTGCAGTTTGTATTTTAAAAAGGCTTCTTTCCTCCCCCCCTTTTTTCCCTTTCAGTCTCAGGCAACTGTGGGCTATGTTTACATTTCAAAGACATAAGATTTATAATTTCAAGGGACAGAAAAAAAATACCCTTTTATAAAAGTACAAAATAATTTTGTCCCAACATCCTGATTTTTAAAAAAATATCCACAAGCATTTCGAGAGTAATATGCAAAGTTTGGTAAAGATAGGTGAACTTCAACTTGCTTCTAGAGTTGTATTTCTGGTTTTGCAGAGGTTGGCAAAATAAAGACAATTGATCCTAACTATTCAAAGAACTAGAGTACAACCTGAATATCAAGGGACTCACCCATCTTTCTAACTAAATTTACTACTTTATATCAGGGAGAATTTTAACTAAAATGGGAACCAAAAGACATGTCTTTACAAAGTTTATATGAAGCATTTTAACAAAATATTTTTTTTCTGGGTGTATAATTTATCCTTGGCTTCTACTAGCTGCTGAATATTGGCCTTTTGTAGATCATTCCTAGAACAGTGTAGGAGAAATTTTGGTCATCTATTTCCTCAGAAGAGAAGGCTGTGAATATATCCAAATAATCTTTTGAATGTAGATGTAAAAGGGTTTTGATGTCCAGGGACAAAATGTGTGTGTGTGTGTGTGTGTGTGTGTGTGTGTGTGTGTGTGTGTTGGGGCTCTAGGATACTCTTGCAAAGGACAATATATAAGATTGCCTGAGAGTAGACAGAGCCTGATTACAGAGCCCTGGAAGGTAAGAGCAAAGTGAGCCTAGTTACCAGTCTTGTGTGCTTTTGTTAAATTCATTTTCTGGCTTTCAGCATTCACATGAACAATTTATATATATTGAACCTAGGGATTAGGCCAGAATGATCTCTAAATATTGTAGGGAAAGGGAAGTTAAAACAAGCACATAGGCCAGATTTTAAGAAGAGGAATTTACATTGAATGGGGCATTTCTTGTTGTTTTAAGTCTAACTTCCTTTATCTTTTCAAGGAAGTCCCTAGAGCTAACCATTATACTAATAAGACAATTACTAACAAGAAAATTGAGAGCTCTTTATTATGTATGTTTGTGTGTCTGTCTGTGTCTTTGTGTGTCTGTGGGTCTGTGGGTCTGTGTGTGAGTGTGTGTGTTAGCATAGCCAATTTAAAGGATCCATCATCTGGACATTGACAAGTAAGGTCTCTTAATAGTGACTCAAACCAATAAGGCTTTTAGGTGTTTAACCAAAGACTCAGGGGGCATCATGAGGGGGTGTAGAAGATATAGTCCCTATGCTCCAAATATTTACTACCAAAATGAGTCTAAGAAAGCAAAGGCCTTTGTTTCACAGGCAGCAAGGATGGTATAGTGAAAATGGTGTCTTTGGTCTCCCATGAAATGCCTCATGTGAACTGGACAGGTTCTTCTGTGATGGGACTTTACAGCACTAACAAGTAACAAAGGTTGTTATGGACTGGGATCTCTCATGACAAACACTCCTGAGAGCTGGCGCAGCAGAAAGGAAGGAGAGAAACTTGGATTCCCAGTCTCTTTGACTAGCTACCAAGGTACACCCTGGTAAGTGCACTTTCCAGATGGTAGACACCAAAGAGAATATTCTTACTGGTCACAAAGCCAAGTTCTTAAGACATAGAATAAGACAAAAGAAAAACTCTAAAAATTTTATCAAAGCTTTGGATCTTTTAGAGCCTCTGTTACTTAGGAAAGATACATCAAGAGGTTGGGGATTTTGTGTTTTTTAATACTGTATCTTGATTCACAGAAGTTTTTTTTTTGGGGGGGGTTGGCAGGTGACCTTGTGTCAATATAACCCATTCTGTGGCCAACTTACTCTATCATGGGAGTGTTCTTGAGGTGGTGAGAGCTCTAACAACTTTTAGGTGCTTGACTCATGCCCACCAATTTTACAGCTTTGGCTTCCAAGATGTCCCTTAGCAACAACAACATAAAATGACAAACAACATAAAAGGTATGGACAAGGGAAAACAAAGAATGTCTCTGTTCAGGAAATAAATCAGTAACCAAAGAGTACTCTACCAAATGTAACCAGAGTCGCTAGGCCCAGGGAACTAGTTCTACAAATATTTTCTCCTGCTAATCTAGATTTAGAAAGAGAGAAAAAGAACTCTCACCACTCTTGCTCCATCAGACTCTGAAGATAGAAATTCCAGGAGGCTGACAGGGTAAGAAATCTTATCTTTTGTTGACTGTATGTCAGATGTCCCAAGGATCTCGTAGCTGCAGCAGTGTCCAGGGTGAGCAGTATCCAACAAGTTAAGTCATCCTGCCAACTATACCAACTATTGGGGAATAAGAATTCCTGTCCCTTCAAAGGTCCTTCTGGCAAAACTAAGAATCAAATTGACATGAGACAGATTAACAGAAAAAAATCAAATTCAATAGGAGTACATACAGAGAATTCACATAGACAGAGATTCCAAAGACAGGCAAAATGAGGTATATATGTCACTGTGAACTAATAAGAAGGGTGTAAGGGCCTGGGATTTCAGAGGAAAGGAATGTATTTCACAGGGTTATAAGAAGAGCGGATGTATGGTAATTAGATGTTTCCCTACCATATAGATGCGTCTCTCAGATAAAATTTATCTCAGCTATTAACCCTTATTCTGGGAAAGACCACCAATTTATATTCTTCTATAGTTAAGGAAGGAGCAAAAGTTCTTTTGATCCTACAAGGTCTCAAATGTCTTCAACTCAAAATAATCCACATGCCAAAGTGGCACATTATGGGAGGCCTGTCCTGAACTCCTTCAAAATTTAGGAAAGTCCTAATTGTAAAGATACAGGACATAATTTTGTTCATAAAATTGAAAGATCCAAAGTCCTTTTTATGTCTTTTAGTTGGACATTTATATGATTTTTTAAAAGTAATTATCTTTTTACATTGTCTAAGGTTTTGAGACCTAATGACAGAAGGCTTTGTAAGCCCTTTTCATTTAATACTTTTCTGAAGACTGTTATTTCTATTGATATTCTAGTTCAGGTCAGAAATTTGGTTAAATATGAGAGCATTTAGTTCTAGGAAAGGGAATTAAGTGAAAGAAAGTGTGAAGTCCACCACAATTAAATCTGGTCTCTGTGCACTTTTTGACTTGTGTGGTCTTTAATGACAACATTGTAATATTCATTGTCAACACTGTTCCCATCCATTTATATGCTCTCTGAAAAATGTATACACTTTGGAACCATGGAGAACTATGCTCTTGCCTTATTTTAATATATCAGTGGATAGATTTCTCCTTCATATATTATTTACATGTTTATAGGCATACCTTGAAGGTATTGTGGGTTGGGTTCCCGATCACTACAACAAAGAAAATATCAAAGTAAAGTGAGTCAAATTAATTTTTTGGTTTCCTAGTGCATATAAAAGTTATGATTACACTACACTATAGTCTACTAAGTGTGAAATAACACTGTCTAAAAACCAGTGTAGGGATCCCTGGGTGGCTCAGCGGTTTGACGCCTGCCTTTGGCCCAGGGTGCAATCCTGGAGCCCCAGGATCAAGTCCCGCATCAGGCTCCCGGCATGGAGCCTGCTTCTCCCTCTGCCTGTGTCTCTGCCTCTCTCTCTCTCTAAGTCTATCATGAATAAATAAAAAAAATTAAAAACCAGTGTATATAACTTTATTAAATATACTTTATTGCTAAAAATTGCTAACTCTCATTTGAGCCTTCAATGAGTCATAATCATTGATCATTGATCACCATGATAAAGATAATAATAATAATAATGAAGTTTAAGTGTTGTGAGAATTACCAAAATGTGACACATAGACACAAAGTGAGCAAAGGTGTTGGAAAAATGGTGCTGATAGAATTGTTTTATGCAAGTTTGCCACAAGCTTCAATTTAAAAAAAAACAAAACCAAAAAAAAAAAACTATCTCAAAGCAATAAAGCAAAACACAATAAAATGAGGTGTGCCATATTTTGAATCTGTGTACCTTTATTCTCTCTCTTATTCTCTCTCTCTCTCTCTCTCTCTCTCTCTCTCTCACACACACACACACACACACACACCCTTAAAGGATTCATCCAGAATGTAAACAGAGGTAATAGAGATTAATGGAATTTGAAAGCAAACTTTTTAGAATAAAGTGTTTTCATTTTTTTATCGTACAGCCTAAAATGCTTGTAAACAATTGGCTTCAGGTATTTATATGAGGCTCTACCTCCAATGGGCTTTCACAGACTCTCTGTAATTCTTATGAAATGGAGAGAATGAAAAAATGGTGAAATAACACTGTACCCTTAATTAACTGCCAACAACATTCCACTGAGGAAAGAGAAGTATTGAGCTACAAAACAAAACAAGAGACTCAAATCAGCTGCTATAGAAAGAAAAGGCAGAGAACAATATCATTAGTGAAAATCTTGGAGTAACCGCACAAGTGGTAGTTGATTTAGTATTCTCTTTAAAGCTTTCAGCCCTTAAAAAATGAGACAATTACCTTCTACAATTCTAAACTGTAACATTTCTTTCTACTCCAGCACATCGGGACTTATGTAAATTTATTTATGCAAGTATGCACTATGTATCTGCTCTTAAATTTGGTTTTCTTCGTTAGTGGCTTTATGATTTTCTAAGCAGGAATTTGTTCACCTGGAGGAGGCGAGACAAAAAAGAGGAAGGGAAAGGGGGAGGAAGAAAGGAAGAAACTGAATGAGTGTTATGAGAGGAACTTATTAGTAGTGTCTGCTGCAAGAAAACTTGTTAAAGCTTCTGAAAGTGGTAACAGCGTGCTTTGTACAGGTAAGAAAATGCTTCTAACTTATGCAAAATGACATATGAGCCAGACATTTCATGGAATACCCCTAATGTGAGGGATCTTGTTAAAATTAACATTTTCTTTATACTTTGTAAGTTAAAGACTTTTTGCAATGGTATGTTACCTATAAATTGTTGTCTACTTGGGTAACTATTACTGATTTTAGTTGAGGCTTTAAAAGTATCCCTTTCAAAGAAAATGAATCAGGTTGTACAAGGGAATTCATTTCTTATTTTTCCCTTTCCCTCACCCAAGAAAGTAGCAACCATGAGGGATATTATTTTTAAATTATTTTTGCGCCAATCACATAGGTAATTACAGAAACAGTATTTTGCATTTGCTGTAGGTATATTTGATACTTTTAAATATTAAGAGGCAAGGATATTCCAGAGGTGTATTCTTTAGTGGGGGTCATATGAGGGAGGACTGTGCTACAGTTTAAGGTATAAACTATTCTAGAAATTGTAAATCAAACTACAGGCAGCATAGAGGATTTACCTTGGAAGTACCTAACTCTATGGGAGATGTAAGCTAAAAATAGCTCCTATTTTGGTGTTTTGTTTTGTTTTGTTTTCCTACCATAGGGAAACTTGGCTCTCTTCATTGGACATTGGTACCTGGCCATTTTGTTAGGCAAAACAGAGAACTGGCAGTAAACAGCCTCCCACAGTCTGAATTCATGGACTCACCCTTGTTTCCAAACCTCTCTGAGGACTCCTGAGCAAGGGATTTCCCGTGTTTCTCACTACTGCCTCAGGCATTTATACCACATGGAAATTGCAAATTACTCTTAAGATTTATTCCCTCAAGCTAAAAAAAAGGGGGAAAAGTAATTGGATTCCTCCTATCTTTTCAAATCTAATGCAAATTAGATCTAGTACAGATTCTGTATCATTTTCAAAAAGCATGTCTAATTGATCAACATAATCTCCAGTACTACTCATACCTTTTTACATCATATCAAAAAATAGGTATATGTATTAAACTATACAAAACAACACTGATTACAAACCCAGGGTCCTAGTAGAATTTTTGGAAATCCAAATAATATGATACTATACCAAGTAGACATGCCTAATACAAAAAGAAATCTTAGTCTGTATTTTCATTCTCTTTACCTACAACACTTTTGATTCCTATAATCTGTGTAACATTTGAAAATATATAAACAGTTACAGAAAATTTGGTCAGCAACTAAGGAGGTGTGTAGATATTGAGGCAATCATCTGTGAAAGATACACACTGATAGAAGCAGAGCTCCAGTGTGATAAGAGATAAGAAGGGAAAAAGTTAAAAATCAAATTTTAAATAGCCGAAGACCATAGCTCACTCAATCCTATATTCCTCTGTCATTCCTAAATATATTGTCTGGGAAATTATACTCTGGCATACTTTGAAAAAATATAAAACAAAATTGAAAACAATTGAAAACCTTCTAAGAACTCCCAACATTTTTCTTAGCTTTATTTTTATGCTTATTTTCATTCTTCTTTAAAAGTTTATTTAAATTCAATAAATTAACATATAATGTATTATTGATTTCAGAGGTAGAGGTCAGGGATTCATCAGGCTTATTGCTCACTACATCACACATGCCCTCCTTAAGGTTCATCACCCAGTTAACCTGCACTACTACCCCCGCCCCTCCAGTGACCCTCAGTTTGTTTCTTATGATTAAGAGTCTCTTATGGTTTGTCTCCCAACACTTTTTAAAGTTTCCACTTCAGATTCATTCAAACCAAGTCCAAGAAAAGTATTCTTCGTAGCTAGGGGAAGGAGAAACATGGCTGGTTTCCTTACACACATCCTGAATGATAAAATAAACCTATTAATTAAAGACTTAGATAAATTATTTCACTGCTTGTGTGGAGGCCATGTACTATAGCGTTGTAAAAAAAGATATGTATTTTATTGTTTTACCAAAGGGAGATAGATTAAATTTAATCCAAAATTGGAAGTTTATGCTTAGTTGAAAAGACATCTATTCGTAAGAGTGCCCAATGATCTCTGATGAACACAGAAAATTCTTTTCTGCAGCATCCTGGCCTGGGGAATGAAGGATTAGAACCTGGACTAGGCTACAAAATGAACACCTGAGACTCAATTTCAGGAAAACTTTAATCTTGATATTTCAGGGAGATAAAGATATTACTAAGTGACCAGATGCTGGTATTGAAAGCCAGATTGCCTTTGCTATCCAAGTAATCTGTCTTTATTTGAATAGTTGGCAAATACTTTCCTAATAGTTATCAGGACATTTCTGGAAGTGTTTATGAGTGACACATTTTATTCATCAAAAAATTAATGGATGCTATTATAATTGCCAAACTAAGATTGCACACAGAAAACCACAATAAAGGGGAGGAATTTGTTGCCTCTGTAAACATTTTATTTTTTCTTCTTTCCTTTTTTTCCCTCACATGGCTTTCTATTGTGCAGAATTTAACATGCCTTGTAAAAAGATATGTAAGGGTTGGGGATTAATTCTCATAAAGAAAAAAAGTGTAACGAATCCTGCAAGTGACAAAATAAATAAGGAGGCAGGGTAGGCTATATTATGAACCTTTCTTCAAAATTCTTAAACTGTATCTTGTTCACAGAATAGTGAATCTATTTCCCCATTGTGGTAAAAAAATAACTTCTGAGTGGCACGTGTATTCTTTGATGATTAGAGACTTATATGTTTCTGGAGTTTCAGGAGAGGAAATGATATGATTGACAAAATTAGTTTCAAATGATTGGATCCTACAATTTTTTTTCAAATTGGGTCTAATGAAAATGAAAAGTTGAAGAGTAGTATAAATCATTTAAATTAGTCATCTTGCCAAAGTTTCTTATAGTCATTATAAGGATTTGTGGATTTTCTTTGCTGATAAAAAAAAAGCAATAGAAAGCTTGAAATTTAAATACAATTCTCCACCACAAGGAAACAAGAGTTTTTTGAAGAAATGGCTGATTCTAGGATTGGCTCACAGAAAGTACTAAATAAGTCTGGAACACCTTACTATACAAAGAAGTAAGGAAATGCTCAAAAATATTGGGATCTTTTTGGAAGGACATATGAGCCAACTGGAAGGATCTTCCAATGCTCAATGTTGGAACACTTTAAACAACAAAATTAATAACAATGGCAATGGAATATAGCTTGTAGAATAAAAGAAATATCCAGGTGTTTATATTGGTAAATATTACTAAAATAAGTGGGAAAGTAAACAAAACTGTTTCTTAATATTCCAACTGTTAAATGTAAAAGACTGATGGAACCAGAAAATTGTCATTTGGGGGACGCCTGGATGGTTCAGCATTTGAGCCTCTGCCTTTGGCTCAGGTTGTGATCCTGGAGTCCCAGGATCAAGTCCTGCATCAGGCTCCCCAACAAGGAGCCTGTTTCTCCCTCTGCCTATGTCTCTGCCTCTGTGTGTGTGTGTCTTGATTTTATTGATTTATTGATCTTAGTAATCCTTTAAAAGAATAAGTTCCTAGTTTCATTGATCTGTTCTACTGTTTTTTACTTTTATATCATTTATTTCTGCTCTAATCTTTATTAGTTTTCTTCTGCTGGATTTAGACTTTATTTGCTGTTCTTTTTCCAGCTCCTTTACTTGTAAGGTTAGGTTGTATATATTTTTTAATCCAATCTGATACTCTATTTCTTTTGATTGGAACATTGAGTCCATTTACATTCAGAGTAGTTATTGAAACATATGAATTTACTGCCATCGTATTATCTACTAAATCACTGTAGACTGTCTCTGTTCTTTTCTGGTCTTTGTTACTTTTAAGTTCTCTCTTCCATCCAAAGATTTTCTTCAATTTTTCTTGCAGGGTTGGTTTAGTGTTCACAAATTCCTCTTATTTTTTGTTTGTCCTGAAAACTCTTTATCTTTCCTTCTATTCTAAATGACAGCCTTGACGGATAAAGTATTCTTAGCAGCATAGTTTTCCTATATAACACATCAAACATATCATGCCAGTCCTTTCTGGCCTGCCAGTTCTCTGGATGGGTTTGCTACCATCCTTATGTTTCTATTCTTGTAAATTAAGTACCTCTTGTTTTGTTCTGCTTTCAATATTTTCCCTTTATCTCTAAAATTTTCAAGCTTCCCTATTATATGTCATGATGTTGGCTTATGTTTATTGATTTTTTTAGGAGGGTTTTCTGTCTCTGCTGGACTTAAATGCCTATGTCCTTCCTGGGATTAGTGAGGAGGACACAAAGAAATGGAAAAATGTTCCATGTTCATGAATTGGAAGAACACATATTGTTACAATGTCTATGGTACTTAAAGCAATCTGTACCTTCAGTGCAATCTCTAACAAAATACCATCAATTTATTTCAAGAATTAGAACAGACAATCCTTAAATTTGTATGGAACCAGAAAAGACCCCAAATATCCAAAGAAATGTTGAAAAAGAAAATCAAAACTGGTGGCATCACAATGCCTGACTTCAAGCTCTATTACAAAGCTGTGATCATCAAGTCAATATGGCACTGGCACAAAAACAGACACATAGGTCAATGGAACAGAATAGAGAACCCAGATATGGACCTTCAACTATATGTAAACTAATCTTTGACAAAGCAAGAAAGAATATTCAATGGAAAAAAATCTCTTCAGCAAATGGTTTTGAGATAATTGAATAGCCATATGCGGAAGAATGAAACTGGGCTATTTCCTCACACCATACACAAAAATGAACTCAAAATGGATGAAAGAATGTGAGAGAGGAATCCAACAAAATCCTAGAGGAGAACACAAGCAGTGACCTCTGTGACCACAGCAGCAGCAAATTCTTGATAGATGTGTCTCCAAAAGCAAGGAAAACAAAGGCAAAAATGAACTATTGGGACATCATAAAGATCAAAAGCTTGAGGATGCCTGCGTGGCTCAGCAGTTGAGCATTTGCCTTCAGCTTGGGGCATGATCCCAAGGTCCTGGGTTTGAGGCCCACATTGGGCTCCTTGTGGGGATCCTGCTTCTCCCTCTGCCTATGTATCTGCTTCTCTGTCTCTCATGAATAAATAAATAAATAATAAATAAATAAATAAATAAATAAATAAATAAAATTTTTAAAATAAAAAATAAATAAAATGAAGCTTTCATCAGGGAAATATAGATCAAAATCATAATGAGATAGCATCTCATATAAGTCAGAATTTCTAAAATTAACAAATCAGAAAGTGAAAGAGGCTGGCAAGGATTCAGAGAAAGTGGAACCCTCATAAACTGTTGATTTAAATACTAGCTGGTGCAGCCACCCTGAAAAACAGTATGAAGATTCCTCAAAATTTTGAAAAAAAAGCTACCCTATGACCCAGCAATTACTCTACTGAATATTTACTTAAAGCATACAAATGTAGGGAGAGAGGGGGCAAGATGGTGGAAGAGTAGGATCCCCAAGTCACCTGTCCCCGCGAAATTACCTAGATAACTTTCAAATCATCCTGAAAACCTACAAATTCGGCCTGAGATTTAAAGAGAGAACAGCTGGAATGCTACAGTGAGAAGAGTTCGCGCTTCTATCAAGGTAAGAAGACAGAAAAAATAAAGAAATAAAAAGCATCCAAGTGGGAGGGGACCTGCGAGGAGCCAGGCTAAGGCCTCGCAGGGAGTGGAAAGCCCCTGCCCAGAGAAGCAGGAGCTTCGTCAATCTTCCCAGATGGGAAAGGACTCTCAGGGAGTTATAGCAGGATCCCAGGAGGGGCGGGGATGCCCTCAGCCTCCCAGAGGCACTAACAGAGGACCTGTGACTCGGGGGGAGAGCGAGACACACACCAAGGCCAAGCTCCCTAAAGGACTGAAGCGTAGGCACTGCTGGGCCTGGGAGCAGTTTGGAGGCGACTCCATGCAGAGGGAGCTGCACAGCCCGGGAGCCCGATTTCAGCAGCACAGGCCCAGGAGCCCAGGGCGCCGGGGGACACAGTCCAGGATCCGGCGCTCACCCCAGGACAGGCAGAGGTCGGGAAAAGACAGGACAGGAAGGACGCTCCTGCTGCTGGGGGGCCCCAAGCTGTGCAGATTGTGGTCCCTGCCCCTTGAGCATCCAGGCCCCTGCAGACTGGGAGCTGCGGTAGTTACTGCAGAAGCTGACTCTAGGGCTAGAGAACTGGCTGCTGCCACTATTGTTGTTCCTCCTGGGGCCTCACAGGATAAACAACCCCCACTGAGCCTCACAGGATAAAACAGGAAAAACAACTCCCACTGAGCTGTGCACCAGGCAGGTGGTTGAGCAGCTCCCCCAGGTGCTCACACCTGAGAATCAGCACAGCAGGACCCTCCCCCAGAAGATCAGCTAGAAGGACAGGGGAAAAACAGGTTATAGACCAAGCAGCACTGGAAAGTTCCAGGGGAAGTCGAGGGATTTACAGTATATAGAATCAGAGGATACTCCCCCTTGTTTTTTGTTTTCTGTTGGCTAGCCCCTTTTTTTTCTTTTATTTTCTATTTTTATTCTTCTTCTTTTTTTTCTTCTTTTCTTTTTTCTCTTCTCTCTTGTTCTCCTTTCGCAGTACAACTTATTTTTGGCCACTCTGTACTGAGCAAAATGACTAGGAGGAAAAACTCACCTCAAAAGAAAGAATCAGAAACAGTCCTCTTCCCCACAGAGTTACAAAATTTGGATTACAATTCAATGTCAGAAAGCCAATTCAGAAGCACTATTATAAAGCTACTGGTGGCTCTAGAAAAAACGCATAAAAGACTCAAGAGATGTGATGACTGCAGAATTTAGATCTAATCAGGCAGATATTGAAAATGAATTAAATGATATGCAATCCAAAGTAGAGGTCCTAATGACGAGGGTTAACAAGTTAGAAGAACAAGTGAGTGACATAGAACACAAGTTGATGACAAGGAGAAAACTGAGGAAAAAAGAGAAAAGCAATTAAAAGATCATGAGGATAGGTTAAAGGAAATAAATGACAGCCTCAGAAGGAAAAATCTACGTTTAATTGGGGTTCCCAAGGGCGCCGAAAGGGAAAGAGGTCCAGAATATGTATTTGAACAAATCATAGCTGAGAACTTCCCTAACATGGGGAGGGAAACAGTCATTCAGATCCAGGAAATAGAAAGACCCCCCACCAAAATCAATACAAACTAATCAACACCTCGACATTTAATACTGAAACTTTCAAATTCCAAAGATAAAGGGAAGATCCTTAAAGTAGCAAGAGACAAGAGGTACCTAACTTATATGGGGAGAAATATTAGATTAACAGCAGATGTCTCCACAGAAACCTGGTAGGCCAAAAAGGGCTGGCAGGATATATTCAGGGTCAAAAAAGAGAAGAACGTGTAGCCAAGAATACTTTATCCAGCAAGACTCTCATTCAGAATAGAAGGAGAGATAAAGAACTTCCAAGATAGGCAGAAACTGAAAGAATATGTAACCACCAAGCCAGCTCTGCAGAAATACTAAGGAAGACTCTGTAATAGAAAGAGGAAGTCCAAGGGAACAATCCACAAAAACAGGGACTGAATAGGTGTCATGATGACACTAAATTCATATCTTTCGATAGTAACTCTTAACGTGAATGGGCTTAAAGACCCCATCAAAAGGTGCAGTGTTTCAGACTGGATAAAAAAGCAGGACCCATCTATATGCTGTCTACAAGAAGTTCATTTTACACATAAGGACACCTACAGCCTGAAAATAAAAGGTTGGAGAACCATTTACCATTCAAATGGTCCTCAAAAGAAAGCAGGGGTAGCCATCCTTATATCAGATAAACTAAAGTTTATCCAGAAGACTGTAGTGAGAGATGAAGAAGGACACTATATCATATTTAAAGGATCTATCCAACAAGAGAACCTAACAATTATGAATATTTATGCCTCGAATGTGGGAGCTATCAAGTATATCAATCAATTAATAACCAAACTTAAGACATACTTCGATAATAATACAACTATACTTGGTGACTTGAATGTAGCACTTTCAACAATCGACAGGTATTCTAAGCACAGCATCTCAAAGAAACAAGAGTTTTAAATGATACACTGGACCAGATGGATTTCACAGATATTTACAGAACCTTACATACAAATGCAACTGAATATACATTTTTCTCAAGTGCACATGGAACTTTCTCCCGAATAGACCACATACTGGGTCACAAATCAGGTCTTAATGATACCAAAAGATTGGGATCGTCCCCTGCATATTCTCAGACCATAATGTTTGAAACTATAACTAAACCAAAGAAGTTTGGAAGGATCTCAAACATGTGGAGGTTAAAGACCATCCTGATAAAAGATGAAAGGGTCAACCAGGAAATTAGAGAAGAATTGAAAAGATTCATGGAAACTAATGAGAATGAAGATACAACCGTTCAAAATCTTTGGGATACAGTAGAAGCAGTCCTGAAGGGGAAATACATTGCAATACTAGCATCTATCCAAAAACTGGAAAGAACTCAAATACAAAAGCTAACCTTGCACCTAAAGGAGCTGGAGAAAAAAACAGCAAATAGATCCTACACCCAGCAGAAGAAAAGAGTTAATAAAGATTAGAGCAGAACTCAATGAAATAGAGACCAGAACTGTGGAACAGATCAACAAAACCAGGAGTTGGTTCTTTGAAAGAATAAATAAGATAGATAAACCATTAGCCAGCCTTATTAAAAAGAAGAGACAAGGGGATCTCTGGGTGGCTCAGTGGTTTGGCACCTGCCTTTGGCCCAGGGCGTGATCCTAGAGTCCTGGGATCAAGTCCCACGTCAGGCACCCGGCATGGAGCCTGCTTCTCCCTCTGTCTCTGTCTCTGTCTCTGTCTCTGTCTCTGTCTCTGTCTCTCTCTCTCTTTCTCTCTCTCTATTTCTATCATGAATAAATAAAAAATAAAAAAATATTAAAAAAGAAGAGAGAAACGACTCAAATTAATAAAATCATGAATGAGAAAGGAGAGATCGCCTACAGCACCAAGGAAACAAAAACAATTTTAAAAACATATTATAAGCAGCTATACGCCAATAAATTAGACAATCTAGAAGAAATGGATGCATTTCTGGAAAACCACAAACTACCAAAACTGGAACAGGAAGAAATAGGAAACCTGAACAGGCCAATATTCAGGGAGGGATTTGAAGCAGTCATCAAAAACCTCCCTAGACACCAAAGTCCAGGGCCAGATGGTTTCCCAGGGGAATTCTATCAAAAGTTTAAAGAAGAAACCATACCTATTCTACTAAAGCTGTTCTGAAAGATAGAAAGGGATGGAATGCTTCCAAACTCATTCTATAATGCCAGCATCCCCTTAATTCCAAAACCAAAGACCCCACCAAAATGGAGAATTATAGACCAATATCCCTGATGAACATGGATGCAAAAATTCTCAACAAGATATTAGCCAAGAGGACCCAACACTACATTAAGAACATTATTCACCATGACCATGTGGAATTTATCCCCGGGATGCAAAGCTGGTTCAACACTCATAAAGCAATCAATGTGATTCATCATATCAGCCAGAGAAAAAAACAAGAACCATAGGATCCTCTCAATAGATGCAGAGAAAGCATTTGACAAAATACAGCATCCATTCCTGATCAAAACTCTTCAGAGTGTAGCGACAGAGGGAACATTCCTCAGCATCTTAAAAGCCATCTACAAAAAGCCCACAACAAATATCATTCTCAATGGGGAAGCACTGGGAGCTTTTCCCCTAAGATCAGGAACAATACAGGGATGTCCACTCTCACCGCTGCTATTCAACATAGTACTAGCAGTCCTAGCCTCAGCAATCAGGCAACAAAAAGAAATAAAAGGCCTTCAAATTGGCAAAGAAGAAGTCAAACTCTCCCTCTTCACAGATGACATGATACTGTACATAGAAAGCCCAAAAGCCTCCACCCCAAGATTGCTAGAACTCATACAGCAATCTGGCAGTGTGGCAGGATACAAAATTAATGCCCAGAAATCAGTGGCATTTCTACACACTAACAATGAGGCTGAAGAAAGAGAAATTAAGGAGTCAATCCCATTGACAATTGCACCCAAAAGGATAAGATACCTAGGAATAAAACTGAACAAAGAGGTAAAGGATCTACACCCTAAAAACTACAGAACACTTCTAAAAGTATTTGAGGAAGACACAAAGAGAGTAACGAATATTCATTCCATGCTCATGGATTGGAAGAATTAATATTGTGAAAATGTCAATGTTACCCAGGGCAATTTACACATTTAATGCAATCCCTATCAAAATACCATGGACTTTCTTCAGAGAGTTGGAACAAATCACCTTAAGATTTGTGTTGAATCAGAGAAGACCCCGAAAAGCCAGGGGAATATTTAAAAGGAAAACCATAGCTGGGGGCACCACAATGCCAGATTTCAGGTTGTACTACAAAGCTGTGGTCATCAAGACAGTGTGGTACAGGCACAAAAACAGACACATAGATCAATGGGACAAAATAGAGAATCCAGAAGTGGACCCTCAACTTTATGGTCAACTAATATTTGACATAGCAGGGAACACCATCCACTGGAAACAAAGACAGTCTCTTCAATATATGGTGCTGGGAAAATTGGACAGCCACATGCAGAATGAAACTGGACCATTCTCTTACACCATACAGAAAGATAAACTCAAAATGGATGAAAGATCTAAATGTGACACAAGATTCCATCAAAATCCTACAGCAGAGCACAGGCAACAGCCTTTTTGAACATGGCCACAGTAACTTCTTTCAAGATACATCCATGAAGGCAAGAGAAACAAAAGCAAAAATGAACTATTGGGACTTCATCAAAATAGGAAGGTTTTGCACGGCAAAAGATACAGTCAACAAAACTAAAGGACAATCTACAGAATGGGAGCAGATATTTGCAAATGACGTATCAGATAAAGGGCTAGTATCCAAGATCTAATAAGAACTTATGAAACTCAACAGCAAAGAAACAAACAATCCAATCATGAAATGAGCAAAAGACATGAACAGAAATCTCACAGAGGAAGACATAGACATGACCAACAAGTACATGAGAAAATGCTCTGCATCACTGCCCATCAGGGAAATACAAATCAAAACCACCATGAGATACCACCTCACACCAGTGAGAATGGGGAAAATTAACAAGGCAGGAAACCACAAATGTTGGAGAGGATGTGGAGAAAGGGGAACCCTCTTGCACTGTTGGTGGGAATGTCAACTGGTGCATCCACTCTGGAAAACTATGTGGAGGTTCCTCAAAGAGTTAAAAATAGATTTGCCGTTCACCCAGCAATTGCAGTGCTGGGGATTTACCCCAAAGATACAGATACAGTGAAACACCAGGACACCTGCACCCCGATGTTTATAGCAGCAATGTCCACAATAGCCAAACTGTGGACGGAGCCTTGGTGTCCATCGAAAGATGAATGGATAAAGAAGATGTGGTTTCTGTATACAATGGAGTATTACTCAGCCATTAGAAACGACAAATACCCACCATTTGCTTCGACGTGTATGGAACTGGAGGGTATTATGCTGAATGATGTAAGTCAATTGGAGAAGGACAAACATTATATGGTCTCATTCATTTGGGCAATATAAGAATTAGTGAAAGGGAATAAAGGAAAAGGAGAGACAATGAGTGAAAATATCAGTGAGGGTGACAAATCATGAGAGACACCTAACTCTGGGAAATGAACAAGGGGTAGTGGAAAGGGAGGTGGGTGGGGGGCTGGGGTGACTGGGTGATGGACATTGAGGGGGGCACTTGGCAGGATGAGCTCTGGGTGTTATGCTGTATGTTGGCAAATTGAACTCCAATAAAAAATAAATTTAAAAAAGACTGATGAATCACAGACCCCTACCTCTGAAACGAATAATACATTCTATGTTAATTAATTGACTCTAAAATGAAAAAAAAAACAGGATCATAAGGGAAAGTAGGGAAAAATAAAATAAGATGAAATCAGAGAGGGAGACAAACCATAGGACTCTTAACTATAGGAAACAAACTGAAAGTTGCTGGAGGGGAGGTGGGTAGAGAGTTGAGGTAACTGGGTGATGGGCATTAAGGAGGGCACATGATGTAATAGGCACTGGATATTATATGCTACTGTTAAATAACTGAGGTCTACCTCAAAGACTAATGATACACAATATGATAATTAATTGAATTTAAATAAAATAATAAAAAATTTTGACAACTTGTTTAAGGGAGAAATTGCATCCCAGAGAAAGAAAGTATATGCAATGACTTGGAGGCTTTAAGATCATGGTGTATTTAAAGGACTTAAGAATTTCAGTATGGCTTTAAGTATAGAATGTTTGTAGGTTACTAACAGGAGATTAAGCTACTTTAGTAGACAGAATCTTATAGAAGGGCATTGTACTTTTTCTGTAGAAATTTAAACTTTGCCCTAAGATGAGAGAGAGCAATTTAAAGATTTTAAGCTGGGAAAGAGAAAATATTGGTTATGTAAAGATAAGCACTTTTTTAAAGATTTTATTTATTCATGAGAGACACAGAGAGAGAGGCAGAGAGACAGACAGAGGGAGAAGCATGCTCCTGGCAGGGAGTCTGATGCGGGACTCAATCCCAGGACCCCGGGGTCACACCCTGAGGCAAAGGCAGATGCCCAACTGCTGAGCCACCCAGGCGTCGCAAAATAAAAACTTTTTGAATTTAGATTCTCAATATTTTCTTTTTCTTATTATGAAAAACCAATGAGCGTTTTTTTTAAATTACTTACCAAATCATTATATATAGTTCCAAATTGCCGTTCCCCCCACCCCCGAATCTTGGTTTCACCCACATTCCAACAGGTTTTTAATTAAAGATCCATAAGAGACTTGAAAAACAGATCATTTTATGAAAAAGAGATGATCTACTTTGTCATTTCCCTCTGGGCAACTTAGAAACAGGTTTACTCTTGCCTGCTCCTTGGCATCCAGGGATCTCTCAGACAGTTAAACATAAATCTTGAAGGAACTCACATCAGCTCATGGTTAAAACAAAACAAAATACCAGTGGTTCTTACTCTGGGATATTTGTGAATTCCTGATAATTGGGAGGAAATTATTGTATTATATATGTACATTTTCCTGTGTGAGACTCAATAATCTTTTTTTATTTAAATTCAATTAGCCAACATAGAGTACATAATTAGTTTCAGATGTAGTGTTCAATAACTTATCAGTTGCATACAACACCCAGTGCTCATCAAATCACGTGCCCTCCTTAATGCCCATCACCCAATTATGTCATCGCTTCCTCCCTCCTTCAGCAGCCCTTAGTTTGTTTCCTATAGTTAAGAGTCTCTCATGGTTTCTATAGCTCTCTGATGACTTTGCATTCAGTTTTCTCTCTTTTCCCCTATGATCCTCTGTTCTTTCTCTTATATTCCACATATTAGTGAAACCATGCAATTGTCTTTCTCTGATGGACTTATTTCACTTAGCATAATACCCTTCAGTTCCATCCATGCTGATGTAATTGGTTAATTATACATTCTTTCTGATGGCTGAGTGTTTTATATATATATATATATATATATATAATGTATATATATGATCTTCATACATATGATCTCTATATATGTGTGTGTGTATATGTGTATGCAACATCTTGTGCCAGTAATTAAAGTATTCAAATAATGATTAAGGCATATCAAGAATATAGCTTGAAGGGGTTCCTACTGGTCAAATATAGGGCAATTGGAGGAATGTAATATAATTCATTTGTCTATTTTGAAGAAATAGGAACCTATGAGTTCATGCTGATAATAAATAGACAAATACATAAATTAAGAAGAGTGGAAAAATGCTTTCTTACAGTAGAATGCTTAATAATAAATTTGAAGGAAGTAGTAGTGCTGGAGAAAAAAATCACCATAATATAACCATTATCTTAAAGATTGGTTCAGCCTAGAATCATCTGTGGATGTCAAATCCAGGGAGAAAGGATGAGAGATTGACAAGGAGCAGGGTAATGGCATGGCCTCAAGTGTCTCTGCAAAGATAGATTATTACTTTCAGGGGGAAAGTGAATAACTATACAGTGGGGAAATCTGACAACACCTTGACCTGGTGACAAAAATTAACATCAGTAAATCATAGATTGGCATTGTATGCTTCTAGTTCTATCCTGGATGCAGATAAATGATAGATTAGGTAGATTATAGATGATAAATCGATGATAGATGATAGAGAAAGAGTGCAAATAAAGCAAAAAAAATCATTTGAGAGATCTAGATAAAATATATGTGGATGTTCTTTGTAATATTCTTGGTACTTTTCTGTAATCTTGGAATTATTTCAAAATTTTAAGAAAGTGTGTGAGACAGAAGATCTTAAATATCCTCATCACAAAAAAAGAAATGGTAATTATTGAACATGATGGGAATGGTAGCTCATGCTATGGTGGTAATAATTTTGCAATATCAAATGAATAGATCAAATATATCAAAT
The DNA here is from genome assembly GCF_905146905.1 of Nyctereutes procyonoides. Lineage (NCBI taxonomy): Eukaryota > Metazoa > Chordata > Mammalia > Carnivora > Canidae > Nyctereutes > Nyctereutes procyonoides. The sequence continues at coordinate 70,857,731 of NW_026575125.1, forward strand.
CAATCAATCAATATATCAAATAAATATATTGTACATCTTAAGTTTACATAATGTTATATGCCAGTTATATCTCAATAAAGCTAGAAAAATTTCCACGTGGGAGACACAATTAAATCTGAACAATAGCCTTCTCAGTAAGGAACTATTTTATATTTGAAAGTCTAAAAAACAAAATAAAGTTCATAAGGCACAGAAGCAATTCTCTCCTATCCCCACTTCTCTAATTATATTTGTTAAAAGCAACCTGTGGCATAAGTAACCTATGAATATTATTAATGAACTTACAATTATAAGTAATATTTTAATGTATTATATATAATACATTATATATATACATATATATATCACAATCACTTTTATTTTTCCTCACACAACTCCTATGATTAGAGATATATATATTTTTTCACCTTGGAGTTGACACAAATCCATGTGCAAAAAGAGGTTCTGTTGGATCTTCAAATATAAAATTAATATTATTGTTAATTTCACATTTTTTCATAATTAGTTATGTTTTCTTGATGCCTTTTTTTGCTGGAGTGAAATGAATGAAGTTCTCTTATTTTAATGTTTTTTTTCTGTGTATATTTAGGTTTTGAGTCATTTATGTATCATTCTATATGTAAATTGTCACATTTCACTTGAAAACATGAATGCCTGTATGGAATCCAACAGGTATAGGCTTGGCTTTATTCTTTAGCTAGTTTATATATGAAATTCTAAACTTGCTTTTTAAATTTTTTTTATTTTATTTATTTATGATAGGCACACAGTGAGAGAGAGAGAGAGGCAGAGACACAGGCAGAGGGAGAAGCAGGCTCCATGCACCGGGAGCCCGACGTGGGACTCGATCCCGGGTCTCCAGGATCGCGCCCTGGGCCAAAGGCAGGCGCCAAACCGCTGCGCCACCCAGGGATCCCTAAACTTGCTTTTTCATTACATATCTTTGGTATTTCTCCAAATAGTTCATTGTACCATTCATGTATCTCTGCTAGTAGAGTATCAATTTAATATGAGATAGTGATCAATTCTATACATTTGGGAACAAGACTCAGAATTAAGAAGGGAAAGGTGTAAGCAGCAGAGAATAAGTTAAAATGAATGAGTACATAGGAAGCCATGTGACCTTAAACCTTGGACACACTGATTTGTTCTGTGGTCTTTCTACTTGCAATATTTCAATATAACCTTCTAAAGAAAAACTTGTGTTCTAATATTTGTGTTTGCTCCTCTCTCTTAATTTTCCTGAGACCATCAGCTGGTGTTCTAAATACATTTCTTCGGATCAGAAAGAAATTCACAAAATAAAAAGAGTTGAGCCCCTCTATTCATTCCCCATACTTGCAATCCTTTCAAGCCAACATTTTTTTTTCTCAGACCACTCATTCTGCCTGGAATTTTGGGAAATATATGATATCTTGTGCATATCTAGAGTTGGTTTCACCTTTGTCAGCTCTATCCCAAAACATCTTTGTTTCCAACCTGCATCTATAAAATTCTATCTGACTGAGTGGCCTTTCTGAATATTCATCGGCTACTTTGACAAGTTCTTAGTTTCCTCAAACTTCTGTGATTTTAGTATTAATATTTCTGATTTTTTTCCTACCATCCATCGGGGAAAAATGCATGATTTTAGATTTCAGAGTTTTTCTTTTCATCTTCCTTTTTTTGTTTAAACTTGCCTCATGTGGCAATGCATATGTCCCCTTTCTCCAAGGAGTTATTAAGAAGTCCAACGTTTGCATGATTAAACCAGTAATCTTCCTTAGCATCTCTTTTAAGATTGCAGGTGGTTATAACACATTCAGTTAGAGGATAATATCCACTGTGGTTTTTACTGATTCTAGCCACCTGCATTACCTTCCTGTTTCCTTTTGTTTTCTCATACCATTCATTGTTCTAATAACCTCTTTTTTTCCTCTTTGCACACTTTCTTTTAAATGCCATAAATAAGAGGCTATATCAAGAATAGAAAGCTGTTCCCTTAATCTCAAAATTTTGGAGACTTTTTTATTTTCCCTCATGACAATCCTTCAGGTCCTAATTGGGAGATAGATTAATCTAGCTGTCAGTTTATCAATTACTATGAAAACATAATGGAGTCCCTATTAAGTGCCAGTCTATTTCTGTCCGTGAGGTTAAGTTTCATGTATTTTCATCATGTAATGTAGATTTCTTTTGTATAGTTCTTAACATATAAGGCAAGTCATGAGGAACTGTAAAGAATGAAATAATACTAGGCAGCTCATTGTTTCAAGGTAGTCCTTCTTAAACTGTGGACTCTCATTTCTCATAATCTAGAGGGATTAGGGACATAGATGAAAGGCATTAAATGTAAACAGCATGCTTTTAGCACATCCAAAAGTGTTACTGTGCTAGGAGGTGAAGAAGTCTGTTCTTTAGCATTTTTAATGCCCAGCTGGACCTTCACCTCTTGGCTGCCCTGAGTTAAAGAACAGGCTTGCAGATAAAATGTGAAATTACTGAATATGGCCACCTGTCCTAAAATTTTAGATAGACATTGTGAATTTGTGCCAGTGGCTTGCCGGTTGGAACACTCAACTCTCAGAAAGGCCTCCTCTAGTTTCCTTTGTATACATCACCACCCTCTCATGTGGATATACAAATTTCTAGTTGCTTCACAAAGCAGCGTAGAATTTTTTCAGCCTGATGTATGATGGCTCAGCAACTTGGCTTTAACTTGTAGCTCAATAGACTAGCCTGTGATAGGAGCAACTAGGAGCACTGGGTGTCTACCAACTCTGCTGCTGTGTATGCATACTGCAGCTGATTGAGTCAACATAAATTTTTGTAAATGCAATATTGTCATTGAGTGTGTAAATGCAATCCAAATGTCCATGCTACGTATTGATATCTAAAATCAAGAGAAATCCCATTTCTTTAACATTAAAAAAAAACAATAGCCAATGAATTTAAATCAGGATAAAAAATCATATTACTCTAATGGCTTTAATATTTTTGTGCCTGGATTGAAGTCTCCCATAATTTGTGACTTTGTTGAGATGCTATTATCTTCATATTCTGGGAAGAAATCTCATAAGGAAATTACTTAAACTTGCCTCGTCAGTCTTCATAACAATAGAGAAAACCATGTTATTGCATTGGGAAAAAATTTGTTATTGTTTTCCTAAAATTTTACTAGAGAGTGAGATTTTGTTGGCATTGCAATAACTAATTTGTTATCTTTATTTTACAAGGGTGAATAAATTAAACAAGCTAGCTTATTATCTAACAGATAACAGGGAAAAGTATTTTTATTTTTCCTGGTTACTATCTATGCAGTAATTATACTACTTTATACATAATTAAAATGAAGATTGATCAGTTCATTTTTCTCAGTGGTAAAATTATCAAGTTTTCTAATCGTTTTCTGTATTATAGAATTATTTCATATCCCTGTCACGTTCCATTTAGTAAATACAAAATATCTCCTAATTAGAATTATCATAGCCTGTGACTTTTATACTATTAACTTATAAGATAAAAATATTTAGATGGATATTATCCAAGCCAAATAGGAATCCTTTTGAAAGAATCGATTTTTTTTTTCATCTAGTTCTAAAGTATCTTGCCTGTTCACAATCTCTGTTGTTGGTAGGGTCTCCTTTTTTTTTAAAAAAAAATTAAGGTTGCTTAATTTGTTCAGATTCCAACACAGCCTTTTCTCACCAAACAATGAGGTCGAACAATTTATCATTACTCTAGGTGTGCACTGCATAGTTTTTCAAGTTTGTAGGTGTAAAGTGCTCATTTTTGGAAACAGAGAAAGCTTCTGCTCATATTGCACAATAGAAATATGCACATGGTTAAAAAAAGTTTTTAATCATGGAGAATTAGTGAACTCACTCTGAGGAGAAGCTCTATACTCTAGTTATGTTCATGAAGTGGGGGACCTGTTATAAAAGAATTTTTGCCCTACAAAAGAAGCCAATCTCACTGGAGTTCCCTTTAGAGATCTATTTCTATGGATTTCTATGGTGCACTGTGAATACTGTTTTGATAGCAAATTTTAGGATCCACACATTTTTTTTTAGCACCAGATCACGTTGTATTACTAGATGCCTTTGTGTTCCTAGAACACTGCAAGATTAAATGACCGTAAAGAGAATTGACTTTGGTAATACAACTGTCATATCTTGATTCTAGTGGACATCCCTGATATGACTTATTTCAACATGTTGCTGATGGTTTTAGTTAATGGTTCATAGTGCCTTGTTTCTAGTAGTTGTTCAAAAATGTTTGCTAAAATTAATCTTTTATAAAGTGTTTTCTCTGTGAGCATTCATTGTTAATGTTTTGTTTGTTTTTGTTCTGCATAATTGGGTTATGGTTCTATTTATCTGTGGCAAAAGATATAGGGTAAATTGATCTTCCTAACTTTCTTCCAGCTCCTATACTTCATGGTGGTCAATATGTATTTTCCCATTCCATCCTCATTTCCTAACTTTCTTTAAAGTTTGTTCATCCATAGCCCTTCACCAGCCTTCTTAGTACTGCTAGAAATGGCCTTTTACTTTGTTACTAACTTTTCTTTTATCTCAAGAATTTTATCAGCAAATGTTGTTAATGTGACTTTTAGAGTAACTCATGCACTCCCTTATTTTTAAAATTTATTTTAATGTTATATTATAATGATAAAGGATGCAAATGGTAAAGAATTCAAGAAACACAAAGGATATATTGAAACCATGTGTCTCCCATCCTCCCCTGGCTCTTAGTTGTTTGATCCTGAAAGACAAATGCTAAATTCGCCCCTTTATATATTACTCCAGAGATATTCCATCATAAATGACTATATATTGGGGCACCTGAGTGGCTCATTCAGTTAAGAATCTGCCTTTGGTCGGTGCTTTCCGCGGTCCTGCGGATCTGTCTCTTGCTTCAACAGTGTTTGGACGGAACAGACCCAGGGACGCCCCTTCTACCAGCCAACGGCCACCCTCCAACCTTTTTTCCAGTCGCAACCTTCGGAGCCATCTTCCCGGCCATCTTCTGCCACCGGCAGCGAACACCCAAGTTTGAATTTAATTCCTTGTCCAAGATCAACCATGAGCTCCCAGATTCGTTAGAATTATTCTACCAAGGTGGAGGCCGCCGTCAACCGCCTGGTCAACATGCACCTGCGGGCCTCCTACACCTACCTCTCTCTGGGCTTCTATTTCGACTGTGATGATGTGGCTCTGGAGGGTGTGGGCCACTTCTTCCGCGAGTTGGCTGAGGAGAAGCTCCAGGGCGCCGAGCGTTTCTTGAAGATGCAAAACCAGCGCGGCGGCCGCGCCCTCTTCCAGGACGTGCAGAAACCGTCCCAAGATGAGTGGGGGAAGACCCTGGACGCCATGGAAGCCGCCCTGCTTCTAGAGAAGAGCCTGAACCAGGCCCTTCTGGATCTGCATGCCCTGGGTTCTGCCCGCGCGGATCCCCATCTCTGTGACTTCCTGGAGAACCACTTCCTAGATGAGGAGGTAAAACTCATCAAGAAAATGGACAACCACCTGACTAACCTCCGCAGGCTGGCCACCCCCCAGGCTGGGCTGGGCGAGTATCTTTTCGAAAGGCTCACTCTCAAGCATGACTAGGAGCCTCTGGAGACCAGCAGCCTTTGAGGGGCTCCTCTGGCAACCCTCCGGTGCCAGGGCTTGTGCCTGAACCTTTTCCCATGCAGCCCCTAGGCAGCTTTTTAACCATTCTGGAGCCCTTTCCCAAAACGTGGACCAAATGGAGACAATAAAGCTTTTTGCAGAAAAAAAAAAAAAAAAGAATCTGCCTTTGGCTCTGGTAATGATCTCGAGATCCTGGATTGAGCCCAGCACCATGCTCCCTGCTCAATAGAGAGTCTGCTTCTCTCTCTCCTTTGCCTCTGCTCTCCACTTGTGCTCTCTTGTGCTCACGCTCTCTCTCATAAGTAAATAAAATCTTTTAAAAAATAGAGAGACAAAAAAAAAGAGAGAGAGAGAGAGACCATTATATTTCCTCATTGGGTGATTTTCACACTCTTGTTGAAAATCAATTGACCAGAAGTGTTTTTGTTTCTGGACTCCCAATTTTATTCTATTGATCTATGCATCTATCCTTATATTTGTATTACATTCTTTTTTTGTGTGTATTACATTCTTGATTTCTGTATCTCTATAGTAAGTTTTGCAATCAGGAAAGGTAAGACTTTTGTTTTTCTTTTGCAATATTGTTTTGGCTATTTGAAGCCCTTGTGAAACAGAGCAGGCACTGGACTCACATCCCCTCAACACTAACTACAAAATCCATGGTTCTTTGATAGCTGAAACTTTATGACTCTTGAGTAGCATATCTTGCAGAAATGTGGAGGCAGGATGCTTATCAAAAGAAGGGACTTGACTAGGAAGACAGGCCAAGACTGAACCAAACCAGTGTGCACTAAGATAAACCCCAGTGCTAACCTTTTACTAACTTTCTTCATCACTAAAATACTAAAAATCACACCCAGGGGTGGAGATTTAACATGCTAATTTAACATGTGATATACAAAGAAACATGACCCTTAAGTGCACAGGTACCAATAAATCCCTGTCTCTATGTGCTTAAACATTATCCTTATCCCACCTAAACCTCTTTAAAACTCTTCCCCCAATCTCTCCTTGGGGAATCAGCCTGAGATTATTTCCTTTGTGCTATCTCCCTTCTGCTTGAGCATAAACCCCAATAAAGCCTTGCCTGGAACTTCCCATCAACTTCTTGTCAATTCCTATTGCTTAGAAAGCCTAAGGGCCTGGTTTGACATCACTTGGAATTTTATTTGAATTTGAGGATAAGTTTTTCTATTCCTGCTAAAATGGCCATTGAATTTTTGATAAAAGGTTGTATCAAATCTGTAGATTTTTTGGGTAGTCATTGACATCATAACAATATCAATTTTTCCAACTCATGATACAGAACTGTTTTTCTATTTACTTAGTGCTTCTTTGATTTATCCCAGCAATGTTTTATATTTTTCAATGGATATATACCTTTGGCCTCCTTAGTTAAATTTATTTGAGGCATTTTTATTCTTTTAGATGTTATTGTAAATAGAATTGTTTTCTTAATTTCTTTTTGGAAAAGTATATTGCTATTATATAAAAATACAACTGATTTTTATGGTTTTTTTTCCTTTTTTAAGTTTTTATTTTAATTCCAATTAGTTAACATACACTGTTGTATTAGTTTCAAGTGTATAATATAGTGATTCAACAATTCTACATATCACCCAGTGCTCATCATAGTAAGTGCACTCCTTAATTGATCTTGTACCTTGTAACTGTAGAATTTGTTTATTAAGGCTAGTAGTTTTTTGGATTTATTTTTTAGAAGATTTTATTTATTTCAGGGAAGGGGAGACCATAAGCAGGAGGGGCTGAGGGAGAAAGACTCTCAAGCAAACTCTGCACTGAGTGCAGAGCCAAACACAGGACTCAATCTCACAATCCTAAAATCATGACCTGAGCCAAATCCAAGAGTCAGGTGCTCAACCAACTGCACTACCCAGGTGTCTCTGGATTTATTTATTTATTTATTTATTTATTTATTTATTTATTTATTTATTTATTTATATTTTGGGTTCTTTAGGATGCCTTCCTGTGATTAGAGATATTTTAACTTTATCCTTTCCAACGTGGATGCCTTTTATTTTTCTTTCTTGCCTAATTGCTCTGGCTAGAATTCTCAGTGCTATGTTAAATAGAAATGTTGAAAGTCAGCATTCTTTTCTTGTTCCTCAACTTAGTAGAATAGATTTTAGTCTTTAACCATTGATCATAATGTTATCTGTGGGTTTCAAATAAATGTCATTTATCATGTTGTAGAAGTTCTGTTCTTTTCCTACTTTAATAAATGCTTTTATAATGAAAGAGGGTTGTATTTTGTAAAATATTCTTTAGGTGTAAGTTGAAACATCAGTGTTTTTTTTTAAATTTCATTAAAATTATGTATTATATTGATAGTTTCTTAAGTTGTACAATTTACATATTCCTGGGATAAATTCTAATTGATCATCGTGTGTAATCCATTCAATATGTAATTAAATTTGATTGGCTAGCGTGGTTTGGAGGCTTTTAACATCTTTGTTTCTAAGGGATATCGGTCTGTAGATTTGTTTGTTTGTTTGTGTTACTTTTGTCTGTTTTTCATGGTAGAGGAATACTGTCCTCATAAGATAAATTATAAAGTACTTCCTCCTCCTCTATTATTTGGAAATTTTAGGACATGTTGGTGTTAATTTGTTCTTGTGTTTGGTAGAATTCATCAATAAAGTCATCTGGTCCTGGAGTTTTCTTTGTTGTGACTTAAAAAAATACTGATTTTATATCTTTACATATTATAGGTCTGACCAGACATTATCTTCTCAGTTAGTTTTAGTAATTTGTGTGCTTCTCGGAGTTTATTCATTTGATCTAGGTTGTCTAATTTGTTGGTATACAATTATTCACAGTATTCTCTTAAATTCCTTTTTATATCTGTAACGTTGGTAGTAAAACCTCATTTTTTTGTTACTTGCATCTATTTTTTAGTGAATTTAGCTAAGGGATTGCCAATTTTGTTGGTATATATTTTTTAATAATTTTTTTCATTTTTTCTCTCTATTGTTTTTCTATTCTCTATTTTTTTATTTCAAATATAAACTTTAATAGTTTTTTCCTGCTTCTAGTAGTTTTTTTCACTTTCTAAACTCTTAGAATATAAAGTGCGATTACTAATTTGATATTTTACTTTTTTAGTGTAGGCATTTATTGCTATAAACTTCCCTGTGGTCATTACTTTCATTGTACCCCATAAGCTTCATACTGTATTTTCATTTTTATTCATCTCTAATTTCTGGTTTTGATTGTATTTTTTAATTTAATATTTTAGTTTTTAAAAATTCATTGCTTAACTTCCAATTGCTTTTAAACTTTCCAGTTTTTGAAGAAAAAAAATATAACCCTTATATTTACTGCAACATTATTTATAATAACAATTTATTATAAATATAATTTATAATTATAATATTATAATATAATATGGTATATATATATATATAATGAAATGTTACTTAGTCATAAAAAATGAGATCTTGACATTTGTGACAACATGAAGGGACCTACAGAGTATTATGCTAAGTGAAATAAGTCAGAGGAAGACAATGATTTTACTCATGGGTAGAATCCAAAAATCAAAATGAACAAACAAAAAACAGACTTTTAAATACAGAGAACAAACTCATAATTTCCAGAGGGGAAGATAGGGGGTATAGGAGAAATAATAAAGGAGATTAATAGGTACAAATTTCCAGTTATAGAATAAGCCATGGAGATGAAAAGTACAGCATAGGAAATATAGTGGGGAAAAAAAGAGTAAAGAAGCAAACCACAAAAAAATTCATAAAACATGAATAGGCACGTCATAAAAGAAGATAACCAAATTGCCATTGAATACAGGGAAAGGTGAACCATTTCATTAGTTTCCAAATAAAAAAACAATTCAAAAGAGGACAATGTGATACTATAACCCACTGAATAAAATAAGAATTCATGAGTCTATAGTCTATAGTGAAAATAAATAAACAAATGTATGAATAAAGCAGTAAGGATACAATATTTTTAGTAAAACACCAATTAATAAATATAAATTTACTTGTACCACAGTCATTTTATGTAGTTACACCATCCCCTCCCTAAAGCTATAAGCTTGAAATTTATAACAATATTTCCATACACTAGTTTGAATTCTCTATTTAGAGCAGTGGTCAAGGGATCCCTGGGTGGCTCAGCGCTTAAGTGCCTGCCTTCATTCGGCCGGGGGCGTGAACCTGGAGTCCTGGGATCAAGTCCCAAGTCAGGCTCCCTGCATGGAGCCTGCTTCTCCCTCTGCCTGTGTCTCTGCCTCTCTCTGTCTCTCTCTCTCTCTGTGCCTCTCATGAATAAATAAATAAAATCTTTTAAAAATAAATAAATAAAAAATAAAGTGTTGGTCAGCAGACATTTCAATTAATTTCTGTATCACAATCCTATATTGCTCTGAATGTATTTATATTTCTCCATTATCTTTGTTATTAACTTTTCCTTTTTTCACCCCACTTAAATGCCTTATTCCTGTACCTCACTAAAGCTTTTTATATTTTTCTTTTTCCCTTGAAGCTTAATAAGTACACTGACCAATTTTAAAATTACAATTACTTCTTATCTTCCTTTATGAATGTTTAACAGCCATATCAAGGTAGAACTGACATCTAATAAACAACACATATTTACCATATGCAATTAGATAAGTTTTGACAGATGTGAAAAAAACCACCAGACTCAAAATAATGAATATATCAATATCTGCCAAATTTTCCTTGTGGCCTTTGAAGTCCCTTCTCCAGCACCTACCTTTCCCAACATTTCTATCTTCAGGCAAACATTGGTCTGTTTTTGTTACTATTTAGTTTTCATTTTACAGAATTTTATACAATGGAATCACAATGTGTGTGCTCTATTTTGTCTGGGTTCTTTCACTCAGCATAATTATTTTGAGATTCATTCATGTCATGGTGTTTGTCAATAGTCCATTATTTTTCATTGTTGCGTCAAGTACCATTGTATGGAAATATACACTATTTGTTGAACCATTCATCTACTGATATACATTTAGGTGGGTTACAGTTTGGGGGTAATATAAATAAAGTTGCTAGAATATTTGTGTTCAAATCTTTGCATGGACATGTGACCTTATTTCTCTTGGATAAATAGTTAAAAGTGTAATAGCTGGATCATATGGTAGCTTCATGTTTAACTTTTTAAGACACTGACAAAATATTTTCCAAAATTTATGTACCATTTTAACTCAACAAACAATGAGATTTCTAGATTTTCTATAACCTCATTAGCACTAAGTATGGTCAAGTATTTTTAATTTTAACCATTCTGTTATGTGAAAAATAGTATCCTATTGTAATTTTGATTTGTGTCTCTAATGAAAGAACATGTTTAGCATCTTTTCATGTGTTTATAGAACATTTGTGTATCTTTTTTGTTGTGCATGCCTGGTAATTTGTATTGGATTTCAGACATTGTTAATTTTACTTTGTTTATTGCTGGATATATTTATGTATCTATAAATATCTTTCAACATTGTTCTAAGATGTAGTTAAGCCACTTGAAAATACTTTTGTTTTCTGTTCTTCCCTGTTAAATTTGTAAGGCTAGATAAGAAGTACACAGTCCAGGACCATTCTCTATGTCTGATGCAAGAGCTTCTGAGACTGTATCCAATGTTACATGAATCATGAGATTTTCTAGACTGTGGTGGGAGGAGGCACTGTGCATGAACACCAGGCCTCTCATTTCATGACCTCCTCCCACCTTAGTATCCTTACATGCATAGGTGAATTTTTAGATAGAAACTTAATAAGGAATCCCATGCAGTTCTTTAAGTTTCTCTCTGTGTGCATATCTCCTCTCTGGCACTCTGCCTCAAGGACATTAGATGCTTTGGTCTCCCTGGAACATCAATTCTGCATCCTCAGCTTAGGGAGTCCACTAAGTTCTGTCTGGATCTCCACTCCCTGAGTCATGACCTGGAATCTTGCTCTAAGCTCTATAGATCATAGGGTTCATCTCATTTTTAATTTTGCAGAGATCACAGTCCTTTCATACTTTGACATCCAGTGACTTGAAAAAGGTTGTTTTATATATTGTGTCCATTTTCTTGTTGTTGTTGTTGTTGTTGTTGTTGTTGTTGTTTCAGGCTAATGGGAAAATCTGGTCCTTTTATTTCATTTTGGTCTAAAGTGAATGCACACCTATCTACTTTTATATGCTAATTGTTAAACATTTTTGTCTATGTCATATAGCCTAGTAACATTACCCTACTTATACTTTCAATACCTTACAACGTGCAATCATTTTATCATATTAATTAAAAATATAAATAATTTAGGACTTGCATATTTGAGAAACAAAGAAAAATAGCAAGTGATATCTACTATTGTTTAAAAGATTCATTCTTTCAACAATATGTATTTCAAGTTAATGCCACTGCTTATTCTAAGGATTGTAACCATAACTAATTACTTAGAATAATTGGTGAATGGTTTACATTTCCTAGGGTACTGCTTATTACTCAATGTAGTAAATAGTTATTTTTGAAAAAGACTTTCTCAGGAGAGGGAGCTAAGATGGCAGAGTAGTAGGAGGACCCTATGCTGGCCTTGTCTCTCAAATGCAGCTAGATAAATATTAAATCATTCTGAATACCTAATAAATTGATCAGAGGACTGAATGAACAAATTGAACAACCAGACGGAGAGAAGAGGCCACATAATGGAAGGTAAGAGTTGTAGAGATGTGGTTTGCGGGGAAAAAAAAAAAAAAACAGATCATGGGTGCTGTAGAGGGGAGGGAGCCTTAGTCTTAGAGAGAGACACAGAGAAGCACACAGGGTATTGCACAAGGAAAACACTTCCCCCAAACCATAGACTGGGACAATGAGAGGGGCTGATTCTTTTTAGTTTTTACAACCAGCAGGGCTCAAAATCTGGAGTTTTAAAGGTCCATAGCATGGCTGGTGTGGAGCCCTGAGGGCACTGTAATGCTCCTGTGAAGAAGGAGAACAGATAGCTCAGGGGCAAACATGCAATCTGAAAATTGCCTGAGATACAGTGGGAAAGACTATCCTTCTTTCTTGGAGCACTTCTCAGAGAGGTGGAAATACCTCTCCAGGGACAAAGGAGCCATTGGGATCCATTTCCTTTCCCCACCATTTAGCATAAACTAACTTCAGCAAGCAGCACAGTGCCAACAATGGCAGCCTAAACCTCTTACATCAAGCCTCACCCCACTGCTCTTTACTTGGGCAAATGTGTCTGAGAAATATCATATCAGGCCTTCCCCGAGAAAGCTGGCATAAATTCCCTGTATATACCATGTCTACTGACCGTAGAGCTGTGTAAAACTTCAGCTCTAGTGGAGGTAGCATCAGGTTTTCCTTAACAATCAGATCAGAGGATACCTGGTTAAAATTCACCACATTCTGGCCAAGGTCCAAACACTGCAGGCAAGAAGAAATTCTGCAGAGCATTGATCTGAGGGAAAGAGCAGTCAAAACACAGCAACAGAGTACAGTGTACACCAGAAACGCTTCCTGAAGTGCCAGGCCCCTGGACAGTATATGATCTCTTCTTCATTAATCCATTACTCTCAGGAGCAGAAAACATAATAGGCTTTTCTAACACGCAGAAGAAGACAGAGACCTGGACAAATTGTCAAGACAAAGTAATTCATCCCAAAAGAAAAAAAAAAAAACAAGAAAAGGTCATAGCCAGGGGTCTAATTGAAACAGATGAAAGTCATATACCTGATCCAGAATTTAAATCAACAATCATAAAGATACTAGCTGGGCTTGTAAAAAGCATAAAAGACACCAGGGAATCCCTTGCCACAGAGATAAAAGACATAAAAACTAGTGTGGCAGAAATGAAAAATACAATAACTGATATTTGAAACAGACTAGATAAAATGATGATGACAATAGAAGAAGCAGAGGAATAAATGACATAGAAGTGATTATAAAAGATAAAATTAAGGAAAATTATGAAGCTGAAAATAAGAGGGAAAGGCAAATATGAAATAACAAATGTAAACTTAGGGAACTTAGAGACTCCATAAAGTATACTAACATTCACATCATAGGAGTTAAAGAAAGAGAGGAAAAGGGGGAAGAAGGATTATTTGAGCAAATTAGAGCTGAAAACCTCCCTAATCCATGGAAGGAAACAGACATCCAAATCCAGCAGACAGAGAGAACTCCCACCAAAATCAATAGAAGTAGGCTAACACCAAGTTATACTACAAGTAAATTTGCAAAATGTAGTTATAAAGAGAAACTCCTAAATGCAAAGACAGAAGTACCTAAATTTTAAGGGAAGACATATAAGGTTAGCAGCAGATCTCTCCACAGAAAGGTGGCAAGCCAGAAGAAAGTGGCATGATAAATTCAATGTCCTGATGGGGCAAAACCTGCAAACAAAAATACTCTATCCAGGAAGGCTATCATTCAGAATGGAAAGAAACATAGATTCTCACACTAACAAAACTAAAGGAGTTTGTGACCACTAAACCAGCCCTGCAATAAATATTAAATGGGACTCTTTGAGTGGGAAAGGAAGACCAAAAGTGACAAAGACTAGAATAAAAAAGAGAAAAATCTCCATAAATGTTGACAAAAGAAGCAGTAAATTGGTACTAAATTCAAACTATCAATAATCACTCTGAATGCAAATGGACTAAATGCTCCACTCAAAAGACATAAGGATTCAGAATGGATAACAAACAAACAACAAACAAATATAAAAAACATTTTTTTCCTGCTTATAAGAGACCCATTTTAAACCTAAAGACACCTGGTGATTGAAAATTAAAGGATAGAGAAACATTTCTCTTGCAAATGGCCATCAAAAGAAAGTCAGAGTAGCAATAGTTACATCAGACAAACTAGATTTTAAACCAAAGTCGGTAACAAGAGATGAAGAAGGGTACTGTATCATAAGAAAGGGGTCTATCCAACAAGAAGATCTAACACTTGTAAATATTTATGACTCCAACCTCAGAGTACCCAAGTATATAAACCAATTAATAACCAATATAAAGGAACTTATTGATAATAATACAATCATAGTAGGGGAAGAACAATAATAGTAGGGGACTTTAACACCCCACTTACATCAATGGAGAGATCATCTAAGCAGAATATCAGCAAGGAAACAATGGCTTTGTGTGACACACTGGACCAGATGGGCATAACAGATATACTACAACATTTCATCCTCAAACAGGAGAATACACATTCCTTTCTAGTAAGTGTGGGACATTCTTCACAATCACATACCAGGTCACAAATCAGGCCTCAACAAGTACAAAGAGATTGTGATGCATATTTTCAGACCACAATGCTATGAAACTTGAAATTAAGCACAAGAAAAAATTTGGAAATACCACACATACATGGAAGTCAGATAACATCCTATTAAAAAATGACTGAAAAAAATTTTAAAAAATGATTGAGTCATCAGCAAATTAAATAAGAAATAAACAAATACCTGGAAACAAATTAAAATATAATGATTCAAAATTTTTGGGATGTGGCAAAAGCTGGATCAATACAGGACTCACAAAAGAAGAAAAATCTCAAATATGCAATGTAAACTTACACTTGAAGAAACTAGAAAAAGGATAAGAAACAAAGCCTGAAGTCACCAGAGAAAGGGAAATAATAAAGATTAGAGCAGAAATAAATGATATAGAAATGCACACAAAAATTGAACAGATCAATGAAACCAGGAACTGGTTCTTTGAAAAATTAATAAAATTGATAAACTCCTAGCCATACCTATCAAAAAGAGAAGAGAAAGGACTCAAAATCATGAATGTGAGAATAAACATCACAACCAACACCACAGAAGTATGAACAATTATAAGAGAATATTATGAAAAATTATCTGCCAATAAATTAGGGAATTTGGAAGAAATAGTTAAATTCCTAGAAATATATACACTATCAAAACTGAAACAAAAATAAAAAATTTGAGAAGACCAATAACTGGCAAAGAAATTGAATCAGTAATCAAAAATCTCCCAGCAAATAAGAGTTCAAGGCCAGATAGCTTCCCAGGTATATTCTACCAAATATGTAAAGAACATTTATTTTTTTTAATTTTTATTTATTTATGATAGTCACACAGAGAGAGAGAGAGAGGCAGAGACACAGGCAGAGGGAGAAGCAGGCTCCATGCACCGGGAGCCCGATGACGTGGGATTCGATCCCGGGTCTCCAGGATTGTGCCCCGGGCCAAAGGCAGGCGCCAAACCGCTGCGCCACCCAGGGATCCCTGTAAAGAACATTTAATACCTATTCTTGTTAAACTATTCCAAAAAATAGAGATGTAAGGAAAACTTCCAAACTGATTGTATTAGGACAGCATTGCCTTGATTCAAAAATCAAAGACCCCACTAAAAAAAAGAGAACTACAGGCAAATATCCCTGATAAATATGGATGCAAAAGCTCTCACCAGCATATTAGCAAATCTAATCCAACAGTACATTAAAAGAATCATTCATCATGATCATGTGGGATTCATCCTGGGTTGTAAATTAGTTCAATATTTTCAAACCAATCAATATGATAAACTCATATTAATAAAAAATGGATAAGAACTATATGATCCACTCAGTAAATACAGAAAAAAAATTGACAAAGTACAGCATCCATTCTTGATTTTAAAAATCCTCAACAAAGTAGGGATAAAAGGAACATACCTCAGCATCATAAAGATTATATATGAAAGACCCAAAACTAATATCTTCAACTTGAAAAAACTGAGCTTTTCCTCTATGTTCAGAAAGAAGACAGGGATGTTCACTCTAACCTGTTATTTAACATAGTATTTGAAGACATAGCCTCAGCAACTAGACAGGAAAAAGGAAAAAAAAGCATCCAAATCAGCAAAGTAGAAGTCAGATATTCACAATTTGCAGACATTCTATGTGGAAAGATAAGATATTCTATGTGGAAAACTCAAAAGACTCCATCAAAAATTTGCTAGAATTGATACAGGGATTCAGTAAAGGCACGAGATACACAATGAATGTACAGAAATCTGTTGCATTTCTATATACCAATAATGAAGCATCAGAAGAAATCAAGGAATTAATCCCATTTGCAATTGTACCAAATACCATAAGATACCTAGGAATAAACCTAACCAGAGTTAATAAATCTGTACTCTGATAACAATAGAACACTTATGAAAGAAATTGAAAATGGCACAAAGAAATGGAAAAATACTACATGCTTATGGAAGAACAAATATTGTTAAAATGTCTACACTACCCAAAGGAATCTTCACATTTAATGTAAACACTATCATGATACTGACAGCAGTTTTCCAGAGGTAAAGGAAACAAAAGCAAAAATGAACTATTGGGATTTCATCAAGATAAAAAGCTTCTGCACAGTGAAGAAAGCAATCAACAAAATTAAAAAGCAACCTGCAACCTTCAGAATGTGAGAAGATATTTGCAAATGACATACTTGATAAAGCCTTAGTATCCAAAATTTATAAAGAATTTATCAAACTCAACACCCAAAAACCAAATAATCCAGCCAAGAAATGGGTAGAAGACTGGAATAGACATGTTTCCTAAGAAGCCATAGAGATTGTTAACAGACACATGAAAAGATGCTCAATGTTACTCATCATCAGGGAAATACATATGAAAACTACAATGAGATATCAGCTCATGCCAATCAGAATGGCTAAAACTAATGACACAGGAAACAATAAATTGGATAAGGATGTGGAGAAAGGCGAACTATCTTACACTGTTGTTGGAAATGCAAACTGGTGCATCCATTCTGGAAAATAGTTTGGAGGTTCCTCAAAAATTTAAAAATGGAACTTCCCTGTGATCTAGTGCTATTAGGTATTTATCCAAAATATAGAAAAATACTGATTCACAGGGGCACATGCACCCCAATGTTTAGAGCAGCATTATCAACAATAGCCAAATTATGTCCATGAACTTAGACTTATGAATGGATAAGGAAGCTGATTATACATCTATATATATATATATATTATATATATTCCATATATAATGGAATTATTATATGGAATATTAATATTCTATATATATTCCATATATAATGGAATATTACTCAGTCATCAAAGAGAATGAAATTTTTCCATTTGCAATGGCTTGAATATAACTAGAGTGTATTATGCTAAGCAAAATAGGTCAGTCAGAGAAAGCCAAATACCATAGAATTTCACTGATGTGGAATTTACAAAATGGGACAGATGAACAATGGAGAAAAAGGAGAGAGGCAAACCAAGAAACAGACTCAACTGTAGAGAAGAAACTGAAGGTTACTGGAAAGGGAGTTATCAGTGGGGTGGATTCAATGAATGATGGTTTTTAAGGAGAGCACTGTTGTGATCAGCCCTAGGTGTTATATTTAATTGATGAATCACTAAATTCTACTCATGAAACTAATATATATTGTATGTTTACTAACTGAAATTTAAATAAAAACTTGAAAATACAAAACAAAAACAAATGAACAAAACTCCAAATATATTAAGAATATATCTTTTGCTAGGCTAATCACTGTGCTAATTGCTGAAAAGGCAATGGGGAACCAGAGTAGGTTCCTATACTCCTGGAAATTGTATTTTACTGTGTTAGACACCAACCATATAAAAATTTTAACAGATAAATCCTGATATATTTATAAAATAAATACACATCAAACTATTATAAAGAATACTCAAAAGTTTGAATTAATTGTTATGAGTATCAGTATCCTTAAAAGATGGTATATAAATCTAAAGAATGACTAGGAAGATTTGTGAAAAGTTTGAGCATGAGTTAAGAAATGTAGGCAAGAGGAGCAGAAAGCCTAAAGGCCAAGAGACAGGCAATATATTGATGTTTTATGGGAAATAAAAATACCAGTTTAATTATGTATAATGAAGAAAGAAAGAGTGGCATGATGGGAAGCTTGAGAGGTAGTCAGGGGCTAAATCAAATCAAGGAGTTTGATTTTGTTTTTCTATATACAGTGGGAGGCATTGAATGGCTTAATCAAAGATTAAATGTTCTAGTTTTTATTTTAAAAATTTATTCTGGTTGCTAGGTAGAAAATGGATGGGGACTCATTGAACTGAACGTGAGAAAAAAGTAAGACTTCTATATGTCTATATATCTTAAAAGTGTTCTCCTTTTTATTCTTTCCTTATAGAAGTCATAGAGTGTTGGAATAAGATTTTTTCTTTTCTCACGCCATCTCTTTGTTCTTTTGTAGTGTGTATTTTGCTAGAACTCTTCCATTTGTCTTCTAGATAAATTCATACATCTTTGGCTGAATCTATTATGTTATTCATCTATGTCTATTCAGGTTTTTTTTAATTCAATGATAATATTCCTAATTTTTACAATTGATTTTTGTAATTTATTTCTTAGCAACCTTTTTAAATTGGTGTAATATGCTTTTATATTTTTTGATGGATGAAACTGTACTGTAGTCTGTTACAAATCTCAAAACTTAGACTCTTCAAAATGTTTAGAATTCCATTTATACTATAGTTATTCCACAACTTATAAATAGTAACTATAATAAGTGTATTAAAATTTCATTATAATTTGACTATTAAATTACTCCATTGATCTGTTTTACATGAAAAATTTATAATCCAATTTATGTGAAATTGCTATATGTAAACAAAATTCTGCTGATATTCATTAATGTATTTTATATTTGACCTTCAAGCAAAATAACCATGGAAAGGAAAAGCATCTATTTTGGAACTTTGGTTTTTGCTCGATGATGGCAAAAGCAAAATTTCCCCCATCCTATTTGACTGTCACTGAGAACTTCCCTCTCTTTGAGGTTTTACAATAAAGAAATGTACCTTTCGTAATCAGGATTCTATGAAGTTGGGCCCAGTTAGCCTGATGTCTATCAATTACCTGGTTCTTTCTTGGAAACTGAAGACAAGTTTTCAGTATTGCCAGGAGGATATACATGGGAATGCATGTGTCAGAGTCAGTTGACTGGGTGTCCAATTATAGATATTTGTCCAATTTGTTCTCTTGGAATTTTAATTCCATATATTATGCTGAGTGAAGTAAGTCAATCAGAGAAGGACAAACAGTGTATGTTCTCATTCATTTGGGGAATATGAATAATAGTGAAAGGGAATATAAGGGAAGGGAGAAGAAATGTGTGGGAAATATCAGACAGGGAGACAGAACATAAAGACTCCTAACTCTGGGAAACGAACTAGGGGTGGTGGAAGGGGAGGAGGGCGGGGGGTGGGGGTGAATGGGTGACGGGCACTGAGGGGGGCACTTGACGGGATGAGCACTGGGTGTTATTCTGTATGTTGGTAAATTGAACACCAATAAAAATTAATTTATTAAAAAAATTCCATATAGAGCTAATTCTATCACAATGATTAATTCAAGATAGTAGCTCTCTTTATTCTCATAATTTCATCAAGAAGACCCTTTGGTTAATCTTTAAAATGCTCATTTGTTTTAAAAATGAATATTTGAGAAACAAAGAGCACCTGTTACATGCAAGCTCTGGTCTAAGCCCTGCAAACACATTAAAGCCTTTCCTTCTCCCAGCAGTTATTTGAGATGGGGACTGTTCTCTTCCTATTTTGTAAGACAGAGACACTGAAAGGGTGCATTTCCTTCTGGAGCTCCTGGTAATATAATTCCTCTTTCCATCCCAAACCCTGTGTGTTCAGAAATCCAGACATGGGTCTTTGGAATTAAGATGGCACAGCAGGGATCCCTGGGTGGCTCAGCGGTTTAGTGCCTGCCTTTGGCCCAGGACATGATCCTGGAGTCCTGGGTTCAAGTCCCACACATCAGACTCCCTGCATGGAGCCTGCTTCTCTCTCTCTCTCTCTCTCTCTCTCTCTCTCTCTCTCTCTGTCTTTCATGAATAAATAAATAAAATCTTAAAAAAATAAGATGGCAGAGCAAGGAACACAGCCAGACAAATATCAAATCATTCTGAACACCCAAGAAATTGATCTAAGGACTGAGAGAAAAACTGCACAGGTAGAGGGAGAAAAACAGCCATGTGGTGGAAGATAGGAGCTACAGATATGGGACTTGGGCAAAAAAAGAATTATAGGTGCTGCAGAGGGGTGGGAGCCACTGTCACAGAGAAGCAAGAGAGAAAAAGAGAGAGACAGTGTGTGTGAAAACAGTATGTAGGGGGCTGCACAAGAAAAACTGTCCCCAAAAGAATTTTAACTGGGAAAAGGAGAGGGAATGACTACGGCAAATCTTTATAAGTAGCAGAGCTCAAAGTCTGAAGTTTTAGAAGTCTGTGTCAACATGGGGGGTTTGTGCTTGGTGGATTTAGTGGTACTTCTATGGGGAAGGAGAGTAAAGGCCCAGGAGCAGTGTGGCCTGAGGATCCCGTGATTGCACAGGGAGTAACAACTCTCTTTCTTGGAGTGCATTTGAGGGAGGAGGCATGGCCTCTCCAGAGACAAAATAGCTGGTGGCCACCAATGTGCTGCCCCACTTATTAGCATAGGAACAGAGACACCTGCTGAGGATAGCAAACCTTGGTGTTTTTTGCTGTACTTTACCATAAACATCAAAAAAGTTACATGGTTGTGCTACTGCTTTTCTGGGACAAAGTGCCACCAGCCACAGCATAGTGAATCAATGCTGGTCCATACCACTTTGGTTCCGTAAAATTCAGAGTTTTGAAACCAGCTCTGTGCCTGAGATAAAACACAGGAGAACTGTGCTGCCTGGCAGGAGACAGCTTGGACACCTTGGACACAGACAGGGTACAGGCAGGGATGTGATAGAGACACAAGAAAGGAGATTATTCACTTTTCTGTGAGGGCTTCCTTAAGAGTTCTGGACATGAACTCCCTGCTCTGGGGACAAGAGTGCAGGGCAATGCCATTTCCCCCTCCCATCAGCACTGATCTACTTTGGTAACACAGCATTGCCAGAGGAGTCTGGAGCTGTTGACACCAAGCCCCTCCATCCTGCACTCTGTAAGGTGCATCTTTACTAGGGCAAGTACACCTGGGAGCCACCTCAGCATGCCTCTCTCCCAGAAGACTAGCATAAACGTTTTGTACACATCTAATCTACAGATCATAGTGTGCTGCAATACTTCAACTCTAGGGGAAATAGAATCTAGCTTCTTTTAACAAACAAAACAAAGCATGCTTAGTCAAAACTTCTCACACTTGGACAAGGTCCAAACACTCACCACTGCAGGCAAGGAGAAACTGAAGACAACTGACATGAGGGAAGTAGTAGCCAAAACACAACAGCAGAGTGCACACTCTGAAATACTTCCTGAAGCACCAGGCTCAATACAGTACAGGACCTCTTCTTGATACAGCCATTACTCTCAGGAAGAGGAATATAATCGCCCTTACACACACACATACACACATATACACAGTAACCTAGATGAAATGGCAAGACAGAATATTCACCCCCAAAAAGAAGAAGAAGAAGAAGTCATGTCCAGTGATTTAATCAAAAACAGATATACGTAAGATGCCTGAAACAGAATTTAAAATAGCAATCATAAGGATACTAGCTGGGTGTAGAGAAAAGCATAGAAGAGACTAGATAATTCCTTACTGCAGAGATAAAAGATTTAAAAAATAGCCAGGCTGAAATAAAAAGTGCTGTACCAAAGATGCAAAATTGCATAGACGAAATGAAAATAAGGATGGATAATGCACAGGAATGACTCAATGATATAGAAAATAAAATTATGGAAAATAAAGAAGCTGAAAAGAAGAAGGAAATAAAAATATTGGGTCATGCATGTAGATTTAGGAAAATTAGTGATTCCTAAAAGCATAATAACATTCATATCAGAGGACTCAAGAAGAAGAGAGGGAATGGGGCATAATACTTATTTGAGCTAACTATAGATGAAAACTTCCCTAATTTGAAGTAGGAAACAGATATAAATCCAAGAGGAACAGGAAAGTCCCATCAAATTCAACAAAAGCCAGCAAACACCAAGACATAACTTATTCAAATTCATAAAATACACAGAGGAAAGAATCCTGAAAGTAGCAAGGGAAAAAAAGTCCTTAACATTCAAGGGAAGACAAATCAGTTTCTTTTTTCAAAAGATTTTATTTATTCATGAGAGACAGAGAGAGAGGCAGAGACATAGGCAGAGGGAGAAGCAGGCTTCCTGCAGGGAGCCCAATGTGGGACTCAATCTTGAAACCCAGGATCATGCCCTGAGCCAAAGACAGACTGTCAACCGCTGAGCTACTCAGGTATCCCAACAAATCAGTTTTTTTTTTTTTTTTACTTTTACCCATTCATGAGAAACACAGAGAGACAGAGGCAAAGAGGCACAGAGACACAGGCAGACGGAGAAACAGGCTCCATGCAGGGACCCTGACTTGGGACTCAATCCCTGGTGTCCAGGATCATGCCCTGGGCTGAATGTGGCACTAAACTGCTGAGCCACCCGGGCTGCCCAACAAATCAGTTTAATAGCAGATCTCTCCACAAATACTTGGAAGGCCAGAAGAGATTGGCATGATGGATTCAACGTGCTTATTGGAAAAAAAATAATATACAGCCAAGACTACCTTATCCAGCAAGGCTATCATTCAGAATAGAAGGAGAAAAATAAAGTTTCCCAAACAAAAACTAAAGGAGTTTGTGGTCACTAAATCAGATCTGCAATAAATATTGCAGGACTCCTTGAGTGGGAGAGAAGGACTAAAAGCAACAAAGACTGGAAAGGAACAGAGAACATGACCAGAAACACCAACGTTACAGGTAACACAATGGCACTAAATTCATAACTATCAATGATCACTCTGAATGTAAATGGAATAAATGCTCCAATCAAAAGACATAGGGTATCAAAATGGATAAAAAAAGAAGGTCCATCGATATTCTACCAAAAAGAGACTCGGTTTAGATCTAAAGACACCTGCAGATTAAAAGTAAGGAGATGGAGAAAAATCTATTATGCTAATGGACATCAAAACAAAGCTGGAGTAGCCATACTTAAATCAGATAACCTAGATTTTAAACCAAAGACAGTAATAAGAGATTATTATATTATATTTATATATATATTTATAATATATATTTATATTAATATATTATTATTATATTATATTATATTATTATAATATATAATTATATATCATATATTACAATAATATATTATAATATTATTATATATTAATTTATATTAATATATTTGATATATTTATGTATTTATAATATTAATATATTATATATTACTATATCATAATAAAGGGGTCTATCCAACAACAACAACAAAAACTATAAATTTGAAACACTTATGCCCCTAAAGGGGAGCACCTAAATATAGAAATCAATTAATAGAAAACATAAAGTTATTGATAATAATACCGTAATAGAAGGGGAATTAAATACCCCACTTACAGCAATGGAGAGGTCATCTATGTAGAAAATCAACAATGAAACAACAGCTTTGAAAGACACCCTAAATCAGTAGGATTTTACAAATATATTCAGACCATTACATCCTAAAGCAACTGAATATACATGCTTTTCAAGTGCACATGGAATATTCTCCTGAATAGATTACATAATGGGTCACAAATAATCCATCAACAAGTACAAAGAGACTGAAATCAGGGATGCCTGGGTGGCTTAGCAGTTGAGCATCTGCCTTTGACTCAGGGCATGATCCCACAGTCCCCGGATCAAGTCCCACATTGGGCTCCCAACACAGATCCTGTTTCTCCCTCTGCCTATGTCTCTGTACCTCTCTGTGTGTCTCTCACAAATAAATAAATAAAATCTTTTTAAAAAAGATTGAAATCATACCATCCATATTTTCTGACCATAGTGCTATGATACTTGAAATCAACCACAAGAAAAAAATTGGAAAGACTAGAGATACATGAAAGTTAAAGAACATCCTATGAAAGAATGGATAGGTTAACCAGGAAATTTGAAAAAACAAACAAACAAACAAATATATAAGAGCATATGAAAATGAAAACATGACAGTCCAGGGGCAAGATGGTGGAGGAGGAGGGTCCCCAAGTCACCTGTCCCCACGAACTTACCTAGATTACTGTCAAATCATCCTGAAGACCTACGAATTCGACTTGAGATTTAAAGAGAGAACAGCTGGAACACTACAGAGAGAAGGGTTTTTACTGCTAGCAAGGTAGGAAGGCGGGGGAAAAAAAAGGATCCAGTGGGGGGAGGGTTCCCGTGAGGAGACAGGCTAAGGCTGGGAGGTGAGAGTCTCCAGGACAGGAAAGCCCAGCCCTGGAGAAGCAGGAACTTTAAAAATCCGCACCAGATTCTTCCCAGATGGAAAGGCACTTAGCAGGAAACGAGGCAGAACCACAGAAGGGGCAGTGGAGCCTCCAGTTTCCCAGAGTCACTAATAGAGGAAGTGCTCACTGGAGGAGAGAGCATCACTCACCCGGGCCCAGCGCGGTAAAGGGCTGGAAAGTGTGCCTGGCAGGGCCTCCGGAGAAGCCGGTGGGTCAGGTGGGGGCTCCGGGTGGAGGGGGCTGTGCCCTTCTGCCTTCAGGAGCCGCGACCCCGGGAGCGCAATTCCAGCAGCACAGGCCTGGGTCCCAGGGTACTGGGCGGACACAGCCAAGGATCCTGCACTCTCCCTGGAACATATGGAGGCAGGGAGGGCCGAGGACAGCGAGGACTCTCCTGCCACTGCCAGGCACCCCCAAGCTGTGAAGGTCAGCACCCCGCCCCAGGAGCACCTAGGCCACTGCGGACTGGGAGTTTGCAGTAGTTAGAGAGGAGTTGACTCCAGGTCTGAAAACCTGGCTGCCACCAGTCCTGTTGTTCCTCCTAGGATCACTATGTGCCTGGGAGAGGCAGGGCCCCAGGGAATGTGGGCCTCATGGGGTAAACAGCTGTCACTGAGCCCAGCACACGGGGGGGGGGGGGGAGGCGGAGCAGGTCTCCCAGGTGCACACATCTGAGAATCAGCACAGCAGGCTCCTCCCCCGGAAGAACAACTGGAAGACAGGGGAAGAGCAAATTCTTGATCAAGCAGCGCTGGAAAGCTCCAAGGGAAGTCAAGGAATTTACCGTATATAGAACCAGAGTCTACCCCTCCTATTTTTTTCTCTTTTCTCTTCCTTTTTCCAGTACAACTTGTTTTTATATCATACTATAAATTTCCATTTTTTTTCTCTTTTCCCACCTTAACTACAATATTTTGCCACCTCTTCATTTTTAAGATTCTTCCTTTTTGACTTTCATATTTCTACAATTAGAGGTCCTAGATATATTTTCCACTTCTAGATTCCTTCAACTCACTCAACTTAATTTTGGGAGATATACAAGATATGTTTTTTTCTTTTGTGTTTTTTTTTTTGTTTTCACTGCCTCATTTTATCCTAGAATGGCAGAAGATAATATCTTCTAAAACATGACCACTATGCATGGAGAACCAAGTAGTATACCATGCTGTTTTAATATGTGAGATTCCTCATTCCCAATCTGCCCTTCTCTTTTATCTCATTAATGTATTGATGGTCAATGTTGGGGCCCTCTACAAGTATTTCTGGTTTATATAAATTTGGGACTCAACATCTTCTAACATATAGAACTTAATATACTCAGAAACAAGAGGATCACCCTCTAGAACCCCTCAGGTAGACTACATTCTCCCTCCAATACAACTTCATCACCACCAACATCTCCCAGTTCCCCGTATTTTTCTTCTCATTTTTTTTCTTTTTTTCTCTCTTCCTCTTTAGGTTTTCTGGCCTTTTAATTTTTGCTACATCATTTTAAATTTTTTTTTCACTTTACTGGTCCTTTTGTTATATTTTGTTCTGATCTTTGTTTTCAAGTTCTGGCCTATGACCTTCACAGAATCATCTAGGTTGAAATCTACTTAGGATGAGGTTGATATTCTTGACACAACCTGCTCATACAACCAGTCTGCACTGAGCAAAATGACTAGAAAGAAGAACTCACCACACACACACACAAAAAAAATCAGAAACAGTATTGTCCGCCACAGAGTTACAGAATTTGGATTACAATTCAATGTCAGAAAGCCAATTCAGAAGCACAAATATAAAGCTATGGGTGGCTCTGGAATAAAGGATAAAGGAATCAAGAGACTTCATGACTGCATAATTTAGATCTAATCATGCCGAAATAAAAAATTAATTAAATGAGATGCAATCCAAACTGGAAGTCCTAACAATGAGGGTTAATGAGGTAGAAGAAAGAGTGAGGGGCATAGAAGACAAGATGATCGCAAAGAAGGAAGCTGAGGAAAAAAAAGAAAAATGAAAGGTCATGTGGAAAGGTAAAGGGAAATAAATGACAGCCTCAGACGGAAAAATCTACGTATAATTGGGGTTACAGAAAACTTCGAGAGGGACAGAGTCAGAAAGCATATTTGAACAAATCATAGCAGAGATCTTCTCTAATTTGGGGAGGGAAACAGGCTTTCACATCCAGGGAATAGAGGGGTCCCGCCCTAAAATCAATAAAAACTATTCAACAGCTCAACATTTAACAGTGAAACTTGCAAATAACAAAGATAAAGAGAAAATCCTTAAGCAGCAAGACACAATAGATCCCTAACTTACATGGGGAAAAATATTAGATTAACAGTAGAGCTCTCCACAGAGACCTGGCAGGCCAGAAAGGGTCCTAAATGAGAAGAACATGCAGCCAAGAAGGCTTTATCCAGCAAGGCCGTCATTCAGAATAGAAGGAGAAATAAACAGCTTCCAAGACAGGCAGAAATTGAAAAAATATGTAACCACTAAACCAGCTCTGCAAGAAATATTAAGGGGGATTCTGTAAAGAAAGAAGAAGTCCAAAGAAACAATCCACAAAAACAGGCACTGAATAGGTGTCATGATGACACTAAATTCATACCTTCCAATACTCTGAATGTGAATGGGCTTAATGACCCCATCAAAAGATGCAGGGTTTCAGACTGGATAAAAAGCAACACCCATCTCTTTGCTGTCTACAAGAGACTCATTTTAGACCCAGGGACGCCAACAGCCTGTAAATGAAAGGTGGAACAACCATTTACCGTTCAAATGGTCCTCAAAAGAAAGCAGGGGTAGCCATCCTCATATCAGATAAATTACAGTTTATCACAAGGACTGTAGTAAGAGATGAAGATGGACACTATATCATACTTAAATGATCTATCCAACAAGAGGACCTAACAAACATGAATATTTATGCCCCGAATGTGGGAGCTACCAAGTAGATCAATCAATTAATAACCAAAGTAAAGACATACTTAGATAATAATACACTTATACTGGGAAACTTCAACACGGCACTTTCTGTAATTGACATATCTTCTAAGCACAACATCTCCAAAGAAACAAGAACTTTAACTGATACACTGGACCAGATGGATTTCACAGATATTTACAGAACTTTACATCCGAACACAGCTGAATATACATTCTTCTCAGGTGCACATGGAACTTTCTCCAGAATAGACCACATACAGGTTCACAAATCAGGTCTTAACCAAGACCAAAAGTTTGGGATCATCCCCTGCATATTTTCAGACTATAATGCTTTGAAACTTGAATTCAATCACAAGAAGAAATTTGGAAGAAACCCAAACACATGGAGGTTAAAGAACATCCTACTAAAAGGTAAAAGGGTCAACCAGTAAATTAGAGAATTAAAAAGATTCACGGAACTAAAGAAAATGAAGATACAACCATTCAAATCTTTGGGATACAGCAAAAGCAGTCCTAAGAGGGAAAGGCATCACAATACAAGCATCCCTCAAAAAATTGGAAAAAAACTCAAATACACAAGATAATCTTTCACCTAAAGGAACTGGAGAAAGAATAGCAGATAAAACCTACACCCAACAGAAGAAGAGAGTTAATAAAGATTGGAGCAGAACTCAGTGAAATAGAGACCAGAAGAACTGTAGGACAGATCAACGAAACCAGCAGTTGGTTCTTTCAGAGAATTAATAAGATAGATAAACCATTAGCCAGCCTTATTAAAAATGAAAAAGACTCAAACTAATAAAACCACGAATGAAAATGGAGACATCACAATGAATACCAAGGAAATACAAATGATTTTAAAACATACTATGAGCAGATGTAGGCCAATAAATTTGGCAGTCTAAAAAAAATGGAAGCATTTCTAGAAAACTACAAATTACCAAACCTAGAAAAGGAAGATATAGAAAACCTGAACAGACCAATAATCAGGGAGGAAATTGAAGGAGTCATTAAAAACCTCCCACAACACAAAACTCCAGGGCCAGATGGCTTCCCAGGAGAATTCTATCAAACGTTTAAAGAAGAAACAATATCTATTCTACTAAAGCTGTTCCAAAAGTTAGAAAGGGACAGAATACTTCCAAACCCATTTTATGAGGCCAGCATCACCCTAATTCCAAAACCAGGCAAAGACCCAAGGATAAAGGAGAATTATAGACCAATATCCCTGATGAACACAGATGCAAAAATTCTCAACAAGATATTGGCCAATAGGATCCAACAGTACATTATGAAGATTATTCACCAGGACCAAGTGGGATTTATCCCCGGGGTGCAAGGCTGGTTCAACACTCATAAAGTAGGCAACATGATACATCATATCAACAAAAGGAATGACAAGAACCATAGGATCCTCTCAATAGATGCAGAAAAAAGCATTTGAAAAACTTCAGCATCCATTCCTGATCAAAACTCTTCAGAGAGTAGGAAGAGAAGGAGCATTCCTCAGCATCTTAAAAGCCATCTATGGAAAGCCCACAGCAAATATTATTCTCAATGGGGAAGCACTGGGAGCCTTTCCCCTCAGATCAGGAACATGACAGGGATGTCCACTCTCACCACTACTATTCAACATAGTACTGGAAGTCCTAGCCTCAGCAATCAGGCAACAAAACGAAATGAAAGGCATTCAAATTGTCAAAGAAGAAGTCAAACTCTCCCTCTTTGACATGACATGATACTGTACGTAGAAAACCCAAAAGACTCCATCCCAAGATTGCTAGAACTCATACAGTAATTCAGCAGTGTGGCAGGATACAAAATCAATGCCCAGAATTCAGTGACATTTCTATACACTTACAATAAAACTGAAGAAAGAGAAATTAAGGAATCAATTTCATTTACAATTGCACCCAAAAGCAGAAGATACCTAGGAATAAACGTAACCAAAGAGGTAAAGGATCTATACCCTATAAACTACAGAATCCTTCTGAAAGAAATTGTGGAAGACACAAAGAGATGGAAAAATATTGCATGCCCTTGGATTGGAAGAATTAATATTGTAAAAATGTCAATGGTATCAAGGGCAATTTACACATTTAATGCAATCCCTATGAAAGCACCATGGACTTTTTTCAGAGAGTTGGAACAAATAATCTTAAGATTTCTGTGGAATCAGAAAAGATCCTGAATAGCCAGGGCAATATTGAAAAAGAAAACCAGAGCCGGGCCCATCAAGATGCCAGATTTCAAGTTGTACTATAAAGCTGTGATCATCAAGACAGTGTGGTATTGGCACAAAAACAGACACATAAATCAATGGATCAGAGCACAGAATCCAGAAATGCTCCCTCAGTTCTATGGTCAACTAATATTTGACAAAGCAGGAAAGACTATCCACTGGAAAAAAGGACAGTCATTTCAATAAATGGTGCTGGGAAAATTGGACAGCTACATGCAGAAGAATGAAACTGGACCATTCTCTTACACCATGCAGAAAGATAAACTCAAAATGGATGAAAGATCTAAATGTGAGACAAGATTCCATCAAAATCCTAGAGAAGAACACAGGCAACACCCCTTTTGAACCTGGCCACAGCAACTTCTTGCAAGATACATCTATGAAGGCAAGGGAAACAAAAGCAAAAATCAACTATTGGGACTTTATATATAAAGCTTCTTCACATGAGACCATCAACAAAACTAAAAGACAGCCTACGGAATGGGAGAAGATATTTTCAAATTACCTATCAAATAAAGGGCTAGTATCCAAGATCTATAAAGAACTTATTCATCTCAACAGCAAAGAAACAAGCAATCCAATCATGAAATGGGCAATAGACATGAACAGAAAGGTCACCAGTGAAGACATAGACATGGCCAACAAGCAAATGAGAAAATGCTCCAGATTACTTGCCATCAAGGAAATACAAATCAAAACCACAATGAGATACTACCTCACCCCAGTGAGAATGGTGAAAATTAACAAGATAGGAGACAACAAATGTTGGAGAGGATGTGGAGAAAGGGGAACCCTCTTGCACTCTTGGTGGGAATGTGAACTGGTACAGCCACTCTGGAAAACTGTGTGGAGGTTCCCCAATGAATTCAAAATAGCCTTATGACCTAGCAATGCCCTGCTGGGGATTTAACCCAAAGATATAGATGCAGGTACATGGCAGAACACCTGCACCCCAATGTTTATAGCACCAATTCCACAATAGCCAAAGTGTGGAAGGAGCCTCGGTGTCCATTGAAAGAGGAATGGAGGGATCCCTGGGGGGCGCAGCGGTTTAGCGCCTGCCTTTGGCCCAGGGCGCGATCCTGTCGACCCGGGATCGAATCCCACGTCGGGCTCCCGATGCATGGAGCCTGCTTCTCCCTCTGCCTGTGTCTCTGCCTCTCTCTCTCTCTCTCTCTCTATCATAAATAAATAAATAAAAATTTAAAAAAATTTTAAAAAAATGAAAGAGGAATGGATAGAGATGTGGTATATGTATACAATGGAGTATTACTCAGCCATTAGAAACAACAAATGCCTTCCATTTGCTTTGATGTGGATGGACCTGGAGGGTATTATGCTGAGTGAAGTAAGTCAATTGGAGAAGGACAAACATTATATGGTTTCATTCATTTGGGGAATATAAATAATGGTGAAAGGGATTATACAGGAAACGGTAGAAAATGAGTGGGAAATATCAGTGAGGGTGACAGAACCATAGAGACTCTTAACTCTGGGTAATGAACAAGGGGTAGTGAAGGGGAAGTGGGCAGGGGAATGGGATGTCTAGTTGATGGGCACTGAGGTGGGCACTTGATGGCACCAGGGCCGGGTGTTATGGTATATGTTGGCAAATTGATCTCCAATGAAAAAATATTTAAAAAATCCTAGAAACAAACAAACAAACAAAAAAAACATGATGGTCCAATCCTTTGGGATGTAGCAAAGGTGGTCAAAAGAGAATTTTATTGTAATACAGGCCTATCTCAAGAAACAAGAAAAGTCTCAAATACACAACCTAAGTTTACAACTAAAGATGTTAGAGAAGGATCAACAATTAAAGTTTAAATTCAGCATCAGAAGGGAAATAATAAAGATTAGAGCAGAAATAAATGATGTAGAAACCAACAATAAAAACTCCATTAGATCAGATCAATGAAATTAAGAGATGCTTATTTTTAAGAAATAGTAAAATTGATAAACCCTAGCCAGATTTATTAAAAAGAAAAGATATAAGACCCAAAGAAATAAATCAATGAATACAAGAGAACACACAAAAAATCACAAATACAATTATAAGTGAATACTACTAAAAATTACATGCCAAAAAACTGGGCAATCTGGAAGAAATGGATAAATTCCTGGAAACATACAAACTACAATAACTGAAACAGGAAGAAATAGAAATGTTGAACAAAATGATAAGCAGCAAAGAAATTGAATCAGTAATCAAACATCTCCCAACAAATAAAATGTCCATGGCCCAATGGCTTCTTTGGTGACTTCTACCCAACATTTAAAGAAGAGTTAATACCTTTTCTCAAAAACTGTTTCAGGAAATTGAAATGTAAGGAAAACTTCCAAATTCATTCTATGAGGCCAGCATTACCTTGATTCCAAAGTCAGACAAAGTAATCTTTGAATTGAAAAGAAGGATTAGAGACAAAAAAACCCTGATGAATATAGATGCAAAAATTCCCAACAAGATCATAGCGGATTGAATTTAACTGTAAATTAAAAAAATTATTCACCTTGATCATGTGGGACTTATGTCTGAGCTGCAAGGGTGGTTCAATATTTACAAATCAATCAATCAACATGACTTGCTATATTAAAAAATTAAGAACCATATGATCCTCTTAATCGTTGAAGAAAAAGAATTTGACAAAATGCATCATCCATCCTTAATAAAGACCCTCAACAAACTACATTTAGAGGGAACATACCTCAACATCATAATGACCATATATGGAAGTCCCACAGCTAATATCATCCTCAACTTGAAAAAGCTGCAGCCTTTACTCTATGGTCAGAAACAAGATAGAGACATCCACTTTCAGCATGATTATTTAACATAGTACTGGAAGTCTTAGCCTCAGCAATCAGAAATAGAAGAGGTATAAGAAAAAGAAATAAAAGGTATCCAAATCAGCAGGAAAGTAGTCAAACATTGACTTTTTGCAGATAACATGATACTTAATGTGGAAAATCTGAAAGAATCCAACAAAAAATTGCTAGAACTCATACATGAATTCAGGGAAGTCACAGACTATAAAATCAGTATATAGAAATCAGTTGCATTTCTACTTACCAATAATGAACCAGTATAAAAATAAATCAAGGAATTGATCACACGTAAAATTGCACCAAAAATAATAAGATACCTATGATTAAATCTGACCAAAGAGGAAAAAATATTTGTACCCTTAAAACTATAGAACACTTATGAAAGAAATTGAAAATGATACAAAGAAATGGAAAGATGTTCCACGCTCATGGATTGGAAGAACAAATATTGTTAAAATGTCCATACTATCCAAAGTGTTATACATTTAATGCAATCCCTATCAAAATACCAGCAGCATTTTTCATTGAGCTAGAATAAACAATCCTAAAATTTGCATGGAACCAGAAAAGACCCCCAAATATCCAATGCAATCCTTAAAAAGAAAAGCAAATCCTGAAACATCATGATTCCAGACTTCAAATTATATTACCAAGTTGTAGTGATAAAGGCAGTATGGTACTGGAATAAAAATGGAAAGATCAATGGAACAGAAAAGAAAACCTAGAAATGGACCCAAAAATGCATACTCAGCTAACCTTAGATAAAGCAGTAAGGAATATCCAATGGAAAAAAGACTGTCTTTTCAGCAAATCATATTGGAAAACTTTAACAGAAAAATGCAGAAGGATGAAACTGGAAGGCTTTCTCACACAACACACAACAATAAATGAAAAATGGAGGAAAGACACAGATGTGAGACAGGAAACCCTTAAAATCCTAGAGGAGAACACAGGCAGCACTGACAATTGATTATAGCAACTTCTTGCTAGACACATGGTGTGGAGTCGAGGGAAACAAAAACAAAAATGAACTATTGGCACTTCATCAAAATAAAAAGCCTCTGAAGTATGAAGAAACAATCAACAAAATGAAAAGGCAGCTTATGGAATGGGAGAAGATATTCACAAATGACATATCTGATAAATATTTAGTATCAAAAATCTATAAAGATTTTATTACACTCATTACCAAAAATCAAATAATCCAGTTAATAAATGGGCAGAAGATGTGAATAGACATTTTTCCAAGAAGGTAACCAGATGACTAATAGACACATGAAAAAATGATCAACATCAGTCATCATCAGGGGAATAGCAGTGAAACCAAGATGAGATACCACCTCACACCTGTCAGAATGGCTAAAATTAACAACACAGGAAACAACAGATATTCCCAAAGATGTGAGGAAAGGGGAACCCTCTTGCACTGTTGGTGGGAATGCACAATGGTGCAGCCACTCTAGAAAACAGTATAGAGGTTCCTCAAAAATGTTAAAAATGCAACTACCCTATGACCCAGCAATTTAACTACCGGGCATTTACCCAAAAGATACAAACATAGTGATTCAAAGGGGCACATGCAGCCCAGTGTTTAGAGCAGCATTATCAACAAAGCCAAACTATGGAAAGAAACCAAATTTCCATCAACTAATAGGTAGATAAAAATATGATTATATATATATATAATTTATATATAATAAATTCTACACATATAATGGAATATTATTCAGCCATCAAAAATAATAAAATCTTACCATTTGTAATGATGTAGATGGAGCCAGAATCTATTATGCTAAGTAAAATAATTCAGCCAGAGAAAGACAGATATATGATATCACTCATATATGGAATTTAAGAAACAAAACAGTTGAACATACTAGAAGGAAAAAAATAGAGAGAGATGGAAGCAAATCATAAGAGACTATTAAATATATAGAACAAACAGCATTATGGAAGGAGGTGGTTGGGTGATGGGGTAAAAGGGGGATGAGTATTAAGGAGGGCACTTGTTATGAGGAGCACTGGGTGTTATATGTAAGTCATGATCCACTAAATTCTACTCCTAAAAACAATACTACAGTATATTTTAGCTAATTAGAACTTAAATACAATTTGAAACAAAAAAAATAAAAATGCATATGTTATGATATATTGCATGTAATGTGGTGATTCTGTTAACTTCTTAGCCACCATCTATACCCAATTTCTGAAAAAGCTAGGAAATTTTGGCTTTCCTATTGTTTAACATGGCTCACATTTTATTCTATTCTGTTTAGGTTCAATAAAATAAAAGTGTTCACTGGTCAAATAATCATTTTCATATTATTTATTTAACATAATTGATGTGTACAGCATTAAATTTCCACACCATATAACTGAATGACCTAAATTTGCTTTCTTTCAAGGACTGATACTTTAAAATAAACACATTTACTCAAACTCCTCTAATTTTAGTAATTTGGACTGAGCTAGTTTGGAACTTCAACTTTTATTACATCTATGAAATAAGCATTTATTTTCAAATTCATAATGAACAACAATTTCAGATCATGGAGAAAGTGGTATAATATTTCATCCACTTATAAAACTATAATCAACCTTGAAGGAACAATTGACAATTTATGAAATTATTAATAATCTAGTCATTAAAACATTTGCTCAGATTTTCTTTCCCTTATGATTCAAATAACTAAATTGAAATGTTTTTACAGCAGTATATAACAATCCTTAAAATATTCACTTCAAATTACCATTAAAATAAATATTATGATACAGATTAAGCAAAACATCATACTATTATCAGATAAGTCAAAAACATAGCCTATTGTCAGAAACGGGATGGAATTTCTACTACCAATATTCTAATGATACTGAATGGAGATAGATATCAAATATTCATCTTATAAAAACATAATCTCCATGAAAGAATGTAAGATCTTTATTCCTATGCTTGCTTTGTGATACACAGAATTAGGGCCTATATTATCAATGAGACTAGGAAGATATATGGATATTATTTTAGTTTTTTCTGTTAAAAATAATATTTCCATAGTATTTGATCTCATTAGTTTCTTGTTTATTGTATTTATGCAAAGATAATTTCCTTAAGCTTCTAGGATATAAGATTTATGTTAGCTTTTTCAACTTCGTAAATATCCCTCTTCTGTTGTTTTCGTGAAGTGTTAAAATTATGACTTGTGTTCTGACAGACATTTTGTGACTCTGTTCCTCTCTTCTATTTTATCTGGACTTTATCTTTTCTGTGTTTTTATTATCTGTTTCTGACTAGATTTTCCTTCCTCAATAGAGAGAAGTCCCTGCCATGTAAGGAAGATGTGGCAGAGCAGTTTTGAGAGCCCACAGAGTTCAATTTATGTAGCCCCTCAGAAATTACTTTCAAATGCTTACACTTAACCATTATTGGAGGAGGCAAACCCCTGGCATAAACTTTTATTTTCCAAATGCCCCACTGCACTTTTCAGCGAATATCTTTTGACTATGTTTGAATTCTAGTCTCAAGTTTGTTGGAAGACTTTTTGTTTCCCCATGCTTCTTTCTCCACAGATACTGATATTTAGGTATCAGAGTTGATGGGCTTCTTCCCACTCACCTGTATGTACTTCGGGGTTAGGAGGGAAGACTCTTTGCATAGTTTAGTTATAATATTGTCTATGAAAATTTGGTATTCATATCTATTTCTGTTTTGTTTGGGTCTTGATATTCAGGAAGATCTAAAATCTGTTTCTACTCCAAATACCATGTTTCAAGAAGTACTTTCTTTTACAAAATCTCCACAAATATATACAGAAATTGCTTATGTTCCAAGTTGCAAATAAAGCATACATGAATTTAGGAGGCAGATACTTTTAAGGCCACATTATTTGATCGCAGTGAAATAAAATCAGAATTTAATATTGGATATTTAAGTAAACAAATTCTTAAACTACCAGTTAAAATAGCATTTTTCTAAAGAGCTGTGAGAAAAATAAAAACCAACAAAACATTGATTCTATATTTATTTTTATCTTTTTAAAGTTTTTACTTTAATTCCAGTTAGTTAACGTACAGTGTTATTTTAGTTTCAAGTATACAATATAGTGATCAACAATTCCATACATCACCCAGTGCTCATCACCACAAGTGAACTCCTTAATCCCCATCACCTATTTCACTCATCCCCCCATCCATCACCTATTAAAACCATCCCCTACACCCACCCACTCTGGTAACCATCTGTTTCTTGATTTACTCTGCTTCTCTCCCTCTCTCTCTTTTTCCCTTTTCTCATTTGTTTTGTTTCTGTTTCTTAAATTCCACATATGGGTAAAATAATTGTCTTGCTCTGACTTATTTTGATTAGCATTATACTCTCTAGCTCCATCCATGCCCTTGCAAAAGGCAAGATTTCATTATTTTTCATGACTAATATTCATATGTATCTGTATATAGATATATAGATATCTTCTTTATCCATTCATCAATCAATGGACACGGGCTATTTCCACAAATCAGCTATTACAAATAATACTGCAATATACACACATAGGGGTGCATGTGTCATTTTCCATTAGTGTTTTTGTACTCTTGGGGTAAATACCCAATAGTGCAATTGCTGAATTATTGAGTATATCTATTTTTAACTTTTTGGGGGAACTCCATACTGTTTTCCAGAGTTACTGTGCCAGTTTGCATTCCAACAGTGCAAGAAGATTCCTTTTTTTCCACATCCTTTACCAATACCAGTTGTTTCTTGAGTTGTGGATTTTAGTCATTCTGATAGGTGTGAGGTGATATCTCTCTAGAGTTTTGATTTACATTTCCTTGATGAAGAGTGATGATGAGCTTCTTTTGATGTGTTTGTTGGTCAGCCATGTATGTTTGGGGAAATGTCCGTTCATGTCTTCTGCCCATTTTTAATTGGATTATTTGTTTTATGGGAGTTGAGTTTGATAAGTTATTTATATATTTTGGATATTGACCTATCTAGAAAGAATTGCTAAGGCTCTCTTCTAGGATTTTTATGATTTAAGCTCTCACATTTAGGTCTTTAATCCATTTTTAATTTATTTTTGTGTGTGGTATAAGAAACTGGTCCAGTGTCATTCTTTTGCATATTGTCCAGATTTCCCAAACCCATTTGTTTTTTTTTATTTATGATAGTCACAGAGAGAGAGAGAGAGAGAGAGAGAGAGAGAGAGAGGCGCAGAGACACAGGCAGAGGAAGAAGCAGGCTCCATGCACCGGGAGCCCGATGTGGGATTCGATCCCGGGTCTCCGGGAAAGCGCCCTGGGCAAAAGCAGGCGCCAAACCGCTGCGCCACCCAGGGATCCCCAAACCCATTTGTTGATGAGACTTTTCCCCATTGGATATGCTTTCCAGCTTTGTTGAGGATTAATTGACCATATAACTGAGAGTTTATTTCTGGGTTTTATATTCTGTTTTATTGATCAATGTGTCTATGTTGTTTGATTATTTAAAAAAAAGATTATTTAGAATACATTTTTTAAAAAAGAAATCAACCAAAATCTTGAAAACTAGTAAGAGAACATAGTAAAATATTGATATGAACAATGAATATACAAAAATAGTGTTCCTATATTTCAGAGAACAGCTCAAACTAACCTCCAAATTCTATATAAAATAACAAAAATTACAAAATAAGAAAATATATTTAATTGAAAAATTTCAATACTAATTGAAGAAAGTATTAATGAATAACAAAAAAGCTTCAATAAAAAATCCACATATGGTACAGTAGAAATAATAATTATAAAAATATCAGTTCTTCCAAATTGATTTAGCATTAGACATTATTTAAATAATCAATGAGATTTCTTTTTTTTGTTTATTTTTTATTGGAGTTTGATTTCCCAACATATAGTATAAAACCCAGTGCTAATCCCATCAAGTAGCCTCCACAGTGCCCAACACCTAGTCACCCCATCCTCCCACTCACCTCCCTTTCACTACCTTCTGTTCATTTCCCAGAGTTAGGAGTCTCTCATATTGTGTCATCCTCTCTGATTTTTCCCATCCATTTTCTCTCCTTTCCCCTATAATCCCTTTCAACATTTTTTATATTTCCTGTATAAATGAAACCATATAATTATGGTCCTTCTCTGATTGACTTATTCATTAGGCATAATACCCTCCAGTTCCATCCACGTCAAAGCAAATGATGGGTATTCATCATTTCTAAATAGCTAATATTCCATTGCATAGATAGATAGATAGATAGATAGATAGATAGATAGATACGACATATTATTTATCCATTTATCTTTCGATGGACACCAAGGCTTCTTCCAGTTTGGCTATTGTGGACATTGCTGCTAGAAACATTGCGGTGCAGGTGTCTTAGCTTTTCACTGCATCTCTATCTTTGAAGTAAATCCCCAGTAGTGCAATTGCTGGGTCATAGAATAGCTCTATTTTTAACCGTTTGAGGAACCTCCACACAGTTTTCCAGAGTGGCTGCACCAGGTCACATTCCCACCAAGAGTGTAAGAGGGTTCCCCTTTCTCCACATCTTCTCCAACATTTGTTGTTTCACGTCTTGTTAATTTTCCCCATTCTCACTGGTGGGAGGTGGTATCTCATTGTGGTTTTGATTTGTATTTCCCTGAAGGCCAGAGATGTGGAGCATTTTCTCATGTGTGTGCTGGCCATGTGTATGTCTTCTTTGGTGACATTACTGCACATATCTTTTGCCCATTTCATGATGATATTTTTTGTTTCTTGGGTGTTTAGTTTACTAAGATCTCTATAGATCTTGGAGACTAGCGCTTTATCTGACATGTTATTTGCAATTAGCTTCTCCCATTCTGTAGATGTCTTTTAGTTTTGCTGACTGTGTCTTTTGCTGTGCACTTTATATCTTGATGAAGGCCCAAGAGTTCATTTTTACTTTTGTTTCCCAAGCCTTCATAGATGTATCTCGCAAGAAGTTGCTGTGGCCATGTTAAAAAAGGGTGTTGCCTGTGTTCTTCTCTAGGATTTTGATGGACTCTTGTCTCACATTTAGACATTTCAATCATTTTGAGTTCATATTTGTGTATAGTATAAGATAATGATCCAGTTTCATTCTTCTACATGTGGCTGTCCAATTTTCCCAGCACCATTTATTGAAGAGATTGTCTTTTATCCAGTGGATAGTCTTTCCAGCTTTGTCGAATATTAGTCGACCATAGAGTTGAGGGCCCATTTTTGGGTTCTCTATTCGGTTTTATTGACCTATGTGTCTGTTTTTGTGGTAGTACCATACTGTCTTGATGATCACAGCATTGTAGTACAACTTGAAATCCAGCCTTGTGATGCCCCCGGCTCTGGTTCTCTTTTACAATATTCCCCTGGCTATTTGGGATCTTTTCTGATTCCACACAAATCTTAAGATGATTTGTTCCAACTCTCTGAAGAAAGTCCATGGTATTTTGATAGGGATTGAGTTGAACATGTAAATTGCCCTGGGTAGCATTGACATTTTCATAACATTAATTTTTCCATTCCATGAGCATGGAATATCTTTCCATCTCTTTGTGTCTTCCTCAATTTATTTCAGAAGTGTTCTGTAGTTCTTAGGGTATAGATCCTTTTCCACTTTGGTAAGGTTTACTCCTAGGTATCTTCTGCTTTGGGGTGCAATTGTAAATGGGATTGATCCTTAATTTTCCTTTCTTCAGGCTCATTGTTGGAGTACAGAAATGCCACTGATTCCTGGGCATTGATTTTGTATCCTGCCACACTGCCAAATTGCTGTATGAGGTCGACCAATCTTGAGGTGGAGCCTTTAGGTTTTCTATGTAGAGTATCATGTCATCTGCAAAGAGGGATAGTTTGGCTTCTTTGAAAATTTGAATGCCCTTTATTTCTTTTTGTTGGCTGATTGCTGAGGCTACAACTTCCAGTACTATGTTGAATAGCAGTGATGAGAGTGGACATCCCTGTCATGTTCCTGATCTGAGTGGAAAGGCTCTCAGTTTTTCCCCCTTGAGGATGATATTCACTGTGGGCTTTCCGTAGATGGCTTTTAAGATACTGAGGAATGTTCCCTCCATCCCTACACTCTGAAGAGTTTTGATCAGAAATGGATACTGTAGTTTGTCAAATGCTTTCTCTGCATCTATTGAGAGGATCCTATGGTTCTTGTTTTTTCTCTTGCTGATATAATCTATCACATTGATTGCTTTGCGAGTCTTGAACCAAGCTTGCATCCGGGGGATAAATACCACTTTGTCATGGTGAATAGTACTCTAAATGTACTGTTGGATCCTATTGGCTACTATCCTGTTGAGAATTTTTGCATCTGTGTTTTTCAGGCATATTGGTATATAATTCTCCTTTTCAGTGAGATCTTTGTCTGGTTATAGAATTAACATGATGCTGGCCCCATAAAACGAGTTTGGAAGTATTCTGTCCCTTTCTATCCTTTGGAAAAGCTTTAGTAGAATAGGTATTATTTCTTCTTTAAATATTGGATAGAATTCCCCTGGAAAGCCATCTGGCCATGGACTTTGTGCCTTGGGAACTTTTTGATGACTGCTTCATTTTCCTTCTGGGTTTTGGCCTGTTCAGGTTTTCCATTTCTTCCTGTTTCAGTTTTGGTAGTTTGTGGTTTTACAGAAATGCATCCATTTCTTCTAGATTGCCTAATTTATTGGCATATGGCTGCTCATAATACATTTTTAAAATCATTTGTATTTCCTTTGTATTGATTGCTATCTCTCCTCTGTCATTCATGATTTTATTAATTTGAGTATTTTCTCTTTTCCCTTAATGAGGCTGGCTAATGGTTTATCTATATTATTACTTCCTACAAAGAACCAACTCCTTGTTTTGTTTACCAGTTCTATATTTATTCTGGTCTCTATTTCATTGAGTTCTGCTTGAATCTTTATTATTTCTCTTCTTCTTCTTCTTCTTCTTCTTCTTCTTCTTCTTTCTTCTTTCTTTCTTTCTTTCTTTCATGTAGTTTTTATTTGCTGTTTTTTTTCTTCAGTTCCTTTAGGTTATCTTGTATATTTGAATTTTTTTCCAGTATTTTCAGGGTTATTTGTATTGTGATATATTTCCCCCTTAGGACTGATTTGCTGTATCCCATAGATTTTTAATGTTTTTCTTTCTTCCTTTTCATAGCTTTCCATGAATCTTTTTAATTCTTTTCTAATTTCCTGGTTGACCCATTCATCTTTTAGGAAGATGTTCTTTAACCTCCATGTGTTTGAGTTTCTTCAAAATTTCTTCTTCTGATTGAGTTCTATTTTCAAAGCATTGTGATCTAAATATATGAAGGACACAATTTCAATCTTTTGATATTGGTTGAGACCTGATTTGTGACCCAGTATGTCGTCTATTCTGGAGAAAGTCCATGTACACTTGAGAAGAATATGTATACAGTTTCATTCATATAGAAAGTTCTGTATATATCTGTGAAAGCCATCTGGTCCAGTGTATTAAATCTCTTGTTTCTTTGGAGATGTGGTGCTTTGAATATCTGTCATTTGCAGAAAGTGCCGTGTTGAATTCTCCCAGCATTAGTGTTTTATTATCTAAGTATGTCTTAAC
Organism: Nyctereutes procyonoides; assembly: GCF_905146905.1. Taxonomy (NCBI): domain Eukaryota; kingdom Metazoa; phylum Chordata; class Mammalia; order Carnivora; family Canidae; genus Nyctereutes; species Nyctereutes procyonoides. The sequence goes on from NW_026575125.1 coordinate 70,900,179, forward strand.
TTTGTTTATTAATTGATTAATATTCTTGGCAGCTCCCACATGAGGGGCATAAATATTGATGATTGTTAGGTCCTCTTGTTGGATAGATACTTTAAGTACGCTATGGTGTCCTTCTTCATCTCTTACTAAAGTCTTTGGGATAAACTTTAATTTGTCTGATATGAGGATGGCTACCCCTGCTTTCTTTTGAGGACCATTTAAATGGTTCTCCACCCTTTCATTTTCAGGCTGTAGGTGTCCTTAGGTCTAAAATGAGTCTCTTGTAGATAGCAAATAGATGGCTCTTCCTTTTAATCCACTCTGAAATCCTGCATCTTTTGATGGGATAATTTTTAAAAAATATTTTATTTATTTATTCATGAGAGACACACACAGAGAGAGAGAGAGAGAGAGAAAGAGGCAGAGACACAGGCAGAGGGATAAGCAGGCTCCATGCAGGGAGCCTGATGTGGGATTTGATCCTGGAACCTCAGGATCACACCCTGGGCTGAACACACGTGCTAAACTGCTGAGCCACCCAGGGATCCCCTTATGCGATCATTTAGGCCATTCACATTAGGAGTAACTATTGAAAGATATGAATTTAGTGTCATCGTAATAACTATTCAGTCTCTGTGTTTGTGGATTGTTTCTTTGGACTTCCCCTTTCATTTACATGGTCCCCCTTAATATTTCTTGTAGAGCTGCTTTGGTGGTCACATATTCTTTCAGTTTCTTCCTATCTTGGAAGCTCTTTATCTCTCCTTCTACTCTGAATGACGGCCTTGCTGGATAAAGCATTCTTGGCTGCAGGTTCTTCTCATTTAGGACCCTGAATATATCCAGCCAGCACTTTCTGGCCCACCAGGTCTCTGTGGAGAGGTATGCTTTTAATCTAATATTTCTCTTCATATAATTTACAGATTTCTTGTGTCTTGCTGCTTTAAGGATTTTGTCTTTATCTTTGTAATTTGCAAGTTTCACTATTAGATTTTGAGCTGTTGAATGATTTTTATTGATTTTAGGGGGGGGGAACCTCTCTGTCTCCTGGATCTGAATGCCTGTTTCCCTCCCAAAATTAGGGAAGTTCTCAGCTATGATTTGTTTAAATATGCTTTCTGGACCTCTGTTCCTCTCGGTGCCCTCTGGAACCCCAATTAAACGTAGGTTTTTCTTCCTCAGGCTGTTGTTTATTTCCCTTAATCTATCCTCATGGTCTTTTAATTGTTTGTCTCTTTTTTCCTCAGTTTTCCTCTTTGCCATCAACTTGTCTTCTATGTCACTCACTCGTTCTTCCATCTCGTTAACCCTCGCTATTAGGACTTCTAGTTTGGATTGCATCTCATTTAATCGATTTTTAATTTCTGCCTGATTGGATATAAATTCTGCAGTCATGAAGTCTCTTGAGTCCTTTATGCTTTTTTCCAGAGCCACCAGTAGCTATATAATAGTGCTTCTGAATTGGCTTTTTGGCATTGAATTGTAATCCAGATTTTGTAACTCTGTGGGAGAGAGGACTGTTTCTGATTCTTTCTTTTGAGTTTAGGTTTTCCATTTAGTCATTTTGCTCAGTGCAGAGTGGGCAAAATCAAGTTGTATTGCGAGAAGGAGAGAAAGAAGGAAAGAAAAGAGAAAAAAAGGAAGAAAAAAAGGAAAAAAGAGAAGAAAGAGAGAAAGAAAAAGAAAGAAAGGGGGAAAAAGGGTGGGGGAAGCAATCAGAAATCAAAAAGAAAAAAACAAAAACCACGTGGGAGTATCTTCTGATTCTGTATACTTTAAGTCCCTTGACTTTCCCTGGTACTTGTGCTTCTTCTACCTGGTCTTCTGGGGTAGGGGCCTGTTGTGCTGATTTTCAGGTGTTAGCACTTGTGGGAGCTGCTCTGCCCCCTGCCTGGTGCTGGTCTCAGTGGGGGTTGTTTACCCCGTGAGGCCCCAGGAGGAACAGCCTCAGTGGTTACGGCAGCTCTGGAAACCTGGATTCAGCCCCCGCAGTAACTACGGAGCTCTCCGTCTGCAGGGCCTGGAGGCTCCGGGGCGGGGCCGCTGATCTGCTCAGCTCGAGGCAGGAGCGTCCTTGCTGTCCTGGGCCCTCCCGGCCTCTGCCTGTCCCGGGGGGAGGCCGGATCCTGGGCTGTGTCCCGGCGCCCTGTGCTCTGAAGCCTGCGCTGTTGGATTCGCGCTCCCAGTCGTGCAGCCGCCTCTCCGCGGAGCCGCCGCCCGAGCCCCTCCGAGCTGCTCCGGGTCCCGCCGTGCGCGCTGCAGCCCTTAGGGAGCTCGGCGCACTCTCCTGAGCGCGCAGGTGTTAGTGTCCCAGGGAGCCCGAGGGCATCCCCGCCCTCCTGGGTCCTGCTCTAACTCCCTGCGGGCGCCTTTCCACCCGAGAAGGTTGGTGCAGCTCCTCCTTCTCCGGGATGGGGCTCTCCTGTCCTGGGGACACTCGCCCCGGCCTCTGCCCGGCTCCTTGTGGGGCCCCTCCCCCCGGGAGGCCTTTTGTTTCTTTATTTCTTTTTCCCCGTCTTCCTACCTTGATAGAAGCAGGAACTCTTCTCACTGTAGTATTCCAGCTGGTCTCTCTTTAAATCTCAGGCCGAATTCGTAGATTTTCAGGATGATTTGAAGGTTATCTGTGTAATTTGGTGGGGACAGGTGATTTGGGGACCCTACTCTTCCACCATCTTGCCCCTCCTCTGTCTATATTTTTATAAATTTAAATTAAGCTTTAGCTAAAAACAATGCAAAACAAAATAACTCAGGGGGTCAGTCTTGCTTGAGTATAGTGAAGAAGATATAACCTGGGATTGTTGACACCTAGATATACGAGCATATAGCAGCATGTATATTGGCTTATAAAGAAGGGCTCAGTATTGCAGAATAGACAAGGGGAGAGAGTACTCCTTCTAGGTCAGGACTTATAAAAAGGAATAAGGCAGTAAGCTAAAATGAATGAAAATTATGCTGGGAAATGGGTAATTTATTTGACATGTTAGTAATTTTTAATGATAATGAAGGTCAACTGTCACCTGCACAAAGCAAGCATATGCCTTTCAGTGTGCATTTGTATATTTAATTTTAATAGTCTTGAATGTGGTTAGCCAGATAATAAACTTAGTTAAAAGGTTTATCTTCATTTCCAACTACTGATTCGACAAAAATATGACTGGCAATTCAAAATGTGTAACACTTGGTTCTTGGAAAGAGATGCTTGGCTTTACATTGTTTCTCAACTACTAACATTAAAAGAAAAAAAAACTTCAAGTGACTCTGTATGAAGAAAACTCATCTCTTTAATGTATATAAAGGATTTAATTCTTAATGCAATCAATATTTCTAGGAGAAGCTAGTTTTCAATAATATATCAATGCTATATGCTAACAAATTTTCAGTTCTATAAGTGAAAAATTTTATTGCGATAGTATATATATGATATTGTATATGTGAAAGTCGGAGCATTTCAATGAAATGTTAATATGCTGATTTTAATTTGGTGCTTCAAACATTAAAACAGTGTCTTAACTAAATTTCTTTAATAGAAACATTCCAGCAATAAGAACAAAGCCAATAGAAGTGAGTTGGGTGAAATGGGGAGGGTTTTAAGAAGTCACTAAGATTGAGATATTTAAGTCAAATATTCTGAGTGATTAATACTTTTGTAGACAGATTGACCTGGCACTATGATGAATAAACTAGTACTGTATGGGTTAGATTAAAGCCAAACAGTTTTTATCCTGATGGATCATGAGGTTGGGGACACAGGGACACTGGCAACTCAATATTAGTAAGCTTGTGATCTTTTGCAACTCAGGATTTTAAAAAGGTATTTTTTTTTTTGGTTTAGAAATTCTTTTGTTTTTACATTTATTTTCATTTAAATTTTATTTGCCAACATATAACACCCAGTGCTCATCCCATCAAGTGCCCTCCCCAGTGCCCATCACCCAGTTACCCAATCCCACCACACACCTACCCTTCCACAACATTGTGTTGCCTTCCCAGAGTTAGGAGTCTCTCATGGTTTATCACACTCTCTAATTTTTCCCACTCAGTTCCCCTTCTTCCCCTGATAATCTCTTTCACTATTTCATATATACCATTGATGAGTGAAACCATATGATGATAGGCCTTCTACAACTGACTTACTTCACTCAGCATAATACCCTCTAGTTCCATCCATGTCGCAGCAATTGGTGAGTATTTGTCCTTTCTGATGCCTGACTAATATTCCATTATATATATAGACCACATCTTCTTTATCCATTCATCTGTCGAGGGACACCGAGGCTCCTTCCACAATTTGGTATTGTGGACAATGCTGCAATTAACATTGAGGTGCAGATGTCCCAGGGTTTCACTACATCTGTATCTGTAGGTGAATACCCAGTAGTGCAATTGCTGGGTGGTAAAGAAGCTCTATTTTTAACTTCTTAGGGAACCTCCATATTATTTTCCAGAGTAGCTGCACCAATTCACATTCCAACCAACAACGCAAGAGGATTCCCCTTTCTCCACATCTCTCCAACATTTGTGGTTTCCTGTCTTGTTAATTTTCCCCATTCTTACTGGTGTGAGGTGGTATCTCATTGTGGTTTTGATTTGTATTTCCCTGATGGAAAGTGATGTGGAACATTTTCTCATGTGCTTGATGGCCATGTGTATGTCTTCTTTGGTTAAATTTATGTTCATATCTTTTTACCTATTTCATGATTGGATTTTTTGTTTCTTAGGTGTTGAGTTTACTAAGAACTTTATAGATCTTGGAAACTAGCATTTTCTAGGCAGAAATGACATGTCATTTGCAAATATCATCTCCCATTCTGTAGGTTTTCTTTTAGTTTTGTTGACTGTTTCTTTTGCTATGCAGAAGCTTTTTATCCTGATTAAGTTCCAATAGTTAATTTTGGCTTTTGTTTCTTTTGCCTTCATAGATGTGTCTTGCAAGAAGTTACAATGGCCAAGCTCAAAAAGGTTGTTGCCTGTGTTCTCCTGTTGGATTTCGATGGATTCTTGTCTCACATTTAGATCTTTCAACCATTTTAAGATTATCTATGTGTATAGTGTAAGAGAATGGTCTAGTTTCATTCTTCTACATGTCGCTGTCCAAATTTCCCAGCACCATTTATTGAAGAGACTGTCCTTTTTTAAGTGGATAGTCATTCCTGCTTTGTCGAATATTAGTTGACCATAGAGTTCAGTGCCCATTTCTGGGTTCTCTGTTCTGTCCCATTGATCTTTGTATCTGTTTTTGTGTCAGTACCATGCTGTCTTGATGATCACAGCTTTGTAATACAGCTTGAAATCCAGAATTGTGATGCCTTCGGCATTGGTTTTCTTTTTCAATATTCCCCTGTATATTTGGGGTCTTTTCTGATTCCATACAAATCTGAAGATTATTTATTCCTACTCTGTAAAGAAAGTCCATGGTATTTTGTTTTTTTTTTAAGATTTTATTTATTGATTGATGAGAGACACACAGAAAGAGGCAGAGACACAGGCAGAGGGAGAAGCAGGCTCCATGCAGGGAGCTCGATGTAGGACTTGATTCCGGGTCTCCAGGATCACACGCCCCAAGCTGAAGGTCGCGCTAAACCTCTGAGCCACCGGGGCTGCCCAAGTCCATGGTATTTTGATTGGATTGCATTGAACATGTAAATTGCCCTGGGTAGTATAGACATTTACACAATATTTATTCTTCCAATCCATGAGCATAGAATATTATCCCACCGCTTTATGTCTTCCTCAATTTCTTTCAGAAGTGTTCTGTAGGGGGAGGGTAAGATGGCAGAGGCTAGGTGCCTCAACTCACCTGGCCCCACCAACTTACCTAGATTACTGTCAAATCATCCCAAAAATCTATGAATTCGACCTGAGATTTAAAGAGGGAACAACAACAACAACAAAAAAAAAAACAAAACAAAACAAAAAAAGAAAACACAAAATAAAGAAGAACAGCTAGAATGCTATAGAGAGAAGGGTTTTCACTTCTAACGAGGTAGGAAGGAGGAAAAAAAAATGAATCAAGTGGGGGAGGGGCCCCGCAAGGAGCCGGGCTAAGGCTGGTGGCTAAAGCTTCCGGGACAGGAAAGACCAGCCCTGGAGAAGCAGGAATATTAAAAAATCCATACCGGATTCTTCCTGGATGGAAAGGTGCTTAGCAGGGAAATCGAGCAGAATCGCAGAAGGGGCTGTGGAGCATCTAGTTTCCTGGGGACACTAATAGAAGATGTGCACCCTGGGGAAAAGCGCTCCACAGACTGTGGGTCAATCTTGGTAAAGGGCTGGAGTGACCACCCGGTGGGGCCTCGGGTGCATGATTCCACCATTGCAGGCCCTGTATCCCAGGGGGCAGAGCGGACACAGCCCATGATCCTGCACTTCCCCCCGGGACAGGTGGAGGAGGGGGGCACAGGACAGCGAGGACTTTCCTGCTGCCAGGCACCCCCATGCTGTGCAGATCAGCACTCCCGCCACCCCGGGAGCATCCAGGTCAGAGTGGACTGGGAGACTGCTTTAGTCACTGAGGGGAGCTGACTCCAGAGCTGAAGACCTGGCCACGACCAGTGTTGTTGTTCCTCTTTGTTTCACCCTGAGCCTGGGAGAGGTGGGGCCCCCAGGGTACAGAGGCCTTACCAGGTAAACAGGACCCACTGAGCCTGGCACCTGGCAGGGAGTAGGGCAGCACGCCTAGGTGCACACACCTGAGAATCCGCACAGCAGACCCCTCCCCCAGAAGACCCACTGTAAGGACAGGAGAAGAACGAGTTCTTGACCAAGCAATGCTGGAAAGTGCCAGGGGAAGTCAAAAGATTTACAGTATATAGAACCAAATGGTAACCCTCCTTCTTTTCTTCCTTTTTGCAGTACAACTCATTTTTATATCCAATGTTTTATAAATATTTCCAATAGTTCTCTTTTCCCAGCTTAACTACAATATTTTACTACCTCTTCATTTTCAAGTTTCTTCCTTTTTCACTTTCATATTTCTACAATTACAGGTCCTAGTTATATTTTCTACTTTTTGATTCCCTTCAACATACTCAACAAATTTTGGGAGATATACAAGATATGTTTTTTTGTTTTGTTTTGTGTTTTTTTGTTTTCTCTGCCTCATTTTTTTCTACAATAGCAGAAGTTAATACCTTCTGAAACATGAACAGCATGCACCCAGAACCAAGTGATATACCGTGCTGGTTCATACTGTGAGATTCCTCATTCCCATTCTGCCCCTCTCTTAATCTCATTTATGTTTTGGGGGTCAATGTTGGGGCCCTCTACTAGTATTTAAGGTTTATATAAACTTGGAACTGAACATTTTCTAACATACAGAACTTAATATACTGAGAACAAGAGGATGACCCTCTAGAACCCCTCAGGTAGACTACATTCTCCCTCCACTACAACTTCATCACCACCAACATCTCCCAGTCCCCCCTTTTCTTTTTTCTTCTATGTTTTCTTTCTTTTCTTTTTTTCTCTCTTCTTCTTTTGCATTCCTGACCTATTTTTTACTACTTTATGGTAAAATTTGTTTTTCTACTTTAGCGATCCATTTGTTTTAGTTCGTTCTGACCTTTGTTTTCAATTTCTGGTCTCTGACCTAGGCAGAATCATCTATGGTGAAATTTACTTAGGTCATCTCTGCTATTCTTGACACAGCCTGCTCATATGAGCAAAATAACTAGAAAGAAGAACTCCCCACAAAAGAAAGAATCAGAAACAGTACTCTCTGCCACAGAGTTACAGAATTTGGATTGTAGTTTGATGTAAGAAAGCCAACTCAGAAGCACAATTATAAAGCTACTGGTGCCTCTGAAAAAAAGCATAAAGGATTCAAGAAACTTCATGATTGGAGAATTTAGATCTAATCAGGCCAAAATTAAAAATTAATTCAATGAGATGCAATTAGAACTGGAGGTCCTAAAATGAGGGTTAATGAGGTGGAAGAAAGAGTGAGTGATATAGAAGACAAGTTGATGGCAGGGAAGGAAGCAGAGGTAAAAAGAGAAAAACAAAAGATCATGAGGAAAGGTTAAGGGAAATAAATGACAGCCTCAGAAGGAAAAATCTACCTTTAATGGGGGTTCTAGAGGACACTGAAAGGGACAGACGATCAGAAAGCATATTTGAACAAATCATAGCTGAGAACGTCCCTAATATGGGGAGGGAAACAGGCATTCAGATCCAGGAGATAGAGAGGTCCTCCCCTAAAATCATTAAAGACCATTCAATACCTTGACATTTAATAGTGAAACTTGGAAATTCCAAAATTAAAGAGAAAATCCTTAAAGCAGCAAGAGACAAGAGATCCCTAACTTATATGGGGAGAAATATTAGATTAAAAGAAGATTTATCCACAGAGACCTGACAGACCAGAAAGCGCTGGCAGGACATATTTAAGGTATGAAAAGAGAAGAACATGCAGCAAGGAATACTTTATCCAGCAAGAATCTCATTCAGAATATAAGGAGAAGTAAAGAGCTTCGAAGACAGGCAGAAACTGAAAGAATATGTGACCACCAAACCAGCTCTGCAACAAATATTAAGGGGGACTCTGCAAAAGAAAGAGGAAGTCCAAAGAAACAATCCACAAAAACAGGGACTCAATAAGTATTATGATGACACGAAATTAATATCTTTCAATAGTAACTCTGACCGTGAATGGGCTAAAGGATCCCATCAAAAGATGCAGGGTTTCAATCTGGATAAAAAAGCAAGACCCAACTATTTGCTGTCTACAAGAGACTCATTTTAGACCTAAGGACACCGGCAGCCTGAAAATGAAAGGTTGAAGAACCATTTACCATTTAAATGGTTCTCAACAGAAAGCTGGGTTAGCAATCTTCATATCAGAAAAATTAGTTTATCTCAAAGACTGTAGTAAGAGATGAAGAGGGACACTATATCATCCTTAAAGGATCTATCCAGCAAGAGGACCTAACAATCATGAATATTTACGCCCCTCATGTGGGAGCTGCCAAGTATATCAATCAATTAATAACCAAAGTTAAGACATACTTACGTAATATACTAACAGTGGGGGACTTCAACACAGCACTTTCTGCAAATGACAGATCTTCTAAGCACAAAATCTCCAAAGAAACAAGAACTTTAAATAGTACACTAACCAGATGGATTTCACAGATACTTACAAAACTTTATATCCAAATGCAACTGAATACACATTTTTTCTCAAGTGGATATGGAACTTTCTACAGAACAGACCACATACTGGGTCACAAATCAGGTCTCAATTGATAACCAAAAGATTGGGTTTGTTCTCTGCATATTTTCAGACCACAATGCATTGAAACTTGAACTCAATCACAAGAAGAAATTTTGAAGAAACCCAAACACATGGCGGTTAAAGAGCACCCTACTAAAAGATAAAAGGGTCAACGAGGAAATTAGAGAAGAATTAAAAAGATTCATGGAATCTTATGAAAATGGGGATAAAACCATTCAAAATCTTTGGGATACAGCAAAAGCAGTCCTGAGGGGGAAATACATCGCAATACAAGCATCCATTCAAAAACTGCAAAGAACTCAAATACAAAAGCTAACTTTGCACCTAAAGGAACTGGAGAAAGAACAGCTAATAAAACCTACACCAGGATAGCCTGGGTGGCTCAGCCGTTTAGCTCTGCCTTCAGCCAAGGGCCTGATCCCTTGGGATCAAGTCCCATGTCTGGCTTCCTGTGTGGAGCCTACTTCCCCTTCTTCCACTCTCACTCTCTCTGTGTCTATAATGAATAAATAAATAAAATCTTTTTAAAAAATAAAAATAAAACCTACACCAAGCAGAAGAAGAGAGTTAATAAAGATTCGAGCACAACTCAGTGAAATAGAGACACCTGAAGAACTGTAGAACAGATAAACGAAACCAGGAGTTAGTTCTTTGAATTAATAAGATAGATAAACCATTAGGCAACCTTATTAAAAACAAAAGAGAAAAGACTCTAATTAATAAAACCACGAATGAAAAAAGGAGAGATCATAACCAATACCAAGGGAAAACAAACGATTTATAAACATGTAATGAGCAACTATATGACAATAAATTAGGCAATCTAGAAGAAATAGACACATTTCTGGAAAACCACAAACTGCCAAAACTGGATCAGGAACAAATAAAAACCTAAACAGGCCAATAACCATGTAGCAAATTAAACGAGTCATCAAAAACCTCCCAAGACACAAAAGTCCAGGGTCAGATGGGTTCCGAGGGGAATTCTATCAAACGCTTAAAGAAAAAAAATACCTATTCTACAAATGCTGTTCTGAAAGATAGAAAGGGACGGAAAACTTCCAAACTTATTCTATAATGCCAGCATCACCTTAATTCCAAAGCCAAAGACCCGACCAAAAAGGAGAATTATAGACCAATATCCCTGATGAACACAAATGCAAGAATTCTCAACAAATACTAGCCAATAGGATCCAACAATACCTTAAGAATATTATTCACCATGACCAAGTAGGATTTATCCCCGGGATGCAAGACTGGTTCAACACTCATAAAGCAATCAATGTGATAGATCATATCAATAAGAGAAAAAACAAGAACCATATGATCGTCTCATTAGATGCAAAAAAAGCATTTGACAAAGTACAGCATCCATTCCTGATCAAAACTCTTCAGAGGGTAGGAATAGAGGGAACATTCCTCAGCATCTTAAAATCAATCTACGAAAAGCCCACAGCAAATATCATTCTCAAAGGGGAAACACATGGAGTTCTTCCCCTAAGGTCAGGAACATGACAGGGATGTTCACTCTCACCACTGATATTCAACATAGTACTAGATGTCCTAGCCTCAACAATCAGGCAAAAAAAGAAATAAAAGGGTTTCAAATTGGCAAAGACAAGGTTGAACTCTCCTTCTTTGCAAATGACATGCTACTGTACATAGAAAACCCAAAGGACTCCACCTCAAGATTGCTAGACCTCATACAGCAATTCAGGAATGTGGCAGGATACAAAATCAATGCCCAGAAATTGGTGGCATTTCTATACACTAACAATGATATTGAAGAGAAATTAAGGAATCACTCCTATTTCCAATTGCACCCAAAAGCATATGATACCTAGGAATAAACCTAACCAAAGAGGTAAAGGATCTATACCCTAAAAACTAGAGAACACGTCTGAAAGAAATTGAGGAAGACACGAAGAGATGGAAAAATATTCTATACTCAAGTATTGGAAGAATTAATATTGTGAAAATGTCAAAACGACCCAGGGCAATTTACACATTTAGTGTAATCCCTATCTAAATACCATGGACTTTCTTTGCAGAGCTGGAACAAATCATCTTAAGGTTTGTGTGGAAACATAAAAGACTCTGAATAGCCAAGGGAATATTGAGAATGAAAATCAGAGCTGGTGACATCACAATGCTGGATTTCAAGTTGTACTACAAACCTGTGATCATCAAGACACTGTGGTACTGGCACAAAAACAGACACATTGATCAATGGAACAGAATAGAGAACACAGAAGTGGACCCCCAACTCTATGGTCAACTAATATTTGACAAAGCAGAAAAGAGTATCCACTGGAAAAAGGACAGTCTCTTAAATAAATGGTGCTGGGAAAATTGGACAGACACGTGCAGAAGAATGAAACTGGACCATTCTCTTACACCATACAGAAAGATGAACTCAAAATGATTGAAAGGTGAGACAAGAATCCATCAAAATCAAAATCAAAATCCATCAAAATCCTTGAGGAGAACACAGGCCTTTTTGACCTTGGCCTCAGCAACTTCCTGCAAGATACATCTATGAAGGCAAGGGAACCAAAAGTAAAAATGAATTATTGAGACTTCATCAAGATAAAAACTGCTGCACAGCAAAAGAAACAGTCAACAAACTAAAAGACAACCTACATAATGTGAGAAGTTATGTGCAAATGACCTATCAGATAAAGGGTTAGGATCCAAGATCTATTAAGAACTTATTAAACTCAACAGCAAAGAAACAAACAATCCAATCATGAAATGGGCAGAAGACACAAACAAAAATTTCACCAAAGAAAACATAGACATGGCCCAAAACACATGAGAATATATTTCCCATCTCTTGCCATCAGGGAAATACAAATCAAAACCACAATGAGATACCACCTCACACCAGTGAGAATGGGGAAAATTAACAAGACAGGAAACCACAAATGTTGGAGAGGATGTGGAGAAAGGGGAATCCTCTTGCACTGTTGGTGGGAATGTGGACTGGTACAGCTACTGTGGAACCTGTGTGGAGGTTCCTCAAAGAATTAGAAATAGAGCTGCCCTACGACCCAGTAATTGTACTGCTGGGGATTTTCCCCAAAGACACAGATGCAATGAAAGATGGAGACACCTGTACCCTAATGTTTATAGCAGCAATGTTCACAATAACCAACCTGTGGAAGGAGCTTTAGTATCCATCAAAAGATGAATGGATAAAAAAGATTATATATATATATATATATATATATATATATATATATATATATATGAAATAATACTCAACCATTAGAAATGATGAATACCCACCATTTGCTTCAACATGGATGGAACTGGAGGGTATTATGCTAAGTGAAGTAAGTCAATCAGAGTAGGAAAATCATTATATGTTTCACTCATATGTGGAATATAAAAAATAGTGAAAGGGATTACAGGGGAAAGGAGAGAAAATGAGTGGGAAAAAATCAGAGAGGGTGACAGAACATGAGAGACTCCTATCTCTGGGAAATGAACAAGGGTTAGTGGAAGGGGAAGTGGGCAGGTGGATGGTGTGCCTGGGTGACAGGCACTGATGGGGGCACTTGACAGAATCAGCACTGGGTGTTATGCTCTATGTTGGCAAATTGAACTCCAATAAAAACTATACCAAAGAAAAGAAGTGTTATGTATGTTTTAGGGTATAGATCCTTTACCTCTTTGGTTAGGTTTATTCTTAGGCAACTTATGATTTGGGGCAATTGGAAATCGGATTGATTCCTTAATTTCTCTTTCTTCAGTCTCATTGTTAGAGTAGAGAAATGCCACTGATTTCTTGGCATTGATTTTGTATCCTACAACATTGCTGAATTACTCTGTGAGTTCTTACAATATTGGGGTGGAGTCTTCTTTGTTTTCTACATACATTATCATGTCATCTGTGAAGAGGGAGAGTTTGACTTCTTTGCCAATTTGAATGCCTTTTATTACTTTTTGTTGCCTGATTGCTGAGGCTAGGACTTCTAGGACTATGTTGAATAGCAGTGGTGAGAGTGGACATCCCTGTTGTGTTTCTGATCTTATGGGAAAGAGTCTCAATTTTTTCCCCATTGAGAATGATATTCGCTGTGGGCTTTTCATAGATGGCTTTTAACATCTTGAGAAACGTTCCCTCTATCCCTACCTTCCGAAGAATTTTGATCAGGAATGGATGCTGTATTTTTTTCAAATGTTTTCTCTGAATCTATTGAGAGGATCATATGATTCTTGTGTTTTCTCTTGTTGATATGATCTATCATATTGATTATTTTATGACTGTTGAATCACCCTTACATCCTGAGGATAAATCCCCCTTGGTCATGGCGAATAATGCTCTAAATGTATTGTTGGATCCTATTGGCTAGTATCTTCTTGAGGATTTTTGCATCCATGTTCATCAGGTATATGGGTCTGTAATTCTCCTTTTTGGTGGGGTCTTTGTCTGGTTTTGGGACAAAGTTCATCCTGGCTTCATAGAAAGAGTTTGGAAATATTTCCTCTTTTTCTATCCTTTGAAACATTTTGGTAGAATAGATAATAATTCTTCTTTCAATGTTTGGTAGAATTCCCCTGGGTAGCCATCAGGCCCTAGACTTTTGTTTCGTGGGTGGTTTTTGATGACTGCTTAAATTTCCTCACTGGTTATTGGCCTGTTTAGGTTTTCTATTTCTTCCTGTTCTAGCTTTGGTATTTTGTGTTTCTCCAGAAATGCATCCATTTCTTCTAGATTGCCTAATTTGTTAGCATGTAGCTGCTCATAATACGTTTTTAAAGTCATTTATATTTCCTTGGCATTGGTTCTGATCTCTCCTTTTTCATTTGTGTTTTTATTAATTTGAATCTTTTTTCTTTTTAATAAGGCTGTCTAGGGGTTTATTTATCTTATTAATTCTTTCAAAGAACCACCTCCTTGTTTTTTATCTGTTCTACAGTTCTTCTGGTCTCTATTTCATTGCCTTCTGCTCAGACTTTATTATCTCTATCCTTCTGCTTCATAGTCTAATGCTGTTCTTTTTCCAATTCCTCTACGTGCAAGGTTAGCTTGTGTATTGGAGTTTTTCCAATTTTTTGAGGGATGCTTGTATTGTGATAATTTCCCTCATAGGACTGCTTTTGCTGTATCCCAAAGATTTTGAACAGTTTTATAATCATTTTCATTAGTTTCCATGATCTTTTTAATTCTTTTCTAATTTCCTGATTCACCCATCCACCCTTTAGTAGGGTGTTCTTTAACCTCCTTGTGCTGGGGTTTCTTCCAAATTTCTTCTTGTGATTGAGTTCTAGTTTCAAAGTATTGTGGTCTGAACATTAGCAGGGGATAATCCCAATCTTTTGGTATCAATTCAGACCTGATTTGTGACCCAATATGTGGTCTATTCTGCAAAAAGTTACATGTGCACTTGAGAAGAATGTGTATTCAGTTGTGTTTGGATGGAAGGTTTTATATATATATTATATATATTTTATATATATATATATATATATATGAAAGCCATTTGGTCCAGTGTATCATTTAAGGCCCGTGTTTCTTTTGTGATATTCTACTTAGACTATCTGTCATTTGCAGAAAGTGCCTTGTTGAATTTCCCTATTAGTGTATTATTACCTATGTATCTCTTTACTTTGGTTATTAATTGATACACTTGGCAGCTCCCACATTAGGGGCATAAATATTCATGATTATTATGTGTTCTTATTGGATAGATCCTTTAAATATGATACAGTGTGTCTCTTCATTTCTTACTACAGTCTTTGGGTAAACTTTAATTTATCTCATATGAGGATTGCTACTCCAGCTTTCTTTTGAGGACCATTTGAATGGTAAATGTTTCTCCACCCCTTCATTTTCAGGCTGGATGTGTACTTAGGTCTAAAATGAATCTCTTGTAGACAGCATACAGATGTGTCTTGATTTTTTATCCAGTCCCATACCCTGTGTTTCTTATGGGATCTCTTAGCCCATTCACATTCACAGTATCTACTGAAAGATATGAATTTAGTGTCATCATATTACCGATTCAGGCCCTGTTTTTGTGGATTATTTATTTGGGCTCCCTCTGTCTTTTCCATCATCCCCTTTAATATTTTTTGCAAAGCCCATTTGGTGGTCACATATTCTTTCAGTTTCTGCCTATCTTGGAAGATCTTTACCTCTGTTCTGAATGAGAGCCTTTATGGATAAAGTATTCTTGGCTGCATCTTCTTCTCATTTAGTACCCTGTATATATCATGCCAGCCCTTTCTGTCCTGCTAGGTCTCTGTGGAGAGGTCTGCTGTTAATCTAATATTTCTCCCCATATAAGTTAGGGATCTCTTGTCTCTTGCTGCTTTAAGGTTTTTTTTTTATTCTTTTTTTTATTTCTTTTTTTCCTGCCTTCCTACCTTGCTAGAAGTGAAAACTCTTCTCTCTGTAGCTTTCTGCTTGTTCTCTCTTCAGATCTCAGGTTGAATTCATAGGTATTCAGGATGTTTTGAAAGTTATCTAGGTATGTTTGTGGGGCTAAATGAGTTGAGGTCCCCTACTCTTCTTCCATCTTGCCCCTCCTTAAAAAGGTGATGCACACAGCACTTGGTGTCACATCATTATCATTCTGTTTAACTGATATTTCTTCTTTGGCCATTTATTGGTAATGATAATAATCTCTTATATTTAAATAATATTTAATAGTTAACAAAGTTATCTAATTTTTATTGCTTCATTTGTTTCTCACAAAATCTTGTGATTGGTAGGAATATACACTTTATAAATTATGAAACTGAGCTTGTAGAAGTTTTGTGACTTGCCTGAGGTCACATGTTCTATTAGTAGCAAAGATCAGATGATTGAAATCTAGGTTTGGAGAGCTTTCAAGTGCTCTTTAGAATATGATATACTGTTCCCTCACTATTTTTAAAATAAAAACCAGGGAAGCCTGGGTGGCTCAATGGTTTAACGCCACCTTCAGCCCTGGGCATGATCCTGGAGACCCAGGACAGAGTCCCACGTCAGGCTCCCTGCATGGAGCCTGCTTCTCCCTCTGTGTCTCTGCCTCTCTCGGTCTCCCTCTGTGTCTCTCATGAATAAATACATTTTTAAAAACCTTTAAAATAAAAACAATAAACATTTAAAAAGCAAATATCTTACTTGAACAATTTTCAGACATATTTCTGAATTATATCATATACCTTACAGTTTTCCTCAAAGAAATTGAAATATTTTTTTCTTTTTCTTTTGTCTTTTCCAATACAGTAGTACTACTTATCAATTCCAATAGGGACATAGCCTTGTAAGTACATATTTATTGCAATATTTTCTTAAATATAGAAAAATAATTGTTATGTGAAATTGTGATGGTGATCTATCTTAATAGGAAGGTACAGGTTAGTTCTCATAAATACATAATATACAAACTTCTCAAAGTCTGTGACAAAAGCATTCATTAAGTCAAAATCTGTGCATTTAACAAGTATTTGTTGAGAATTATATATAAAAATCACATCATGCCTTTGAGATAAAAATAGCCATAAGACATAGCTTTATGTAGGCTTTTGCATGTAAAATAGAATAAAAAGGAAAGGAGATGAAATTAAGCATAATTCCTGCTTTCATGGAGCTTACTTTCTACAGGGCATAGTGTGGAAAATAAGTGCTATGCATTTCAAAAGGCAGAATCTTGCCAACAATGAAAGGCTTTGTAATTTGACTTAAAAATTAAGGGGTAGGCAGGGAGGAAGGAAAGAGAGGAACACTATAAACAAAAGTGCTGAGATGGCAATGGATTATTCTTATTTAGACGAACTTTGAATGTTAAACTAGGAGAATTAGGTCTTATTTTGTAAGTATTTGAAAAAGGCACAATACGATGAAAGTAATGTTTAAGAAAGTACATTCTGTTTGCTACCCAAGATCTGGATCTATGGAACATAACCTTTGCAATGCACACTGTCTTTGAAGAAGCCAATTTTAGTTTCCTGTTTTGTTTTCTGTGCCCCTGTACCAAATTCACAGAATGAAACTTAAAGAAAACAACTAACTCATTAAGAGGGAGAGAATAAATTTTGGTACCTTGGATCTTAGAATCTCCAATAACTTATTCCAACCAAATGGTGTTGGAGGTGGGGAATGGGAAAGACACAATGACATTAATAGCTTGGTGAATGGTGTGGGTGAGGAATTGCAGTTTTCATTATAGTCTATTTACTTTAGAATATCTGGAATCCAATCAATGGAAGTAGGATATTTTTTCCCAGTTCATTTCATGAATCTTTAGTGAAAGACTGAAAATTAAACCAGGAGCTGAGCATATCTAATTCATTTCCCAATGTAGATTTAAGGAAGGGATTATCCTGGAATTAGGTGGAATGGGAATGCATACAAGTAATTTCCAGTACAGAAACTATATAATAGTAGCTTTCTTTGAGAATGAATAGAAAAGAAAGCAGCACAACAACAATAACAAAACAACATAGACTCTGTGAAGGAATACTTTACTTCCCCAGAAATTTCAAAAATAAAAATGAATTTGGTAAATAACCTCTTAAAATAACCAGGAAGAGTGAAATATTGTTACTGTCTCTACCAAAACAAACCACATTCAAGGCCTGTGAAATGATAAAAGGCTAAAAAGAGAACAATTTGATATGAATAGATAAATGACTAAAATGAGAATAAGAAAGACTACAGGGAAACTAAGAAAACTAAATGAGTAATGAGATCTGCATTGGAGGTGATAAAAGTTATAATTGTGTATTTTAATTAAATCAATGATATTGTGAATGTAGTCCTTAATAACAAAGAGATAAATGTGATGTCAGTTCTATGTAAATATGAAAGAAAAATAATGGGATCTATTACAAGAAGAAAACTGAAGAAGTTTGGTCACTACTATAATAATAAAAGCAATCCTTCCTATTTAAAAATTTAACAGACTTGCAACATTTAGTAAAGAGTAAAAATGTAGGCGCATGCTCTTACTCTCTTAATTCTGAATTCTACAAAAATAAGCAAAAAAAAATCCAACAATAAAAAGAAAATTTAATTTCCATTAAAACAAGGATGTGACCTCAAACATATACTAAACCAAACAAATGTATTTGTTTAATATACCCTAATTTTGATAAAATTTAAAAAAGGATACTGGGAATTGACCTAAAATCCTACTACCTTAATGAATAGGAAAATTTTGGAGGAAAATAAGTTGAGAAGATATTTAAGGATTCAATTAAAATTTTTAGCTTGAATTGAGATTAAATAGTACTTGGAATGTGTGAAGATGGTATACTAAATAGCTTTGGTAGAAGAAATTTAAAGGAGTTCTCATTTAGTTTATTCATTTTCTCTCTGAAGTAGAAGGAAAGGTGTCTGGTAAAAGTGATAATAAAAATTTTGGAATTTTGAGAAAAATGGAAAAATGTTATTATGGATAAGGTAAAGTCCAAGATAAATTTGTAGACTATAGATTTCTATTGGTTCTCCATAATTACATACTTTATTGCTGATTAGCAAACTGTATGAAGATTGCAGAAGTAGAGTTCTATCAGGACAATGGGATACAACCAATGGATCTGAATATATTGGCACAGAAGTGATTGAAAAATAAGTTGAAGAATCTAGATGGAAGATGAAAATCAATTAAAAGAGGATGAATGGTTGGCAGATGGGAGAAATGTAGTGGGCTTCAGTGACCTGTGTAAGAGGAATAAGTATATTTAGGAATTACTGAATGAGAGAATATATGAACAAAGCATTGTAGTCCCATGATGGAATATCTGAATTCAGAATTTCAGAGGCAATGCCATTGCAGAGGTTTACAAGCTGTGTAGTATACCCATTGCACACGGATGTGTGGCTAAATGGTGCAGTGAAATTCTTTGAAGATAAGAAATTCAAGGAAGGTATGCAGATAAATAAGATCTAGGTTGGAGATAAAGATTGTAAAACATATCAAGGTTTTCAATAAATGTGGATAAGTGTTTAGAAGGTGAGCACATGACAGGAATGTGACTATTCAGGCCAATATTGCCATATTGCAGAAACTTCAAAAGAGCAGGAATTTACATTATGGTAGAAAACTGCTGATTTGAAATTGTTGGCATAGAACTAGGACAGTACATCATTGGAATTAAGAATGAAACTAAATTGTCTAGGTTTAAATGATGGCTCTTTCTGTAGCTGTGCAACCTTAGAAAATTTGCATACTCTCCATGGCTGTTTCTTAATTTCTAATATGAAGATACTTTTACTCACGTTACAATGTTATTTACTTGTTTAATTAAGTAGTGTAAAGTATGCTGTATAAGAACAGGTCTAGCTACATGTAACAGAAAACCTAATTTAAAGAAACAAACGGATTGGTGTTTTTTTTGTGTTTTGTTTTGTATTTTGTTTTTGTTTGTTTTTCTGACATAAATAGAAACCTTTAGGTAGACAATTCAGAGCTAATGTGGTGACTTCATGCTGCCATCAGTATTTTCAATCTTCATTTGTTTGGGGAGAGGGGTTCCACTAGTCATTGGAAATGAATCAGTCTACTTGCAAGATAGTCTACTTCTTTCTAAATCTCCTACCAAAAAGATAGTGTATCTAAGTTTTAGCCTGAAAGAAGAAACAAGGGAGAGTAGAAAAAAAAGCATGCCAGTTGAATCTTCTCCATTTCTAAAGAGCTTCTCAAGTAAGTCTAACCCAACTTTCTTTTATTTAAAGATTTATTTTTTAAATCTCAGTTTTTGTAGGTCAGAATTCTGGGCATGGCATGGATTAATAGTTTGCTCAGGGTCTCACCAGGCTGAAATCAAGTTATTAGCAGGGGCTGCAGTTCTAGTCTTGGCTCAGAGTCCTTTCGCAAACTCACTGTTTGACAGAATTCAGTTCCTTGTGACTGTGGGACTGAGGCTCTTGTTTTCTTTTAGGTGTCTGTAAGGATTACTCTACATGCATAGAGGACTCTCATAGTACCTTGTTATGTGGCCCCCATGAACACATAACAACATGGCTATTGCTTTGTGCCTAGTGGACCCAGTTGCACCTTGTTTTGCCAGCTGGAGAACACTCTGCTTTTAATGAGGTAATTTAATTAGGTTAAGCCCACTTGGATTATCTCTCTATTTTAAGGTCAATTGATTTGGGACCTTAATTACATCTGCAAAGTCCCTTTCTAACAGTATATAGATTAGTGTCTCATTTCATGAAAGATGTTGTCGACTCTCTGTATTTGTAACCAACGTGGGTCTCACACTGTCAAATAGACATTTTACTGAACTCCAGCAATTTTCCAATCATCCCAGGTGAACTCTTTTTACTACTGTCCCATTGCATCTTGTCCAAATAACCCAGTGCTTAGATCTCATCTCCCCCAGAAAATGCCCCTTTATATCTAAATTCTGGGACACCTGATTACTACAGATGTTAATAATATGATGGGTTGAAGAAAAGTTGTGAACTTGCTGTTGGTCCAGGTTTTTACATTGCAAAGTCAAGAGTAACTCTCTCTTTAACACTCTTTCATATATAAATGAAAACCAGAAGTCCTACACTTAATAATTTTTATTCTTAGTTTTTAAAACATCAAGACTCATTGCTTCCAAATTTTAATCAAACGTTCCTAGGCTTTTTGCTACGCTGGCGTATCTCTTCCTCTTTCTAAAGTACCAAATATCAATAAGCCTCATATATTTATTCTTTCTGGATATCACCACCTCTATGAGCCAGAAGCAATATCAAAAGCAAAACAACAATCTCTTCCTTCCCATATAAGTGTCCATTTTCCCAATATATTTATTTTCCAAAATTAAGAGAAAGAAAATGAAAAAATATATATAGTGTATATACATAGTGTATATATATATAGTGTATCATAAAACATATTATATGTAAAGTTTTATCTAAATATGATCTTTTTGGAAAATTAATCCAAATGCAAATAAGTTGGGGATCCCTAGGTGGCGCAGCGGTTTGGCGCCTGCCTTTGGCCCAGGGCGCGATCCTGGACACCCGGGATCGAATCCCACGTCAGGCGCATGGAGCCTGCTTCTCCCTCTGCCTGTGTCTCTGCCTCTCTCTCTCTCTCTCTCTCTCTCTCTCTCTCTCTCTCTCTCTCTCTCATAAATAAAAATTTTAAAAAAAGATTAAAAAAACAAATGCAAATAAGTTTGTTGATGTCTACAATGCTAGCTTACTACTAACGGATGTTTGTGATAGAATGAGTTTAGCAATGTCTACAAAACTAAAACTTTTTTATCTTTTCATATTGCTCACAAGAATGTGTTTCCAGGATTCTAGATTTTGATAATGAATCTACAAGGAAAATGGTAGAGGCTGTAAAATCAGATTCGCACTCCCGGCCGCGCAGCCGCCTCTCTGCGGAGCCGCCGCCCGAGCCCCTCCGAGCTGCTCCCGGCCGCGCAGCCCCCTCCGCACGGAGCCTCTTCCTCTGCCAGAGCCGCCGCCGCCGAGCTGCTCCCGGAGCCGCGCAGCCCCCTCCGCGCAGAGCCGCTCCCCTGATTTGGCTTTCTTACATCAAATTGTAATCCAAATTCTGTAATTCTGTGGCAGAGAATACTGTTTCTGATTCTTTCTTTTGTGGTGAGTTCTTTCTAGTCATTTTGCTCAGTGCAGAGTGGCTAAAAACAAGTTATACTGGAAAAAGGAAGAAAAAAAAAGAAAGAAAAAACAAGGAGGGGTATTCTCTGGTTCAATTTACTGTAAATCCCTCAACTTCCCCTGGAACCTCCCTGTGCTGCTCCCTCAAGAACTTGCTCTTCCTGTGTACTTCCAGCTAGTCTTCTGGGGGAGGGGCCTGCTTTGCTGACTCTCAGGTTTGTGCACCTGGAGGATCTGCCCTGCCCCTGCCAGGTGCAGCGCTCAGTGGGAGCTGTTTATTCTGTGAGGCTCCTGTTCCCTGGTGGTTCCGCTCTGCCCCAGCCACAGGGTGACATCTGGAGCAACAATACCACTGGCGGCGGCCAGCTCTTCAGCTCTGGATTCTGCTCCCTGCAGTAACTACTGCAGTCTCCCTGTCCACCCTGGCCTGGATGCTCCAGGGTTGGGGGGCGCTGATCTGCACAGCTTGGGTGTTCCCAGCGGCAGGAGTGTCCTTGCTGTCCTGTGCCCTCCAGCCTTTGCCTGTCCCAAGAGGAGTGCAGGATCCTGGGCTGTGTCCCCTGGCACCCTGGGATCCTGGGCCTGTGCTGCTGGAATCGTGCTCCCGGGGGGCCGTGGCTCCTGGAGGCAGCAGGGCACAGCCCCCTCCCCCAGAGCCTCTGCCTGAGCCTTTCCCTGATGCTCTGCTGGGTGCATGCTCCAGCCCTTTACCAAGATCAGCCCACAGTCTGTGGCATGCTCTCCCCCAAGTGCACATACTCTATTAGTGACCCCAGGAACCTGGAGGCTCCCCTGCCCCTCCTGCAGTTCTGCTTGAGTTCCCTGCTAGCACCTTTCCCTCCCGGAAGAATCCAATGCGTATTTTTAAAGTTCTTGCTTCTCTGTGGCTGGGCTTTCCTGTCCTGGAGGCTTTCGCAGCCGGCCTTATCCAGGTTCCTCAGGGGGCCCCTCCCCCACTGGATTCTTTTTTTTTTTTTCTTTTCTTTTCTGCCTTCCTACCTTGTTAGAAGCGCACTCCTCTCTATCACGTTCCAGCTGTTCACTCTTTAAGTCTCAGGTCAAATTCATAGGTTTTCAGGATGATTTGAAAGTTATCTAGGTAATTTGGTGGGGACAGGTGACTTGGGGACCCTACTACTCTGCCATCTTGCCCTGCCCCCCCCGACCGTTTTCTTTTTTGAATGTTACTTATAAGATATTGTATGCCAAGTTATATTGATAAGTTGATTTACTTAATAGAAAATTATTGGCACGGGAACATCTGAACAAAAATATAACAAAATAATAGTATAAATAGACACATGAGAATATGGATATTTATTCTATTATAAATTTAATATTTATGTCAGTAAAGTAGAATGAACACCAGCATTCCTGACTACCCATTGAGGAAAGAAACAGGTCTCTGCTTGTCACATACCAAAACATTTCACACCATGACTTTGGGTTTCATCTTCAATATGTGAAGAACTCAAAGGTAATCTCTCCTACTCTTTCAAGAAACAACTATGCAAACTGAAAATAAATAACTTTTCTTGACCTATCAGAAAACTGATTTTGTAGGGCAAATCATCATCCTAATATCTGAAGACACAGGTACATCCAGATTTACAGCTTAACTCTGCTTCCCTGAAACAGAAATCATTGGAGAAAAAAAATCTGTAGAAATAACTATATCCTAATTCTGATAAATTGATGGAAGCTTAGTGTGGAACTAGGGCAAGAGTAAGAAACTAGAGGATCACAGGTTATGGTGATTTCCATAAGTATTACTTGCAGGACCACCAGATTGTCCTGTTGAAGATATAAGAAAGATTTCATCAGGGTGTGGCAGGGAAAGGAAAAGAATAACTTGTGAAATATACTTTTTAACTTCTCCACAACAAGGTCTTATCATTCAGATTTTATCTCTTTAAACAATAAAAGTCTTTATGACTTTTCCAGAGCCACATCACAGCTGGAGGAAGGGAATCTTTCCAACTCAAGTCCTCTCTAGTCTTTTCTTATCACTAAAGTGCAATATATATATATATATATATATATATATATATATATATACACAGTACTAAGGACTTTAATGTAATAAATTGGGAAAGGTATGGCATGGGAAAAAAATACAAAGCAAGGGAACAAAGCAATAACTGCTGACGAAACACTTGTAAAGGTCACAGTCAAGACACAAGCACTGTAAATACTTAGATTTAATTGTAAGATTATAGAAAGTTTTCTCTCTCCTGCAGCTTATTGCCACGCTAATAGGACACTAGTATATTAACAAGGGATTAAACTGAAAGAACTCAAGCAGAGGATTTCTTTGAGGAGCAGTACTCTGGGAAGTCCAAAGGCAAAGAAAAAAAAAAGGCAAAACCAAGGACACCAGAGAAAATTGAAGCCTCTGGCACATTATAGCTACTGCAAACATTCAACACAGTCCAATTCCTAGCCAGATCAACATGGTATTTACCTCATGTCCAGCTTTCAATAAAAAATTTGTAAAGGGATGCCTGGGTGCCTCAGCAGTGCCTGGTGCCTGCCTTCAGCCCAGGGCATGATCCTGGAGACCCGGGATTGAGTCCCATGTGGGGTTCCCTACATGGAGCCTGCTTCTCTCTCTGCCTATGTCTCTGCCCCTCTCTCTCTGTCTCTCATGAATAAATAAATAAAATCGTTAAAAAATATATATAAAGCATGCCAAAAGGTTAAAAGAAATTTGAAGAGAAAACGTGAATATATATATATATATATATATATATATATATATATATATATATTGCAAGAGTTTCCAAAACTAATGACGAACACCAAGCAATAGATCCAGGAAGTTTGGGAGTTTGAATCAGAAGATGAAAGAAGGAAAGAAAAAAGAAAGAAAAAGACAGACAGACAGAAAGAAGGAAGTGAGGGAGACAGTAAGAAAGGAAGGGAGATAAACAAGGATAGAGGGGAAAAGGAAGAAAGGGAAAAAATGAAGGACACACACACACAGAGAGGTATTTTATGTAAGTCTTACAGTAACCACAAAAATAATACATACTTAAGATACACAAAAGAAAAAAAATCAATGCCATTTTAAAAAACAATGAAACATATAGAAAGACAAGAGAGGAAAAGAGGACAAAACACTACAAAAGATATAGCAAACAATCTAGAACAAAGTAGGGATAGAGGGAACACAACTCAACATCATAAAGGCTATATATAAAAGACCTACAACTAATATCAACCTCAAAGGGAAAAAACTGAGAGCTTTTCTTCTAGGGTCAGGAACAAAACATGGATGTCCATTCTCATCATGGTTACTTAACACAGTACTGGAAGTCTTAGCATCATCAATCACACAACAAAAGGAAAAAATAGGCATCCAAATCAGCAAAGAAGATGTCAAACTTTCACTATTCACAGACAACATGATACTTTATGTAGAAAACTCCAAGACTACCAAAAATTGCTAGAACTCATAAATGAATTCAGTATAGTTGCAGAATACAAAATCAGCCTTGCATTTGTGTTGCATTTCTATTCACCAATAATGAAGAAGCAGAAAAATCAGGGAATTAATCCCATTTAAAATTCCATTAAAATCCATGAGATTCCTAGGAATAAACCTTATCAAAGAGGTAAAAGTTTTATACTCTGAAAACTATAAAACATTTATGAAAGAAATTAAAGATGACACAAGGTGGGATGCCTGGGTGGCTCAGCGGTTGAGTGTCTGGCTTTGGCTAAGGGCGTGATCCTGGTCCAGGGATCGAGTCCTATGTAGGGCTCCCTGTGAGGGGCTTACTTCTCTCTCTCTCTGTCTTTTTCTCATTTTCTGTGTCTCTCATGAATAAATAAATAAAATCTTTTAAAAACTGACACAAGGAAATGGAAAAAACGTTCCATGGTCATGGATTGGAAGAACATATATTGTTAAAATGTCTATACTACCCAAAGCAATCCACACATGTAATGCAATCCCTATCAAATACTACCAGCATTTTTCACAGAACTAGAACAAACTATCACAAAATTTGTATGGAACCACAAAAGACCCTGAAGAGCCAATGTAATCTTGAAAAAGAAAAGCAAAGATAGCCATACTACAATTCCAAACTTCAAGCTATATTACAAAGCAGTTGTCATCAAGACAGTATGGTACTGGCACAAAAATAGACACAGATCAATGGAACAGAATAGAGAACCCAGAAATGGGCCCACAACTATATGGTCAATGAATATTTGATAAAGCAGGATAGAATATCCAATGGGAAAAAGACAGTCTCAACAAACGGTGTTGGGAAAACTGGCCAGCAACATGCAGAAGAATGAAACTGGAAAACTTTTTTTAGACCATACACAAAAATAAATTCTAAATGGATGAAAGACCTAAATATGAGATAAGAAACCATCAAATATCCACCATTTGCTTCAACGTGGATGGAACTGGAGGGTATTATGCTGAGTGAAGTAAGTCAATCGGGTAAGGACAAACATTATATGTTCTCATTCATTTGGGGAATATAAATAATAGTGAAAGGGAGTATAAGGGAAGGGAGAAGAAATGTGTTGGAAATATCAGAAAGGGAGACAGAACATAGACTCCTAACTCTGGGAAACGAACTAGGGGTGGTAGAAGGGGAGGAGGGCGGGGGGTGGGGGTGAATGGGTGACAGGCACTGAGGAAGGCACTTGACGGGATGAGCACTGGGTGTTATTCTGTATGTTGGTAAATTGAACACCAATAAAAATAAATTTATTTAAAAAATAAAATTAAAAAAAAAGAAACCATCAAAATTCTAGAGGACAAGACAGGCAACAACCTCTTTTACTTTGTCCATATAAGCTTCTTACTAAGCACATCTCCATAGTCAAGGGAAACAAACAAACAAAAAATGAACTATTGGGACTTCATCAAGATGAAAAGCTTCTGCACAGTGAAGGAAACAACGTAACTAAAAGGCAGCATATGGAATGGGAGAATATATTTGCAAGTGACACATCTGAGAAAGGGTTAATATCAAAAATTTATAAAGAAATTATCACATTTAACACCCCAAAAATAAATAATCCAGTTCAGAAATGGGCAGAAGAATGAGTAGACATTTTTCTAAAGAAGACATCCAGATGGCTAACAGACATGTGAAAAGATGCTCAGCATCACTCCTAAGTAAGGAAATACAAATCAAAACCACAATGTCACAACTGTCAGAATGTCTAAAATCAACAACACAGGAAAAGCATATGTTGGAAAGGATGTGGAGAAAGGGGAACCCTTTTACACTATTGCTTGGGAAGCAAACTTGTGCAGCCACTCTGGAAAAGAGTATGGAGATTCCTCAAAAAAGTTAAAAATAGAACTAGCTTATGATTAAGCAATTGCACTACTACATATTTACCCAAAGGATACACAAATATTGATTCAATGGAGCATATGCACCCCGATGTTTATAGCAGCATTATTAACAATAACAAAATTATAGAAAAATCCCAAATGCCCATTGACTGATAAATGGATAAAGAAGTCATGGTATATATATGTACAACAGAATACCACTCAGCCATCAGAAAGAATGAAATCTTGTCATTTGCAACAACATGGATAGAGCTAGAGTGTATTAGGTTAAGTGAAGTTAGTCAAACAGAGAAAGACAAATACTATATGATTTCACTCATATGTGGAATTTAAAGAACAAAACAGATAAACATAGAGGAAGGGGGAAAAAGAGAGAGAAAAAAAAAACAAACCATAAAGAGATATTCTTAACAATGGCAGAGAGTTGATAGAGGTGAGATGGGCAGCAGTAAATGTGCAATGGGTATTATAGAGTGCATTTGTGTTGAGCACTGGGTATAATATTTAAGTGATGAATCACTAAATTCTACTCCTGAAACCAATATTGCACTGTGTGGTAACTAACTAGAACTTAACAAACAAACAAATAAATAAATTGCAGCTTGACTGTGAACAGAAAGAAAAAAAAGGAAAAAAGCTATTCACAAAAAGCAAGAGTCCATGTATACTCACTCACTAAACAGGCAAGACCATCTTATTAGAAACCAGGTGAGTATTATTAAATGAATAGTGAACAGGATGGGCCTGAGGGAAGCTTCTGAGGTTCTTTTTTATTTATTACGTTCTTTGTCTTTTTTTTTTTAAGTACTAGATTCACAAGGCTATTCACTTTGTGAAAATTCACGGAAAAATACACATAGATTTTCTATAGATAGGTTATACGTTATTAAAATATTGTCTTTACAAGGAAAAAAACAAAATGCCAATTAGTTTTCCTCAAAAAATTATTTTAAACACTAAGAGCATTATACAATAATAAAGATCAATTCATCAGAAAGATATAACATTTATAAATATATATGCACCCAGCATCAGAACACCAATACACATGAAGCATTTACTGACAACTAAGGAAGAAATAGGAACAAAATACTAGTAGAGGATTTCAATATTCCACTTTCAATAATGGATAGATCACCCAGACAGAAAGTCAATAAGGAAACAGATGATTTAACACTATAGACCAAATGGACCTAACAGAACATATATAGAACATTCCTCACAACAGCAGCAGAACACATAGTCTTCTCAAGTAGATAAAAACATTCTCTAGAATAGTTCGCATGTTAGAACACAAGACAAGTCTTAGCAAATTTAAAGAAGACTGAATTTATATCAAGTATATTTTCTGATCAGAATTGTATAAATCTACAAAATCTACAAATGTAAAAAAGTCTGCTACAAATAAAAAAAAAAAGAGGAGAATGAGCACCATCACACATATGTGGAAATCAGGCAACAATTTCCTAAACAACAAATGATCCAAAAAACATAAAAAAGAAAATCAGAAAATATCTTGGGACAAATGAAAGTGGACATACAAGATACTACAACTTAGAGAATGTAGCAAAAACGGTACTGAGAGAGAGGATTATAGTAAGAAACAACTATGTGTAAAATATCAATAAGCATCCTACCTTTATACCTCAAGGAACTAGGGAAAAATGCTTAAAGCAGAGAGAAGGAAGTAATAAAGACTATAGAGGAAGTAAATGAAATTGAGACTAGAGAGTAGAAAAAAAATAAATGAAACCAAAAGTACTTTTTTGTTCTGAAACTTCTTGTTAGACTAAGAAAAATGAATCAATAAAATCAGAAACAAAGGAGAGGACATTACAACTGAAGCTACAGAAATGAAAAGAATTATAAAATACTACTATAAATACTTATAAACCAAAGAGATGGGGTAAACTAGAAGAAATAAATTATTTTCCTTTCCTTTCCTTTCTTTCCTTTCCTTTCCTTTCCTTTCCTTTCCTTTCCTTTCCTTTCCTTTCTTTTTCTGTTTTCCTTTTTCTTTCTTCTTTCTTTCTTTCTTTCTTTCTTTCTTTCTTTCTTTCTTTCTTTCTTTCTTTCTTTCTTTCCTTCCTTCCTTCCTTCCTTCCTTCCTTCCTTTCTTTCTTTCTTTCTTTCTTTTTCTTTCTTTCTTTCTCTCTCTTTCTTTCTTTTTCTTTCCTTTTTTCCTTCTTTATTTTTCTTTCTTTTCCTTTCTTCCTCCCTCCTCCCTCCCTTTCTGCCTGCCTGCCTTACTTTGTTAAAGTTCTCATTTTAATTCCAGTTAGTTAACATACAGTTATCTTAGTTTCAGGTATAGGAGAATACACTGATTCAACAGTTCTCTACACCACTCAGTGCTCATCACAAGTTCACTCCTTAATTTCCATAACCATTCCCCCCACCAGCCTTCATTCTGGTTACCATCAGTTTGTTCTCTAAGAGTCTGTTTCTTGATTTGCCTCTGTCTCTCTTATTTTCCCCCTTGCATGCTTTGTTTCTTAAATTCCACATGAGTGAAATTGTATGGTATTTGTCTTTCACACTGATTTATTTTGCTTTGTTGTATACTCTATTGCTCTATCCATGTCCTTACAAATGGCAAGCTTATCTTCTTTTTGATTGGCTGGGTAATATATATATATATATATATATATATATATATATATATATATTCTATTCATCAATCAGTGGATATTTGGACTGCTTCCATGATTTTACCATTGTAAATAATGTGTTTTACTATAAATATAAAGGTGCATGTATCTTCTTGAATTAGTGTTTTTATTATTATTATTATTATTATTAATAATAATAATATTGAGTAAATAGTCATTAGTGCCATTCTTGAATTGTAAGGTAGTTCTATTTTTCACTTTTTGAGGAACCTCCATACTGCTCTCCAGAAGGGCTGCAATAGTTGGCCTTCCCACCAACACTGTAAGAGTGTTCTCCTTTCTCTACATCCTCACCAACACCTGTTGTATCTTGTGTTGTTGTTGATTTTAGTCATTCTGGTAGGTGTGAGGTGATGCCTCATTATAATTTTAATTTATAATTTCCTGAAGGAATGTGATTATGAATATCTTATGTGTCTGCTGGCTATCTGGATGTCTTATTTGGAGAAATATCTGTTTATATCTTCTTCCCATCTTTAAATTGGATTATTTTGTTTTCTGGGTGTTGAGTTTTATAAGTACTTTATATATTTTGGATAATAACCCTTTATCAGATATGCTATTTGCAAATGTCTTCTCCCATTCTGTAGGCTGCCTTTTAGTTTTGTTGATAGTTTCCCTCACTACACAGATTTTTATTTTGACATAGGCCCAATGGTTTATTTTCACTTTTATTCCCGTCTTATCAAGAGGCATGTTTAGAAAATAGTTGCTATAGCTAATGTCAAGGAAGTTACTACTGGTGTTCTCTTCTAGGATTTTTATGGTTTCAGGTTTATATTTAGGTGTTTGATCCACTTTGAACTTATTTTTGTGTAAGGTACAAAAGTCATCCAGTTTCATTCTTTTTCATGTTGCTGACCAGTTCTCCCCAAATCATTTGCTGATAAGACTGGAATTTCTCTTTGATATTTGTTCTGCTTGTCAAAGATTAATTGACCATGTAATGGTGTTTTATTCTGGGTTTCTTAATCTGTTCCATTGATCTATGTGTCAATCTTTCTGCCTATACCATACTGTTTTGATTTCTAAACCTTTGTAATATAATTTGAAATCTGGAATTGTGATACTTCCAAGTTTGTTTTTCTCACTCAAGATTCTTCTGGTAATTTGGGGTCTTTGTGGTTTCATATAAATTTTAGAATTGTTTGTTCTAATTCTGTGAAGAATCCTGTTGGTATTTACATAGGGATTGTAAGGAGGGGGCAAGACTGCGGAAGAGTAGGGTCCCCAAGTCACCTGTCCCCACCAAATTACCTAGATAACTTTCAAATCATCCTAAAAACCTATGAATTCGGCCTGAGATTTAAAGAGAGAACAGCTGGAATGCTACAGTGAGAAGACTTCACGCTTCTATCAAGGTAGGAAGACGGAAAAAAAAATAAAGAAACAAAAAAGCATCGAAGGGGGAGGGGCCCCCCGAGGAGACGGGCTAAGACCCCTGTGGAGTGCCCCCAGGACAGGAAAGCCCCATCAGGAGAAGCAGGAGCTTCAACAATCTTTCCAGAGGTAAAGGCGCTTGCAGGGAGTTGGAGCAGGATCCCAGGAGGGGCGGAGATGCCCTCAGGCTCCCAGGGGCACTAACATAGGACATGAGCCCCAGGGAAGAGTGCACCACACGCCACTGGCTGAGGTCCCAAAGGGCTGCAGCTCCCACCAGACATTTTCAGACTGGATAAAAAAGCAGGACCGGTCTATTTGCTGTCTACAAGAGACTCCTTTTAGACAGAAGAATACCTCCAGCCTGAAAAAAAAAAGGTTGGAGAACCATTTACCATTCAAATGGTCCTCAAAAGAAAGCACGGGTAGCCATCCTTATATCAGATAAAGTTTATCCCAAAGACTGTAGTAAGAGATGAAGAGGGACACTATAACATAATTAAAGGATCTACCCAACAAGAGGACCAAATAATCATCAATATTTATGCCCCGAATGTGGGAGCTGCCAAATATATCAATCAATTAATAACCAAAGTTAAGATATACTTAGATAATAATACACTTATACACAGTGACTTCAATGTAGCACTTTCTACAATCGATAGGTAATCCAAGCACAACATCTCCAAAGAATCAAGAGCTTTAAATGATACACTGGACCAGATGGATTTCACCGATACCTACAGAACTTTACATCAAAACTCAACGGAATACACATTCTTCTCAAGTGCACATGGAACTTTCTCCAGAATAGAACACATACTGGGTCACAAATCAGGTCTTAACTGATACCAAAAGATTGGGATCATCCCGTGCGTATTCTCAGACCAAAATGCTTTGAAATTAGAACTAAATCACAAGAAGAAGTTTGGAAGGACATCAAACACGTGGAGCTTAAGGAACATCCTGCTAAAAGATGAAAGGGTGAACAAGGAAATTAATGAAGAATTAAAAAGATTCATGAAAACTAATGAGAATGAAGATACAACCATTCCAAATCTTGGGGATGCAGCAAAAGCAGTCCTGAGGGGGAAATACATCGCAATACAAGCATCCATTCAAAAACTGGAAAGAACTCAAATACAAAAGCTAACCTTACACCTAAAGGAGCTAGAGAAAAAACAGCAAATAGATCCTAACCCAGCTGAAGAAGAGAGTTAATAACGATTCTAGCAAAACTCAATGAAATAGAGACCAGAAGAACTGTGGAACAGATTAACGAAACCAGGAGTTGGTTCTTTAAAAGATTTAATAAGATAGTTTAAACCATTAGCCAGCCTTATTAAAAAGAAGAGAGGGAAGACTCAAATTAATAATATCAAAATGAGAAAGGAGAGATCACTACCAACACCAAAGAAATACAAAAGATTTGAAAAACGTATTATGAGCAGTCATATGCCAATAAAATAGGCAATCTAGAAGAAATGGACACATTTCTAAAAAAACACAAACTACCAAAACTGGAACAGGAAGAAATAGAAAACCTGAGCCGGCCAAAAACCAGGGAGGAAATTGAAGCAGTCATCAAAAACCTCCCAAGACAGAAAGTCCAGGGCCAGAGGGCTTCCCTGGGGAATTCTACCAAACGTTTAAAAAAGAAACCCTACCTATTCTACTAAAGCTGTTTGGAAAGATAGAAAGAGATGGAATACATCCCAGCTCATTCTATGAGGCCAGCATCACGATAATTCCAAAACCAGACAAGGAACCCACCAAAAAAGAGAATTATAGACCAATATCCCTGATGAACATGGATGAAAAATTCTCAATAAGATACTAGCCAATAGGATACAACAATAGTTAAGAAGACTATTCACCATGACCAAGTAGGATTTATCCCTGGGATGCAAGGTTGGTACAACACTCGTAAAGCAATCAATGTGATTCATCATATCAGCAAGAGAAAAAACAAGAAGCATAGGATCCTCTCAAGAGATGCAGAGAAAGCATTTGACAAAATACAGCATCCATTCCTGATCAAAACTCTTCAGAGTGTAGGGATAGAGGGAACATTCCGCAGGATCTTAAAAGCCATCTATGAAAAGCCCACAGCAAATATCATTTTCAATGGGGAAACACTAGGAGCCTTTCCCCTAAGATCAGGAACAAGACAGGGATGTCCACTCTCACCACTGCTATTCAACATAGTACTGGAAGTCCTAGCCTCACCAATGATACAACAACAACAACAACAAAAAAAGGCATTCAAATTGGCAAAGAAGTCAAACTCTCCCTCTTCACAGATGACATGATACTCTACATAGGAAACTCAAAAGACTCCACCTCAAGTTTGCTAGAACTCATACAGCAATTTAGCAGTGTAGCAGGATACAAAATCAAGCCCTGAAGTCAGTGGCATTTCTATTCACTAAAAATGAGACTGAAGAAAGAGAAATTAAGGAGTCAATCCCATTCACAATTGCACCCAAAAGCATAAGATACCTAGGAATAAATGTAAACAAGGAGGTAAAGAATTGATACCCTAAAATCTACAGAAAACTTATGAAACAAATAGAGGAAGACACAAAGAGATGGAAAAATATTCCATGCTCATGGATTGGAAGAATTAATATAGCAAAAATGTCAATGTTACCCCGGGCAATGTACAAGTTTAATGAAATCCCTATCAAAATACCATGGGGTTTCTTCAGAGAGTTGGAAAAAATTATATTGAGATTTGTGTGGAATCAGAAAAGACCCCGAATAGCCAGGGGAATTTTAAAAAAGAAAACCATAGCTGGGGGCACCACAATGCCAGATTTCAGGTTGTACTACAAAGCTGTGGTCATCAAGACAGTGTGGTACTGGCACAAAAACGGACACATAGATCAATGGGACACAATAGAGAATCCAGAAGGGGACCCTCAACTTATGTTAAACCAATATTCGACAAAGGAGGAAAGACTATCCACTGGAAAAAAGTCTCTTCAATAAATGGTGCTGGAAAAATTGCACATCCACATGCAGAAGAATGAAACTAGACCACTCTCTTGCACCATACACAATGATAAACTCAAAATGGATGAAAGATCTAAATGTGAGACAAGATTCCATCAAAATCCTAGAGGAGAACACAGGCAACACCCTTTTTGAACTCGGCCACAGCAACTTCTTGCAAGATACATCAACGAAGGCAAAAGAAACAAAAGCAAAAATGAACTATTGGGACTTCATCAAGATAAGAAGCTTTTGCACAGCGAAGGATACAGTCAACAGAACTCAAAGACAACCTACAGAATGGGAGAAGATATTTGCAAATGACGTATCAGATAAAGGGCTAGTTTCCAAGATCTATAAAGAACTTATTAAACTCAACATCAAAGAAACAGACAATCCAATCATGACATGGGCAAAAGACATGAACAGAAATCTCACAGAGGATGACATAGACATGGCCAACAAGCACATGAGAAAATGCTCCGCATCACTTGCCATCATGGAAATACAAATCAAAACCACCATGAGATACCTCCTCACACCAGTGAGAATGGGGAAAATTAACAAGGCAGGAAACCACAGATGTTGGAGAGGATGTGGAGAAAGGGGAACCCTCTTGCACTGTTGGTGGGAATGTGAACTGGTGCAGCCACTCTGGAAAACTATGTGGAGGTTCCTCAAAGAGTTAAAAATAAATCTTCCCTGTGACCCAGCAATTGCACTGCTGGGGATTTACCCCAAAGATTCAGATGCAATGAAACACGGGACACCTGCACCCAGATGTTTATAGCAGCAATGTCCACAATAGCCAAAGTGTGAAAGGAGCCTCGGTGACCATCGAAAGAGGAATGCATAAAGAAGATGTAGTTTATGTATGCAATGGAATATTACTCAGACATTAGAAACGACAAATACCCAGCATTTGCTTCCACATGGATGGAAATGGAGGGTATTATGCTGAGTGAAATAAGTCAATCGGAGAAGGACAAACATTATATGGTCCTATTCATTTGGGGAATATAAAAACTAGTGGAAGGGAATAAAGGGGAAAGGAGAAAAATGAGTTGGAAATATCAGAAAGGGAGACAGAACATTAGAGACTGCTAACTCTGGGAAATGAAGAAGGGGTGGTGGAAAGGAAGGTGGGTGGGGGTGGGGGTGACTGGGTGATGGGCCATAAGGGGGCACTTGATGGGATGAGCTCAGTTGTTATGCTATATGTTGGCAAATTTAAGTCCAATAAAAAAAAACTAACCTCTAAATGGAAATCAGAATAGTGTTTGCCTCTGGAGCATGGGGGAAGAATGATGGTGTGTACAGGGTCTGGAGGGGGTTTTCTGTGGTGGAGACATCTTACAGATGTTGATCTGTGTGATGGTTATATGTATACATAAGGATACACATATAATTCCAAAGTTTATGGAGTTGTGCATATAAGATTAATGAATTGCTGTTTTAAATTGTACTCAATAAAGTGCTATTTGCATAAAATGAAAAAAAAAAGTCAAAAGAAATTCAATGAAGCAAGAACAATCTTTTCACCAAATGTTGCTGGAACAAGTAGATGTCCATATGGAAAAACAAATGAAAAATCTACACAGTAACCTTAAACTTTACACAAAATATAACAGTTCAAAAACTTAAATTTACAATGCAGAAATATAAAGGTTCTAGAATAAAACATAGAAGAAAATGGTATGACATTAAGTTTAGTGATGAGTTTTTATATGTAACACCAAAAACACGATTTATAAAAGAAAAAAAATAATGTTTGGGCTTATTTCAGTTTTGTTTTTTTGGGTTTTTTTAATAAATTAATTTTTATTGGTGTTCAATTTACCAACATACAGAATAACACCCAGTGCTCATCTGTCAAGTGTCCCCCTCAGTGCCCGTCACCCATTCACCCCCACCCCCACCCTCCTCCCCTTCCACCACCCCTAGTTCGTTTCCCAGAGTTAGGAGTCTTTATGTTCTGTGTCCCTTTCTGATATTTCCCACACATTTCTTCTCCCTTCCCTTATATTCCCTTTCACTATTATTCATATTCCCCAAATGAATGAGAACATACACTTTGTCCTTCTCCGATTGACTTACTTCACTCAGCATAATCCCCTCCAGTTCCATCCATGTTGAAGCAAATGGTGGGTATTTGTCGTTTCTAATGGCTGAGTAATATTCCATTGGATACATAAACCACATCTTCTTTATCCATTCGTCTTTCGATGGACACCGAGACTCCTTCCACAGTTTGGCTATTGTGGACATGGCTGCTAGAAACATCGGGGTGCAGGTGTCCTGGCGTTTCATTGCATCTGAATCTTTGGGGTAAATCCCTAACAGTGCAATTGCTGGGTCATGGGGAAGGTCTATTTTTAACTCTTTGAGGAACCTCCACACAGTTTTCCAGAGTGGCTGCACGAGTTCACATTCCCACCAACAGAGTAAGAGTGTTCCCTTTCTCCGCATCCTCTCCAACATTTGTTGTTTCCTGCCTTGTTAATTTTCCCCATTCTCACTGGTGTGAGGTGGTATCTCATTGTGGTTTTGATTTGTATTTCCATGATGGCAAGTGATGCAGAGCATTTTCTCATGTGCTTGTTGGCCATGTCTATGTCTTCCTCTGTGAGATTTCTCCTCATGTCCTTTGCCCATTTCATGATTGGATTGTTTGTTTCTTTGCTGTTGAGTTTAATAAGTTCTTTATAGATCTTGGAAACTAGCCCTTTATCTGATATGTTATTTGCAAATATCTTCTCCCATTCTGTGGGTTGTCTTTTAGTTCTGTTGACTGTATACTTCGCTGTGCAAAAGCTTCTTATCTTGATGAAGTCCCAATAGTTCATTTTTGCTTTTGTTTCTTTTGCTTTCGTGGATGTATCTTGCAAGAAGTTACTGTGGCCGAGTTCAAAAAGGGTGTTGCCTGTGTTCTCCTCTAGGATTTTGATGGAATCTTGTCTCACATTTAGATCTTTCATCCATTTTGAGTTTATCATTGTGTATGGTGTAAGAGAGTGGTCTAGTTTCATTCTTCTGCATGTGGATGTCCAATTTTCCCAGCACCATTTATTGAAGAGACTGTTTTTCTTCCAGTGGATAGTCTTTCCTCCTTTATCGAATATTATTTGACCATTAGTTCAGGGTCCACTTCTGGGTTCTCTATTCTGTTCCACTGATCTATGTGTCTGTTTTTGTGCCAGTACTACACTGTCTTGATGACCACAGCTTTGTAGTACAACCAGAAATCTGGCATTGTGATGCCCCCAGATATGGTTTTCTTTTTTAAAATTCCCCTGGCTATTTGGGGTCTTTTCTGATTCCACACAAATCTTAAAATAATTTGTTCTAACTCTCTGAAGAAAGTCCATGGTATTTTGATAGGGATTGCATTAAAAGTGTAAATTGCCCTGGGTAACATTGACATTTTCACAATATTAATTCTTTCAATCCATGAGCATGGAATATTTTTCCATCTCTTTGTGTCTTCCTCAATTTCTTTCAGAAGTGTTCTATAGTTTTTAGGGTATAGATCCTTTACCTCTTTGGTTAGGTTTATTCCTAGGTATCTTATGCTTTTGGGTGCAATTGTAAATGGGACTTTCTCCTTAATTTCTCTTTCTTCAGTCTCATTGTTAGTGTATAGAAATGCCATTGATTTCTGGGCATTGATTTTGTATCCTGCCACGCTACCAAATTGCTGTATGAGTTCTAGCAATCTTCTGGTGGAGGCTTTTGGGTTTTCTACGTAGAGTATCATGTCATCAGCGAAGAGGGAGAGTTTGACTTCTTTGCCAATTTGAATGCCTTTAATGTCTTTTTGTTGTCTGATTCCTGAGGCTAGGACTTCCAATACTATGTTGAATAGCAGTGGTGAGAGTGGACATCCCTGTCTTGTTCCTGATCTTAGGGGAAAGGCTCCCAGTGCTTCCCCATTGAGAATGATATTTGCTGTAGGCTTTTTGTAGATGGCTTTTCAGATGTCGAGGAAAGTTCCCTCTATACCTACCCTCTGAAGAGTTTTGATCAGGAATGGATGCTGTATTTTGTCAAATGATTTCTCTGCATCTAATGAGAGGATCATATGGTTCTTGCTTTTTCTCTTGCTGATATGATGAATCACATTGATTGTTTTACGAGTGTTGAACCAGCCTTGTGTCCCGGGGATAAAGCCTACTTGGTCATGGTGAATAATTTTCTTAATGTGTTGCTGGATCCTATTGGCTAGTATCTTGTTGAGAATTTTTGCATCCATGTTCATCAGGGATATTGGTCTGTAATTCTCCTTTTTGGTGGGGTCTTTGTCTGGTTTTGGAATTAAGGTGATGCTGGCCTCATAGAATGAATTTGGAAGTACTCCATCTCTTTCTATCTTTCCAAACAGCTTTAGTAGAATAGGTATGATTTCTTCTTTAAACGTTTGATAGAATTCCCCTGGGAAGCCATCTGGCCCTGGACTCTTGTGTCTTGGGAGGTTTTTGATGACTTCTTCAATTTCCTCCCTGGTTATTGGCCTGCTCAGGTTTCCTATTTCTTCCTGTTCCAGTTTTGGTAGTTTGTGGCTTTCCAGGAATGTGTCCATTTCTTCTAGATTGCCTAATTTATTGACATAGAGCTGTTCATAATATGTTTTTAAAATAGTTTTTATTTCCTTGGTGTTGGTAGTTGTCTCTCCTTTCTCATTCACGATTTTACAAATTTGAGTCTTCTCTCTCTTCTTTTTAATAAGGTTGGCTAATGGTTGATCTATCTTATTAATTCTTTCAAAGAACCAACTCCTGGTTCTGTTCATCTGTTCCACAGTTCTTCTGGTCTCAATTTCGTTGAGTTCTGCTCGAATTTTAATTAAATCTCTTCTTCTGCTGGGTGTCGGGTCCATTTCCTGTTTTTTCTCTAGCTCGTTTATTTGTAAGGTTAGCTTTGTATTTGAGTTCTTTCCATTTTTTGAATGGATTCTTGTATTGTGATGTATTTCCCCCTCAGGACTGCTTTTGCTGCATCCCAAAGACTTTGAACTGTTGTATCATTAGTCTCATTAGTTTCCATGAATCTTTTTACTTCTTCCTTAATTTCCTGGTTGACCCTTTTATCTTTTAGCAGGATGGTCCTTAACCTCCATGTGTTTGATGTCCTTCCAAACTTCGTCTTGTGATTGAGTTCTAATTTCAAGGTGTTATGGTCTGAGAATATGCAGGGGACGATCCCAATCTTTTGGTATTGGTTCAGACCCGATTTGTGACACAGTATGTGGTCTATTTTGGAAAAAGTTCCATGTGCACTTGAGAAGAATGTGTATTCAGTTGAGTTTGGATGTAAAGTTCTGTAGATATCTGTGAAATCTATCTGGTTCAGTGTATCATTTAAAGCTCTCGTTTCTTTGGAGATGTTGTGCTTAGAAGACCTATCGAGGGTAGAAAGAGCTAGATTGAAGTCACCAAGTATAAGTGTATTATTATCTAAATATTTCTTCACTTTGGTTAGTAATTGGTTTAAGTATTTGGCAGCTCCCACATTCGGGGCATATATATTGAGGATTGTTAAGTCCTCTTGT
This sequence comes from Nyctereutes procyonoides, assembly GCF_905146905.1. Lineage (NCBI taxonomy): Eukaryota > Metazoa > Chordata > Mammalia > Carnivora > Canidae > Nyctereutes > Nyctereutes procyonoides. The sequence continues at coordinate 70,939,902 of NW_026575125.1, forward strand.
TGGATAGATCCTTTAAGTATGATATAGTGTCACTCTTCGTCTCTCACTACAGTCTTTGGGGTAAATTTTAGTTTATCTGATATAAGGATGGCTACCCCTGCTTTCTTTTGAGAACCATTTGAATGGTAAATGGTTCTCCAACCTTTTATTTTCAGGTTGTAGGTGTCCTTCTGTCTAAAAGGACTCTCTTGTAGACAGCAAATAGATGGGTCCTGCTTTTTTATCCAGTCTGAAACCCTGCGCCTTTTGATGGTGTCATTAAGCCCGTTCACGTTCAGAGTTACTATTGACAGATATGAGTTTAGTGTCATCATGATATCTATTTAGTCCTTGTTTTTGTGGATTGTTCCACTGAACTTCTTCTTAAAGGGGAATTTTAAGAGTCCCCCTTAAATTTTCTTGCAGAGCTGGTTTGGAGGTCACATATTCTTTCAGTTCCTGCCTGTCTTGGAAGCTCTTTATCTCTCCTTCCATTTTGAATGAGAGCCTTGCTGGATAAAGTATTCTTGGTTGCATGTTCTTCTCATTTAGGACCCTGAATATATCCTGCCAGCCCTTTCTGGCCTGCCACGTCTCTGTGGAGAGGTCTGCTGTTACCCTAATATTCCTCCCCATGAAAGTCAGGGACTTCTTGTCTCTTGCTGCTTTAAGGATCTTCTCTTTATCTTTGGAATTTGCAAGCTTCACTATTAGATGTCGAGGTGTTGAACGGTTTTTATTGATTTTAGGGGTGGATCTCTCTATTTCCTGGATCTGAATGCCTGTTTCCCTTCCCAGATTGGGAAAGTTTTCAGCTGGGAATTTTTCAAATACATATTCTGGACATCTCTCCCTTTCGGCGCCCTCGGGAACCCCAATTAAACATAGGTTTTTCTTCCTTAGGCTGTCATTTTTTCCCCATAATCTGTCTTCATTGTCTTTTAATTGTCTGTCTCTTTTTTCCTCAGTTTTTCTCTTTGCCATTAACTTGTCTTCTATGTCACTCACTCATTCTTCCACCTCGTTAACCCTCCTCGTTAGGACTTCTAGTTTGGATTGCATCTCATTCAATTGATTTTTAATTTCTGCCTGATTGGATCTAAATTCTGCAGTCATGAAGTCTCGTGAGTCCTTAATGCTTTTTTCTAGAGCCACCAGTAGCTGTATAATAGTGCTTCTGAATTGGCTTTCTGACATTGAATTGTAATCCAGATTTTGTAACTCTGTGGGAGAGAGGGCTGTTTCTGATTCTTTCTTTTGAGGTGAGGTTTTCCTTCTAGTCATTTTGCTCAGTGCAGAGTGGCCAAAAACAAGTTGTATTGGAAAAAGGAGAGAAAGAGAGAGAAGGAAAGAAAAGAGAAAAAGAAAAAAGAAAAAGAAGAAATAAAAAGGAAAAAAAGAGAAGAAAAAGAGAAAGAAAAAGAAAGAAAGTTGAAAAAAAGGGGGGTGGGGGAAGCAATCAGAAATCAAAAAGAAAAGAAAAAAGAAAAAAAAACAAAAAAAAAAAAAAACACGGGGAAGTATCTTCTGAATCTGTAGACTTTAAGTCCCTTGACTTCCCCTGGAACTGGTTCGTCTAGCTGGTCTTCTGGGGGAGGGGCCTGCTGTGCTGATTTTCAGGTGTTAGCACTTGGGGGAGCTGCTCTGCCCCTGCCTGCTGCAGGGCTCAGCGGGGGTTGTTTACCCCGTGAGGCCCCAGGAGGAACAGCCGCAGTTGCTATGGCAGTTCTGGAAGCCTGGATTCAGCCTTGGCAAGAACTACGGAGCTCTCCGTCTGCAGGGCCTGGAGGCTCCGGGGCAGGGCCGCTGATCTGCTCACCTCTCGGCAGGAGCCTCCTTGCTGTTCTGGGCCCTCCCGGCCTCTGCCTGTTCTGGGGGAGGCCGGATCCTGGGCTGTGTACCGGCGCCCTGTGCTCCGGGACCTGCGCTGTTGGATTCGCGCTCCCGCCCCTTAGCTCCCTCCGTGGAGCCGCTCCCGAGCCCCTCCGAGCTGCTCCGGGCCCCGCCGTGCGCACTGCAGCCCTTAGGGAGCTCGGAGCACTCTCCTGAGCGCGCAGGTGTCTGTTAGTTTCCCAGGGAGCCCGAGGGCACCCCCGCCCTCCTGGGTCCTGCTCCAACTCCCTGCGGGCCCCTTTCCGCCCGGGAAGGTTGGTGCAGCTCCTGCTTCTCCGGGACGGGGCTCTCCTGTCCTGGGGACACTCGCCCTGGCCTCAGCCTGGCTCCTCGCGGGGCCCCTCCCCCTCGGAGGCCTTTTGTTTCTTTATTTCTTTTTCCCCGTCTTCCTACCTTGATAGAAGCGCGAACTCTTCTCACTGTAGCGTTCCAGCTGGTCTCTCTTTAAATCTCAGGCCGAATTTGTAGATTTTCAGGATGATTTGAAGGTTATCTAGATAATTTCGTGGGGACAGATATGGGGACCCTACTCTTTCGCCATCTTGCCCCTCCTTTATTTAAGTTTTTGAAATAAACCTTTTATTCTATAAAACACAAGCCTAGCTGGCAAATAATTATTTTCAAAGCAACTAATAATGGACTTATGTGAAATATGTAAAGAATCATTAAATCTCAATAATAAAATACAAATAATCAAATTAACAATGGGAATATGATCTGGATACCTTATCAACATATAAATGCAGATGTTGAATAGGCAAGTGAAATATTACCAACATCATTTGTCATTAGGGAAGTGCAAATTAAACAATGATGATTTACCACTACACATCTATTAGAATGACTAAAATCCAAAATAAACAAATCAATACATAAAAGATGGATGCATAGATAAATAAAAACTGACAATACCAAATGCTGGTGCAAATGCCAAACAAAGGAATTTTCATTCATTTTTGGTGGGGATGTAAAATGGAACAGCTACTTTATTTTTAAGAAAGATTTTTTTTTTATTCACCAGAGACACAGAGAAGCAGAAGAAAAAGCAGGCTCCCTGAGGGGAGACTGATGTGGGACTCAATCCTGGGACACTCAAACACTAAGCACCCTGGTGCCCTGGAACAGCTACTTTAGAAGACAGTTCAGCAGTTCCTTCCAAAGCTAAACATAATTTTACTCTATGATCCATCAGTTACACTCCCAAGTATTTACCCATTTAATTTAAAAACTCATTTTCATTAAAAAAAAAAAACTGCAGGGATGCCTGGGTGACTCAGCGGTTGAGCATCTGCCTCTGGCTCAGGGTGTGATCCTGGAGTTCTGGGATCAAGTCCCACATGGAGCTCCTGCATGGAGCCTGCTTCTTCTCCCTCTGCCTGTGTCTCTGCCTCTCTCTCTGTGTGTCTCTCATAAATAAATAAATAAATAAATAAATAAATAAATAAATAAATAAATTCTTTAAAAATAAACTGAATGCAAATGTTTATAGATTTATTCATAATTACCAAAAATTGGGAGCAAACAGGATGTTCTTCAGTAAGTGTACAGATAAACAGTAGCATACAATGGAATAATACACAGCAATGGAAAAAATATATAAGCTATATGGCCACAAAAAGACTTGGATAACTCTCAAACACATATTGGTAAGTAAAAAAGCCAGTCTGAAAAGGTTATATACCATATTGTTCCAATTATATTGTCTAGAATAGACAAAACTGTAGCAATGGTAAAAAGATCAATGGTTACCAGAGGCTCAGGAAAAAGTTGAAAAAGTGAAACAAAGGGAGTATTTAAGGCTGTAAAACTACTCTGTATGATAATTTAATGGTGGATACATAACTACATTTGCCAAAGCCATAAAATTTAATAGTAAAAAAAAGTAAACCTTCATATATGCAAATCAATAAAATCACTTAGGAGATCAGGGAATCTCTGGATGTGATGCAGAATGTGACAAAAGAATTTAACTGTCTACAAAGATGAATCAGATTCTGTGATATGTATGGGGAAAATAACGTTGACTTAAGTCATTTTGGAAATGAGTGGAGTCTGTAAAACTAAGGGCAAAAGCAACTGTGCATAATCACTGTACTCTCATAAAATTGTTTTTCAAGAGGGTACAAGTTAACAAATTTGATACAATGTTACATATATACTGGAACAATTAAACAAATTGATGGCAGTAGAGCCAAGTTTCTCACTGTTGAAGTGGGTGTGACAATGAATTAGAGCTGTAGACATTAGTGATAATTCATGCTTTACTTAATATTTCTATGAATGATTACACAGGAAAAATATATAGATATGTATATTCACTCACATTAGTGTATCCATATATATTTGTTTGCTCTGTCCACTGAGAGGGCCTAAAAGAAATAATAACACAGTAGTGATAAGCATATCTAGTACCTAGATCTTGGTCTCTACTACAACTCTCCAATAAAAACAGACCAGGGCTCCTTAGAGAAATGACAGTTTTTAAGACTATGATTGGAAATGTACAAGATGGGCCTGGAACTTCTTGTCGTGCCAGAAAATAAGGGAGCGCTCAAAATAAAACACACACACACACTCTCTCACACACACACACAAATAGGGGCATATCAAAGGGAGACAGAAATCAACTGAAAGAGTTGCCAATGGGCAAACCTGGAACTATTTGAGCAACAAAATAAAATATTATTGTTTTATAACACAACGTATGAACTAAATATCTCTGAATCTATACTTCTTTAAAAATGATTGAGTATATATATTTTTAAGATTGAAAGAAGAGATAAATTTCCTTTGTGAAAGAATTCCAAATAATTTCTACAGATACTCTTCTCTGAAGGAGGTACAGCATATCTACCAAGTAATCAGATGTTGGCAGCACATAGTGACTCCCTTCTAGATTAGAGCATGGAAATGGGAGGGGAGATTATCTTTACAGTGGATTGACGTGATAAATACCACCTCAGAATTGTGATGAAGATCAATAGTGACAATGATAGGTCATGTTGATATTTTTGGAAAAAATAGCACTTTACCTCTGTAGTCTATCCCCCCCCCAAAACTCCTAATACTAGTCTAATCATGAGAAAAACATAAAAAAAAATCCTATGGGACATCCTACCAAATACCTGACCAGAAATCCTCCACATTGTTAATATAATCAGAAACAAGGATTATCTGAGAAACTGTCATAGACAAGAAGAACTTAAAGAGACATGACATCTGTGGTAGGCAGAATATTGACATCTCTCCTCAAAGAAATCTATGTCCTAGGCTCCAGAGCCTGTAAATGTTACCACTCATGATAAAAGGAACTTTGGGGATGTGATTAAAGTGATGATTTTGAAATGAAGAAATTATCCTGTTTTCCTGAATTTTTTGCATGAGGCCACTGTAATCACAAATGTTTTTATGAAAGTAAAAAAAATGTAGAATCATAGAAGCTTTGATGAAGGAAGCAGGCATCTGAAAAATGCAACTGCTGGACAGCACTAAGAGCCAAGGAATGCTGGTAGCCCCTAGAAACTAGGCAAGGCAAGAAATAGATTCTATTCTAGAGTGTCCTGAAGGAATGTAGCTTTGCCAACAACTTGTTTTTTACCTTGTGAGACTCACTTTGGACTTCTGACCTCCACAATTATAAGATTATAAATTTTGGTTGTTTAAGCCACCCAGTTTGTGATAATTTGTTACAGCAGCAGTAGGAAACTAATAAAAGACCAAATGTAATGTGCAATAGTGGATGCTATTTTGGAACAGTAAACATTAGGTAAAATCTAAGGAAATTTGAATAGTATAAACTTTCAATAATAGTAATATACTAATGTCAATTTCTTAATTTTGACAAATGTACCATGAGTATGTAAAATGTGAATAAATGGGGAAATTGGGTATGGCAAATGTGGGAGTTTTACTATCTTTGCAAATTTTCTCTAATTATAAAACCTCCAATATTAAAAAGTTTATGAAGAAAATAAAGATAGTTCTGGATGACTAAGAAAATGTTAAATATCGAACATGTATAAAAACTGACGTATAATAAAAAAATGTAAGGAAATTACAGAATAAATTTAGGAGGGTCAACATCTGACTATTAGTATTTCCAGATAGTGCATACAAAAATGAAGAGGAAAAATAGTAAATGTGTTATAGGAAAAAATTTCCAAACCAAAACATTACTCTCCAGATGGAAAAAGCCCATCAAATGTTGTAAACAATAAATACAGACCCATGCTAATATTTTTTGGATATAAGAAATGAAGAGAACATCCTTATAATTTTCGGAAAGTAAAAAAATAAATCAGGTAAAACATAAATTGATTACATTGCTATTAGATTTTTCAATAGCAAAACTATACAAAGTTGAGAAATTATTAAATTTCATTAAAATTATAAGAAGTTACTATTTTGAACCTTAAATTTTTTAATAGTAAAATTATCAGGCTAATCAATAAGCAATATGAAAAAGAAAATATAAACATAGTACACTACTTTAAAAAAAAGATTTATTTATTTATTCATGAGAGGCACACACAGAGAGAGAGAGGCAGAGACATAGGCAGAGGGGGAAGCAGGCTCCTCAAAGGAAGCCCGATGTGGGACTTGATCCCGGATCCTGGGATTATACCCTGAGCCAAAGAGACAGACACTGAACTGCTGAGGCACCCAGGTGTCCCAGTACACTACTTGTTAATCATTGAACATGGTATAATAATGAATATATTGACTTAACATAAAAAATTCCACATATAGATATAAATGTAAACAAAAATTAAGAAAATGCTAGAATAGTAATGCAGGAGATTGTTTTGGTAACCTATGTAAGGGAAAGCTATTTTTTTAAAATATTATTTATTTATTTACTCATGAGAGACCCAGAGAGAAAGAGAGGCAGAGACATAGGTAGAGGGAGAAGCAAGCTTCATGCTGGGAGCCTAATGTAGGACTTGATCCTGGGACTCCAGGACCATGCCCCGAGCTGGAGGCAGACACTTAACTGCTGAGCCACCCAGGTGTCCCATGGAAAAGTTATTTCTAAGCAGCACTTGAAACCCAGAAAATATGAAGGAAATGAACAAATTTCAGCACATAATGAATTTGAAACTTCTGTTTTATGGAAAACAGCAAAATAAACTTAAATAGAAAACAATAGTGCTGGAGAAAATATGTGTGATGTAAGTAGAAGATAAAGTATGATAGTAAATAATAATCACCATTTGCTTCAATGTGAATGGAACTGGAAGGTATTATGCTGAGTGAAGTAAGTCAGTCAGAGAAGGACAAACATTTTATGGTTTCACTCATACGGGGAATATAAAAAATATTGAAAGGTATTATAGGGGAAAGGAGAGAAAATGAGTGGGAAATATCAGAGTGGGTGACAGAACATGAGGGACTCCTAACTCTGGGAAATGAATAAAGGGTAGTGGAAGGGGGAGGTGGACAAGGGGATGGGGCGACTGGGTGACAGGCACTGAGGGGGGGCACTTAATGGGATGAGCAATGGGTGTTATACTATATGTTGGCAAATCAAACTCCAATAAAAAAATATACAAAAGAGGGATCCCTGGGTGGCGCAGCGGTTTGGCGCCTGCCTTTGGCCCAGGGCGCGATCCTGGAGACCCGGGATCGAATCCCACGTCGGGCTCCCGGTGCATGGAGCCTGCTTCTCCCTCTGCCTGTGTCTCTGCCTCTCTCTCTCTCTCTCTGTATGACTATCATAAATAAATAATAAAAAAATATACAAAAGATATGTATCCTACAAATAAACAGAAAGTGAAATGAGAAATGTATAGAAATAAAAAATTCAAAAAAGAAATATAAATGGCATATGAACATATATATTGAACAGCATCAATAAAGATAATAAATGCAAATTAATGAAATAAAATTTATTTTTTAGATTTTAAAGTCATAAAAAGCAATAATATTTGGTATTTATGAGGATGTGGGTAGACCAACATCCACACACTCTAAGAAATAAGAAGATTTAGGACTTAGGAAGGTCGTTTTAAGTATTTATTTAAATTATAGATGCATATACTCTGACTCACCTATTCAACTCTTAAAAGTCTATGGCATAAGCATCTTTATGTATGAAAATATATTTTATTACGAATATCCTGAAAAAAACTTGAAATAATCCAAACGTCCATAAGTACAGTGCTATTTAAATAAATAATAGTATATCCATAAAATGAAATTTTATATTTTAAAAATGATGTAGAGCTACCTGGTATGAAATGGAAATATCTCTAAGATGTATTTATAAATAAATAACAAAAGCTGCATAACAGAATATTATCTTATTCATATAGAACAAATATTCAAGTGAAAATATATACCCATGGGCAGCCCCGGTGGCACAGCGGTTTAGTGCCACCTGCAGCCCAGGGTGTGATCCTGGAGACCGGGGATGGAGTCCCACAAAGGAGCCTGCTTCTCCCTCTGCCTATGTCTCTGCCTCTCTCTCTCTCTCTCTCTCTCTCTCTCTCTCTCTCTCTGTGTCTCATGAATAAATAAATAAACTATATTTAAAAAAAGAAAAAATATACCCATATATGTACAAATAAATGCAGAGAAAAACGTGAAATGTAAATGATAGTTACTTTGGAAGAACATATTGGGATTAGAAGTTGTATGTAGTGAGAACTTTCATTTTCACTCAATATACCTCCATTTTTTTAAATCAGTATATATTATTTTCATAATATAAAGTAATAAATATTAGGAACCTTATGTCATATTTAGATAATGTACCCAATAGTAAGTCAACAAGATTTTATTCATAAATTGATGGCGGAAGAGTAGGGTCCCCAAGTCACCTGGCCCCACCAACTTACTTGGATAACGTTCAAACAAACTTACCTAGATAATTCTCAAATCATCCTGAAACCTATGAATTCAGCCTGAGATTTAAACAGGGAACAGCTGGAATGCTACAGAGAGGAGTTTGTGCTTCTAACAAGGTAGGAAGGTGGAAAAAAAATAAAATGATAAAGAATCAAGTGGGGGAGGGGTTTCTGTGAGGATCTGGGCTAAGGCGGGGCTGTGAGTGCCTCCAGGACAGGAAAGCCCAGCCCCGGAGAAGCAGGAAATTTATAAATTATTTATAAATTTATAAATCCACACTGGATTCTTCCCAGACAGAAAGGCGCTTGCAGGGAACTCGGGCAGGATCCCAAGAGGGGCAGTGGAGCCTCCAGTTTCCCGGGGTCACTAACAGAGGAAGTGCACCCTGGAGAGAGAGTGCCACAGACTGTGGGCGGAGTGCAGTAAAGGGCTGGAGTGCACCGGGAGCGCAAATCCGGTGGCGCAGGCCCAGGACCCCAGGGCGCCGGGGGACACAGCCCAGGATCCTTCACTTCCCCCGAGACAGGTGGAGTCCAGGAGGACACAGGACAGTGAGGACGCTCCTGCTGCCAGGCAGCCCCGAGCTGTGTAGATCAGTTCCCCCACCCCTGGAGCATCCAGGCCCCTGCAGACTGGGAGATTGTGGTAGTTACTGCTGGAGCTGACTTCAGAGCTGGATAGCTGGCTGCCACCACTGTTGTTCCTTTTGGTGTCACCCTGTGCCTGCAAGGGTCTGGACCGTCAGGGAACAGAGGCCTCACAGGATAAACAGCTCCCACTGAGCCGTGCACCTGACAGGGGGCAGGGCAGCTCCCCCAGGTGCACACACCTAAGATTCAGCACAGCAGGCCCCTCCCCCAGAAGACCAGCTAGAAGGACAGGGGAAAAGCAAGTTCTTAACTGAGCAGCACTGGAAAGCTCCAGGGGAAGTCGAGGGAGTTACAATATATAGAACCAGAAGATACCCCTCCTTGTTTTTTATTTGGTTTTTTTTTCCTCTCTTATTTTTCTTCCTTTTTCCAGTACAACTCATTTTTAGCCACTCTGCACTGATCAAAATGACTAGAAAGAAGAATTCACCACAAAAGAATCAGAAACCATACTCTCTCCCACAGAGTTACAGAATTTGGATTACAATTTTATGTCAGAAAGCCAATTCAGAGGCACAATTATAAAGCTACTGGTGGCTCTGGAAAAAAACATAAAGGATTCAAGAGACTTCATGACTGCAGAATTTAGATCTAATCAGGCTGAAATTAAAAATCAATTAAATGAGATGCAATCCACACTGGAGGTCCTAACGATGAGGGTTAATGAGGTAGAAGAAAGAGTGAGTGACATAGAAGACAATTTGAAGGCAAGGAAGGAAGCTGAGGAAAAAAAGATAAAAAACAATTGAAAGACCACGAGAAAAGGTTAAGGGAAATAAATGACAGCCTCAGAAGGAAAAATCTACCTTTAACTGGGGTTCCAGAGAACGCTGAGAGGAATAGAAGGCCAGAAAGCGTATTTGAAAAAATATATCAAATCACAGCTGAAAAACTTCCCTAATATGTGGAGGGAACCAGGCATTCAGATCCAGGAGATAGAGAGGTTCCCCCCCCAAAAAAAAACAATAAAAAATGATCAACACCTCGACATTTAATAGTGAAACTTGCAAATTCCAAAGAGAAAGAGAAAATCCTTCAAGCAGTATGAGACAAGAGATCCCATACTTATATCCCTTCTGCCCACCACACCCCCTCCAGCAACACTGTTTGTTTACTATAGTTAAGAGTCTCTTATGACTTGTCTCTCTCTGATTTTCTTATTTTATTTATTTATTTTTATTTTATTTTTCCTTCTCTTGCCCTATGTTCATCTTTTTTTTCTTAAATTCCACATATGAGTATATCATATGGTATTTTTGTCTTTATTTGAGTGATTTATTTATTTATGATAGTCACAGAGAGAGAGGCGCAGAGACATAGGCAGAGGGAGAAGCAGGCTCCAGGCACCGGGAGCCCGACGTGGGATTCGATCCCGGGTCTCCAGGATCACACCCTGGGCCAAAGGCAGGCGCCAAACCGCTGCGCCACCCAGGGATCCCGTTGGTAAGTTGAACACCAATAAAAATTAATTTATAAAAAAAAAAATAAATAAATAAAAAATAAAAAAAAATTGAGTGATTTATTTCACTTAGCATAATACACTCTAGTTCCATCCATGTCATTGCAAATGGCAAGATTTCATTCCTTTTGATGGCTGAGTAATATTCTGTTGTATATACGTATTACTTCTTTATCCATCCATCTGCAGATGGACATCTGGGCTCTTTCCATATTTTTGCTATTGTGGACATTGCTGCTATAAACACTGCAGTGCATGTGCCCCTTCAAATCACTAGGTTTGTATCCTTTGTATAAAACTGTGCTACCTTGTAGCACAATTGCTGAGATTTATAAATACTGAGCATATAACATCCAAGCCATTTTGTCCACAAAATAATAGAACCATATATTATCACCAAGTAATTTATTTATTAACATTAGTGATAGACTCACATGCTAATGTCAATTACTTTTATGTATCCTAAAATAATTACCAATTCCTCCAAATTCTTGACTTATCTCAAGGAGATCAAGAACCTAAAATATGCTCTCATAAATTTTGTGTATCACTGAAATATCCTTATAGGAATGAAAACCAAATTTAAATATATATATGGCTCAGCAGTTAAGCCTTTATCTTCAGCTCAGGGTATGATCCTAGAGTCTCAGCAGGGGATCCTGCTTCTCCCTCTGCCTATGTTTCTTCCTCTCTCCCTCTGTCTTTCATGAATAAATAAATAAAATCTTAAAAAAAACATTGAGGTAAAAATTCAGTAAAGACTAATGAGGTGGGCAGCCCACGTGGCTCAGCAGTTTAGCACCTGCCTTCCACCCAGGGCATGATCCTGGGGTCCTGGGATTGAGTCCCACATCAGGCTCCCTGCATGGAGCCTGCTTCTCCCTCTGCCTGTGTCTCTGTCTGTGTGTGTGTGTGTCTTTCATGAATAAATAAATAAAATGTTGTGTTTTTTTTTAAAAAAAAAGACTAGTGAGGAGTTTAAGCATTTAAAGGACCGATATCACTTCTAAAGTCTTCAAATATAGATATTTGTAAAAAACAATATTTCCAAGCAGTAAGCACATCAAGTACACAGATCTTTCTTTCTAAATAACATACTCTTAAAAAAAAAAACAGGGATCTTTGAATAAATGGCTGAATCTAGGGTTGGAGCAGGGAATGTATTGATGAGCTCATGCCTGGAAAATGAATGATTACACCTACTCCAAACCATTAAAAGCCCATAGTTAACTTGCTATCCTATTCCCTTACATGAGACAATAATTGAAATCCAACATTTATTCAGAAAGTTTGCAAACTGAATCTTTCTTGGAGGTTGTTTTAAGGAGCAATTAACAAACTACTATACTTACGTGAAGAATCTCAACTGACTCCATTCCTTGAATGGTATTGCATATCACCCATGTAGAAATACTGGAGTTGGGAAACTCAGGGACTGAGGGGCAGAGAAAGGAATAAAAAGGTTTTTTCCAACCATGATATTAGATGTTTCTTTTTTTTTATAAATTAATTTTTATTGGTGTTCAATTTACCAACATACAGAATAACACCCAGTGCTCATCCCGTCAAGTGTCCCCCTCCGTGCCCGTCACCCATTCACCCCCACCCCCCGCCCTCCTCCCCTTCCACCACCCCTAGTTCATTTCCCAGAGTTAGAAGTCTTTATGTTCTGTGTCCCTTTCTGATATCTCCCTCACATTTCTTCTCCCTTCCCTTATATTCCCCTTCACTATTATTCATATTCCCCAAATGAGTGAGAACATACACTGTTTGCTACAAAGCTGTGGTCATCAAGACAGTGTGGTACTGGCACAAAAACAGACACATAGACCAATGGAACAGAATAGAGAATCCAGAAGTGGACCCTCAACTTTATGGTCAACTAATATTTGACAAAGGAGGAAAGACGATCCACTGGAAGAAAGACAGTCTCTTCAATAAATGGTGCTGGGAAAATTGGTCATCCACATGCAGAAGAATGAAACTAGACCACTCTCTTGCACCATACACAAAGATAAACTCAAAATGGATGAAAGATTTAAATGTGAGACAAGACTCCATCAAAATCCTAGAGGAGAACACAGGCAACACCCTTTTTGAACTTGGCCACAGTAACTTCTTGCAAGATACATCCACGAAAACAAAAGAAACAAAAGCAAAAATGAACTATTGGGACTTCATCAAGATAAGAAGCTTTTGCACAGCAAAGGATACAGTCAACAAAACTCAAAGACAACCTACAGAATGGGAGAAGATATTTGCAAATAACATATCAGATAAAGGGCTAGTTTCCAAAATCTATAAAGAACTTATTAAACTTAACACCAAAGAAACAAACAATCCAATCATGAAATGGGCAAAAGACATGAAGAGAAATCTCACAGAGGAAGACATAGACATGGCCAACATGCACATGAGAAAATGCTCTGCATCACTTGCCATCAGGGAAATACAAATCAAAACCACAATGAGATACCACCTCACACCAGTGAGAATGGGGAAAATTAATAAGGCAGGAAACAACAAATGTTGGAGAGGATGTGGAGAAAAGGGAACCCTCTTACACTGTTGGTGGGAATGTGAACTGGTGCAGCCACTCTGGAAAACTGTGTGGAGGTTCCTCAAAGAATTAAAAATAGACCTGCCCTACGACCCAGCAATTGCACTGTTAGGGATTTACCCCGAAGATTCAGATGCAATGAAACGCCGGGGCACCTGCACCCCGATGTTTCTAGCAGCCATGTCCGCGATAGCCAAACTGTGGAAGGAGCCTCGGTGTCCATCGAAAGATGAATGGATAAAGAAGATGTGGTTTATGTATACAATGGAATATTACTCAGCCATTAGAAACAACAAATACCCACCATTTGCTTCAACGTGGATGGAACTGGAGGGTATTATGCTGAGTGAAGTAAGTCAATCGGTGAAGGATATTAGATGTTTCAAGACAAAATTACAAACTAATACCAAGAGACATCCTTGAACAAATGGTTGATTCTAGAACTGGAGCAGGGAATATTCCAATGAGCCTGAAGAATCCTATAGCACGTGAAAATAGGGAAGTTTTTAAAAACCAAAAGTATGCCCTCCAGTTCCATCCACGTTGAAGCAAATGGTGGGTATTATGCTGAGTGAAGTAAGTCAATCGGAGAAGGACAAACAGTGTATGTTCTCACTCATTTGGGGAATATGAATAATAGTGAAGGGGAATATAAGGGAAGGGAGAAGAAATGTGTGGGAGATATCAGAAAGGGACACAGAACATAAAGACTTCTAATTCTGGGAAATGAACTAGGGGTGGTGGAAGGGGAGGAGGGCGGGGGGTGGGGGTGAATGGGTGACGGGCACGGAGGGGGACACTTGACGGGATGAGCACTGGGTGTTATTCTGTATGTTGGTAAATTGAACACCAATAAAAATTAATTTATAAAAAAAATAAAAATAAAAACCAAAAGTATGGGGCATGCCAAAGGGATACAGGAAACAACCTGAAATAGCTCCTAATACTCAAAACTGGAATAATTTCAGCGGGAAAAAAATGAAGAAAGTAGTATTGGATTATAAACCAAAGCATAAATAAATATACAGGACTTTAAACCAATAGAAATAAATTATTTATAAATACATGAATGGAGGAAAATAGAGACATATTTCTTACAGATTTCCAAATAATATATTTATTTATTTTTTTCAAATAATTATATTTGAAATATAAAATATTCAAATTATATTTGAAATATAAAATATATTTAAATATTATTTTCATCAAGGTGGAGCTTAAACTATCTCCCCAACTATCATTCTCACCAGAGTGTAGGCTAAAATTAATATTAGTGACCTATTTCCAAAGAATAGAGTTTGAAAAAAGGCAAAAATAATAACTTTACAGTGAAGAAATATGACTCAATGTTAACATCACCAGTGATAATTCATGCAGATAATTCATTAGGTTATGCCTAAATATGATAAGATGAAACACTTTAACTCTGTGATATTTTCCCCTAAAACTTAAACACCAGTCTAATTATTTAAAAAAGCAGACAAACCAAAATTAAGAGACGTTCTATAAAATATTAGTACTCTTTAAAACTACTAAGGTAATTAATTACCACAAACAAGATCACCTCCAGTGGGGAAGACTCTTCTCTGTCATTGAATATGAATGTAAGCCCAAAGAGACATGCAGCCTCATATGGGTGAATAAGGAATCCTTCCTTTGAAGATGGCTTTTTCTGATGCTGCTGGATAATATCTTCAAAAATCTACTTTTAGTAACCAGGCACAAGCCTTTACTAAGGCACACCACACAATTGATGTTTCTGGTCAGGTGCCGATTACCTACTAGCATCAATTATTTTGAAGTGTAATACAATGTTCATGACATAAAATTTGTGATATATCATCCCCAAGAAGATCCTTTTCTGTATTCTTTATTGGTATTCCTGGACCCAGTTCTTAGTCATGCCATTTACTGCTTGTAAGGGAACTCAGTGGAATTGACAGACATGTCCCATAATTACTGATTCCACTGAACGACTATGGTGTTTTGTCTCCAAGTTGAGTGATTCTCCCCTTTTTGTTAAATGCTAAATTAAAAAAAGAAACCAATGTGTGTAGATTCTCTCCCAAGTGTAATATGGTAACATGCAATTTGTAATGTTATCTGGCTCTCAAAGCAGTCTTGGTGAAAATGTACTATAAAGAGTAGTGAGCAGGAGTCCAATATTGTGCTTCCTGTAAACAGCACAGCTTTTGGGAGAGATATTAATGACAAAATAAAGGACAAATATTGAAGAAGTACTTAAGACACATTTAAACTCTTTTAAGTAACTTAAAATATGTTATGCATAGTAGAAATGGGGAAAAAGCATTGTTGGGGTCTACTGTTAAACAAGGTGACAGAAATTGTAGGGTTACCTCTTTGGCAAGTTACTGTAGTGTTCAAACATGCATATGATGGCATCTCTACATTTTCCTTCACATGAACTTTGTAAAACAGTGTATGTAACTATAATGAACTTTTGAAATTTTTAAAAATATTTTATTTATTTATTCATGAGAGACACAGAGAAGGGCAGAGACATAGACAAAGGGAGATGCAGGTTTCCCCCAGGGAGCCCAATGTGGGGCTCAATACCTGGACCCTGGGTATCACGCCCTGAGCCGAAAGCAGATGCTCAACAACCGAGTCACCCAGGTGTCCCAAAATTTTTTAATAAAGATATTGGAAATAAAAATAAAAGACTTTCACTATCAATTCAACCCAATAGTTGTGGGTTTAAACACCCATTAGCTACAACCTCAGAGAATGTGATGCTTGTTCTGAATTCCATTGACAAGTTCCATTCAGAGGAACTCAGGTCTTCATTACTGGTAATGGAGTCCTTTCTGAAAAAAAAGAGATGGTTTGGTATTTACCACTTCTGCTATCTACCTCCAAATAACAGGCATTTGGAAAACACAAAATTGTGACAGCAACCTTGAAATACATTCAGCAATTTATTGAAATATTTCTTCTGAACAAATAGCTAAACCAATATTTTCACACAATTAAGTTGTACAGTTTCATCAATTTTCATCAGCTTTACAGCATCTGAATGGCACTTAGTTCTAATGCCCATTCCAGCTGTTGTTGTAGATGGGAAGGAATTTTTGTGTTTGTTTTTTCCAATTGCCATCACTTTTATTGATTTTCCTTCTTAGATCCTGATAGGCTGGTTTCTGTATGGGGAATGAGATTTCTTTGGGGAAGAGACATGGCAAGAATTTGGTCAGATTTTTTAACTTTCCACCACTAAAGATATTTTATGTCAGTCTCAACTACAAGTCTGTTTTTGAAAAGCATGGCAAAGCTAATTGAATATGGAGCCAGCCAAGAAATATGGTCAAGAGCTATGCCCCTGTTGAATAATGCCTCAGTCTGTCTAAAGCATAAAGCAATAGGAAATTGTAGGCTGCGGACATTCCTAATCTGTGCAAGGGACTTGAAACAACAGCAGAGGAAAGAAATGACTCAATAAAGTAGTGGTGTGTACCAAAATGCTTTGTATGTTATAGGTCAGCGATACTGTCCCTTGATTAATCTCTTGAAGGTTCTTTTGCTGGTTTCCCGTTCTGTTAAATGTTAGTAAAATCTTGTCTGAATTAAAAAAGATTAAATTTTGATGGAAAGAGAAAAGCTATATTGCCCTTCCCAATCACTAATATGTGTGTTTAACTTTTACACACATATGCACACACCAATATGCTATCCAGATATTAATCATTTGATGAATATTCAAAATTACTAATCATGCTTTCTTTTTAGATGAACACATTTTTCAATATTTGAAGGTTGAGCTCAATTTAATACAATTTGGTGTTAGTTGTGACATACTAAACGACCTTTTCTGGGGTACCTGGGTGGCTTAGTTGGTTAAGCATCTGCTTTAGCTCAGGTCATGATCTCAGGGTCCTGGGATCAAGCCCCACATGAGAGAATCCCTGCCCAGTGGGAAATCTGCTTCTCCTTCCTTCTCTGCCTCTAACACTGCTTCTGCTTGCTCTTTCTCAGTCTCATAAAAATAAATAAAACCTTAAAAAAATAAAAGACCTTTTCTCTGCCCATCTACCCTGCTTCTCCGACTTCTGCTGTGACACTAATTTTTTCAAATACCTTTCTGCAATATTAATATCCATAATTAGAGTTCAATTTACACAAGTAGAGTTGCTAATCTAATTTGGATCATCACCTCTAAATGATCTTTGCCAAGATAACAGGAATTATTAGGAATGGAGCAGTAGAAGTCAATATCCTGAATGAATGGTAAGTTTTGAAGGAGAATGAGATGAAAAAAAGGTTTCATATAAATGGGATATGATTGTGCTGATGATACATAGTCAGTTATGGTAATGAAAGCTCTGAGTATTCCAAAGGCATATCACAATTTTATTATAAGATAGTTCATTATTGCAAAAATACTTTTTAGTTAAGTGGTGAGATGTTTAAAGGACCAGGCAGAGTGAAACAAAAAGAAAATAAATATTATCTCTCTCTGTATATATGTGTACATATGTGTGTGTATACACAATATGTATGTACTCATATATTTCTCTTGATTATAGTGCTTGACTATAGTATTGCTTTATATCTATTAGTTTTTCCCTTTCACTAGCTTATGAGTTACACATAGAAGGTCTAATTACACACTTTTTAAAACGTGGTAAATAAAACATAAGAGAGATTAAGTGCGGTAACCAAATTCATATAGATAGTTAATGGTAGAACCAGTACTAAACCCAAATTTTGAGTATGTCCCAGTAGTTTTCAAACTGTGCTCCAAGGCTTATTGTGGTTTCTGGGAAATTCTAGTGGTAACTGCAAGAGGAAGAAGATAAGACAGTGAGTGGATCTCTAAATAGTTCCTACTTTATTTATCTGTATATGGAGAGGTTACAGGTAAGTCATTAGTCTCTGTGGTTGGTTCTTTTCTGCTGTTACTCTTCAAGTTGTTTATTGTTTAATTTGGCACCCTTCCCTCTTCTCTTCAGTGCCCTCTGCCTCACCTTCATTTCCATTTAAACTCAACTTGGCCTCCAATGTCCAAAAAAGTGAGGTGACAACTGAAATGTAAAGAAAAATAATAAAAATATATTACTGACATTGAACTTCCAAGGGCCTAAATCCTATCATAAACCTTATAATTGGAAGAATACTTAGCTAGCCATTTTTCCTGTCGCAGGAGAAGGAAAACAGTTCTCTGGGCTAAATAAGAGGCATGAATAATTTGGAGAGAATGTAATTTTAGGAACAATGTGAGACCTCATCTAAGATTTGGGCAAGTGGGGAATATCATCCCCTTTAATTTTAGATTTCCTTATGATAAAATATTTGAACCTCTTTCTCTGATGAAGCACAGGTAATCTTCAAGGCTCACAGAAAATTCTCCCCTTGACATCATGTTACAAGAATGGATGGTATGATACTTCTAACAATTGGAGTTCAAGAGATGTATCTTAGGTTTCCTGAAGCTCTGAAGTGGCTAAGCTGAATCAAAAAATTTTCCAATGATCTCCAAGCACTGAGAAGGAGAGAAAGCCAGCTGACCTACAAATATTTTGTGAATGGTATGAGAGTAGGCTATAACAGAGGTGAGGAGTGGATAATCCAGCAGAGAGTCAGGTAAAGACACCATTACATAAAAATGATACTAGCAAGCACAGAAATGTAGTTTGATATTGGAATTCATCGCATTTCAGAAAACAAATATTAAAAGCAATGTCACCGTGGCATTTGCATAACCCCCCTCTTAAGCTTAGAATATACCACAGGGAGAAGGGAGGGACAAGAAGAGATATCATTAATTTAATTACATTTAAATTGAAGTGATTGTGAAACATAATTCAAGTGGCTGAGTTTGATCAGTAGTTCAATTACTATTTCTGCTTCAGACAAAACAGAGTCTCCAGTAGAAATTAATTTTATTTTTTAAAAAATGTTACATACTTAAAACACCTAAGTACATGGTACATTGAAATTTGAACATGGTATTAATATATCAGCTTTCCATATATGATTTTATTTTAACAGATAATAAAAGGAAAAGAAAATATATTTGAATCCATGCAATATTGATAGTCTGCTGCCTAAGAAGTAAATCCCAGTGAGAAAATGGACACATCAGCTCTTAAAGTACATTTTCTTCAATATTACAAGAATAGTAGAAGGTTATTAAACTCTCAGGCTGAAAGGATTTGATGTTAAAATGAGGTTGGCCTTGACAGTACCTGGACTCATAGCTTTGTGTAATGTTAGAGCTAGAGATATCTTAAGGATCATCTTCTGCATTTTACCAGCAAGAAAACTGAGATTGAAAGCAGTGAAATTACTTAGTCTCCTTAATCATGCGCTCTGATTTTATAGCCATCAATATTAAAAGAATTTATTACAGTTCTAAGAAATGTCTGGCCTGGATTCTACTCATGTTAAAAAAAAACAACAACAAAAAGTAGGAATAATATCCCCATGGGATTATCATTACTTTGGGGTACTATGAAAAGTAAATGAATAATTAGAAAGTACTTTGTAAAGTTAATTACTGTAAAAATGTGAAATATTCCTCTTAATGTCATTCATATAGTCATATGGTGACTCTATGCAATACAGTGCCTAGGTTAGAATTGCCCAAATGGAGAAAATAATCTTTCTCTCTGAGTTAATGTTGCAAGGTGAAAATGAAATTACTCCTTTAACATATGGAAGTTGGCTATTTTAAACACTGCAGCATGGCTTTGGCTACCCCCTTCATTAGCTTAGCTTGCATGAAATCCACAAACATTTTTAGTGATCATAAAATTACTAAGTCCTTCCTGGAACTGACTACAGAATTGGCCTCTCCGACCTTCACAGTCCTGTAGCCTGCCTCACATTGACCAAAGCAATAGTAATTTTTTTTATTATGTTCAAATTTGTCAGCCATTAATTTCAAATGACACTTTGATTTTCATGTTACAGCACAGAACTAAAAGGGGAGTCTGATAAGATTTCATTACCTACCCCCTTTGTAACTTTAAAGATGTCAATCAAGTCTTTTATTACTCTTCTTTGCCAGAAAAATCCCTACGCTCTGCAATAACAATATATGCCTTAGAGCCAAAAAAAAAAAAAATCTCACTGAAGACTTCTTTTGTTTTCTTCAATTTAGTTCTCACACATGCAATTGATTTGGGTATTTGCTCATTGTTTGCTTTTTTAGTTGTTATTATGTTTTCCAAATAAACTAATCACTTTTGGGATCCCTGGGTGGCGCAGCGGTTTAGCGCCTGCTTTTGGCCCAGGGCGCGATCCTGGAGACCCGGGATCGAATCCCACTTCGGGCTCCCGGTGCATGGAGTCTGCTTCTCCCTCTGCCTGTGTCTCTGCCTCTCTCTCTCTGTGTGTGACTATCATAAATAAAAAAAAAAATTAAAAAAAAACTAATCACTTTTATTATCATGGCTCCTGGTATATCTGAGGGGAAACACAAACAAACAAAATAACACACATATAAATAACTTGTTCTAACAAATTGATTTTCTACAGGTTATGTCCAGGTGCTGCCACCACCCACTTATTTCACAAGAGCAGCTTTGCTGAGAGTGAGACCTGTACCTTAATGGCCCTGGTCTTGGCCTTGCCAAATGTGATCCTACAGTTGAGAGTGATTGCATAGATCCTCAGGACTCTATCACTACCTCTTAATTTTGGTGATATTGCAACCCTGTGGTCATGTAAAGCATGCAAATTCGGGACTTGCTTGATTTGCACCTTTTCCCCCTGTAGGTCCCTATCTATCATACTTTAAAATACCTTTGCCAAAAAAACCCCCAAAAACAAAAAACAAACAAAAAACTACTTTTGTATTGTGTGCCTTGCATTACCTGTCTTCAGAATTATCTTGAGACATGCTTAAAGCTTCACTACATTTGATATGCTGATTTACCCTATACTGTATCCCAGATCAAATAGGGTAATATTTCATATTAAAGATTTATTCAACTTTAAAGGGGAAATTAGTGTTTGTCCAGGCAACTGTCTCTTTATTAATTTTGAATTCAGATAAAATATTTATTATCATTGTACCATATTGATTGCATCAGCAACTCACATTGATCTAAAGAATTTCACCCTAACACATAACTTTTTAAAGATATATTATTTCAAAAACAAAGCAAGACAAAACAAAAAAACTATCACTCTCTTCTCTCTGACAGATTTTCAGATTCAGGAATTGCTATTGACACTATATCAATACTTTTGAGAATAAGATTTACTGGTGACTGGTGAGGTAGGGGTGAATGCTAATTACGTCCTCCCCTTGATCGTGCAGGACAAAGCTGGTAAAAATCACTTTGTTAAATAAAATAAGTACATGTTGAGTGAAGGTCATGTTTCTTAAATCTCAAAGTTGACTTATTAGCATGTGAAATCAATGTGCTACATATGCACTTTTAATGTTTCAATAAACATAGTGTGTATGTTCAATAAACATAGTGTTCAATAAACTCCTATCCTCATGGAAGAGGTAAGGAAATGGAGGCTGAGAGTGTTCAAATGCCTGGTTGAGGTATAAGTGGTAGAGACAAATTCAAAGCCATTTTCATTTATCCACGTTCTCATCTTTTTCTAATCTGACTTCCACTCCCCCCTCATTACTTCACAAAACTGATCTTGCTAAAACCATTAATAATATAGATATCCTCTAAATGGAGGAAAAATTATGAGTCCTCAACTTACTTTACCTCCTTGAATTTGGCTTGTGTGATTCCACACTCATCTAGATATAGCCTACTTCTCTGGCTATCCTTATCATTGCCAATTAAAGGTTCTAACACCTCAGGAGTTGCTGAAAAAAATGGTGTACTTTTTAAAGTTATTTTCCAGGGCAGCCCAGGTGACTCAGCGGTTTAGCGCCATCTTCAGCCCAGGGCGTATCCTGGAGACCCGGGATTGAGTCCCATGTCAGGCTCCCTGCATGGAGCCTGCTTCTCCCTCTGCCTGTGTCTCTGCCTCTCTCTGTGTGTGTGTGTGTGTGTGTGTGTGTGTGTGTGTGTCTCATGAATAAATAAATAAAAAATCTTTAAAGTTATTTTCCAACATTCTTTTAATATATTTTTACGACCTTACTCTTTATGGATAACCATTTCATCTTCTCTACATTGTGGTCACTCAAAGGTCTCAATCTTTTGCTGAATGATTATCATGTTGGAATTTTTAAAAAGATTTTATTTATTTGTTCCTGAGAGACACAAAGGCAGAGACATAAGGAGAGGAGGATGCATCTCCCTGAATGGACCCTGATGTGGGACTCAATCCCAGAACCCCAGGATCATGCCCTGAGCCAAAGGCAGAAACTCAACCACCAAGCCACCCAGGCATCCCCCATGATAGAATTTATTTCAATGGATTTTGGTTTACAATTAAATTTGGCTTAGAGTTGACTTTGAATTCACTTATGAGGCCATATATATCATAATTCTGGGCTCATATTACATAGGAAATTGCCCCTTATCTACTAATCAGTAGATCTTAAATTTCATGTGGAAGCTAGTAAATTAGAGCCATATTCTCTCCCTATAACTTCAAGTACATATAGTCCATTCTGATTCAGTGTACCTCTTCTTGGTGAATAGATCAAACTCTGGCAAACTCAGTCCGAGTTCAAATTCTATGAACATGGTTTTATTGGTGTACTCTAATTGTATTCTTACAATAGATCATTCCTTGAAGTATCAGAGAAATTAGATTAAGAAAAATTTGGTATTATTAAAAAAAAGAAAAATTTGGTAATCATAGAGCAGAACTCTAACAAGAGGATATAGACCCAGATTTTGAAGCAGCAAAGAAGCTGTATTGAAATGATTCTACCTTTACCTCTAAGTAGAACATCATACAGTAAAAATTAATTATTGTAGTCAACATGTTCTACCATCTGACATTACTACGATTTTAATCATATGTGAAAATCATTGAAACCATAAATCATGTCTTTGCTGCCATGCATATTGGTAATGATCAGTTTGAAATCACATTTTAGAAATCCTTTTTTTAGTTTAAAAATGTTATAAAACAGTATGCAAATTCAGTAACAGAATCTTTAGGAATCTCATGGGGGAATCTGGAATAGCTTATTTTTAAGAGTTATATTTTATTGTAAATGTTCATTCTTTGTACACAGCCTAACATATGTCACTAAAATGTGTTATTCCCCTAGGTAACTCTTGAGTAAAATCTGTCAAGCTTTATTTTGGACTTAACTATTTTACTTTGAATTTTCTTTAATATCTAACTCTGAACTTGGGATGTTTTATGTATTTGTATGTAATATTAGACATCTTTTATGAGACATTTTGTATTCCAAATTCAGGACACCAAGTCTTTACTTGCATTATATTTTATTTCTGTAATTATATGCTCATTATTTCTCTGTTTTGAAGGATATTTGACATTTTACATTGTCTGAACTTAAAGTGTGCAACATGTTGATCTGATGCATTTATATATAGTAATATGATTGTCATTGTAGTGATAGCACTTTTATAACATCACATCATTATTACTTATTTTTTGTGGTTGAAATAGTTAAAATCGAGTCTCTTTGTATCTTTGATAATTATAATACAATAGTGTTATCTATATTCACTATATTATGCATTAGATTCCTAGAACTTATTTGCTGCTCATTGAAAGTTGGTACTCTTAAAAAACATTCTCCATTCCCCCACTCCCTAGCCCCCTGTAATTATCATTTTATTCTCTGTTTTCATGAGTTTGGCTTTTTAGATTCCATATATAAGTAATATCATACATTTATATTTCTCTTCGACTTATCTCAGTATATTTGTTTTTATTTTTAAGATTTTATTTATTTATTCATGAGACACAGAAACAGAGAGGGGCAGAGACACAGGCAGAAGGAGAAGTAGGCCCCATATTGGGAGCCTGATGTGGGATTCAATCTCAGGTCTCCAGGATCACGCCCTGGCCCAAAGGAAGGGGCCAAACCACTGAGCCACCCAGGGATCCCCTTATCTCAGTATATTGTTCTCAGAGTTCATCCATGTTGCCAAGAATAACAGGATTTTTCTCTTTTGCATGGCTGAATTATATATAAATATAATTATATATATTCTCACTTTTTTTCATTCATCTACTGATGGTCATATTGTTTCCATATCTTGGCTACTGTGAATACTGCTACAATGAACAGTGGAGTACAGATACATCTTTGATATAATGTTTTAATGTCCTTTGGGTATATACCAAGAAGTGGAATTACTGAATCATATGGCAAATCTATTTTAATTTTTTAAAGAATTTATTTATTTATTCACGAGAGACACAGAGAGAGAGGCAGACATAGGCAGAAGGAGAAGCAGGCTTCATGCAGGGAGCTGGATGTGGGACTTGATCCCAGGACTCCAGGATCAAGCCTTGAGCCAAAGGCAGATGCTTGACTGCTAAGCCACCCAAGAGTCCCTATTTTTAATTTTTTTCCCCTATTTTTAATTTTTTAAGAAGCTTCTATATTGTTTTCTGTAATGGCTGTACCAATTTATACTCCTACCAACAGTGCACATGTTCCTTTTTCTTCACACCCTCATCGACACTGTTATCTCTTGTCTTTTTTATGATAGCCATTCTAAGACATGTGAGGTGATATCCCATTCTGTTTTCAATTTGCATTTCCCTGAGTATGAGTAGTGTTAAGTACCTTTTCATGTACCTGTTGGCCATTTGAATGTTTTGTTTCTAAAAATGTCTGTTTGGGGGAGGGGGGTCAAGATGGCAGAGGAGTAGGTGCCTCAACTCACCTGGTCCCACCAACTTACCTAGATAAATTTCAAATCATCCTGAAAACCTATGAATTTAGCCTGAGATTTAAAGAGAGAACAGCTGGAATGCTCCAGAGAAGAGTTTGCGCTTCTATCAAGGTAGGAAGATGGAAAATAAATCAATAAAAAAAGCATCCAGTGGGGGAGAGGAAGCCTCCCAGGACAGAAAAACTCAGCCCCAGAGTAGCAGGAACATTAAAAATCTGTACCAGATTCTTCCCGGACAGAAAGGCACTTAGCAGGGAACTTGAGCAGAGTCACAGGAGGGGCAGAGGAGACCCCAGTTTCCTGTAGTCACAGAGGAAGTGCACACTGCACACCGCAGGACAATCTCGGTAAAGGGCTGGAGTGCACACCTAGGAGGGCCTGGGAAGAAGCCGATCAGTCAGGTGGGGGCTCCAGGTGGAAGGGGGTGCGCCCTGCTGCCTTCAAGAGCCATGGCCCCGCGAGCGCGATTCTAGAAGCACAGGCCCCGGATCCCCCGGGACAGGCGGAGGGGGAGGGCCAAAAACAGCAAGGACTCTCCAGCCCCCCAGGAGCTCCCAAACTGTGCAGATCAGCACACCTACCACCCCGGGAGTACCCAGGCCACTGCGGACTGGGAGCTGTAGTAGTTACTGTGGGAGCTAACTCCAGGGCTGGAGAAATGGACGGGGCAACTGTTGTTCCTCCTGGTGTCACCCTGTGCCTGGGATGGAGCAGGGCACCAGGGAGCAGGGGCCTCACAGGATAAACAGCTCACACTGAGCCATACACCTGGCTCCCCCAGGTGCACACACCTGAGAGTCAGCACAGCAGGCCCCTCCCCCAGAAGACCAGCCAAGGACAGAGGAAAAGCAAGTTCTTGACCAAGCAGTGCTGGAAAGCTCCAGGGGAAGTTGAGGGCTTCACAGTATACAGAACCAGAGGACACCCCTCCTTTTTTTTCTTCCTTTTTCCAGTACAACTCGTTTTTATATCAAACTGTAAATATCCATTTTTTTCTCTTTTCACGCCTAAACTACAATATTTTACCACCTCTTCATGTTTAAGATTCTTCCTTTTTGACTTTCATATTTCTACAATGACAGGTCCTAGATATATTTTCCACTTCTAGATTCCCTTCAACATACTCAACTCAATTTGGGGAGATACAAAAGATGTGTTTTTTGTTTGTTTGTTTTGTGTTTTTTCTTTTTTCTGCCTCATTTTGTTCTACAGTGGTGGATGTTAATGCCTTCTAAAACATGACCAGCATGCACCCAGAACCAAGTGATATACCATGCTGGTTGATTTTGTGAAATTCCTCATTCCCATTCTTCCCTGATTTTATATCTCATTTATGCTTTGATTGTCAATGTTGAGGCGTTCTACAAGTATTTCTGGTTTATATAAATTTGGGACTGAGCATCTTCTAACATACAGAACTTAATATACTCAGAACCAAGAAGATCACCCTCTAGAACCCCTCCAGTAGACTATATCCTCCCTCCAATATAACTTTGACACCACCATCATCTCTCAGCACCCCCTTTTTTCCTCTTCTTCCTTAGGATTCCTGACATTTTATTTGTCACTACATTCTTTTAAAATTTGTTTTTCACTTTAGTGGTCCTTTTGTTTTATTTTGTTCTGATCTTTGTTTTCAATTTCTAGTCTCTGACCTCAGCAGAATCATCTAGGGTGAAATGTATTTAGGTTGTGGTTGATATTCTGGATGCACCCACTCATACAGCCTCTCTGCACTGAGTAAAATAACTAGAAGGAAAAACTCACCACAAAAGAAAGAATCAGAAATAGTACTCTCTGCCAAAGAATTACAGAATTTGGATTACAAATCAATGTCAGAAAGCCAATTCAGAAGCAAAATTATAAAGCTATTGGTGGCTCTGGAAAAAAAGCAAAAAGGTATCAAGAGACTTCATGATGGCAACATTTAGATGTAATCAGGCCAAAATTAAAAATCAATTAGGTTAAATGCAATCCAAACTGGAGGTCCTAATGATGAGGGTTTATGAGGTTGAAGAAAGAGTGAGTGACATAGAAGACAAGTTGATGGCAAGGAAGGAAGCTGAGGAAAAAAGAGAAAAATAATTAAAAGACCATGAGGAAAGGTTAAGGGGAATACATGAAAGCATCAGAAAGAAAAATCTATGTATGATTGGGGTTCCAGAGGGCACTGAGAGGGCCAGAGGGCCAGAAAGCATATGTGAACAAAGATAGCTGAGAACTTCCCTAAAATCAAGAGGGAAACAGACATTCAGATCCATGAAATAGAGAGGTCCTCCCGTAAAATCAATATAGACCATTCAACACCTCGACATTTAATAATGAAACTTACAAAATCCAAAGATAAAGGAAATCCTTAAAGCAGCAAAAGACAAGAGATCGCTAACTTATTTAGGTAGAACTATTAGCCAGAAAGGGCTAGGAGAATATGTTCAAGGTATTAAATGAGAAGAACGTGCAGTCAAGAATATTTTGTCCAGCAAGGCTCTCATTCAGAATAGAAGGAAAGATAAAGAGCGACCAAGATAGGCAGAAACTGAAAGAATATGTGACCACCAAACCAGCTCTGCAAGAAATATTACGGGGGATTCTCTAATAGAAAGAGGAAGTCCAAGGGAACAATCCACAAAAACAGGGATTGAATAGGTATCATGATGACACTAAATTCATATATTTAAATAGTAACTCTGAACGTGAGTGGACTAAATGATCCCATAAAAAGATGCAGGGTTTTAGACTGGATAAAAAATCAAGACCCATCTATTTGCTGTCTACAGAAGACTCATTTTAGACCTAAGGACACCTACAGCCTGAAAATGAAAGGTTGGAGAACAATTTACCTTTCAAATGGTCCTCCAAAGAAAGTAGGGATAGCAATCCACATATCAGATAAATTAAATTTTATCCTGAAGACTGTAGTAAGAGATGAAGAGGGACAGTATATCATACTTAAAGGATCTATCCAACAAGAGGACCTAACAATCATCAATATTTATGCCCCTACTGTGGGAGCTGCCAAGTATATCAATCAATTAATAACCGAAGTGAAGACATACTTAGCTAGTAATACACTAATACTGCTATACTACAACACAGCACTTTCTGCAAATGACAGATCTTCTAAGCACAACATCTCCAAAGAAATGAGATCTTTAAATAATACACAGAACCAGATTGATTTCTCAGATACTTACAGAATTTTACATCCAAACGCAACTGAATACACATTCTTCTCAAATGCACATGGAACATTCATTCTCCAGAATAAACCAATACTGAGTCACAAATCAGGTCTCAGCCGATACCAAAAGATGGGGATGATCCCCTGCATATTTTCAGACCATAATGGTTTGATAGTAGAACTCAATCATAGGAAGAAATTTGGAAACAAAATCAAACATGTGGAGGTTAAAGAGTGTCCTACTAAAAGATGAAAGGATCAACCAGCTAATTAGAGAATAATTAATAAGATTCACGGAAACTTTCATTCATTTTGAGTTTATCCTTGTGTATGGCGCAAGAGAGTGGTCTAGTTTCATTCTTCTGTGTGTGGCTGTCCAATTTTCCCAGCACCATTTATTAAAGAGACTGTCTTTTTTCCAGTAGATAGTCTTTCCTCCTTTGTCGAATATTAGTTGACCATAAAGTAGAGGGTCCACTTCTGGATTCTCTATTCTGTTCCATTGATCTATGTGTCTGTATTTGTGCCAGTACCAAGATCTAAACATGAGACAAGATTCCATCAAAATCCTAGAGGAGAACACAGGCAACACCCTTTTTGAACCTGGCCACAGTAACTTCTTGCAAGATACATCCATGAAGGCAAGAGAAACAAAAGCAAAAATGAACTATTGGGACTTCATCAAGATAAGAAGCTTTTGCACAGCAAAGGATACAGTCAGCAAAACTAAAAGACAACCTACAGAATGGGAGAAGATATTTGCAAATGATGTATCAGATAAAGGGCTAGTTTCCAAGATCTATAAAGAACTTATTAAACTCAGCACCAAAGAAACAAACAATTCAATCATGAAATGGGCAAAAGACATGAACAGAATCTCACAGAGGAAGACATACACATGGCCAACATGCACATGAGAATATGCTCCGCATCACTGGCCACCAGGGAAATACAAATCAAAACCACCATGAGATATCACCTCACACCAGGGAGAATGGGGAAAATTAACAAGATAACAGCAAATTATGGAAAGGATGTGGAGAAAGGGGAACCCTCTTGCACTGTTGGTGGGAATGTGAACTGGTGCAGCCACTCTGGAAAAATGTGTGGAGGTTCCTCCAAGAGTTAAAAGCAGATCTGCCCTACGACCCAGCAATTGCACTGCTGGGGATTTACTCCAAAGATACAGATGCAATGAAACACTGGGACACCTGCACCCCAATGTTTATAGCTGCAATGTCCACAATAGCCAAACTGTGGAAGGAGCCTTGGGGCCCATCGAAAGATGAATGGATAAAGAAGATGTGGTTTATGTATACAGTGGAATATTACTCAGCCATTAGAAATGACAAATACCCACCATTTGCTTCGATGTGCATGGAACTGGAGGGTATTATGCTGAGTGAAATAAGTCAGTCGGATTAGGACAAACATTATATAGTCTCATTCATTTGGGGAATATAAAGAATAGTGAAAGTGAATAAAGGGGAAAGGAGAAAAAATGAGTGGGAAATATCAGAAAGGGAGACAGAACATGAGAGATTCCTAACTCTGGGATACGAACTAGGCGTGGTGGAAGAGGAGGTGGGCAGGGGGTGGGGGTGACTGGGTGACGGGCACTGAAGGGGCACTTGATGGAATGAGAACTAGGTGTTATTCTGTATGTTGGAAAATTTAACTCCAATTTAAAAAGTATGTAAAAAATAAATAAACCTGGAGACATATCAAAATAATAAAATTAAAATAAATAAATAAAGTCAATTTTAAACAGTGTTTAAGACTTTGGAATTTGAGAACATAGTGCTTAACGGCCTAGTTATGGGGTCAGACAGAAAAGTTCAAATCTTTTTCTATTTACCAGGTATGTTACTTATGGCAATTGTTTAAACTTTCTGAGCCTCAATATTCACATTTGTAAAATAGTAAATACAGTGCTCAGTTTATAGAGATGCAGTCTCAATTAAAATAGTAATTATGTATCATTTATTTAGCAAGTTACTTGGCACATAAGAAGCACATTATACCTAGTTGTTATTATTATTTTAAAATATTGAAGATAAGATATAGAATTTAAAGTAATAATATGTTATCTTAAATAATTAAAATGTAATGTAATAAACACTTCCTTAGATATGTTGGGCAGTAGAGATGCAAAGGAATTACCAAATTGAACATACACCAAGAAATTTCAAATAATTTATATAATATGAATCTATTAAGAATGTAAAAAATCTAAGCTCCCCACCTCACCTTTTCTCCAAAGTTAACAATTTTAAGGTCCTAGGCTTTAAGAAGCCCTGAGAAAAATGGTAAGTTGTTCCAAGTTTGTAGAACTTTTATTTACTCTCATTTTTCCTGTCCATTTGTCCACCCATTAACAACTACCAGTAAGGCCTTTCTGTTTGAAATATTTTAGCTTGAAATAATGGAAAACTCAACATATAGCATGTTAAGAAGAAAAAGAGAGAGGGTAGCAATATATGGATTGCTTGAATACAGAAAAATCCAGTAGTAGAAATGGCTTTACCAAACAGCTGTATTTAGGGTTTAACGCTCTAGGTCATTACTCTTCCTCCTGTTGTATTGGCTTCATATTCAATCTCTATAAAATTAGAAGATAGTGACTTTGTCTTCAGTGTCTACATCATTTTATATTTCTGGCCAAGCAAAAGAATTACAGTCAATTTCCTGGAAACATCAGCAAAATTTGATTGCATTTATTGGCTAAAGTAGTAAAAATGCCCATCCTTAACATAATCATTGAGAGCAGACACGTTATTTAGGCTAATTAGGGCGTAACCTTGAAAGTTTGGACATGATCTCAATTCTACTATGTAGACTATATGAATTGAACGTAGAGGATATTCCTCATAGGAAATATTAGGTGCATGTCTTAACAGAAGAAAGGTCTAAGGCAAAAAAGAGATGTCTACTTCATAGTAAGATTTTTCAAACTGAAGTATTTCAAAGACTTAATCAGAGATGACTTAAACAACTAATGATCATACAGCAAGAGAACTTTCACTGGTACACGACAGCAAATTAGTAGCTTGATTTGATTTGGCCAATATGGTTTTATCAATTATCACATGGTATCACATATAATTATCTTCTTCAATTTTTTCTGACATAATATATGTTGTAACTGTGCCTGATACTCATTGTTGAAAGAGGCTGGATTACATATTTGCAAGCTACAAATTCGTGATGAGTTTAAAGACAGTAGTGGAAATTAAAATAATATTTTGCCTGTATCTTATTTCCAAATATTAATCAAGTCTGAAAAATTTAAATAACAAAACTATATATTTTGATTTTCATAAAATATATTTGATAAAAGAGCTAAACAGTCAGAAATATGTTTTTTTTAAAGTCAGGAGCATAGTAACTAAAGACAAAATGATAAGATACAACATTGAAACCACAAATGAGTCGTTACTGGCTTTAAAATTTTGGACTTTATTAGCTTGAACTCAAATTCTGGAACTGGTACTGCCATGGAATTGAAAAGTACTTGGTTAACTGTCAAACCTCATTCTTCCAAGAAGCTATTGGCACTTTTGTGTGTGTGTGTGTGGGGGGGTCGGAGAATCATATATTTTAAATGGCTTTTGAAAATGAAGCTGTGAGATGCCTGGGTGGCTCAGTGGTTAATCGTCTGCCTTTGGCTCAGGGTTTGATCCTGGAGTCCCAGGATTAAGTCCCACATCGGGCTCTCTGCATGGAGCTTGCTTGTCCTTCTGCCTATGTCTCTGCCTCTCTCTCTGTGTGTCTGTCATGAATAAATAAATAAAATCTTAAAAGAAAGAAAATGAAGATGAGTTTTTTAAAAGCTATGTTTCATTTTGTAATATGCTTATATTTAAAAGTGGTTCATCAATTTATAACTTGTAAAACTTAACCATGGCCAGTGCTTTAGTAACTGCAGAAATGAAAGACCTGGTACATATGGATGATTCAAAATATTCCAAAATGTGCTGCATGGGAAAACTACGAAAAGGGAAAACAAAGAAACAACAACAACAACAAAAAAAATGGAAAACAAGAGTTAATAAAAAGCCAAATTAACATTAAAAAATGGCGGGCAGTTAATGGAATAAGAAAATGTGTCAAAGATAATATATTTTCAGGTAATATAGTTTTATCTTCGTATTTTATGACTCAGGTTAAGCCAGAGACAAAAATTAGTAGATGTAATACTTAGATTATATACACACAAAGAAGCTGTTCAGTATAGGATTATAAAGTTTATGAATTAAGACTTTATTTTTATTTTAAAATATCAAATTCCACAAGAAACCACTACTGTAGTAATATTTTCTGGAAATTCGGTATAATAGGCAAGATCCCAAGTCCAATGAAAATTTGGTCCTTTCAGGAAAAAATAGAAGAAAAAGAATGCTGACTTGGCACTCAGTTGATACTAACATGGTAGAGTTTTTGACTAGAGATAAGGATAAAGATGCATTCTCATGCTCTTTATCTACTGGGAATTCCAGTTTGAGTAAATCATGTAGACACTGGTTTGAAAATGACATCAGGAAATTCCTAAATAGTTTATAATCCAAGGAGAAATGTATAGTCAAAGTGAGGGTTTGGTCAATGCACCAAAAGGAGATGTTTAACTCAGACCAGAAAGCTCCTGAATAAAGAAAAACCATCAGGGCAAAGAGATAAAAATTTAAGGAATTGTAAACCTGTCATAGTGATAATTGGAAGCACTTAGTAACAAATCTGGTGCTGTTCCAAACTGCCAGGTCTCTATTTATCTAGGTCAGAATTCTAGGAAGTTTTATCTACTGGGAACAAAAACACAAATTAGAAACAAAAGGATCTTCTAATTAGAAAATGTATATTATAAAGATCAGAAATTTTACTCTGTGAGGGAAGCAAAACTACCTTTCAACAAAATCGATAAATCGATAGATGATGGATAGAGATAGATGAAAGATGATAGATAGATAGATAGATAGATAGATAGATATGATAAATAGACAAAATTAGTGAAATAATAAGGCCAAGAATTATGCTAACAGGATATATTGTCAATCATAAGAAATGATTTCCCAACTTCTACTGGCCCTGTGATGTTAGAGTAAAAGAGAGTACTTTTAAGGCATACCTTCAGTTCTTTTTACACCCAGAAATCCCAGACCTACTTCATGTATTCATATATGTCCCTTCTTTACCAATTCTACCCAATGTTATTTCCTGCTGCTTTTTGTTTGATCTCTCATTCTCTCCTCTTTACTTATCATGTCCTATTCATTTTCAGGACTTATGTCCCTTTATCTGCTGAAAACTTAGCCTTTCTTTCTTCTAGACTTCCCTTCTTTTATCTGCTCCTTTGTCTTTTTTAAAATCGATTTTCTTTATTTTTTTGAGTATAGTTGATACACAGTGTTACATTTGTTTCTGGTGTACAATATAGTAACCCATCATACATATACATTATGCTATGCTTACCACAAGTATAGCTACCATCTGTCACCATACAATGCTATTATAATACTATTGTCTATATTTCCTATGCTGTACCTTTTATTCCCATGGCTTAGTCATTCCATAAGTGGAGATCTGTATCTCCCACACCCCTTCACCTATTTTTCCCATTCCCTATCTCCTTCCCCTCTGAACATTAATCAGTCTGTATTTATAGGTCTAATTCTGCTTTTTGCCTCTTTGTTTCTTTGTTTTGCCTTTTATATTCCACAAATGGGTGAAATCTCATGGTATTTGTCTTTCTCAGTTTGACTTACTCCACTTATCATAGTATCTTCTAGGTCCACCCATGTTGTCACAAATGATAAAGTCTCATCCTAGTTGAGTAATAGTTCATTTTATATACATATAAACCCTCATATATTAGATCATATGGTATTTCTATTTTTATTTATTTTTTGAGGAACCTCCACACTGTTTTCCACAGTGGCTGTAGCAATTTACATTCTCATTAAAAATGCATAAGATTACCAAAATTTGTATTTCCTGTGTTTTTTACTTTAGCCATTCTAATAGATGTAAGGTGACATCTCATTGAGGTTTCAATTGGCATTTCCCTAATGATTAGTAATGTTGAGGATCTTGTCATGTGTCTGATGGCTATCTGTATGCTTTCTTTGGAAAAATATCTTTATTTCTTCTACCTATTTTTTAATTTGACTGTTTTTGTTTTGGTGTTAAGTTCTTCATACATTTTAGATATCAACCCCTTATTGGATACATCATTTGCAAATATCTTCTCCACTTCAGTAGTTGCCTTCTTGTTTTGCTGATAGTTTTCTTTGCTGTGCAAAAGGTTTTTTATTTTAAGATAGTCTCAATAGTTGATTTTTGCTTTTGTTTTCCTCACCTGAGGAAAGATATCTAGAAAAATTTGCTACAGTAGATGTCAAAGAAATTACTGCCTGTCTTCTAAAATTTTTATAGTTTCAATTTCACATTTGGGTCTTTAATCCATTTTAGTTCATATTTGTGTGGGGTGTAAAAAAAGTGTTCCAGTTTCATTGTTTTGCATGTAGCTGTCCAGTTTTCCCACCACCATTTATTGAAAATGTGCATTTTTTCATTGTATATCCTTGCCTCCTTTGTCATTGATTAAATATATAAGTGTGGGTTTATTTCTGGGCTCTCTATCCTGTTCTATTAACAGATGTGTCTATTTTTGGGCCAGGACCATACTGTTTTCTTTACTGCAACTTTGTAGTATATCTGGAAATCTGGAGTTGTGATACCGCCAGCTTTTTCCTTCTTTCTCAAGATTGTTTTGGATATTCCAGGTCTTTTGTGGTTCTATACAAATTTTATGATTATTTATTCTAGTTCTGTGAAAAATGTTGGTGGTTTGACAGGGACTACTCCAATTTATAGATTGCTTTGTGTAGTATAAATATTTTAACAATACTGGTTCTTCCAATCCATGTAAATGGAATATTTTTTTCATTTGTTTATGTCATTTTTCATCTCATCAATGTTTTATAGTTTTCAGAACAGAGGTCTTTCTCCTCCTTGGTTAAGTTTAATTACTGTATCCTTTTTGGTGCAATGGTAAGTGGAGATATTTTCCTGATTTCTCTTTCTGCTTTGTTATAGGTGTAAAGCAATGTTATCAAATTCTGAATATCAATGTTCTATTCTGCAAGTTTACTTAATTCATTTATTACTTCTAGTAGTTATTCAGTGAAGAATTTTGGGTTTTCTATATAGGAATGTGTCATCTGCAAAGAGTGACACTTTTTTTCCCTTATCAAATACAGATACCTTTTATTCTTTTTATCACCTGATTGCTATGATTAGAGCTTCCAGTACTATATTGAATAAAAGTGGTGAGAGTGGATATTCTTCTTGCATTATTCTTGATCTTAATCAAGGAAAAGCTATCAGTTCTTCACCATTAAATATAGTGTTAGCTATAGATTTTTTTAATGACCTTTATTATGTTGAGGCATGGTCACTCTTAACCTACTTTGTTGAGAGTTTCTATCATGAATGGATGTTATCCTTTTTCAAATGCTATAGAAAAAAGCCCAAATGTCTATAAACTGATGAATGAATAAAAAGATGAATATTACTCAGCCATCAAAAAAAAAAAGAAATTTTGCCATTTGCAATGATGTGGATAGAGCTAGAGTGTTATACTAAATGAAAGAAGTCAATCAGAACAAGACAAATACCATGTGATTTTATTCATATGTAGACTTTAAGATATAAAACAAAGGAACAAATATAAAGGGGAAAAGAAGAGAGGCAAACCAAGAAACAGACTCTTAACTATAAAGAGCAAACTGATGGTAACTAGAGGGGAGGTAAGTGGGGTTGGGGATGGATTTGGAAATTTTCCTTCTTTTTTTTTGAAAATTTTGACAGGTATAGGTATTAACTCTTCTTTAAGTGCTTGGTAGGATTCTCCTCTGAATTCATCTGGTCCTGGACTTTTAATTTTTGATATTTTGATATTTTTTGACTACCAATTCAATCTCATTACTATAAAATTATATTCTAAGATTTTCTAAGATTTTCTATTGCTTTCTAATTCAGTTTTGGAAGATTGTGTGTTTTCAAAATTTATCCATTTCTTTGAGATTGACTAATGTATTGGCATATAAATACTTCTTAACATTCTCTTATAATCATTTTTATTTCTGTGGTGTCAGTTGTTATTTCTCTTTTGTTTCTGATTTTATTCATTTAGAGTTTTTTCTTGAGTCTTACCAAGGTTTTATCAATTTTATTTAATTTCTTCAAGAACCAGCTTTGATTTCATTGCTTTCTTCTTCTTCTTCTTCTTCTTCTTCTTCTTCTTCTTCTTCTTCTTCTTCTTCTTCTTCTTTCTTCTTCTTCTTTCTTCTCTTTCTTCTTCTTCTTCTCCCCCTCCTCCTCCTCCTCTTTAGTCTATGACATTTATTTCTGATCTTTGTTATCTCTTTCCTTCTATTTCACTTGGGTTTTGTTTGTTCTTCTTTATCTAGTTCCTTTAGGTGTAAGGTTAAATTGTTTATATGAGTTCTCTTTCTTGTTTCTTGAGGTAAATCTGTATTGTTATATATTTCCCTCTTAAAATTGCTTTTGCTGCAGTGCCTCGGTGGCTCAGTCAGTTAAGCATCTACCTTCAGCTCAGGTCATGATCCCAGCCCCACATCAGGGTCCCTCCTCAATTGGGAGCCTGCTTCTCCCTCTCCCTCTTCCCCTCTCCCTGGCCTGTGCCCCCTCCCTCAGTCTGCACTCTGTCAAATAACTAAATAAAATCTTTAAAAAAAGAACTGTTTTTTTCTATGTCTCAAACATTTTGGATAAATGTGTTTCCATTTTTATTTGTCTTACTGCATTTTCTTTTTTGTCTTCTTATTTTCTTTCTTGACCTATTGGTTATTTGGTACCATGTTTTTAGCCTCCTCATGCTTGTGTTTTCCTGGTTCTTTTTTTTTTCTTCTTGTGATTGATTTCTAGTTTCACATCTTTACAATCAGAAAAAAATGTATGGTATTATTTCAATCTTCTGAAGTTTATTGAGACTTGCTTTGTGGCCTAACATGTGATCTATTTTGCATAATGTTCCATGTGCACTTGAGAAGAATGTATATTTTCTTATTTTTGTGGAATGTTCTGTATTTGTTATATCATCTGGTCTAAGGTATCATTCAAAGACACTGTTTCCTTGTTGATTCACTGTCCAGATGATCTATCCATTGATGGGACTGAGTTGTTAACATCCACTATTATCATTCTATTACCATCAGTTTCTCTCTTTAAGTCTATTAATATTTGCTTTATGTATTCAAATGCTCCAATGTTGGGTGAAAAGAGATTTACATTTGTTTAATTGACTTCTGAATTTATTCACTTATTATTATATAATGCCTTTCTTTGTCTCTTGTCATAGTCTTTGTTTTAAATTATACTTTGTTTGATATAAATATTAATATTATGCCTTTTCTCTCTTCTCTTTACCTGGTAAATGTTCTTCTATCCCTTCACTTTCAGTCTCTGTGTGCCATTATGTCTAAGGTAAGCCCATTGTAGGCAGCATAAAGATAGGTCTTATTTTTCATTCATTCCTCCACCTTATCTCTTTTGATTAGAGCATTTAGGCCATTTACATTTAAAGTGATTATTGAGAGAAAGTTTATCTGAGGAATGAGAGAACAAATTGGAAACCAGAAGGAGAAAAGTGGCCACATTGTGGAAAGTAGAAGGTGTGGAGATGTGATTTTGGGGAGAAAAGAATCACTGGTGCAGTGGAGGGGAAGGAGAGAAAGAGAGAGAGAGAGAGAGAGAGAGAGAGAGAGGCACAGGGTATTGCAGAAGAAAAACATGAGAAAAATGAGACGTGCTGATAATCACAAATTTTTGCAAGCAGCAGAGCTCAAAGTCTAAAGTTTTAGAAGTCTGCACCATCACCAGAGTGGAGCCTGGTGGGCATAGCAGTGTTTCTCTGAAGGAGAGCAGAGGCCTGGGACTTGACAGCATTGTTCGAGGATCCCCTATGTCACATTGGGAGAGACAGTCACCCTTTTTGGAGTGCATTTGGGAGAGATAGCACTGCCTCTCAGGGGACAAAGGAGGCATTGGGCACCATTGATCTGCCCTGTTCATTGGCATATGAGCAAAGACACCTGGTGAGGGCAGCTAACCGGGATGGCAGCTCTTTGCTACAATTTACCATAAATTCCAAACGCCTGCACATTCATACAACCTTCATTATGAGATAAATCTGCAACAGCCACAGTGTGGTGAAACCCTCCCCCAGAGGATTATGAGTGTCTGTGACCACTCAGTCCCTAAAATTTGGAGTTTTGAAACCCCACCAGCATGCCTGAGATAAAACACACAAGGACTGCCACTGGGTGGAAAGACACCTCAGACACAGCAAGGTGAATGCAGGGATCTGATGGATGCCTGGGATACATGAAGGGAGATACATTGCTCTTCTGTGAGGGCTACCTGAATGACAGTGGGAGCAAACTCCCCTCTCTAGGGTTGAAAGAGCCAGCTGACACCATTTTTATCCCCTCCCATCACCATGGACAGAGTGCAGTGAACAGTGCAGCACCAACAGTAGAGGCTTGAGCCACTTACACCAAGCCCTGCAGGCCCCTATGCTCTGCAGGTGCTTTTTGACTAGGGTGGGTGTGCCTCAGAGTCAGAATAGCAGCAATCCTTCCCCAGAACATCAGCACAAACCTCCTCGCCCACCAAGTCTACTGACTATAGAGTCCTGCAAAGATTCAGCTTTAGGGGAAATTAGATTTAGTCTCTTTTAAAGGTAGACCAAAACGCACATAGTTAAAACTCACCACACAGTGGACCAGGTCCAAACACTCCCCACTGCAGGCAAGGAAACTGCATAGGACTGATCTGAGGGAAAGAACAGCCAAGACATAACAGCAGAGTACATGTAGCACATGCCAGAAACACCCTGAAATTTAAGGCTCTGGACATTATATTACCTCTTCTTAATAAAGCTATTACCCTCAGGAGCAGGGAACATAACAGGCTTTACTAACAAGACAGAGACCTGACAAAATAAATCAACAATCATAAAGATACTAGTGGGGCTTGAGAAAAGCAAAGAAGAAACTAGGGAGTCCCTTAGCACAGAGATAAAAGAAAGAAACTATTCAGGACAAAATTTTTTTAAATGTGAAAACCAAGATGCAAAACTGATTGAATGTAATGACCATAAGAATGGAACTAGGTGAATGAATAAGTGATATGAGATATAATTTTGGAAAATAATGAAGCTGGAAAGGTGAAAGAAAGAAAAATATTGGATGAAAAATGTAGACTTAAAAGAACTCAGCAAATACAAAAAGCATATAACCATCATATCATAGAGGTCCTAGAAAAGAAGAGAGGGACAGGAGGGCAGAAGTTTTACCTTAGCAAATTATTGCTGAAAATGTCTGTGATCTGGGGAAGGAAACCAACATCCAAATCAAAGAAGCACAGAGAACTCCCATCAAAATCAACAGAAGTTGGACAACACCAAGACATATTGTAGTAAAATTTTCAAAAAAAAAAAACGGAGATAAAGACAGGATTCCAAAGGCAGCAAAGGTAAACAAATTC
Organism: Nyctereutes procyonoides; assembly: GCF_905146905.1. Lineage (NCBI taxonomy): Eukaryota > Metazoa > Chordata > Mammalia > Carnivora > Canidae > Nyctereutes > Nyctereutes procyonoides. The sequence continues at coordinate 70,979,821 of NW_026575125.1, forward strand.
ATAACTTACAAGGGAAGACAAATAAGGTTAACCACAGATCTATCCACAGAAACGTGACAGTCCAGAGAAAGTGGAATGATATGCTCAGTGTTCTGATGGGGAAAATGCACAACCAAGAATACTCTATCCAACAAGACTGTCATTCATAATAGAAGGAGAGATGGTTTCTTAGACAAAAATTAAAGGAGTTTGTGACCACTAAACTAGCCATGCGAGAAATATTAAAGGGGACTAAATGAGTAGGAATGAAAGAGTCTAAGTAACAATGAGTAGAAAGGAACAAAGAAAATCTTCAGAAACAATGACATTACAGGTAATACAATGGCACTAAATTCATATATATCAATAATCACCAATAAGTAAATGAGCTAAATGCTCCAATCAAAAGATATAGGGTATGAGAATTGATTTAAAAAAAAAAAGAAAGAAAGAAAGAAAACACAGGACCGGGCAGCCTGGGTGGTTCAGTGGTTTAGTGCCACCTTCAGCCCAGGGCGTGATCCTGGAGACCGGGGATCGAATCTCATGTCGGGCTTCTCCCTCTGCCTGTGTCTCTGCCTCTCTCTGTCTAAGTTTCTCATGAACAAATAAATAAAAACTTAAAAAAACAGAACCCATTTATATACTGTCTACAAGAGACACATTTTAGATCTAAAGACACCTCCATCTTGAATATGAGGGGATGGAGAATAATCTAAAATGATAACAGACGTCAAAAGAAAGCTGGAGTGCCTGTACTTATATCAAACAAATTAGATTTTAAACCAAGAGTATAAGAAGGGATGAAGGGCATTATACCAAAATAAAGGGGTCTATCCAAAAGAATATCTATCAATTGTAAATAATTATGCCCCCAATTTGTAAACAACTAATTATATAAATCAATTAGCAAAAAACATAATGAATGCGGGATGCAAGGTTGCTTCAACAGTCGCAAAACAATAAACGTGATAGATCATATCAACAAGAGAAAAAACAAGAACCATATGATGGTCTCATTAGATGCAGAGAAAGCATTTGACAAAATACAGAATCCATTCCTGATCAAAACTCTTCAGAGGATAGGGAGAGAGGGAACGTTCCTCAGCATCTTAAAAGCTATCTACGAAAAGCCCACAGCAAATATCATTCTCAATGGAGAAACATTGAGGGCCTTTCCCCTAAGATCAGGAACATGACAGGGATGTCCACTGTCACCACTGCTATTCAACATAGAACTAGAAGTCCTAGCCTCAGCAATCAGGCAACAAAAAGACATTAAAGGCATTCAAATGGGCAAAGAAGAAGTCAAAATCTCCCTCACTGCAAATGACATGATACTGTACGTAGAAAACCCAAAAGACTCCACACAAAAATTGCTAGAACTCATACAGATATTCAGCAATGTGGCAGGATACAAAATCAATGCCCAGAAATCAATGACATTTCTATACACTAACAATGAACCTGAAGAAAGAAATTAGGAAGTCAATCCCATTTCCAATTGCACTCAAAAGCATAAGATATCTAGGAATAAACCTAACCAAAGAGGTAAAGGATCTATACCCTAAAAACTACAGAACACTTCTGAAATAAATTGAGGAAGACACAAAAAGATGGAAAAATATCCTATGCTCATGGATTGAAAGAATTAATATTGTGAAAATGTCTATGCTACCCAGGGCACTTTACACATCCAATACAATCCCTATCAAGATACCATGGACTTTCCTCAGAGAGTTGGAACAAATCGTTTTAAGATTTGTGTGGAATCGTCTTAAGATTTGTGTGGAATCAGAAAAGACCACAAATAGCCAGGTGAATACTGAAAAAGAAAACCAGAGCTGGGGCCATCACAATGCCAGATTTCAGGTTGTACTACAAAGCTGCGGTCATCAAGACAGTGTGGTACTGGCACAAAAACGGACACATAGATCAATGGGACAGAATAGAGAATTCAGAAGTGGACCCTCAACTTTATGGTAAACCAATATTCGACAAAGGAGGAAAGACTATCCACTGGAAAAAAGACAGTCTCTTCATAAATGGTGCTAGAAAAATTGCACATCCACATGCAGAAGAATGAAACTAGACCACTCTCTTGCACCATGCACAATGATAAACACAAAATGGATGAAAGATCTAAATGTGAGACAAGATTCCATCAAAATCCTAGAGGAGAACACAGGCAACACCCTTTTTGAATTCGGCCACAGCAACTTCTTGCAAGATACATCAATGAAGGCAAAAGAAACAAAAGCAAAAATGAACTATTGGGACTTCATCAAGATAAGAAGCTTTTGCACAGCGAAGGATACAGTCAACAGAACTAAAAGACAACCTACAGAATGGGAGAAGATATTTGCAAATGACGTATCAGATAAAGGGCTAGTTTCCAAGATCTATAAAGAACTTCTTAAACTCACCAGCAAGGAAACAAACAATCCAATCATGAAATGGGCAAAAGACATGAACAGAAATATCACAGAGGAAGACATAGACATGGCCAACAAGCACATGAGAAAATGCTCCGCATCACTTGCCATCAAGGAAATACAAATCAAAACCACAATGAGATACCACCTCACACCAGTGAGAATGGGGAAAATTAACAAGACAGGAAACAACAAATGTTGGAGAGGATGTGGAGAAAGGGGAACCCTCTTACACTGTTGGTGGGAATGTGAACTGGTGCAGCCACTCTGGAAAACTGTGGAGGTTCTTCAAAGAATTAAAAATAGAGCTACCTTACAACCCAGCAATTGTACTGCTGGGGATTAACCCCGAAGATATAGATGCAGTGAAAAGCCAAAACACCTGCACCCCATTGATTATAACAGCAAAGTCCACAATAGCTAAACTGAGGAAGGAGCCTCGGTGTCCATCAAAAGATGAATGGATAAAGAAGATGTGATTATATATATATATATATATATATATATATATATATATATATAATATTACTCAACCATTAGAAATGACGAATACCCACCATTTGCTTCAACATGGATGAAAGTGGAGGGTATTATGCTGAGTGAAATAAGTCAATTGGAGAAGGACAATTATCGTATGGTTTCACTCACACAGGGAATATAAAAAATAGTGAAAGGGGTTATAGGCAAAAGAGAGAAAATGAGTGGAAAAAATCAGAGAGGGTGACAGAACATGAGAGACTCCTAGCTCTGGGAAACAAACAAGGGGTAGTGGGAGGGGAGGTGGGCAGGGGCATGGGGTGACTGGGTGGTTGGCACTGTCTGGTGCACTTGTTAGGATGAGAACTGGGTGTTATATGTTGACAAATCGAACTCCAATAGAAAAATATACAAAAAAATAATGAAACTCATTGATGATAGTACAATAATAGTAGGGAACTTTAATACCTCATTTACAACAATGAATGGATCATCTAAGCAGCAAACCAACAAGGAAACAATTTACACACTGGATCATATGGACCTAACAGATTTATTCAGGACATTTCATCCTAAATTAGCAGAACACACATTCTTTTCAACTAACTTGGAACATTCTTCAGAATAAATCACATGCTATGTCACAAATCATCCCTCAAGAAGTACAAAATAATTGAGATAATAAATACCATGCACGTTTTCTGACAAGACACTATGAAACTTGAAATCAACCACAGGAAAAAAAGGGAAGACCACAAATAGATGGAGGTTAAAGAACATCCTACTAAATAATGAATGGAGGACGCCTGAGTGGCTCAGTGGTTGAGTATCTGACTTGGCTCAGGGCGTGATCACAGGTTCTGGGACTGAGTCTCACATTGGGCTCCCTGCAGGGAGCCTGCTTATCCCTCTCTCTATGTCTGTGTGTGTGTGTGTGTGTGTGTTTCATGAATAAATAAATAAAATATTTTTAAAAAGTAAATAATGAATGGGTTAGCAAGGAAATTAATGAAATTAAAAAATACATGGAGACAAATGAAAATGAAAACACAATGGTCCAAAACCTTTGGGATGCAGCAAAAGCAGTCCTAAGAAGGAAGTATATAACACAGGGCCACCTCAAGAAGGAAGAAAAGTAAAAAAAAAAAAAAAGAAGGAAGAAAAGTCAAATACACAATGTAAGTTTACACGTTAAGGAGCTAGTAAAAAAACAACAAAAAAGTCTTATGCCAGCACAAGTAGAAACATAATAAAATCAGAGCAGAAATAAATCATATAGAAACAATACATCCAGATTACTAAAAGACACCTTAAAAGATGCTCAACATCCCTCATTATCAGGGAAATACAAATCAAAACTAGAATAAGATATCACCTCAGACATGTCAGAATGCTAATATTAACAACATAGGAAACAACAGATGTTGGAAAGGATGCAGAGAAAGAGGAACCCTCTTACACTCTTGCTCAGAATGCAAACTGGTGCAGCCACTTTGAAAACAATATAGAGATTCCTCAAAAGGTTAAAAATAGAATTGCCCTATGACCCAGCAATTGCACTATGAGGTATTTACCCAAAGGCTACAAAAATACTATTTCGAATGGATACATGTACAGGGTTGTTTTGTGGCATTATCAACAATAGCTAAATTATGCAAAGATCCCAAATGTCCATCAACTGATGAATAATAGAGAATGGAAGATTGCTCATCCATAAAAAAGAATGAAATTTTGCCATTTGCTATGATGTGAATGGAATTAGAAAGTATTATGCTAACCGAAATAATTCAGAGAAAGGCATATACCATATGATTTCACTTGTGGAATTTAAGGAACAAAACAGATGAACATAAGGGGAAAATGAGAGAGGCAAATCACAAAACAGTCTTAACTATAGTGAATCAACTGAGAGTTGATGGAGGTGAGATGGGTGGGGGATGGGCTAAATAGGTGATGGGTATTAAGGAGGGCACTTGTTCAGTTGAGCACTGGGTGTTATATGTAAGTGATGAATTACTAAATTCTTCTGAAACCAATATTACACTACATAAACTAATCAGAGTTTTTTTTTTAAATTTTTTTAAATTTATGATAGTCACACACACAGAGAGAGAGAGAGAGGGGCAGAGACATAGGTAGAGGGAGAAGCAGGCTCCATGCACCAGGAGCCCGACGTGGGATTCGATCCCGGGTCTCCAGGATCGCGCCCTGAGCCAAAGGCAGGCGCTAAACCGCTGCGCCACCCAGGGATCCCTAATCAGAGTTTAAAGAAAAACTTAAAACAAAATAAAAAATAGTTGTTCTAAAAACAACTTTTTAAATTCTCTCCTCCATGTTTTATGTATATGATGCTATATTTTACATATTTTATTAATATTTTTCTTATAATTATGACCTTTTCTTTTCCCCTTAAAGAAGTTCCTTTAACATTTTTTATAAGGTTGATTTTGTGGTGATAAAATCCTTTAACTTTTGTTTATGTGGGAAAATCTTTAGCTTCCTTTCAATTCTGAATTATATTCTTGCCAGGTAGAGTATTCTTAGTTGTAAGGTTGTTTTTGTTTTCTTTTTATCCTTCAACATTTTGAATACATTATGCCACTCCTTTCTGGACTGTAAAGTTTCTACTGAGAAATTTACTGATATCTGTATAGTGTTTCCCTTGTAGGTAACTTTTTGCTTTGCTCTTGCTACTTTTAAAATTCTCTCTTCATGTTCAATCATTTACATTATATTTTTTGTGTTGTTCTGTGACCCTCGTGAATTTCTCTTGTTTGGTATTCTCTGAACTTCTTGTACCTGGATATCTATTTCTTTCCCTAGGTTATGAAAGTTTTCAGCTATTATTTCTTCAAGTAAGTTTTCTGTCCTTTTAACTCTCTCTTCTCTTCAGACCCCTATAATGTGAATGCTTGTGCACTTGGTGTTGTCCAAGAGGTGCCTGAACCTATCCCCTGTTTTAGAATGTCTTTCCCTTTTTGATGTTCAGCTTGGGTGTTTTCCAGTACCCTGTCTTCTAGATCACTGCTGCATTCTTCTGCATCCAGTAATCTACTGTCGATTTCCTCTAGTGTACTTTCAATTTCAGTGATTATATTCTTCAACCCTGATTGGTTCTTTTTAATATTTTCTCTCTTTATTGACTGCTCATTGTGTTCTTTCACTCTTCTCTCTAGCCTGTTGAGCATCTCTATGATCATTACTTTAAATTCTTTATCAAGCATATTACTTATCTCCATTCTATTTAGTTCTTTTTCTGAGGCTTTGTTTTATTCTTTCATTTGGAACATATTCCTTTTTATCTCCATTTTGTTTGACTTTCTGTGTTTATTTCTAAGAATTAGGCAAACAACTACTTCTCCTGAACTCGAAAGAATGGTTTTGTGTATGATTATCCCCTAAATAGACTATTTGAGCTTGGTGACTTTTTCTGGCAGGCTTGAGCTGTGGCTGGTATGGAGTGAGGGTCCCTGGCCTCTCCACCTTGTGGATGCCCTGACAGGGCAGCTGAAATTGAAATGGGTACAAGCCAGTGTGTTGCAAGGCTCTACATGCAGGGGGCACGTTGTCAGGATAGCTGAAGATGAACTAGATGTTATCTCTGCCTCCCCAGGGCTCTCTGCATATATGGTGCAGATGATGGCTGGATTTGAGGCAAGATTCAGACTGGGAGGTCCAGGAGCTTTCTTCACAACTGGAATTCTGGCAGGACAGCTAAAGCTGAATGACAGTAGGTGGGGGGGGGTCCATAGTTCTACATGCTGAGGACATCCTGGCAGGATAACTGAAGCTGTAATGAGTGCATATTGGGGGATCCAGTTCACTCCATGCTAAGAGTTCCCTGGCAGGATGGCTAGAAATGAGGTAGGCATGTGCCAGGGAGTTCCAGGGTGCTCTGCAAAGGGTCGTCCTGGCAGGGCAACTGGATCCAAAGCAGATGTCAACCAGGAGGTTCCAGAACACTTTGTTCTGGAGGTGCCCAAAAAGCCATATGAAGCCAAAGTGGTGTGAGCCTAGGGTGCTCTCAGGTATTTTGTACTTATGTCCTCTTGGCAGGGAAGGCTGGAGCTGTAATGAGTGTTAATCATGGGTGTCCCCATGTACACCACCCTGTGACCACCTTGATGGAAATTTCTGAGGCTGGTGTGTTAGGGGCATAGGGTTCATTGATGAGACAGGCCGGTTAGATTGCCTGAACCATATACTGGTCTGTGGTTTCAAGGTGGAGGAGAAGCATAGACCATGTCTATCAGTCTCTCCCATCCAGAGAGAGTTCAAGCACCTCCAAGTGCAGTTTGGCAGCTTTTAGGGTTGGCCCTTTTATAATAGTTGTTCTTTTAAACAATGTTTGTTTGCTTGCTTTCTGTGACAAAGGAAAGATGAGTCTGTTCCTGGACTCTCAGTGCTATCCCTCCTCAATGCAGTTCCAGGTGTTAAGAGTAGGGATTCCTTTTGTTGTCATGTCTCTGTATCTCCTGCTTTTCTTTTTTTTTTTTTTTTGCTATTCTCTTTACACTTTGTTGTGCAGAAGCTGTTCAGTTGGCCTTCAGTTCTTTTTTAGGAGAAATTGCTATATAAATGGGTATAATTTGATATGTTCCATGGTGGAAGTAAATTCAGGGTCTTTCTATATTCCATCTTGAACTGGAACTTCTGTTCCTTTCTATCTGCAACTGAATATCAAATGTCTCTGTATTGATACCACATCGAATATCTCCATAATTTTTTCTCCTTATTCTCCAACAAATAAAATTTCTAAAAGGAAAGACACTTGAAAAACCCAATTGAACAATGGCTACAAGTCCAAGAGTAGATATTTGATTATCAAACCAGCAATGTAAAATGCACTGTTTGTAATCAATAAGTTAACATTGTCTGCATGCTTCCTATAATTACAACATGTTTAAAATTAGGATTTTCAGAACCTATATCTTAGTAACCAAAATGGAGAAATGTTCCTTGCCAAAGACTTGTCCCTTAATACTGTGTAAATTCATACATTGTCTAGAGAAGAACTACAGAAGCTAATCAGCTATGTTTTTTGGCCTTTGAGAAAAACTGATAAAAATGAGTTATGATGGAATTATGTGTGTGGTATTATAGTAGACTACATGTTTTGGAAAATATTTCCTCTTACAAAATAACCAAAAATATTGAGTAAAAATGTTTTAAAGACTGAAATGTATTCTGCAAATGTCAGATAAGTAAAGGGCATTATTAGAGGGTAGAAATAAAGAGAAAGCATGAATCACCAAAGCTATATTAAAGTCAACAATATGATCTTGTGTCTTCTGTTAATTCTGGAATACAAGGATAATACAAAGTATGAAAATAAATCAATGTTAAACATATTAACAGAAGGAAGGGAAATAAAACCTACATGATTTTCTCAATGGATGTGGAAAGTCTGACACCCTTTATGATGAAAACATTCACTAAATTAGGAATAGAAGAAAACTTCAACATATTCAAGGCATGTATGAAAAATCGATGGCTAAGATTGGACTTAATTATCAAACATTAAAAGCTGTCACCCTAAAATCAGGAACAAGACAAGAATGCCCAATCTGCCACTTCCATTCAGCATACAATTGAAAATTCTAGCCAGAGCAATAAGGCAAGGGGAAAAGAAAAAAGACATCCAAATTAGAAAATAAGAAGCAAAGTGATCTCTTTTTTTTCTTTTTAATAAATTTATTTTTTTAATGGTCTTCAATTTGCCAACATATAGAATAACACACAGTGCTCATCCCATCAAATGCCCCCCTCAGTGCACATCACCCAGACTCCCCCACCCCCCGCCCACCTCCCTTTCCACCACCCCTAGTTAGTTTCCCAGAGTTAGGAGTCTCTCATGTTGTGTCTCCCTTCCTCATATTTCCCACTCATTTTTTCTCCTTTCCCCTTTATTCCCTTAATATTTTTATATTCCCCAAATGAATGAGACCAAATAATGTTTGTCCTCCGTTTGACTTATTTCACTCAGCATAATACCCTCCAGTTCCAACCACGTCGAAGCAAATGGTGGGTATTTGTCGTTTCTAATGTCTGAGTAATATTCCATTGTATACATAGACCACATGTTCTTTATCCATTCCTCTTTCGATGGACACCGAGGCTCCTTCCACAGTTTGGCTATTGTGGACATGGCTGCTAGAAACATCGGGGTGCAGGTGTCCCGGCGTTATTAAATTTGTATCTTTGTGGTAAATCCCCAGCAGTGCAATTGCTGGGTTGCAGGGAAGATCTATTTTTAACTCTTTGAGGAACCTCCACACAGTTTTCCAGTTTGGCTGCACCAGTTCACATTCTGACCAACAGTGCAAGAGGATTCCCCTTTCTCCGCAACCTCTCCAACATTTGTGGTTTCCTGCCATGTTAATTTCCCCTATTCTCACTGCTGTGAGGTGGTATCTCATTGAGGTTTGGATTCGTGTTTCCCTGATGGCCAGTGATGCGGAGCATTTTCTCATGTGCTTATTGGTCATGTCTATGTCTTCCTCCGAGAGATTGCTGTTCATGTCTTTTGCCCTTTTCATGATTGGATTGTTTGCTCTTTGCTGTTGAGTTTCATAAGTTCTTTATAGATCTTGGATACTAGCCCTTTATCTGATAGGTCATTTGCAAGTATCTTCTCCCATTCTGCCAGTTGACTTTTAGTTTTGTTGATTGTTTCTTTTGTTGTGCAGAAGCTTCTTATCTTGATGAAATCCCAATAGTTCATTTTGCTTTTGTTTCCCTTGCCTTCATAGATGTATCTTGCAAGAAGTTGCTGTGGCCAGGTTCAAAAAGGGTGTTGCCTGTGTTCTCCTCTAGGATTTTGATGGAATCTTGTCTCACATTGAGATCTTTCATCCATTTTGAGTTTATCTTTGTGTATGGTGCAAGAGAGTGGTCTAGTTTCATTCTTCTGCATGTGGATGTCCAATTTTCCCAGCACCATTTATTGAAGAGACTGTCTTTTTTCCAGGGGCTAGTCTATCCTCCTTTGCGAAATAAGTTGACCATAAAGTTGAGGGTCCACTTCTGGATTCTCTATTCTGTTCCATTGATCTATTTGTCTGTTTTTGTGCCAGTACCACGCTGTCTTGATGACCACAGCTTTGTAGTACAACCTGAAATCTGGCATTGTGATGCTCCCAGCTATGGTTTTCATTTTTAAATTTCCCTGGCTATTCAGGGTCTTTTCTGATTCCGCACAAATCTTAAAATAATTTGTTCTAACTCTCTGAAGAAAGTCCATGGTATTTTGAGAGGGATTACATTAAACGTGTAAATTGTCCTGGATAACATTAATATTTTCACTATATTAATTCTCCCAATCCATGAGCATGGAATATTTTTCCATCTCTTTGTGTCTTCCTTAATTTCTTTCAGAAGCTTTCTGTAGTTTTTAGGGTATAGATCCTTTACCTCTTTGGTTAGGTTTATTCCTAAGTATCTTCTGCTTTTGGGTGCAATTGTAAATGGGATTGACTCCTTAATTTCTCTTTCTTCAGTCTCATTGTTAGTGTACAGAAATGACACTGATTTCTGGGCCTTGATTTTGTATCCTGCCATACTGCCAAATTGCTAAATAGATTGCTGGATGAGATCTAGCAATCTTGGGGTGGAGTCTTGTGGGTTTTCTATGTACAGTATCATGTCATCGGTGAAGTCTTGTGGGTTTTCTATGTACAGTATCATGTCATCGGTGAAGAGAGAGTTTGACTTCTTTTTAACAATTTGAATGACTTTATTTCTTTTTGTTGTCTGATTGATGAGGCTAGGAATTCTAGCACTATGCTGAATAGGAGTGGGGAAAGTAGACATCCCTGTGTTGTCCCTGATCTTAGGGGAAAGGCTCCCAGAGCTTCCCCATTGAGAATTATATTTGCTGTGAGCTTTTCCTAGATGTCTTTTAGGATGTTAAGGAATGTGCCCTCTCTTCCTACCCTCTGAAGATTTTTCATCAGGAATGGATGCTGTAGTTTGTCAAATGCTTTCTTTGCATCTCTTGAGAATATCATATAGTTCTTGTTTTTTCTCTTCCTGATATGATCAATCACATTGATTATTTTACGAGAGTTGAACCAGCCTTGCATCTCGGGGATAAATCCCACTTGGTCATGGTGAATGATCTTCTTAATGTAATGTTGTATCCTATAGGCTAGTATCTTTTGAGAATTTTTGCATCCATGTTCATCGGGGATATTAGTCTATATTTCTCCTTTTTGGTGGGGTCTTTGTCTGGTTTTGGAATTATGGTGATGCTGGTCTCATAGAACGAGTTTGGAAGTATTCCATCCCTTTCTATCTTTCTGAACAGCTTTAGTAGAATAGGTATAGTTTCTTCTTTAAACGTTTGATAGAATTCCCCAGAGAAGCCATCTGCCCCTGGACTTTTGTGTCTTGGGAGGTTTTGGATGACTGCTTCAGTTTCCTCCCTGGTCATTGGCCTGTTCAGGTTTTCTCTTTCTTCCAGTTCCAGTTTTTGCCAATTTGAATGCCTTTAATGTCTTTTTGTTGTCTGATGGCTGAGGCTAGGACTTCCAATACTATGTTGAATAGCAGTGGTGAGAGTGGACATCCCTGTCTTGTTCCTGATCTTAGGGGAAAGGCTCCCAGTGCTTCCCCACTGAGAATGATATTTGCTGTGGGCTTTTCGTAGATGGCTTTTAAGATGTCGAGGAAAGTTCCCTCTATCCCTACACTCTGAAGAGTTTTGATCAGGAATGGATGCTGTATTTTGTCAAATGCTTTCTCTGCATCTAATGAGAGGATCATATGGTTCTTGGTTTTTCTCTTGCTGATATGATGAATCACATTGATTGTTTTCCGAGTGTTGAACCAGCCTTGTGTCCCGGGGATAAATCCTACTTGGTCATGGTGAATAATCTTCTTAATGTGTTGTTGGATCCTATTGGCTAGTATCTTGTTGAGAATTTTTGCATCCATTTCATCAGGGATATTGGTCTGTAATTCTCCTTTTTGGTGGGGTCTTTGTCTGGTTTTGGAATTAAGGTGATGCTGGCCTCATAGACCGAATTTGGAAGTACTCCATCTCTTTCTATCTTTCCAAACAGCTTTAGTAGAATAGGTATGATTTCTTCTTTAAACGTTTGATAGAATTCCCCTGGGAAGCCATCTGGCCCTGGACTCTTGTGTCTTGGGAGGTTTTTGATGACTGCTTCAATTTCCTCCCTGGTTATTGGCCTGTTTAGGTTTTCTATTTCTTCCTGTTCCAGTTTTGGTAGTTTGTGGCTTTCCAGGAATGTGTCCATTTCTTCTAGATTGCCTAATTTATTGGAGTAGGGCTGTTCATAATATGTTTTTAAAATCATTTGTATTTCCTTGGTGTTGGTAGTGATCTCTCCTTTCTCATTCATTATTGTATTAATTTGAGTCTTTTCTCTCTTCTTTTTTTAAGGCTGGGTAATGGTTGATCTATCTTATTAATTCTTTCAAAGAACCAACTCCTGGTGTTGTTAATCTGTTTCACAGTTCTTCTGGTCTCTATTTCATTGAGTTCTGCTAGAATCTCTCTTCTTCTGCTGGGTGTAGGATCTATTTGCTGTTTTTTCCCTAGCTCCTTTAGGTGCAAGGTTAACTTTTGTATTTGAGTTCTTTCCAGTTTTTGGATGGATGCTTGTATTGCGATGTATTTCTCCCTCAGGACTGCTTTTGCTGTATCCCAAAGATTTTGAACGGTTTTATCTTCATTCTCATTAGTTTCCATGAATCTTTTTAATTCTTCCTTAATTTCCTGGTTGACCCTTTCATCTTTTATCAGGATGGTCCTTAACCTCTACGTGTTTGAAATCCTTCCAAACTTCTTGTTGTGATTTCGTTCTAATTTCAAGGCATCTTGGTCTGAGAATACGCACGGGACAATCCCAATCTTTTGGTATCAGTGAAGAACTGATTTGTGACCCTGAATGTGGTCTATTCTGGAGAAAGTTCCATGTGCACTTGAGAAGAATGTGTATTCAGTTGCGTTTGGATGTAAAGTTCTGTAGGTATCTGTGAAATCCATCTGGTCCAGTGTGTCATTTAAGGCTCTTGTTTCTTTGGAGATGTTGTGCTTAGAAGACCTATCGAGTGTAGAAAGCGCTACATTGAAGTCAGCAAGTATAATGTCTTATTATCTAAGTATGTCTTAACTTTGGTTATTAATTGATATATTTGTCAGCTCCCACATTCGGGGCATATGTATTGATGATTGTTATGTCCTCTTGTTGGATAGATCCTTTAAGTATGATGTAGTGTCCCACTTTATCTCTCATTAGAATCTTTGTGATAAACTTTAGTTTATCTGATATAAGGATGGCTACCCCTGCTTTCTTTTGAGGACCATTTGAATGGTACATGGTTCTCCAACCTTTTATTTTCAGGCTGTAGGTGTCCTTCTGTCTAAAGTGAGTCTCTTGTGGACATCAAATAGATGGGTCCTGCTTGTTTTATCCAGTCTGAAATCCTGTGCCTTTTGATGGAGTCATTAAGCCCATTCTCATTCAGAGTTACTATTGAAAGATATGAGTTTAGTGTCATCATGATGCCTATTTAGTCCCTGTTTTTGTGGATTGTTCCACTGGACTTCCTCTTAAAGGGGAATTTTAAGAGTCTCCCTTAAAATTTCTTGCAGAGCTGGTTTGGTGGTCACATATTTTCAGTTTCTGCCTATTTGGCAAGCTCTTTATTTATCCTTCTATTCTGAATGAGAGCCTTGCTGGATAAAGTATTCTTGGCTGCAGGTTCTACTCATTTAGTACCCTGAATATATCCTGCCAGCCCTTTCTGGCCTGCCACGTCTCTGTGGAGAAGTCTGCTGTTAATCTAATATTTCTCCCCATAAAAGTTAGAGATTTCTTGTCTCTTGCTGCTTTAAGGATCTTCTCTTTATCTTTGGAATTTGCAAGCTTCATTATTGAATGTCAAGGTGTTGAGCGGTTTTTATTGATTTTAGGGTGGGATCTCTCTATTTCTTGGATCTAAATGCCTATTTCCCTCCCCAAATTAGGGAAGTTCTCAGCTATGGTTTGTTCAAATCCATATTCTGGACCTCTGTCCCTTTCGGCGCCCTCGGGAACCCCAATTATAGGTAGATTTTTCTTCCTCGGGTTGTGATTTATTTCCCTTAATCTATCCTCATGATCTTTTAATTGTTTGTCTCTTTTTTCCTCAGTTTCCCTCTTTGCCATCAACTTGTCTTCTATATCACTCACTTGTTCTTCCACCTCGTTAACGGATTTCTAGTTTGGATTGCATCTCATTTAATTGATTTTTAATTTCTGCTTGATTAGATCTAAATTTTGCAGTCATGAAGTCTCTTGATTCCTTCATGCTTTTTTCTAGAGCCACCAGTAGGTGTATAATAGTGCTTCTGAATTGGCTTTCTGACATTGAATTGTAATCCAGATTTTGTAACTCTGTGGGAAAGAGGACTGTTTCTGATTCTTTCTTTTGAGGTGAGTTTTTCCTTCTAGTCATTTTGCTCAGTACAGAGTGGCCAAAAACAAGTTGTATTGGGAAAAGGAGAAAAAGAGAGAAGAGGAAGAAGAAAAGAAAAAGAAAAAAAAGGAAAAGAAAAAAGAGAGATAAGAAAAAAAGAGAGATAAGAAAAAAAGTTGGGGAAGCAAACAGAAATGAAAAACAAAAAACAAGGGGGAGTTTCCTCTGATTCTGTATACTGTAAATCCCTCGACTTCCCCTGGAACTTTCCAGTGCTGCTTGATCAATTACTTGTTTTTCCGCTGTCAGTCTAGCTGGTCTTCTGGGGGAGGGGCCTGCTGTGGCGATTTCCAGATGTTAGCATTTAGGGGAGCTCCTCAGCCCCCTGCCTGGTGCAGGGCTCAGTAAAAGTTGTTTAACCTGTTTATCCTGTGAGGCCCCAGGAGGAACAACAACAGTAGCAGCGGCCAGCTCTCCAGGCCTAGAATCAGGTCCTGCGATAACTATGGTTTCTCAGTCCACAGGGGCCTGGATGCTCAGCGGGGGGGGGGGGGGGATGCCGCTGATCTGCTCAGATTGGGGCTGCCCGGAGGCTGGAGCGTCTTTGCTGTCCTGTGCCCTCCCGGCCTCTCCCTGTTCCGGGGGGAGCGCCGGATCTTGGGCCGTGTCCCCCGGCATCCTGTGCTCCGGGGCCTGTGCTGTTGGAATCGCGCTTCAGGCTGCGCAGTTCCTTCTGCTTGGAGCATCTGCTTGCGCCGCCCCCGAGCTGCTCCCGGGGCCCGCAGCCCCCTCTGGGGGAGCCACCACCTCAGCCGTCTCCGAGCTGCTCCCAGGTCCAGCGGGGTGCGCGCTGCAGCCCTTAGGGAGCTCGGCGCACTCTCCCCGGGGCGCAGTTGCTCTGTTAGTGTCCCTGGGAGCCTGAGGGCATCCCCGCCCCTCCTGTGGTCCTGCTCTAACTCCCTGCGAGCGCCTTTCTGCCCGAGAAGATTGGTGCAGCTCCTGCTTCTCCAGGAGGTGGCTTTCCTGGGGGCACTCGCCCTGGCCTTAGCCTGGCTCCTCGCACGGCCCTCCCTTGGATGCCTTTTGTTTTTTTATTTATTTTTTCCTGTCTTCCTACCTTGATAGAAGCGTGAACTCTTCTCACTGTAGCTTTCCAGCTGTTCTCTCTTTAAATATCAAGCCGAATTCGTAGGTTTTCAGGATGATTTGAAGGTTACTTAGGTAATATGGTGGGGACAGATGACTTGGGGACCCTACTCTTCCGCCATCTTGCCCCGCCTCCAAGTGATCTCTTTTTGAAGATGATATGATCTTATTTGTAGATATCATAATGATTCCACAAAAAAATATCTATCAGAACTGACAAATATAGCACATTGCATGATCAAAAATAAATAAATAAAAATCAATTTCACTTTGATACACTAACCATGAAAAATCTGGAAAGGATTTATGAAATCAATTTCATTTACAATAGCATCAAAAATAATTAAGTACTTAGGAATAAACTTATCCAATGAGGTGAAAGATGTGAATATGGAAAACTATATAACAGTTCTGAAAGAAATGAGAGAAGATAAAAATAATTGGTAAGATATCTTCTGTTTATGAATTATAAGACTTAATATGGTTAATAGGTGAATATTATTCAACCTGACCTACAGATTCAATATAATCACCATCAATACACCAAGACTTTAAAAAAATAGAAAAATTCATATGGAATCTCAAGGGAACCCAAGTAACAACAACAAAAATATTTTTATTTATTTTTATTTTTTAGTATCACTATTTTTTATTGGAGTTCAATTTGCCAACATATAGAATAACACTCAGTGCTCATCCCACCAAGTGCCCCCCTCAGTGCCCATCGCCCAGTCACCTCATCCCCCCACCCACCTCCCCTTCCACTAACCCTTGTTCGTTTCCCAGAGTTAGGTGTCTCTCATATTCTGTCTCCCTTTCTGATATTTCCCACTCATTTTTTCTCCTTTCCCTTTTATTCCCTTTCACTATTTTTTATATTCCCCAAATGAATGAGACCATATAATGTTTGTCCTTCTCAGATTGACTTATTTCACTCAGCATAATACCCTCCAGTTCCATCCACCTTGAAGCAAATGGTGGATATTCGTCGTTTATAATGGCTGAGTAATATTCCATTGTATACATATCCCACATCTTTTTCCATTCATCTCTTGATAGACACTGAGGCTCCTTCCACAGTTTGGCTATCGTGGACATTGTTGCTATAAACATCGGGGTGCAGGTGTCCTGGCATTTCATTGCATCTGTATCTTTGTTTTATAGATCTAGTTATATAATATGTGACCTTTATTTTTATTTTTTAATAAATTAATTTTTATTGGTGTTCAATTTACCAACATACAGAATAACACCCAGTGCTCATCCCGTCAAGTGTCCCCCTCAGTGCCCGTCACCCATTCACCCCCACCACCTGCCCTCCTCCCCTTCCACCACCCCTAGTTCATTTCCCAGAGTTAGGAGTCTTTATGTTCTGTGTCCCTTTCTGATATTTCCCACACATTTCTTCTCCCTTCCCTTATATTCCCTTTCACTATTATTCATATTCCCCAAATGAATGAGAACATACACTGTTTGTCCTTCTCCGATTGACTTACTTCACTCAGCATAATACCCTCCAGTTCCATCCACGTTGAAGCAAATGGTGGCTATTTGTCGTTTCTACTGGCTGAGTAATATTCAATTGTATACATAGACCACATCTTCTTTATCCATTCATCCTTCAATGGACACCTAGGCTCCAAAACAATCTTGATAAAGAACTAAGTTATAAGACTCAAAGTTTTTATTTCAAAACTTACTTTAAAGCTACAGTAGTTAAAAGAGTGTGGTACTGGCATACAAACAGACATATAGAACAATAAAATAGAATAAAGAGCCTGGAAATAAACCGTCAAGTTTATTACCAAATGATATCTAAGAATGATGCCAAGGCTAGTCAATGAGGAAAGGACATATATCCTTTCTCCTTTGTTTTTGATAAAACTGGCTAGAGATTTATCAATTTTATCAGTTTTTCAAAGTACAAGCTCATGGTTTCATTGGTCTGTTCTATTGTTTTCTTAGTTTCTACATTAGGGAAAGGACATGCAAAAGAATAAAGTTGGACACTAACCTTACCTCATATGCAAAAGTTAACTTAAAATAAGTCAGAAGTATAAACATAAATGCTAAAGGTATAAAACTTAAAGAAAATATAGGGAAAAACTTCATGACATTGGATTTAGCAATGATAACAAAAGCATAGGCAACATAAGACAAATAGGCAAAAGAACTTTCATCAAAATAAAAAATAAATTTATGTGCATAAAAGGACACTGTTGAGGGAGTGAAAAGAATTTGCTAATCATTTGTCTGATAAAGGATTCATGAAGAAGATATACTAATGGCCAATAAGTACATGAGATAATCTTCAACATCACTAGTTATTAGGGAAATGCAACTCAAATTCACTTTGAGATACCACTTTACACCCTGTAAGATGGCTATTACTTAAAAAAATAAATGTTGATAAGAATATGGATCAGTTGGAGCCGTTGTGCATTGCTTCTCAGAATGTAAAATGGTGGAGCTTCTGTGGAAAGCATATACTACTTTATCGAAAAATTAAACATAGAGTTACCATGCGATCCAGAAATTCCCATTCTAGTTATATGCAAAAGAATTATAAGCAATAACTTAAACAAATATTTGCACACACATGTCACAGTAGCCTTATTACAATAGCTAAAAGGTGGAAAGAACCCAAATATCCATCAACAGATGAATATGCATGTGTGTGTATCCATATAGACAATGAAATATTATTCAAACTCAAAAAGAATGAAATTCTGATAAATGCTACAATATAGATAAATCTTGAAGATATTATGCTAAGTTAAACAAGTCAGACAAAAAAGTACAAATATTGTATAATTCCACTTATATGAAGTAGTTACAATAGTCAAATTCATATAGACAAAAAGTATAGTAGTTGCTATATAGGCTATGGGGAAGAGGAAATGGGGAAATATTTTTTTAAAGGGCATAGAGTTTCAGTTGGGGATGATGAAAAAGTTCTAATGACAGATTGTGATGATGGTTGCACAACAATATAAATGTACTTAATGCTACAAAATTGTACACTTAAAAATTATAAATTTTATGTTATGCATATTTTACCACAATTAAAAAATCAAAGCTGAGGGGTGTCTAGGTGTCTCAATCAGTTAAGAGTCTGCCTTTGGCTCAGGTCATGATCCCAGGATCCCAGCTTTCTGCTCAGCAGAGAACATACTGCTCCCTCTCCTTCTGCCTTCTGTTCCCCCTGCTTGTGCTCTCTTTCTCTGTCAAATAAATAAGATCTTTTTAAAAATCAAAGCTGAGATTTGAGTTTACATTTTTCTGTATTGTTTGTACTACCAAAAAAATGGCACAAGGAACCAAAATCTCCTATACAGGAAAACAATTTAAACATTAGCCTCAAAATATCCTACAGATTACATTTGACCAAATATAAGTTCACAGTAAATAAATCAATAAATCTCTAAATAAACAAACCATGTTGTGTGAGAATTAGCAGAAAAAATTATACAAAACTGAGGATTCAAAGACTGCATATATTGGATTTACTAAGTAGAGGATACTATATCTAAAATAGATACACATAAAAAACAGTTTAAACATAAATAGATGAGAAAAGAGATATAATGCTATCAATAGGCATAACAGAGATATGTTAAAAAAAGATATGTTGATAAGAAACAAAATAGACTTTGATGTAAACAGAAAATAGGGACACTTTCATAATGATAAAATAATCCTTCATAAAGATTGAAATTCAGAAGTATTCATGTGCCTCATAACAGAAACTCACAATAAATATAGCAAAATTTGACAGAACTGAATGGATAAATAGCCAAAACTATAATATAATTAGAGATTTTAACTTCTCTCTCTCTCTCTCTCTCTCTCTCTCTCTCCTTCTCTCACTGCATTTTATTTTTATAAAATAAACAAAAAGTGAAGCTATAAAGGGCCTGAATATCATCTTTCACCACTTTGACCTAAATAATATATACAGAATGTGACACTTAAGTCCTTCACAATCATTTTCTTTTCAAATGAACTCAATACTTTCCTAATATAGACCATGTTAGGCCATTTAAAAAACCCTCAACTAATTTAAAAGGACTAAAATCATATAGGGTATGTTCTCTAATGACAACACAATTAAATTAAAAATCATGAAAATAAGATATTTAGATAAATTTCAATAAATTTCGTGAGTTAGAGAAAAAAATCCTAAGTGGAATAAGAAAATTTTCAAACTTAATGAGAATAACATATCAAAACTTGTGAGTTGCAGCAAAGCATTCCTTAAGGAAATATGTATAGCTTTAAAAGGGTTATATACATAAAGAAAAAGAGTCTAAGTCAATAATTTACTGTTCTATCTTACAAAGGTAGAAAACTTAATTCCAAAATAAGAAAAAGAGAGTATTAGAGATATGGTTTAAAAACAATGAAATAAAATATAGTTCTTTGAAATAATTGACTGACTTTACAAATTCTTAGCTCTATCTCTATAAGGAAGAGAATGCAAATTATCACTGCATAGAGTGAAATAGGGCTTATCATTGCAGATTCTATACCCATTTTTAAAAGGTAAAATATTATAAACAATTTATGCTATCATATTAGACAAACTTATTAAAACAGACACATTCCTTGAAACTATTAAAAGTAAGAGAAGAAAAAACTGAAAATATGAATAGTCCTATATCTAGTTAATGATTGAATTTGTCATCACAAATCTCTTTACCAGGAAGCCTCCAGGCCCACACATCAAACATTTAAGAATGAAATAACACAGATCTTCCAGAAATCCACTCAAAAAAATATAGGAGATGAGAAAACTTCTCAGCATATTTTATTTTATAATGCTATTTCTTTTTATCTTGAAGAAGCCATTATAATAAAAGTATGAATACATATGTCTCATGAACTTAGATGCAAATCATTTAATGATTTATTAACAAATTAAATCCAACAATACCCTAAATTGATTATGTGAATATATTTGTCTTAAAAGTTTAAGATTGGTTTAATAATTCAAAAGATAGGACAATAGCAATGGTTTCTAATTTCTGGAATTAAAAAATAAGATAAAATTAAAACAAAGAACAAAAATATCATAGAAGTTTTTAGAGATGATTGGAAATAAAGCACTTTAAAGTAAAAATATATATTATTTTTAAAATCTGTTTTAAAAAAATATGGTGTGTCTTGACACCCCGGCAGACTCTAAGACAAGGGTGGGTGATGGTCTGGTGAAGCTGAAGAAATGACCTGAGACAGCGGTGGAGACACAGATTTATTGGGTAAACTATCTTACAGGGAGTCGAGAGCAGCCAACTACACAAAGTATCTGCTGCTATGATCTACATGCCTCAAGCTTTTATCATGCAGCAACCTAGCCTAGCAAGTATCTCTAGCCCTTCTGCTCCTTGCTTGGCCAATGTTCCAAGGAAATCAAGGCCTATCATTCAGAGACATTTCCTTAGAAGGGATATGCTCAGGGTTGGCCTCCTTAGTCCTGGTCCCCAACCTTGAATGCTAAACAACACCGTCTTCTACACACCCTGCTTGATGGGAATATAGAGGTGAGGATAGGATCTCTACATTTTCAAGATTGTAGTTAACAGGGACATTTAGGTTGTGTTTCCACAAGCTAGTCCTCCAGCACATATCACATAGCAGGGTATCACATATGCTAAACAACTAAAAGAGTAGAAATAGACACTTAAAGAAATTACAAGAAATTTCATCAAATATAAAATACATATTTTTGAAAAAGCACATCCAAAAATCAATTATATCCTAGCCTATAAGTTTCTCAAAAAAGTTCAAAGAATTGGTATCGTAAAGAACACATTCTCCAATAAAAATATAATTAAGAAATCAATAACAAAAAGATAATGAAAAGCTTTAGATTTTATTTTTTTAGCTTTAGATTTTAAATAGGAATATTTGAAGAACTTTAAAAATGATATATATATGAATGAATCACAAATAAATATTAAACTACTTAGAATGCACAGCAATTTACCCAAAGGATAGAAAAATACATATTCAAAGGGTTACATGCACACACACACAAAAAGAATGCACAGCAAATGAAAATCATATGAACTTATCTTGATGCAACTAAAACAGAATTGATGTATGAACATATTGGAGAGGTTCAACATTGTCAAAAATTGTGTTTAGAAAAAGAAAAATACAATCAAATCATCTGAAAAGATTAATCAAAATTTTGAGCAAGTTTATATCAGTATATTTGAAAAATTAATCAGTGAAAAAATTTCTTGAACAATATAAATTGCAAGAAGTAAACATTTCTTTATTAATAAATTAATATGTAGTTAAAAATTATCTCACAAACAACAAAATACTAGGCCCAGATCATTACATAGAAAAAATTTACAGCAAATATTCAAAAACCATAAAATTAAATTTTTATATGCCCTTATAATTAAGGTAAAAAGAAGGGAGTATTCAGTTTTTATGTCACAAGTATAACCTGGGCACCAAAAGTATTAAAAAACATAATCATAAAAGAATAATAAATAAAACATTAACAAACTAAATCCAATATATAAATTGATATGAATAACACATTTTATTCAATTTTAGAAAAAAATAGTGTAATTTTCCACATTAACATATATGAGACAAACATTTGACTTAATATATGTACAAAAAAATTAAAAGAAAACTTCAACATTATTTCATGATAAAAACTCAAGCAAACTAGGAATAGCAAAAAAAAAATTCCTCAAACTAATTAAATACACTTACTCAAAATCTAAACAAACATTGCACTTATTGTTATATATTGAAAGCATTTAATTTAAATCTGGAAAAAGAAAATAATATTTTCTGTCAGTTATTTTTAAAAAGAAAGATTTTATTTATTCATGAGAGACACAGAGACAGGCAGAGACATAGGCAGAGGGAAGAAGCAGTCTCCTTGCCAGGAGTCTGATGCTGGACTAGATCCTGGAACTCCAGGATCAAGCCCTGAGCTGAAGGCAGACACTCAACCACTGAGCCACCCAGATGTCCCCTGTAAGTTCTTTTATTCAGTTTTAAAGCTGATGTTGTGACCAATAAAAAAACAAAACAGAAAGAGAAAACGATTAAGAATAGAAATGAAAAATAAATTCATATTGAAAGATAATATGATTGTGCATATGTACAGGCCCAGTGTAATCCACAAAGAATTATTATAATTTATAAAAGCATGTTCTTGGCATTTAAGATTAATATGCCAATGCTTAATTTATTTATTTACACCAGCAACTGTTCCAACATTTAAAGTTACCATATCTATTAATAACAAAAATATGTAGGCATTTAGAAACAATGTAAGAAATATAAGTCAATTTTGTAGAAAATCATCAAACTTTAAAAAGCTCTAATGTAAATGTACAGATATACCATGTTCATTAATAGAAAGACAATATTATAAAAATATCAATTCTATCCCAATTTATCTATAAATTTAATGCAATTACAACAATAAAATGCCAAGGATACAGTTTGTGGACATTAACAAAATGATTCTACTGTTCACGGAAGCATAGAAGGCCAATAATACCAAAAGTTTTTATAAAAAAATATATAAGGTAAGGGTCCTACCCTACCAATAATTGAAATTTATTATAAAACCAAAGTAATTAAGATCAAGTAGTACATTAAAAAAAGGTTAATGGAATTCTACTATCAGATTTTGTGATTTTAAAATTCCTGAAACTTCTGGAAGAATAAATATTCAGTCCATAATCACAATCCCAAGAAAAAATTACCACCACAGACTATTTTGATTTACTAGCTTATGTCATGGGCAAATCATATAATCTTTTCTAATCTTTCAATAACTAGAACTCTAAGATCTTTGTTTTGATTACATGACCTAGAAATCTGTGACTTACATTTCTTGATCAAAGATTTTTTTTCTTAATGATTTGCTTCGGTAATGCTGGGAATTGCTACATTGACAACCTCTGGCAATGCATGTTACATTTGACATGCGGAACAGCCATGTGAGTTCACCTCACTGCTGGATTTTATTGTGTTTATGATTCAATCATTTCTTGGACTTTCATTTGAGCTTGACAGTAACTGGGACAAATTACCCTTTAGTGATTTTTCTGTGGTGATTACCTCTACTTCAGGAACATGACCAAAGACCCTGACATCTCTTTTCATAGAAGTCATCAAAGAGCTATCTGATAATGGGAACTTTTGGCTTGAACCATAACCACATCTTCAAATGATTACTAACTTAATAACAATCTCAAGAGCTCTTCAAAGGCTACTGAATTATGTGTCTGTAGAATTAATTAGAAATTCTTTTAGGGGCACCTGGGTGGCACAGTTGGTTAAGCATCTGACTCCTGATTTTGTCTCAGGGTGGTGATTTCAGGGTCTTGAGATCAAGTTCTGCATAAGGCCCTGTGCTCAGCATGGAGTCTGCTTGAGATTCTCTTTCCCTCTCCTTTTGCATCTCCCCCCCCACTAGTTATCTCTCTGTGTGTCTCTCTCTCCCTCTCTCTAAAATAAATAAATAAATCTTTTAAAAATTTTTTTGAAATGCCTTCAGAAATAAAATATACTGTTTTAAGGAACTGTGAAGAGCATATTATGTGAATAAGATCATTTAAAATAATTACACATGCCAACATGATGGTTTGTGTCACCTAGGAGTCATACATAGTATACCATGACTATAACAAAATTGAATTTTTGCATCCCAAACTTTGCTGTCACTAAAAAAATAACCACTTCTGCTATTCAAAAATGCTTTGAGCAAAAGCTCTAATGTTCCAAATGATCCTGAAAATCCTATTTCTCTATGCTTTTTAAGTTGTTTAGTTCTGAATCAACAGTCTAAAAGTGTGTTTAAACACTGCAGGTAACCATTTCCCATGGAACAAATAGGAAGGAAATCAGGTTATGGTGAGGGCACCCAGCAGGACTCTCCTACTGTCTCTGCAGTGTCAACACAAACTGATTTCTTTAAGGGAGACACTCAGGGAAAAGAGAACAGATTGCAGAAAACATGTTCTGCATGCAAGAAAGAGCAAAGAAATAGGATACAGGATATTTGGTGATAATTACGCAAAATAAAAAACACACAGAAAAAGTATAGCTATAACATAACAATATTACAGCAGGTGGAAGTTCTACAAACTAGGTTTGCTTGTAGCAGCACAAAGCAAATAATACATGAGCATTCTGGCCTGTTATCTTTCTTTTATGCAAAATAATTGCTAGCTCATAAGTTCCTGATGGTTTTTTTTATCATGGTTTATCTTATTCAAATTCTTATTTGCTAAAGAAAAGGTTTGAGCTAAATAAAATAATAATAATAATAATAATTGCATTATATAACAACTACAGAGAAATGTATGCATTAAGAACAATACTTAAAAAAGATAAAATTCTGATCATGTAGCTGGAAGAAATATAAAAACTTCAGGAACTTGAGATACATTTGTGCTTGCAAACTTAATTAGCTTCATGCTAGCTCAGCAAAGCAGTATCCAGAAGGGAACGTTATCAGAAAGGGTAAAATGTTCTAGCCCAGGCAACTACTTCAGTAAATAAAAGCCGTGAATTCTTCCACTTCTCTTCTACTTCAGGTATTACAATCACATTACTGGTGTGGGGAGAACTTTTTAAAATTAAACATCTTATTCTGAGATAGTTTTAACTTCACATATAGTTGTAAGAAATAACAGAGATAACTTATGTCCCTTTCCCAAGTTTCCACAATGACAGTATCTTTAAACTTTAGTTTAATATTGGAATTAGGTTATTGATATTAGCACAGAAAAGTTACATCACCACAAGGATCCCTCACCCTTTCTTTGCCACATGTATTAATGTTGCCCCCACCTTGTACCCCAAATGGTTGGCAATCATCTCCATTTTTATGATTTTGTCATTTCAAAATGTTTTATAGATCTAGTTATATAATATGTGACCTTTATTTTTATTTTTTTATAAATTAATTTTTATTGGTGTTCAATTTACCAACATACAGAATAACACCCAGTGCTCATCCCATCAAGTGTCCCCCTCCGTGCCCGTCACCCATTCACCCCCACCCCCCGCCCTCCTCCCCCTCCACCACCCCTAGTTAATTTCCCAGAGTTAGAAGGCTTTATGTTCTGTGACCTTTATGATTGGCTTTTTTCACTCAGAATAATTCCCCAGAGACTTATTCAATATGCTGTATGTATCAATAATTCATTCACTTTGTTGTAGAGTATTGTTGAGTATTTCTTGGTATGGAAGTATTACAGTCTTGTTTAATCATTCAACATTGAGGCATATTTGGACTGCTCCCACTTTAAGGTTATTATGAATAAAACTACTATGACCATCCCCATAAATATTTTTATATGAAAATGCTTTCATTTCTCTGGGTAAATTTCCTTCTTATTCTTTTTAAAGATTTATTTATTTATCCGAGAGAGAGAGAGAGAGAGCGCACAAGTGGGGGGGGGGGCGGAGGGCAAGAATCTTCAAGCAGACTCCCTGCTGGAGCCTGACATGGGGCTCAAACCCACGATTCACAATAGCATGATTTGAGAGGAAACCAAGAGTCAGACACTCAACTAACTGAGCCACACAGGCACCCCTCTCTGGGCAAATTTCTTAAGAGTGCAATGTTGGATCTACAGTAGTTTCATGTTTAATTTTATAAGAAATAGCCAAAACTTTTTTCCAGAATGGCTATACCATTTTATATTCCCACCAACAATGTGTGAGTTGTCTTATTTTACTACTTCCTTCCAGAATTTGTTGTTGTCATTCTTTTTCTTTTATTTTAGCCATTCTGATAGGCCTATAATGATAATTAGTTATGTTATTATTTTGCCTTTCTCTAATGGCTAATGAAGTTGAATATGTTATCATGTGCTTGTCATCTGTATGATGTCTTTGGGAAATATCTGCTTATGCCTTTTGTCTATTTCTGATTTGATGTTTTATCATTGAGTTTTCAAAGGTCTTTTCAAAATACTACTCCATTGTTGGATATATGGTTTTTGAACACTTGTTCCCATTTTGTAGCTTATCTTTTTATCCTCCTAAAGGGATCTTTTGCAGAATATTTTTTAAAGATTTTACTTATTTATTTGAGAGAGAGAGAAGGAGAAAGAGAGAGAACTGGGACGAAGGATCGAAGGATATGGAGAAGAAAGGTTCCCACTGAGTGGGGACTCTAACTCCAGGCTCAATCCCAGGACTCTGGGATCATAACCTGAGTGGAAGGCAAATGCTTAACTGACTGACTCATCCAGACATCTCCAGAATAGTTTTTAAAATCTTTGATGAGGTCCAATTTATCAATTTTTTTTCCTTCTATGTATAATATTCTCTGTGTCAAGTCCATAATCAATTTCAAGTTAATTTTTGCATGAGGTATGACATTTAGATAGACAGTGCTTTTTAAATTTTTGGTGTTTTTTTTCTTTAATTTGAAGTTTTGCTGGGACTGTTGCTGTTGTGTGTATTTTTATTTATTTATTTTTGCCAATAGATGTCTCCTTCCTCATGCATTAATTGTTGAAAATTATATCCTTTCTCCTTTGATTTTCTTTTCTTTTACTTTCTCAAATATCAGTTGGGCAAATTTGGATGGGTCTTTGTATTTCTGGGTTACCTTTTCTGCTACATGGATCTATTTTTTTGTTCTATCCACCAATTATCTATCTATAATCTGTCTATATCATCATCTCTTTAAAAATATTTATTTAAATTCCAGTTAATATTTGTTAAAATATTATTCAGTTAAAATACAATGTTTTATTAGTTTCACGTGTACAATGTAGTGATTCAATACTTCCATACAACACCTAGTACTCATCACATCAAGTTCCCTCCTTAATTCTCATTACCTTTTTTACCCCTACTTCCACCCACCTCCCCTCTGGTAACCATCAATTTGTTCTCTCTATGTAAAAGTCTGTTTATTTGTTTGCCTCTCACCATTTTCCCCCCTTTATGCCGATTTATTTTGTTTCTTAAACTGTACATATGTGTGAAATAATATGGTATTTGTCTTTCTTTGACTATTTCACTTAGCATAACACTCTCTAGCCCCATCCACATCATTACAAAGGACAATATTTCATTCTTTTTTATGGTTGAGTAATATTCTGTTGTATATACTTGTACCAATTATCAATTCATCAGTCAGTGGACAGTTGGGCTTTTGTCATATTTTGGCAATTGCAGAAAATGCTGCTATAAATATTGGGGTGCATGTATCCCTTTGAATTCATATTTTTTCATCCTATATATAAATACATAGTGGTACAATTGCTGGATAGTAGAATAGCTCTATTTTTAACCTTCTGAGAAAACCCCATACTGTTTTTCAGAGTGGCTGCACCAGTTTGTATTCCCACCAACAGTGTAGGAGGATTCCCTTTTCTCAACATTTTTGCTAACACCTATAGTTTCTTGTGTTGGTTTTAGCCATCCTGACTGCTGTGCAATGTTATCTCATTGTAGTTTTGATTTCTATTGCCTTGATGGTGAGTGATAGGCATCTTTTCATGTGAATGTCTTCTTGGAGAAAAGTCTATTCATGTCTTCCACCAGGATTTTAATTGGATTTTTTTGTTTTTTAGATGTTGAGTTGTAGAAGTTGTTTATATACTCTGGATACTAACCCTTTATCACATATGTCATTTGCAAATATCTTCTTCCATTCTGTAGGTTGCCTTTTAGTTTTGTTTATTTGTTTTCTTAGCTGTGAAGAAACTTTTTATTTTGATGAAGTTCTGGTAGATTATTTTTTCTTTTATTTCCCTTGCCTCAGGAGACATATCTAGTAAGAAGTTGCTACTGTAGATGCTAAAGAAGCTACTACTTATGCTCTCTAGGATTTTAATGGTTTCATGCCTCACATTTAGGTCATTAATCCATTTTGGGTTTATTTTTGTATATGGTATCCTTAAGTCATCCAGTTTCATCCTTTTCCATGTTACTGTCCAGTTTTTCCAACATCATCCTTTTGCATGTTGCTGTCCAGTTTTCTCAACACCATTTGTTGAAGAAACTGTTTTTTTCCCCCATTGGATATTCTTTCTTGCTTTGTCAAAAATTAATTTGTCATATAGCTGTGAGTTCATTTTTGAATTTTATATTCTGTTCTATTGATCTATGTGCCTATTTCTGTGCCAGTACCACACTGTTTGATCACTACAGCATTGTAATATAACTTGAAGTTTGGAATTGTGAGGCCTCCAGCTTTGCTTTCTTTTTCAAGATTACTTTGTGGGTGCCTGGGTGTCTCAGTGGTTAAGCGTCTGCCTTTGGCTCATGTCATGATCCTGGGGTCCTGGGATCAAGTCCTGCATTGGTCTCCCTACAGGGAGCCTGCTTCTCCCTCTGCCTGCCTCTGCCTCTCTCTCTGTATGTCTCTCATGAATAAATAAAAACTTAAAAAACAGAAACAAAAGAAAGATTGCTTTGTTATTTGAGATCTTTTTAGTTCCATAGAAATTTTAGGATTGTTTGTTCTAACTCTCTGAAAGCCCTGGTGGTTTTTTGAGAAGGAATTAACTAAATGTGTAGATTGCTTTGAATAATATAGGCATTTTAACATTTGTTCTCCTGATTCATGAGCATGGAATGTTTTTCCATTTTCGGTGTCCACTTCAAGATTATGAAGTGTTTCATAATCTTCAGAATGCAAGTATTTCACCTCTTTGGTTAGGTTTATTTTTAGGTATCTTTTGGGTTTTGGTGCCATTGTCAATGAGGTTTATTCCTTAATTCCTTTTTTCTACTGCCTCTTTATTGGTGTATAAAAATGCAACACATGTCTGTAACACTGGTTTTCTGTCCTGCAACTTTACTGAATTGATGTATCACTTCTAAAAGATTTTTCGTGGAGTCTTTCAGGTTTTTTAGGTAGACTATCATGTTGTCTATAAATAGTGAAAGATTTACTTCTTCATTGCCTGTTTGGATGCCTTTTATTCCTTCCTGTCTGATTGCTATCTCTAGGACTTCCACTATGATACTAAATACCAGTGGTAAGAGTGGACATCCCTGTCTCCTTCCTGAACTTAGAGGAAAAGCCCTAAGTTTTCCCCATTGAGAATGATATTAACTTGGGTTTTTCATATATGGCCTTTATTATGTTGAGGTATGTTTCCTTTAAACATATATTGTTGAGGGGTTTTATCATGAATGGATGCTGCACTTTGTCAAATGATTTCTCTGTGTCTATTGAAATGATCATATGATTCCTATATTTTCTTTTATTAATGTAGTAATTATGTAATGTATCATGTATCATGTTTATTGATTTGCCAATATTGAACCATGCTTGTAATCCTGGAATAAATTTGACTTGAATGTGGTGAATGATTCCTTTAATATATTGTGAGGTTCGGTTTGCTAGTATTTTATTGAGAAGTTTTGCATCCATGTGTATCAGAGCTATATTGGCTTCTAGTTCTATTTTTTAGTGGAGTCTTTATCTGGTTTGTGACCAGGGTAATGCTGGCCACATAGAATGAGTTTGCATATTTTCCTTCCTTTTCTATTTTTTGGAATAGTTTGAGAAGAAGGGAAAGTGATTCTTCAAATATTTGGTGGAATTTGCCTATGAAACCATCTGATCTTGGACTTTTGTTTGTTGTGTGATTGTTTATTACTAATTCAATTTCTTTGCTGGTTATCACTCTGTTTCAGTTTTCTATTTCTCTCTGTTTCAGTTTTATTAGTTTATATTTTTCTAGGAATTTATTTCTTCCAAGATGTCAAATTTGCTGCCATATGGTTTTTCATAATCTTTTATACTTGTTCATATTTCTATGTTGATGATTGTTATTTCTCCTCTCTTATTTGTGATTTTATTTATTTGTGTCCTTTCTTCTTTTTGATAAGTCTGGCTAAAGGCTTAGCCAGATGATTCTCCATCCCCTCACCTTCAATCTGCATGTATTTTAAAATCTAAAATGAGTTTCTTATAGACAGCATATAGATAGGTGTTTTTTTTAATCACTCCTCCTTGATACCTATGTCTTTTGATTAGAGTATTTAGTCCATTTACATCTAAGGTATATACTGAAAGATATGTATTTAGTACCATTTTATTACTTGTTTTGTCATTGTTTCTGGAGATTTTCTCTGATACTTTCTTGTCTTTGTCTTTTTTGGTCACTCCTTTGCAAAGAGTACTCTTTAAAATTTCTTTCAGGTGGGTTTAGTGGTCACAGACTCCTTTAGGTTTGTCTGAGAAACTATCTATCCTTCTATTCTGAATAATAGCCTTGCTAGATCGAGTATTCTTGGTGGCAGATTTTTCCCATTCAGCACTTTGAATATATCATGCTTCTTTATTCTGTCTTGCCAAGTTTCTGTTGAGAAATCTCCAGCTAATCTTATGAGTCTTCGATTGTAATTTTAGGGCTTCTTTTGTCTTGCTGCTTTTAAGACTTTTTCTTTATCACTCTATTCTGCAAATTTAAGTACAATATGTCTTGATGTTGGATTGCCTTTGTTGGTATTGATGAGGCTTCTCTGTACCTCCTGGATCTAGATGTCTGTTTCCTTCCTCATGTTAGGTAAATTTTTAACTATTATTTCCTCAAATAACATTTTTGCC
Organism: Nyctereutes procyonoides; assembly: GCF_905146905.1. NCBI lineage: Eukaryota > Metazoa > Chordata > Mammalia > Carnivora > Canidae > Nyctereutes > Nyctereutes procyonoides. The sequence goes on from NW_026575125.1 coordinate 71,010,874, forward strand.
CCTTTTCTGTCTCTTCTTCTTCTGGGACTCCTATAATTTCAATATTATAACATTTGATGGAGTTACTGGATTCCCTAAGTCTATTCTCATGTTCCATATTTCTTTTCTTTTTTTCTGCTTTATTATTTTCCATTATTTTGTCTTTTATATCACTAATTCTTTCCTCTGCTTCATCCAGGCTGCTGCTGTTCATTGCCTTAAACCTACTTCCAAATCATTTCTTGCATTCTTCATTTCCAATTTATTCTTTTTAAAATTATTTTATCTCTGTGGTAAGATCTCCCTGTGTCTTCCATTCATTTCTGAAGCCCAGTGAGTATCCTTATGATGGTTGTTTTAAATTACCCATCAGAATGGATAAAGAAGATGTGGTATATGTATACCACATCAGCCATTAGAAACGACAAATACCCACTATTTGCTTCAACGTGGACGGACCTGGAAAGTATTATGCTGAGTGAAATAAGTCAACCGGAGAAGGACAAACATTATATGGTCTCATTCATTTGGGGAATATAAAAATTAGTGAAAGGGAATAAAAAGAAAGGAGAGAAAATGAGTGAAAATATCAGTGATGGTGATAAAACATGAGACACCTAACTCCGGGAAATGAACAAGGGGTAGTGGAAGGGTAGGTGGGCGGAGGGTTGGGGTGACTGGGTGCACTGAGGGGGGCACTTGGCAGGATGAGCACTGGGTGTTATGCTATATGTTGGCAAATTGAACTCCGATTAAAAAAAATAAAAAATAAATAAATAAATTCCCCATCAGGTTACTTACATCTGTTTCATTAATGGCCATGGCATTATATTGTTGTCTCATTTGGGATGAATTCCTCCATCATGGCATTTTGTCTAAGTTTCTACCTTCTTCTGTGTTAGAAAAGCCAGCTGTTTCCTGCTCCTGAGAGTAATGGCTTTATGAAGAAGAGGCTATGTAGTATCCAGTGCCTGGTCCTTCAGGAAATATCTCTGGTGTGTGCTATGTGTGCTCTGCTGTTTTTTTTTTTTTTTGGCTATTTTATTCTTCAGGCCAGTCTTCTCCAGAAGATCTCGTCTGCAGTAGGCAGTGTTTGGTCCTTGACCAGAACGTGAGGAGTTTTTACTAGATATGCACTTTTCTGTTTGTTCAATGAAGCCTGATACTCCTTCCAATAGAAAAGAAGCCCTGCAGAATTTGGTCAGGAGATGTGGTATGGGCAGTGGATTCTGCTGTTCTTCTGGCATAGGGCCCTGTAGTGATGGGACTCAGGCAGCTTGATGAGAAGAGCAGTCCTTCCAGAGTGCAGGGGTGTGGGACTTGTTAGCAAGCTAACTTGGCTGTGTTGGCACTGTGCTGTTTCCTGCAGGTGGCTCTGTTTTGTTGGGTGTTTTCTTTTGTTTGTTTTGCTGGGAGAGAGAGGGAAATGATACCATCCAGTTCCTTTTGCCCCAAAAAGAGGTCTTTGTGCATGCTGTTCTCAGGGAAGCATTTTGAGACGAGAAAATTATCTCCCTGCTGCATGTCCCAGGCATCTTTTGGATTGCTGTTTCCACACTGTCTGCCTCCAGATTTTTTGCCTGCTTTCTCTCCAGGAGCAACACAGTGCCTTCTGGTTCTGTCCCTGTCAAGGCTTCTGACTTTAAAACTCCAGGCTTTAGAGATGTGATGTGGATAATGGCTTGTACTGGTCTTCTTGGGGAGGGGCCTGCTGTGCTGGGACTGAGTCAGCTTAACTGAGAAGGGCATTCTTACCAGAGCAGAAGGCTGTGGGACTTATTTTGAGCAAGTTAAGCAGCTTGTGTCAACCCTGCCACATTGATTGATTTTTTAATGTTGAGCCAATCTTGAATACTTGGAATAAATCCCACTTGGTCATATTGCATAATTCTTTTTATACATCACTGATTTCAGTCTCCTTATGTTATATTGATTCATTTTTGCATTTAAGTTCTGGAGAGAAATTGGTTTGTAACTTTCTTTTTGTCCCTGCCTTTGTCTGGTTTTATTATTAGTGTGTAATGACTTTCTAACCTTTGAGGTTCATATGGTCTCGAAGGCTTAGCCATGCATTCTCCTGCCTTCACCAGATAGATCCCCAATCCAAAGGGAAAGTTTCCTGACCTAGATGGTTCCCCTATCAACCAGACGAGCTGTCACCCACTCAGTCCTCAAATTAATGGGTTTAACCTTACTGTGTGCCCTTGAAATTAAATAAGTAAATCACATCCTCCTAAAGAAATCAAAGTTCATGTTGTTAAGGGAATAGGAGGTTAGCTGAGAACAAAACACAAGCTGACACCCTGTACCCTGCTGCAACCACTCCTGGGTGAGATATGTGTGACATTCCTCCAGGAAGTTCCCAACTGTCTTAAAGTAGTCTTGCTAAAGGGAAAAACAACCTTGACATTCGCAAGGCCTCCAATATCTTGTAAGTCCTCTTTAGTGCTTGAAAATCCTTTTGAAACTTCCTTTTTACTTACTTCTCCCAATTCCCACGTATATAATCTGCCACTCCTCAAAATCCTGGTGCAACAGCTCTTTCTGCCCACATGTCCTGTCTGTGCTTTAATAAAACCACCATTTTGCCCCAAAGATGTCTCAAGAATTCTTTCTTGGTCCTACCAATAGAATGAATAGAAGGTAATTGGAAAAAATGTGTACTATTGGTATTCATAAATATTTTATAGAATTGTCCAGTGAAACCATCTGGTACTCTAATTTTGTTTGAAGCTTTTTAATTACAACTTATATGCTCTTAATTGTTATAGGACAATTCATACTACCTCATTTTTGTTGAGTTTGGGTAGTTATATGATTTTCAAGAATTGGTCCGTTTCTTTAAAATTCCCCATTTACTACCATAAAATTATTTATATTATTGTTTTCAGTTGCTAGTTCTGTAATGGCATCCCTGTTTAAATCCTGATTTTGGCTATCAGTGCCTTTTCTACTTGTATCTTTTTCGGTTTTGCTAGAGATTCATGAATTGTATCAGAAGTTTGAATAACTAGCTAATGTTTTATTTTCTTTATTATTTTCCTGTTAGCAATCTCATTGATTTATTTTCTTACTACATATTTCTTTTTGCTTGCTTTGAGTGTCTTTATCCTTTCCTCCTTTCTTGACTACTTTCTTTTCTAATGTGAGCACTGTGTACTTTAAATTTCCTTTACAGAGGGAGGGGCAAGATGGCGGAAGAGTAGGGTCCCCAAATCACCTGTCCCCACCAAATTACCTAGATAACCTTCAAATCATCCTGAAAATCTACGAATTCGGCCTGAGATTTAAAGAGAGAACAGCTGGAATGCTACAGTGAGAAGAGTTCGCGCTTCTATCACGGTAGGAAGACGGGGAAAAAGAAATAAAGAAACAAAAGGCCTCCGAGGGGGAGGGGCCCCGCGAGGAGCCGGGCTGAGGCCGGGGTGAGTGTCCCCAGGGCAGGAGAGCCCCGTCCCGGAGAAACAGGAGCTGCACCAACATTCCCGGGCGGGCGGAAAGGGGCTCGCAGGGAGTTGGAGCAGGACCCAGGAGGGCAGGGATGCCCTCGAGCTCCCTGGGACACTAACAGACACCTGCGCGCTCAGGAGAGTGCTCCGAGCTCCCTAAGGGCTGCAGCGCTCACGGGGGGACCCCGAGCAGCTCGGAGGGGCTCGGGCGGCGGCTCCGCGGAGGGGGCTGCGGGGCGGGAGCGCGAATCCAACAGCGCAGGCTCCGGAGCACAGGGCGCCGGTACACAGCCCAGGATCCGGCCTCCCCCCGGGACAGGCAGAGGCCGGGAGGGCCCAGGACAGCAAGGACGCTCCTGCCCGGAGCTGAGCAGATCAGCGGCCCCGCCCCGGAGCCTCCAGGCCCTGCAGACGGAGAACCGAGAGCCCCGAGCCCCGTAGTTCCTGCGGAGGCTGAATCCAGGCTTCCAGAGCTGTCATAGCCACTGGGGCTGTTCCTCCTGGGGACTCAGGGGGTAAACAACCCCCACTAGCCCTGCACCAGGCAGGGGGCAGAGCAGCTCCCCCAAGTGCTAACACCTGAAAATCAGCACAACAGGACCCTCCCCCAGAAGACCAGGTAGAAGGACAAGTTCCAGGGGAAGTCAAGGGACTTAAAGTATACAGAATCAGAAGATACTCCCCCGTCTTTTTTGTTTTTTTTTTTCTTTTTTTTCTTTTTGATTTCTGATTGCTTCCCCCACCCCACGTTTTTTCACATTTCTTTCTTTTTCTTTCTCTTTTTCTTCTCTTTTATCTTTTTTTCCTACTTTTTCTTTTTTCTTTTTCTCTTTTCTTTCCTTCTCTTTTTCTCCTTTTCGCATTACAACTTGTTTTTGTCCACCCTGCACTGAGCAAAATGACTAGAAGGAAAACCTCACCTCAAAAGAAAGAATCAGAAACAGTCCTCTCTCCCACAGAGTTACAAAATCTGGATTACAATTCAATGTCAGAAAGCCAATTCAGAAGCACTATTATACAGCTACTGGTGGCTCTAGAAAAAAGCATTAAGGACTCACGAGACTTCATGACTGCAGAATTTAGATCCAATCAGGCAGAAATTAAAAATCAATTGAATGAGATGCAATCCAAACTAGAAGTCCTAACGACGAGGGTTAACGAGGTGGAAGAACGAGTGAGTGACATACAAGACAAGTTAATGGCAAAGAGGGAAACTGAGGAAAAAAGAGACAGACAATTAAAAGACCATGAAGACAGATTAAGGGAAATAAATGACAGCCTAAGGAAGAAAAACCTACGTTTAATTGGGGTTCCCGAGGGCGCCGAAAGGGACAGAGGGCCAGAATATGTATTTGAACAAATCCTAGCTGAAAACTTTCCCAATCTGGGAAGGGAAACAGGCATTCAGATCCAGGAAATAGAGAGATCCCCCTAAAATCAATAAAAACCGTTCAACACCTCGACATTTAATAGTGAAGCTTGCAAATTCCAAAGATAAAGAGAAGATCCTTAAAGCAGCAAGAGACAAGAAGTCCCTGACTTTCATGGGGAGGAATATTAGGGTAACAGCAGACCTCTCCACAGAGACGTGGCAGGCCAGAAAGGGCTGGCAGGATATATTCAGGGTCCTAAATGAGAAGAACATGCAACCAAGAATACTCTATCCAGCAAGGCTCTCATTCAAAATGGAAGGAGAGATAAAGAGCTTCCAAGACAGGCAGGAACTGAAAGAATATGTGACCTCCAAACCCGCTCTGCAAGAAATTTTAAGGGGGACTCTTAAAATTCCCCTTTAAGAAGAAGTTCAGTGGAACAATCCACAAAAACAAGGACTAAATAGATATCATGATGACACTAAACTCATATCTGTCGATAGTAACTCTGAACGTGAACGGGCTTAATGACCCCATCAAAAGGCGCAGGGTTTCAGACTGGATAAAAAAGCAGGACCCATCTATTTGCTGTCTACAAGAGAGTCCTTTTAGAAGGACACCTACAACCTGAAAATAAAAGGTTGGAGAACCATTTACCATTCAAATGGTTCACAAAAGAAAGTAGGGGTAGCCATCCTCATATCACATAAACTAAAATTTACCCCGAAGACTGTAGTGAGAGATGAAGAGGGACACAATATCATACTTAAAGGATCTATCCAACAAGAGGACTTAACAATCCTCAATATATATGCCCCGAATGTGGGAGCTGCCAAATACTTAAACGAATTATTAACCAAAGTGAAGAAATACTTAGATAATAATACACTTATACTTGGTGACTTCAATCTAGCTCTTGCTACCCTCGATAGGTCTTCTAAGCACAACACCTCCAAAGAAACGAGAGCTTTAAATGATACGCTGGACCAGATGGATTTCACAGATAGCTACAGAACTTTACATCCAAATGCAACCGAATACACATTCTTCTCAAGTGCACATGGAACTTTCTCCAGAATAGACCACATACTGGGTCACAAATCGGGTCTGAACTGATACCAAAAGATTGGGATCGTCCCCTGCATATTCTCAGACCATAATGCCTTGAAATTAGAACTAAATCACAAGAAGAAGTTTGGAAGGACATCAAACACGTGGAGGTTAAGGACCATCCTGCTAAAAGATAAAAGGGTCAACCAGGAAATTAAGGAAGAATTAAAAAGATTCATGGAAACTAATGAGAATGAAGATACAACCATTCAAAATCTTTGGGATGCAGCAAAAGCAGTCCTGAGGGGGAAATACATCGCAATACAAGCACCCATTCAAAAACTGGAAAGAACTCAAATAAAAAAGCTAACCTTACACATAAAGGTGCTAGAGAAAAAACAGCAAATAGACCCGACACCCAGCAGAAGAAGAGATTTAATTAAAATTCGAGCAGAACTCAACGAAATTGAGACCAGAAGAACTGTGGAACAGATCAATAGAACCAGGAGTTGGTTCTTTGAAAGAATTAATAAGATAGATAAACCATTAGCCAACCTTATTAAAAAGAGGAGAGAGAAGAATCAAATTAATAAAATCATGAATGAGAAAGGAGAGATCACTACCAACACCAAGGAAATACAAACGATTTTAAAAACATATTATGAACAGCTCTACGCCAATAAATTAGGCAATCTAGAAGAAATGGACGCATTCCTGGAAAGCCACAAACTACCAAAACTGGAACAGGAAGAAATAGAAAACCTAAACAGGCCAATAATTAGGGAGGAAATTGAAGCAATCATCAAAAACCTCCCAAGACACAAGAGTCCAGGGCCAGATGGCTTCCCAGGGGAATTCTATCAAACGTTTAAAGAAGAAATCATATCTATTCTACTAAAGCTGTTTGGAAAGATAGAAAGAGATGGAGTACTTCCAAATTCGGTCTATGAAGCCAGCATCACCATAATTCCAAAACCAGACAAAGACCCCACCAAAAAGGAGAATTACAGACCAATTTCCCTGATGAACATGGATGCAAAAATTCTCAACAGGACACTAGCCAATAGGATCCAACAACACATTAAGAAAATTATTCACCATGACCATGTAGGATTTATCCCCGGGACACAAGGCTGGTTCAACACTCGTAAAACAATCAATGTGATTCATCATATCAGCAAGAGAAAAACCAAGAACCATATGATCCTCTCATTAGATGCAGAGAAAGCATTTGACAAAATACAGCATCCATTCCTGATCAAAACTCTTCAGAGTGTAGGGATAGAGGGAACATTCCTCGACAACTTAAAAGCCATCTATGAAACCCCACAGCAAATATCATTCTCAATGGGGAAGCACTGGGAGCCTTTCCCCTAAGATCAGGAACAAGACAGGGATGTCCACTCTCACCACTGCTATTCAACATAGTATTCGAAGTCCTAGCCTCAGCAATCAGACAACAAAAAGACATTAAAGGCATTCAAATTGGCAAAGAAGAAGTCAAACTCTCCCTCTTCGCCGATGACATGATACTCTACATAGAAAACCCAAAAGCCTCCACCCCAAGATTGCTAGAACTCATACAGCAATTTGGTAGTGTGGCAGGATACAAAATCAATGCCCAGAAATCAACGGCATTTCTATACACTAACAATGAGACTGAAGAAAGAGAAATTAAGGAGTCAATCCCATTTACAATTGCACCCAAAAGTATAAGATACCTAGGAATAAACCTAACCAAAGAGGTAAAGGATCTATACCCTCAAAACTATAGAACACTTCTGAAAAAAATTGAGGAAGACACAAAGAGATGGAAAAATATTCCATGCTCATGGATTGGCAGAATTAATATTGTGAAAATGTCAATGTTCCCCAGGGCAATTTACACTTTTAATGCAATTCCTATCAAAATACCATGGACCTTCTTCAGAGACTTAGAACAAATTATTTTAAGATTTGTGTGGAATCAGAAAAGACCCCAAATAGCCAGGGGAATTTTAAAAATGAAAACCATATCTGCGGGCATCACAATGCCAGATTTCTGGTTGTACTACTAAGCTGTGGTCATCAAGACAGTGTGGTACTGGCACAAAAACAGACACATAGATCAATGGAACAGAATAGAGAACCCAGAAGTGGACCCTGAACTTTATGGTCAACTAATATTTGATAAAGGAGGAAAGACTATCCACTGGAAGAAAGACAGTCTCTTCAATAAATGGTGCTGGGAAAATTGGACATCCACATGCAGAAGAATGAAACTAGACCACTCTCTTACACCATGCACAAAGATAAACTCAAAATGGATGAAAGATCTAAATGTGAGACAAGGTTCCTTCAAAATCCTAGAGGAGAACACAGGCAACACCCTTTTTGAACTTGGCCACAGTAACTTCTTTCAAGATACATCCACGAAAGCAAAAGAAACAAAAGCAAAAATGAACTATTGGGACTTCATCAAGATAAGAAGCTTTTGCACAGCAAAGGATACAGTCAACAAAATTAAAAGACATCCTACAGAATGGGAGAAGATATTTGCAAATAACATATCAGATAAAGGACTAGTTTCCAAAATCTATAAAGAACTTATTAAACTCAACAGCAAGAAACAAACAATCCAATCATGAAATGGGCAAAAGACATGAAGAGAAATCTCACAGAGGAAGACATAGACATGGCCAACATGCACATGAGAAAATGCTCTGCATCACTTCCCATCAGGGAAATACAAATCAAAACCACAATGAGATACCACCTCACACCACTGAGAATGGGGAAAATTAACAAGGCAGGAAGCCACAAATGTTGGAGAGGATGTGGAGAAAAGGAAACCCTCTTACACTGTTGGTGGGAATGTGAACTGGTGCAGCCACTCTGGAAAACTGTGTGGAGGTTCCTCAAAGAATTAAAAATAGACCTGCCCTACGACCCAGCAATTGCACTGTTAGGGATTTACCCCAAAGATTCAGATGCAATGAAACGCCGGGACACCTGCACCCCGATGTTTCTAGCAGCCATGTCCACAATAGCCAAACTGTGGAAGGAGCCTCGGTGTCCATCGAAAGATGAATGGATAAAGAAGATGTGGTTTATGTATACAATGGAATATTACTCAGCCATTAGAAACGACAAATACCCACCATTTGCTTCAATGTGGATGGAACTGGAGGGTATTATGCTGAGTGAAGTAAGTCAATCGGAGAAGGACAAACAGTGTATGTTCTCATTCATTTGGGGAATATGAATAATAGTGAAAGGGAATATAAGGGAAGGGAGAAGAAATGTGTGGGAAATATCAGAAAGGGAGACAGAACATAAAGACTCCTAACTCTGGGAAACGAACTAGGGGTGGTGGAAGGGGAGGAGGGCGGGGGTTTGGGTGAATGGGTGACGGGCACTGAGGGGGACACTTGACGGGATGAGCACTGGGTGTTATATCAACTTTTAAAAATAAATTGAAGTTGAATATCCAAGATATTATATACCCTGGTGAACATTCCATGGGCACTTGCAAAGAATTTGTATTTTTCTGTTATTGAGTAAACTGTTATATAGTTGTCAATTAAATCCTATTAATTAATATATTGGTGAGTTTAATATCTTTGCTAATTTTCTATCTGTAGTTCTACCAATTACTGGTAATGGGGATTTGAAATCTCAAACTATATTTATGAATTTATTTAATTTTCCTTTCAGCTTTATCAGGATTTCTATCATGTATTTTGAAGCCCTCTTGCTAGTTGAATACACATATAGGATATCAAAGTCTTGGTGGGCTTATCATTATGTAATGTGCCTCTTTGTCAATATTTTTTGTTATGACATTACTTTTTTCTGATACTAATAAAGCCATTCCTGCTTTGTTGAGTAATGTTAGCATGATATATCCTTTTCTATCTTTTTACTTTCAACCTATCCTTTTTTTCTTGCAGTGTACTTCTTGCATACAGCATATAGTAGTCAATTTTTAAATCCACTTGGCCAATCTCTGTCTTTTATTTGGGGGCATTTTGACCATTTTCACATAAAGTTATAAATAATAATTTTGTTTATTATAAATAGGGTTGGTGGTGAGAAGTTAAGGTGGCAGAGTAGTATGGGGACCCTGAACTTACCTTATCCCTTGAACATAGATAAACATCAAGTCATTTTGAGCAACTAGGAAATCAGTTTGAGGATTAAGATAACAATCTGCACAATTAGAAGGAGAGAATATGACAGGTGCAAGGTGTAGAGACATGAACTGCAGGAAAGAGTAGTTGTGGTGCTGCAGGGGGAGGGAGCCCTTTTCATGGAGAGAAGACACAGAAAGAGGGAGATAGGGGGAGAGAGATTAGTGTGTTGGATTCATCCAAGAAAAACACTTCAAAACCATTGACCAGGGAATTGTGAGGAATTGATGATGGCAACTTTTCTTGTAAACAGTGGAGCTCAAATTCTGAGGTTTTAGAAGTCCACACCATTTGCTGGAGTGCTCCTGGGAAGAGGGAGGATAGAGGCCCAGAGTAGACACTGGAAAACATGATGTGAGGACCCCCTGGATCACACTGGAAGAGAATGTTTCCTTTACTGGAGTTCATTTGGAAAAGGGTATATTTCCTCTCTAAGGACAAGGAATCCAGCAGGCAACATTAAGCAACCATTCAACAGCAGGGGACAGAGTTGTGCACACAAAGTGGATCCCCTGATCACAGCTATTTGTTATAGTTCACCATAGACCCTAGGCACCCACATGACTATGCAACTGCTTTTCTGGGACAGACAGAGCCTGGTGCAATGCTGTAAGGCTCTCCTCTAGGGGAGGGGAGTGGGTCCCCACTTTTCCAAGTCCTTTAAGATTTGGAGTTTGGAATCCCAGCTGTGGACCAGAGATAAAACACATGACTGTGGTACTGGTCATGCCAGTGGCCTGGGCATGAACAGGTCAAGGGAAGATATCTGATGGAATCCTGAGGCAAAGGAGGAGGAAATTATTTACATTTATGTGAGAGTTTTCTGAACAGTGGCAGGAACAAGTTCCCCTCTCTGGATGGAGAGGACAGGATGGTGCCATTTTCTAACCCCCTCCCCACCAGCTCAGTTGAATTTCAGCAAGCAACACAGCACCTCCAGTGGAGGCTGAAGCCATTTATACCAAACCCCATCACCCTGCACCCTCCAGGAGTATCTTTAGAAGGGCAGGTCTGACTATGAGCCAGTACAATAGGCCTCTCCCTCAGTGGACCAACACAGCTCCCCTGCATCTACCAAATCTACAGATCATAGAGTGCTCCAAAGCATCACCTTCAGTTATGGTGGAAATAGAACCAGGCTATTTGTTTATTTTTATTTTTTTCCCTGGAATCAGGCTTATAGTTTTTTTGTTTGCTTGTTTGTCTGTTTCCTTTTCTCATTTTTTGGATCAAGTTTCTTTTCTTTTTTCTTTCTTTTTCTTTGGAATCAAGCTTTTTTTTTTTTTTTTTTTGCTTTTTGGTTTGTTGTTTTTTTCCCTTTACCTTTTCAGTTTTATTAGATCAGGCTTTTTTTTTTTAAATCAGGCTTATTTAAAAAAACAAATCAAAGCATACCTTGTTATAAAGGTCCAAACATTCCCTACTGCAAGGAAGGAGAAACTCTGCAGAGGACTGACCTGTGGGAAAGAGCAGCCAAACACAATAGCAGAGTGCGCAGCATATACCAGAAACTCCTCTTTGGCACCAGACCTTGGACAGTGTACAACCCCTTCTTACTATAGCATTACACTCGGGAGCAGGAAACATAACAAGCTTTCATAGCACTAAAAAACAAAAGAAAACAAAACAAACAAAAACCACTAGACAAAATTGAAAAATGGAGGAATTTTCCCCAAGAGAAAAATCAAAAGGAAATTGTAGCCAGGAACTTGCTAAAAACAGATATAAGCAATATATCTGAACAAGAAATTAGAACAACAGTCATAGGAATGCTAGTGGGCTTTAAAAAGCATAGAAAACACCAGAAAAAAACCCTTGCTGCAGAGAAAAAGACATAAAAATTAAGCCAAATTTTAAAATGCTATAATTGAGATCTAAAACCAACTGGATTTAATCACAATGAGGATGAAAGAAGCCGAGGAATGAATAGGTGATATAGAAGATAAAATTATTATTGAAAATAATGAAGGTGCCTATGTAGGTGATGAAATGGCTCTAAATTCATATCTCTCAGTAATTACTCTGAATGTAAATGGATTAAATACTCCATTCAAAAGACATGGGATAAAAGAACAGAGGGGGAAAAAAGACACATTGATATGCTCCTTACAAGAAACTCATTTTAGAAACAAAAACACTTCCAGATTGAAAGTGAGGGAGTGAAGAAACAATTATCATGCCAATGGAAATAAAAAAGAAAGCTCTAGTAGCCATACTTACAACATTTTAAACCAATGATTGTACAAAGAGATGAAGAAGGGCACTATATCATATTAAAGGGTTATATACAATAAGAAGATCTAACAATTGTAAGTATTTACACTCTCAACTTGGGAACACCCAAAAATATAAATCAATTAATAACAAACTTGAACTTATTGATAATAATGCAATGATAGTAGGGACTTTAACACCTCACCTACAGCAATGGATAGATAATCTAAGCAGGAAACCAACAAGGAAACAATATCTTTGAATGACACACAGCATCAGATGGTCTTAACAGATAAGTTCATAGCATATCATCCTAAAGGAGCAGAATACACATTATTTTTGAGTGAACATGGAACATTTTCCAGAAGAGATCACATACTGGGTCACAAATCAGGCCTCAACCAATACATAAATATTGAGGTCATACCACCTTATTTTCAGACCACAACACTATGAAACTTGAAATCACCCACAAGAAAAAAAAATGAAAAGGCCAACATGGAGGCTAAAGAACATCCCACTAAAAAAATAAATGGGTTAACCAGAAAATGAAAGAAGAAATTTAAAAATACACGGAAGCAAATGAAAATGAAAACAACAGTCCAAAAACTTTGGGATGCATCAAAGGTGGTCTTAAGAGCAAAGTGTATAGCAATACAGGCCTTCCTCAAAAAGCACGAAAGTCTCAAATACACAATCTAACCTTACACCTAAAGCAGCTGGAAAATGAACACCAAATAAAGCCAAAAAACAGAAGAAGGGAAATAATAGAGATAAGAGCAGAAATAAATGATATAGAAATAAAAAAGAAAACAATAGAATAAATCACCAAAAATGGCAGCTGGTTCTTTGAAAGAATTAACAAAATTGATAAACCTCTATCCATATTTATCAAAAAGAAAAGAGGAAGGACCAAGTTAACAAAATCATGAATGAAAGAAGAGAGATCACAACCAACACTGGAGAAATACAATTATAAGAGAATATTATGATAATTATATGCCACCAAATTGGACAATCTGGAAGAAATGGATAAAGTACTTGAAACATATAAACTACCAAAACTGAAACAGGAAGAAATAGGAAATCTGAACAGACCCATAACCAGCCAAGTAATTGAATCAGTAATGAAAAAAATCTCCCAACAAACAAAATTTCAGGGCTGGAGGCTTCCCAGGAGAATTCTACCAAACATGTAAAGAAAAATTAATACCGATTTTTCTGAAACTGTTCCAAAAAATAGAAATGGAAGGAAAACTTCCAAAATAACTCTGTGAGGCCAGCATTACCTTGATTAAAAAACTAAAGATCCCACTAAAAAGGAGAATTACAGACCAATATCCCTAATGAATATGGATTTAAAAATTCTCAGCAAAATACTAGCAAATCAAATTGAACAGTACATTCACCACAATCAAGCGGGATTTAATCCTGGGCTGTAGTGGTGGTTCAATATTTGCAAATCAATCAATGTGATACACCACATTAATAAAATAAAGGATAAGAACCATATGATCTTCTCAACAGAAGCAGAAAAAAATTGACAAAATATAGCATCCTTTCTTGATCAAAACCTTCAAGACAGTAGGGATAGAAAAAACATACCTCAACATCATAAATGCCATACACAAAAGTCCCACAGCTAATATCATTCTCAATGGGGGAAAAATGATTGCTTTCCTTTAGGGTCAGGAACAGGATAGGGATAGCTGCTGTTATCATTGTTGTTCAACATAGTACTGGAAGTCCTAGCTATAGCAATCAAACAACAAAAAGAAATAAAAGACATTAAAATCTGCAAGAAAGAAGTCAAACTTTCACTCTTCACAGATGGCATTAAACTCTACATAGAAAATCTGAAGAATTCCATAAAAAATTACTAGAATTGATATAATTCAACAAAGTCTCAGGATATAAAATCGATGTACATAAAATCTGTTGCATTTCTGTACTTCAGTAACGAAGCAGCAGAAAGATAAATCAAATAATCGATTTCATTTGCAATTGCACCAAAAATCATAAGATACCTAGGAATAAACCTAACCAAAGTGGTAAAAGATCAGCACTCTGAAAACTATAGAACACTTATAAAAGAAGCTTAGGATGACATAAATATATGGGAAAGAATTCCATGCTCATGGATTGGAAGAATATTGTTAAAATGTCTATACTACTGATAGCAATCTACACATTCAGTGCAATCCCTATCAAAATAACACTATCAGCTGTCACAGAACTAGAACAAAGAATTTTAAAATTTGTATGGAACCAGAAAAGAACCCAAATAGGCAAAGTAATATTAAAAAAGAAAACCAAAGTTGGAGATATCACAACTCCTGACTTCAAGCTATATTACAAAACTGTGATTATCAAGTTACTTTGGTACTGGCATAAGAACAGAAACATAGATTAGTAGAACAGAATAGAGAATCCAGAAATGAACCCTTAACTCTATGGTCAACTAGTGTGTCACAAAGCAAGAAAGAATATCTAATGGGAAAAAAAATCTCTTCAACAAATGGTGTTGGGAAAATTGGACAGCCTTATGCAGAAGAATGAAACTGGACCATTTTCTTACATAATACACAAAAATAAATTCAAAATGAATGAAAGAAGAAATGTGTGGGAGATATCAGAAAGGGACACAGAACATAAAGACTTCTAACTCTGGGAAGTGAACTAGGGGTGGTGGAAGGGGAGGAGGGCGGGGGGTGGGGGTGAATGGGTGACGGGCACGGAGGGGGACACTTGACGGGATGAGCACTGGGTGTTATTCTGTATGTTGGTAAATTGAACACCAATAAAAATTAATTTATAAAAAAAAAAATAAAAAGATTTTATTTATTCATGAGACACACACACACACACACACAGAGAGAGAGAGAGAGAGAGAGAGAGAGAGGCACAGACAAAGGCAGAGGGAGAAGCAGGTTCCGTGCAGGGAGCCCGACGCAGGACTCGATCCCAGGTCTCCAGGATCACGCCCTGAGCTAAAGGCAGGCGCTAAACCAATGAGCCACCCAGGCTGCCCAATTATACTTGTTTTAAATACATTATATTATATAGCTTTCTTGTGGTTTCCCTAGATATTCCATTATGCATATGTAACTAATCACAGAATACTGATAATGATTTACCACTTCAAGTGAAGTTCTGAAACTCTGCTTCCACTTGAGCCCTTTTACCCTCCCCAATTATTAAATATACTTTTATAGTATTTCATCTACAAATATTGAACACTGCAAGAGATATAATTTTTGCTTCAGCAGTCAGATATGACAAAGAATTCATTGGAAGAAGAAAAAATTATTATTTTTACCTTTACTTTTACCTATTCTGTTGTTCTTTCTTTCATCAAGTTCCAGTATTTCCTATCATTTCTTTTGTTTGAAGAGGTTCCTTTAGGCATTAGTCAAAGGCAGATTTGCGAAGGAGGGGGCAAGATGGCGGAAGAGTAGGGTCCCCAAGTCACCTGTCCCCACCAAATTACCTAGATAACCTGCAAATCACCCTGAAAACCTACGAATTTGGCCTGATGTTTAAAGAGAGAACAGCTGGAATGCTACAGTGAGAAGAGTTCACATTTCTATCAAGGTAGGAAGACAGAAAAATAAATAAATAAAAAGCATACAAGAGGGAGGGGCCCCATGAGGAGCCGTGCTAAGGCCACGTGGCGAGTGCCCCCAGGAAAGGAAATCCCAGTCCTGGAGAAGCAGGAGCTTCACCAATCTTCCCAGAGGGAAAGGCACTCGCAGGGAATTGGAGCAGGGTCCCAGGAGGGCGGGGATGCCCGCAGGCTCCCAGGGGCACTAACAGAGGACCTGCACCCCTGGGGAGAGCACACCACACATCCCAGCCAAGCTCCCTAAAGAGCTGCAGCTCGCACCCCACTGGCCCAGGAGCAGCTCCCAGATGGCTTCCCGAGGAGGGAGCTGTGCGGCCTTGGGAGCGCAATTCCAGTGGCCCAGGACCCGGAGCCCATGGCTTCGGGGAACACAGCCCAGGATCTGATGCTCCCCCCAGGACAGGCAGAGGCCAGGAGGACACAGGACAGCAAGGAAGCTCCTGCTGCTGGGCGGCTCCAAACTGTGTAGATCAACGCCCCCGCTCCTGGGGCATCCCGGCCCAGGCCCCGGACTGGGAGCTGGGGTAGTTACTGTGGGAGATGACTCCAGGGCTGGAGAGCTGGCCGTGGCCACTGTTGTTGTTCCTACAGGGGCTTCACAGTATAAACAACCCCCCACTGAGCCTCACAGTGGCCTCACAGGATAAAGAGGATAAACAATGCCCCCTGAGCCCTGCACCAGACAGAGGGCTGAGCAGCTCCCCCAGGTGCTCACACCTGAGAATCAGCAGCACACCCTCCCCCAGAAGACCAGCTAGATGGACAGTGGAAAAGCAAGTTATTGACCAAGCAGCACTGGAAAGTTCCAGGGGAAGTCGAGGGATTTACAGTATATAGAATCAGAGGATACTCCCCCTTGTTTTCTGTTTGCTTCCCACCCCCCCTTTTTTCCTTTTCTCTTTTTTTCTTCTTTATTTTTCTTTTCTTCTTTCTCTTCTCCCTTTTTGTTTTCCCAATACAACTTGTTTTTGGTCACTCTGCACGAGCAAAATGACTAGAAGGAAAACCTCACCTCCAAAAAAAGAATCAGAAACAGTCCTCTCTCCCACAGAGTTACAAAATTTGGACTTACAATTCAATGTCAGAAAGCCAATTCTGAAGCACAATTATAAAGCTACTGGTGGCTCTAGAAAAAAGCATAAAGGACTCAAGAGATTTCATAACTGCAGAATTTAGATTTAATCAGGCAGAAATTAAAAATCAATTAAATGAGATGCAATCCAGACTAGAGGTACTAACGACGAGGGTTAACCAGGGAGAAGAAAGAGTGAGTGACATAGAAGACAAGTTGATGGCAAGGAGGGAAACTGAGGAAAAAAAGAGAAAAAAAAATTAAAAGATCAGGAGGATAGGTTAAGGGAAATAAATGACAGCCTCAGAAGGAAAAAAATCTACCTTTAATTGGGGTTCCCGAGGGCGCCAAAATGGACAGAGGTCCAGAATATATACTTAAAAAAAATCATAGTTGAGAACTTCCATAATTTGGGGAGGGAAACAGGCATTCAGATCCAGGAAATATAGAGATCCCCCCCTAAAATCAATAAAAACCGCTCAACACCTAGACATTTTTTTAAATAATAAATTTATTTTTTATTGGTGTTCAATTTACCAACATACAGAATAACACCCAGTGCTCATCTGTCAAGTGTCCCTCTCAGTGCCCGTCAACCATTCACCCCCACCCGCGCCCTCCTCCCCTTCTATCACCCCTAGTCCATTTCCCAGAGTTAGAAGTCTTTATGTTCTGTCTCCCTTTCTGATATTTCCCACACATTTCTTCTCCCTTCCCTTATATTCCCTTTCACTATTATTTATATTCCCTAAATGAATGAGAACATACAATGTTTGTCCTTTTCCGATTGACTTACTTCACTCAGCATAATACCCTCCAGTTCCATCCACGTTGAAGCAAATGGTGGGTATTTATCATTTCTAATGACTGAGTAATATTCCATTGTATACATAATCCACATCTTCTTTATCCACTCATCTTTCGATGGACACCGAGGATCCTTCCACAGTTTGGCTATTGTGGACATTGCTGCTAGAAACATCGGGGTACAGGTGTCCCAGCATTCATTGAATCTGAATTTTGGGGTAAATCCCCAACAGTGCAGTTGCTGGGTCTTAAAGCAGGTCTATTTTTAACTCTTTGAGGAACCTCCACACAGTTTTCCAGAGTGGCTGCACCAGTTCACATTCCCACCAACAGTGCAAGAGGATTCCCTTTTCTCCATATCCTCTCCAACATTTGTGATTTCCTGCCTTGTTAATGTTCCCCATTCTGACTGGTGTGAGGTGGTATCTCATTCTGGTTTTGATTTGTATTTCCCTGATGACAAGTGATGCACAGCATTTTCTCATGTGCAAGTTGGCCATGTCTATGTCTTACTCTGTGAGATTTCTGTTCATGTCTTTTGCCCATTTCATGATTGGGTGTTTGTTTCTTTGCTGTTGAGTTGAATAAGTTCTTTATAGATCTTGGAAACTAGCCCTTTAGCTGATATGTCATTTGCAAAAATCTTCTCCCATTCTGTAGGTTGTCTTTTAGATTTGTTTACTGTATCCTTTGCTGTGCAAAAGCTTCTTATCTTGATGATGTCCCAATAGTTCATTTTTGCTTTTGTTTCTTTTGCCTTCATGGATGTTTCTTGCAAGAAGTTACTGTGGCCAAGTTCAAAAAGCGTGTTGCCTGTGTTCTCCTCTAGGATTTTGATGGATCTTGTCTTACATTTAGATCTTTCATCCATTTTGAGTTTATCTTTCTGTATGGTGAAAGGGAGTGGTCTAGTTTCATTCTTCTGCATGTGGATGTCCAATTTTCCCAGCACCATTTACTTAAGAGACTGTTGTTCTTCCAGTGGATAGTCTTTCTTCCTTTATCGAATATTAGTTGACCGTAAAGTTCAGGGTCTACTTCTGGGTTCTCTAATCTGTTCCATTGATCTATGTGTCTGTTTTTGTGCCAGTACCACACTGTCTTGATGACCACAGCTTTGTAGTACAACCTGAAATCTGGCATTGTGGTGCCCCCAGCTATGGTTTTCATTTTTAAAATTCCCCTGGCTATTCGGGGTCTTTTCTGATTCCACACAAATCTTAAAATAATTTGTTCTAAGTCTCTGAAGAAAGTCCATGGTATTTTGAGAGGCATTACATTAAATGTGTAAATTGCCCTGGGTAACATTGACATTTTCATAATATTAATTCTACCAATCCATGAGCATGGAATATTTTTCCATCTCTTTGTGTCTTCCTCAATTTCTTTCAGAAGTGTTCTATAGTTTTTAGGGTGTAGATCCTTTACCTCTTTGGTTTATTCCTAGGTATCTTATGCTTTTGGGTACAATTGTAAATGGGATTGACTGCTTCATTTCTCTTTCTTCAGTCTCATTGTTAGTGTATAGAAATGCCATTGATTTCTGGGCATTGATTTTGCA
Organism: Nyctereutes procyonoides; assembly: GCF_905146905.1. Lineage (NCBI taxonomy): Eukaryota > Metazoa > Chordata > Mammalia > Carnivora > Canidae > Nyctereutes > Nyctereutes procyonoides. The sequence goes on from NW_026575125.1 coordinate 71,030,176, forward strand.
TCCTGCCACGCTGCCAAACGGCTGTATGAGTTCTAGCAATCTTGGGGTGGAGGCTTTTGGGTTTTCTACGTAGAGTATCATGTCATCGGCGAAGAGGGAGAGTTTGACTTCTTCTTTGCCAATTTGAATGCCTTTAATGTCTTTTTGTTGTCTGATTGCTGAGGCTAGGACTTCCAGTACTATGTTGAATAGCAGTGGTGAGAGTGGACATCCCTGTCTTGTTCCTGATCTTAGGGGAAAGGCTCCCAGTGCTTCCCCATTGAGAATGATATTTGCTGTGGGCTTTTCGTAGATGGCTTTTAAGATGTCGAGGAAAGTTCCCTCTATCCCTACACTCTGAAGAGTTTTGATCAGGAATGGATGCTGTATTTTGTCAAATGCTTTCTCTGCATCTAATGAGAGGATCATATGGTTCTTGGTTTTTCTCTTGCTGATATGATGAATCACATTGATTGTTTTACGAGTGTTGATCCAGCCTTGTGTCCCGGGGATAAATCCTACATGGTCATGGTGAATAATTTTCTTAATGTGTTGTTGGATCCTATTGGCTAGTATCTTGTTGAGAATTTTTGCATCCATGTTCATCAGGGAAATTGGTCTGTAATTCTCCTTTTTGGTGGGGTCTTTGTCTGGTTTTGGAATTAAGGTGATGCTGGCCTCATAGACCGAATTTGGAAGTACTCCATCTCTTTCTATCTTTCCAAACAGCTTTAGTAGAATAGGTATGGTTTCTTCTTTAAACGTTTGATAGAATTCCCCTGGGAAGCCATCTGGCCCTGGACTCTTGTGTCTTGGGAGGTTTTTGATGACTGCTTCAATTTCCTCCCTGGTTATTGGCCTGTTCAGGTTTTCTATTTCTTCCTTTCCAGTTTTGGTAGTTTGTGGCTTTCCAGGAATGTGTCCATTTCTTCTAGATTGCCTAATTTATTGGCGTATAGCTGTTCATAATGTGTTTTTAAAACCCTTTGTATTTCCTTGGCGTTGGTAGTGATCTCTCTTTTCTCATTCATGATTTTATTAATTTGATTCTTCTCTCTCTTCTTTTTAAGAAAATTGGCTAATGGTTTATCTATCTTATTAATTCTTTCAAAGAACCAACTCCTGGTTCTATTGATCTGTTCCACAGATCTTCTGGTCTCGATTTCGTTGAGTTCTGCTCGAATTTTATTAACTCTCTACTTCTGTGGGGGGGTAGGATGTAGCTGCTGTTTTTTCTCTAGCTCCTTTATGTGTAAGGTTACCTTTGTATTTGAGTTCTTTCCAGTTTTTGAATGGATGCTTGTATTGCGATGTATTTCCCCCTTAGGATTGCTTTTGCTGCATCCCAAAGATTTTGAATGCTTTTATCTTCATTCTCATTAGTTTCCATGAATCTTTTTAATTCTTCCTTAATTTCCTAAATATCTATTTAGTCCTTGTTTTTGTGGATTGTTCCACTGAACTTCTTCTAAAGGGGAATTTTAAGAGTCCCCCTTAAAATTTCTTGCAGAGCGGGTTTGGAGGTCACATATTCTTTCAGTTCCTGCCTGTCTTGAAAGCTCTTTATCTCTCCTTCCATTTTGATCAAGAACCTTGCTGGATAAAGTATTCTTGGTTGCATGTTCTTCTCATTTAGGACCCTGAATGTATCCTGCCAGCCCGTTCTGGCCTGCTAGGTCTCTTTGGAGAGGTCTGCTGTTACCCTAATACTCCTCCCCATAAAAGTCAGGTATTTCTTGTCTCCTGCTGCTTTATCTTTGGAAATTGCAAGCTTAACTATTAGATGTCGAGGTGTTGAACAGTTTTTATTGATTTTAGGGGTGGATCTCTCTATTTCCTGGACCTGAAAGCCTGTTTCCCTTCCCAGATTAGGAAAGTTTTCAGCTATGATTTCTTCAAATACATATTCTGGCCCTCTGTCCCTTTCGGCGCCCTCAGGAACCCCAATTAAATGTAGGTTTTTCTTCCTCAGGCTGTCGTTTATTTCCCTTAATCTATCCTCACAAGCTTTTAATTGTCTCTTTTTTCCTCAGTTTCCCTCTTTGGCATCAACTTGTCTTCTATGTCACTCACTCTTTCTTCCACCTCATTAATCCTCATTGTTAGGAATTATAGTTTGGATTGCATCTCATTCAATTGATTTCTAATTTCTGCCTGATTGGATCTAAATTCTGCAGTCATGAAGTCTCATGAGTCCTTATGCTTTTTTCTAGAGCCACCAGTAGCTGTATAATAGTGCTTCTGAATTGGCTTTCTGACATTGAATTGTAATCCAGATTTTGTAACTCTGTGGGAGAGAGGACTGTTTCTGATTCTTTTTTTGGAGGTGAGGTTTTCCTTCTAGGCATTTTGCTCAATGCAGAGTGGTCAAAATCAAGTTGTATTGGGAAAAGGAGAAAAAGAGGGGAAAGAAGGAAGGAAAGAAAAGAGAAAATGAAAAAAAAGGAAGAAAAAAGAAAAAAGAGAAGAAAAAGAGAAAGAAAAAGAAAGGGAAAAAGGGGTGGGGGACGCAAACAGAAATAAAAAAGCAAACAAACAAACAAACAAACACTGGGGCGTATCTTCTGATTCTGTATACTTTAAATCCCTTGACTTCCCCTGGAACTTGTCCGTCTAGCTTGTCTTCTGGCGTAGAGGCCTGTTGTGCTGATTTTCAGGTGTTAGCACTTGGGGGAACTGCTCTGCCCCCTGCCTGGTTCAGGGCTCAGTGGGGGTTGTTTACCCCGTGAGGCCCCAGGAGGAACAACCCCAGTGGCGGGGCAGCTCTGGAGCCCTGGATTCAGCTCTCGCAGTAGCTACAGAGCTCTCAGTCTGCAGGGCCTGTAGGCTCCGGGGCGGGGCCGCTGATCTGCTCAGCTTGGGGCAGGAGCCTCCTTGCTGTCCTGGGCCCTCCCGGCCTCTGCCTGTCCCGGGGGAGGCCGGATCCTGGGCTGTGTCCCGGCGCCCAGTGCTCCCTGGCCTGCGCTGTTGGATTCGCGCTCCCGGCTGTGAAGACCCCCCCCCCGCCGCCACGCGGAGCCGCCGCCCGAGCCCCTCCGAGCTGCTCCTGGGTCCAGCCGTGCACGCTGCAGTCTTTTTGGGAGCTCGGCCGCGGGGTGTGTCGCACTCTCCTGGGCATGCAGGTGTCTGTTAGTGTCCCACGGAGCCTGAGGGCATCCCCGCCCTCCTGGGGTCCTGCTCTAACTCCCTGCAGGTGCCTTTCCACCCTGGAAGGTTGGTGCAGCTCCTGCTTCTCCAGACGGGGCTCTCCTGTCCTGGGGACACTTGCCCCGGCCTTAACCCGGCCCCTGGGGGGCCTCTCCCCCTTGGATGCCTTTTATGTCTTTATTTCTTTTTCCCTGTCTTCCTACCTTGATAGAAGCACGAACTCTTCTCACTGTAGCATTCCAGCTGGTTTCTCTTTAAATCTCAGGCCAAATTCATAGATTTTCAGGATGATTTGAAGGTTATCTAGGTAATTTGGTGGAGACAGGTGATTTGGGGACCCTACTCTTCAGCCATCTTGCCCCTCCCCACCTAGACATTTAATAGTGAAACTTGAAAATTTCAAAGATAAAGAGAAGAACCTTAAGGCAGTAAGAGACAAGAAATCTCCAACTTTTATGGGGAGAATTATTAGATTAACAGCAGACCTCTCCACAGACACCTGGGAGGCCAGGAAGGGCTGGCAGGATATATTCAGGGTCCTAAATGAGAAGAACCTGCAGCCAAGAATACTTTATCCAGCAAGGCTCTCATTCAGAAGTGAAGGAGAGATAAAGAGCTTCCAAGATAGGCAGAAACTGAAAGAATATGTGACCACCAAGCCGGCTCTCCAAGAAATACTAAGGGGAATTTTGTAATTGAAAGAGGAAGTTGAAGGGAACAATCTACAAAATCAGGGACTGAATAGGCATCATGATGACACTAAATTCATATATTTCAATAGTAACTCTGAACGTGAGTGGGCTTAATGACCCCATCAAAAGGTGCAGAGTTTCCGACTGGATAAAAAAGCAGGACCCATCTATTTGCTCTCTACAAGAGACTCATTTTAGACCTAAAGACACCTACAGCCTGAAAATAAAAGGTTGAAGAACCATGTACCATTCAAATGGCCCACATAAGAAAGCAGGGGTATCCATCTTTATATCAGATAAACTAAAGTTTATCCTGAAGATTGTAGTGAGAGATGAGAGGGACACTATATCCTACTTAAAGGATCTATCCAACAAGAGGACCTAACAATCATCACTATTTATGCCTCGAATGTGGGAGCTGCCAAGTATATCAATCAATTAATAACGAAAGTGAAGACGTACTTAGATAATACTACACTTATACTTGGTGACTTCAGTCTAGCTCTTTCTACCCTCGATAGGTCTTCTAAGCACAACATCTCCAAAGAAACGAGAGCTTTAAATGATACACTGGACCAGAAGGATTTCACGGATATCTACAGAACTTTACATCCAAACTCAACTGAATACACATTCTTCTCAAGTGCACATGGAACTTTCTCCAGAATAGACCACATACTGGGTCACAAATCGGGTCTTAACCGATACCAAAAGATTGTGATCATCCCTGCATATTTTCAGACCATAATGCTTTGAAATTAGAACTAAATCACGAGAAGAAGTTTGGAAGGATTTCAAGCATGTGGAGGTTAAGGAGCATCCTGCTAAAAGATGAAAGGGTCAACCAGGATATTAGAGAAGATTTAAAAAGATTCATGGAAACTAATGAGAATGAAGATACAACTGTTTAAAATCTTTGGGATACAGCAGAAGCAGTCCTAAGGGGGAAATACATCGCAATACAAGCATCCATCGAAATCTGGAAAGAACTGGGGTACAAAAGCTAACCTTATACCCAAAGGAGCTGGAGAAAAAACATCAAATAGATCCTACACCCAGGAGAAGAAGAGAGTTAATAAAGACTTGAGCAGAACTCAATGAAATAGCGAGCAGAAGAAGTGTGGAACAGATCAACAAAACCAGGAGTTGGTTCCTTGAAGGAATTAATAAGATAGATAAACCATTAGCCAGCCTTATTAAAAAGAAGAGAGAGAAGACTCAAATTAATAAAATCATGAATGAGAAAGGAGAGTTCACTACCAACACCAAGGAAATACAAACGATTTAAAACACACATTATGAGCAGCTATATGCCAATAAATTAGGCAAGCTAGAAGAAATGGACGCATTTCTGGAAAACCAAAAACTACCAAAACTGGAACAGGAAGAAATAGAAAACCTGAACAGGCCAATAACCAGGGAGGAATTGAAGCAGTCATCAAAAACCTCCCAAGACACAAAAGTCCAGGGCCTGATGGCTTCCCTGGGGAATTCTATCAAACATTTAAGAAGAAACCATACCTCTTCTACTAAAGCTGTTCGGAGAGATAGAAAGAAATGGAGTACTTCCACACTCATTCTGTGATGCCAGCATCACCTTAACTCCAAAACCAGACAAGGACCCCACTAAAAAGGAGAATTATAGACCAATATCCCTGATGAACATGGATGCAAATATTCTCAACCAGATACTAGCCAAAAGGATCCAACAATACATCAAGAAAATTATTTAACATGACCAAGTGGGATTTATCCCCGGGATGCAAGGCTGGTTCAACACTCGTAAAGCAAACAATGTGATTGATCATATCAGCAGGAGACAAAACCAGAACCATAGGATCCTCTCAATAGATGCAGAGGAAGCATTGTACAAACCACAGCATCCATTCCTGATCAAAACTCTTCAGAGTGTAGGGATAAAGGGAACATTCCTCAGCATCTTAAAAGCCATCTTCAAAAAGCTCACAGCAAATATCATTCTTTTTTTAATAAATTTATTTTTTATTGATGTTCAATTTGTCAACATACAGCATAACACCCAATGCTCATCCTGTCAAGTTCCCCCCTCAGTGTCCACCACCCAGTCACCCCTACCCCCCGCCCACCTCCCCTTCCACCACTGCTAGTTCGTTTTCCCAGAGTTAGGAGTCTTTTATGTTCTGTCTCCCTTTCTGATATTTCCCACTTATTTTTTCTCCTTTCCCCTTTATTCCCTTTCACTATTTTTAATATTCCCCAAATGACTGAGACCATATGTTTGTCCTTCTCGAATTGACTTATTTCACTCAGCATAATACCCCCCAGTTCCATCCATGTCGAAGTCCTAGTCTCAGCAATCAAACAAAAAGAAACAAAGGCATTCAAATTGTCAAAGAAGAAGTCAAACTCTCCTCTTCGTAGATGACATGATACTCTACATAGAATACCCAAAAGACTCCACCCCAAGCTTTCTAGAACTCATACAGCAAGTTAGCAGTGTGCCAGGATACAAAATCAATGTCCAGAAGTCAGTGGCATTTCTATACACTAACAATGAGACTAATGAAAGAGAAATTAAGGACTCAATCCCATTTACTATTTCACCCAAAAGCATAAGATACCTAGGAATAAACCTAACCAAAGAGGTAAAGGATCTATACCCTAAAAACTACAGAACACTTCTGAAACAAATTGAGGAAGACTCAAAGAGATGGAAAAATATTCCATGCTCATGGATTGGAAGAAACGATTTTATTTATTTATGAGAGAGAGAGAGAAAGAGGCAGAGACACAGGCAGAGGGAGAAGCGGACTCCATGCAGGGAGCCTGACATGGGACTCGATCCTGGATTCCAGGATCATGGCCTGAGCCAAAGGCAGACGCTCAACCATCCAGGCATCTCTTAAATTTTCTATTTTAAGAAGCACTCACTCTTTCTGGTTTTATCATATTTATTCTGACAGCTCTTCTGATCTCTGCTAATATCCCCACTATGGCTAGATCAGGCCTGTTGCTGTCAGTGGTTGTGGGATGGAAAATCAGTTGGCCCACAGGCTCTGTTGGTGATGATGCTGAGAACAAATTAGGTCTTTCTCCAAGTTTGGGATATTTTTAGCCATTATTCTTCAAGTACCTCTGTGGCTGTCCATGGATATGGAATAGGAGAGGCCTCTCCTTGATTGGTTTCACTGTTGCTACTGCTGCATACAGAGCTTACTCACCATTGCCAGCAATTTTGAGGCAACACATTCCTTGAAACACCCAGATTCTGCTGGTGATGCTTCTGCAAGTAGATGCAGCGTATTGCTGCTGGTTGATGCAAGGCAGTGATAGGTTTGCCCTTGCAGGTTCTGCTAGTGATTACATGGCAGATTGTGCTACTTCTGCTGACCATTGTGAAGTAGGAATTGGGGAGTTTTACTGCATTTTGCTAGTTGCTAGTGCAACATGATGTTGCAGTATGCAGATTAGTCACTGCTGTCATTGAGTATGAGTCTGCCTCCCAAGTCCCCAATAGGCTTTCCCTTTCCCAGTGACTTGCCTAACAAGATTAGGATTTTCTTCTTTCCGTTTCTATTTTTTTTGTTTGTCTCTCTATGTATTGTGGGTGCCACCTGTAGATCTCTTTGTTGCCCAGTACTGCATGTATAAAGAAATTAAGAAAATAAAACACGAGGAATTCACTGCAGTGTTGTAATTCAACTCCTAAAGACCCTAGCTAGTCAATCTTCTTTACACCTTTCATAGTTATAATTGTCTGTTGAATTATTTTCAGGATACTTTCTTGTGTTTAGAAGAAAAGTGTGAGGCAATGTGCCTACTTCTTCTTGTTCCGGAACGACAAGTGGATCATTCTTAAAACATTTTTTCTGATATTTTCTATTTTTTTCATTTTTATTTGCTGAAGAATTTTTATCATGACTGCTATTAGCTCTGTCATAGAATTCCAAATTCTGATTTAACCCTGTGTTGGCATTTGTTGATTGTCTTTTCTCATTCATATAGTGATTTCTGTGGTTCTTGATATAACAAGTGATTATTAGTATATCCTAGACATTGTTGGGTATTATTTTATGAGACAGTAGCCCTATTTAATCTCCTTCTGAGATGCAGCACAGGGAACAGGAACAGGTGTGTGTGTGTGTGTGTGTGTGTGTGTTTAACTTCCCTCTGGGACCTCCTGACATACTTCAGGAAAAGTGGAATGCTGGATCACAATGTTTCTTTACAGACTCGTGGAGAGGAATGGGAATTCAGCTTCCCCCTTTGGCAACCTTGACACCTTCCTAGTGAAAGTAGAGCATTTCTTCCTACCTCCTCATTGCCTCTGAGTGAGACAGGTATAAAATTAATTCCTTGCTTGGCCCCACTGACTCCAGAGAGTGAATAAATGAAAGGCTTACTCTAATGCTTTGTTGCTATGTGGTGGAGTTGGAAGCTGAGTTCTCTACTTGACCCTGGTGATAATTGTGGAGGGGAGGAAGAAGCAGTTGTCATTCTAGCCCCACCTCCCATCACCATATTCCACCTCACTGATGCCAGGTCGGGGTAAAAGTTCTGATCTATATAGGATACTACTGAATAAGGGGAGGTAGAGTAGAGTGCTAACTATCCTTACCTTACAACACTTCGTTCTGTGTCACAGATGCTTAATGGTGGTATAGGTTCTTAGTTGCCCATTCGGTCTTTTTGACACTGGTGGGAGACAGAGTACCAACAAGCCCTGCTCCATACCTTCTCTTTCATTGTCACTCTTGCCAGATGGTTATGAACATTTAACTTTCTCTTAGCCCTGCGGACAGCAGAAAGAAAGTGGAGTGCTGATTATCTCCAATAAACATCACTTTATTCAGTCTTATAGATCCCAGGTGGGGTGTAGGCACAGATCCTCAATGAAACCCACTGATACTGGGGTGAGATTGAAGCATATTGAATACTCTGTCTCATACTGTTATATTAATTCTCTTTGCTCACAAGTGAGAGTGGATGTTCATATTGATGTTAACTCCAGTATTACTACTTGGGCAGGGAAATCTTTCTTCCATTGTGTGAGAGATGAAATATCAGTTCCTACTCAGCTTCACTAATAGTACCCAAGCAAGGGAATCAAAGAGTTCCCTGCTTCCATTGGGAGATCAATGGAATAATAGCTCCCTCCTCAGCCCTGTCGACACAATCCAATGGGGAAATGAAAGCATCATCTGCTTCTGCCAAGCAAAGGATAATTTTGTTCCCTGTTTTGGGGTACACCAACATCACTATGCAGAGGAATTGGAGTGCTCCAGCATGCTTCTACGTGGTGTGGTAGCATATTAGTTTTTCATTCAGCTCCATTGAAATGTTAGGGAGGCAACAGTTTTTCCTTTTGGTGTCTGATAGTAGTAAAATAGATATTGCCAAAAAAGGTTTTCTGTTATTAAGATACCCCTTTTCACGTCCCAAGGCTAAAAGAACAAGCTCTTCCTGAAGCTTCTTTTGTATGTACCTGATGGTAGTTCTGAATTGGAAGCTCTTGCAGCAACCTATTCAGGATATATATGGGAACCAATAAGTAAGGAAAATCACTGCCATAATATTCATCAAGTCCTGAGCTCCATAAGTAGTCAAACTTCTTTCTACCTGTTAGCTTTCTTATGCTTATTTATTATGTTGTATCTCAAGGTTTTTGTACTTGTAAGAGTACCTGAGAGGAGTGGCCTACCTCATCTTGGCCAGAACTAGAACATTTTTGACAGAATATTAACATGTGGGAAATGATTTAACACTGAAAAACTTCTACTTAAAAACTGTCTATGGTCTTCACTTAAGCTGCTTAACACATAATTTCATCAGCACCTTAAACGAAGGACAACTCTGAGTCTCAGTTTATTAAACTTGTCCTTAAAATGTCCGTAGCAAGGAAGAATGGAATCAATTTGTGCATTAACTACATCCCCCACCAGGTGTCACCAAATGTGACTTTTCTTAAGGTTTGTCCATTCATAGGTAAAAATTTCCATGGTCTCCTGAATTTGAGAACCTCTTCTTGGTTCCTTTCTTATGATTAAAGCATCTTCCAATTGTAGAAATAAATGGTTATGCCTACTCTTCTCTGTTTTGCCATCTTTATTTTACTAAGCCCCCTAAGCTGGCCACATTAGTAAGTAGATAAAAAGATTAAAAAAATAAACAAATATATATATGTATTTATATATAATATAAATATTTATATGTAATATTATTATATTTATATAATTTATTATATTATATATAATTATTTATATATAATAATTATACATAATTATTTATATATAATATTTTATATATGTAAATATATTTATTTATTTATTTGTATAGTGATTTCTGTGGTTCTTGATATAACAAGCAATTATGAGTATATCCTAGACATTGTTTGGTATTATTTTATGAGACAGTAGCCCTATTTAATCTCCTTCTGAGGTGCAGTACAAGGAACAGGTGTGTGTGTGTGTGTGTGTGTGTGTGTGTGTGTTTAACTTCCCTCTGGGACCTGGAGAAATTCTACTTCATATAATACTTGTGAGATTGTAAATTGGTATACACACTTAGAAAACCATTTGGCAATATTATTACAGAGGAACAAGGGTTTATTCTATGACTTAGCAATTTCACTCCTCAGTAAATATCCAACAGGCATTTGTACATTTGATCACAAACACACACACAACAATGTTATAAATGTGTATAGCAATATTATTAGTAATAGGCAAATTTAGAAACAAATTCTCATTTAGAATAAAATGGATTAATATATTTGGGTTTACTTACATAACAAAATATCATGTGGAAATTAAAATTTTTAAAAAAAGGCATGAGTCTTATGAAGATAATATTAAGCAAAAAGCATTCACAAAAGAGTGTACATAGTATTATTTTATGTAAGTATAATTAATATATAGGCAAAATTTAACTATATTTTTAAAATAGATTTCATGACTAATAAAGAGTTTATGCTTCTGTTTCTTAATATAGATTTTAGTGATATGCTTGTTTTTAAGGCTCTAATAATTAATTGAGCTCTACTCTTATGATATATGCACTTTGTATGCAAGTTTGTGTTTAAAAGAAAAGTACAAAAAACTGTTTAGTGGTTAAATGAGGCCCATCTGAAGAAGTTATATTTAAGGTAAGATGAGAAAGATGAGGGATCCCTGGGTGGTGCAGCGTTTTGGTGCCTGCCTTTGGCCCAGGGCGCGATCCTGGAGACCCGGGATCGAATCCCACATCAGGCTCCCGGTGCATGGAGCCTGCTTCTCCCTCTGCCTATGTCTCTGCCTCTCTCTTTCTCTCTGTGACTATCATAAATAAATTTAAAAATTAAAAAAAGATGAGAAAGATGAATATGACATTTTTCAGAAGAGACTTGGGCAGACAAAACACTATGCATGAAATCCTTGAGGTAGAAAAAATGTTGACATCTTGGAGGAAATGAAGAGATCAATCTGCTGGCAGGAATGTCAAAATTGAAAGTGAGAATGACATGAAATGAGGCTGGTGTGCAACCCTGAAGACAATGTTAAGGATTATGAACTTTGTCCCAAGAGCAATAGGAAGCCATAGAAGTATTTTAATCAGTGACATGGCATATTTCAATTTACTGTTATTTTTAAGATATTGCATGCTATAAGAATACTGTATTGGATTCTAGCAAAATAGTGTTAGGAAACACATTAGGAGTCTACCTGAGAAATGATAATGACTTGTAACAAGTTTGGGGTACTGAAACTCCAAATAAACAGACATATTTAAGAAATATATGGTAGGATTTGTAGAAATTGATGATGCATTGGTTGTGGGAAATGATAGGGAGACATTTATAGTTTGACTTACAAGTGTTTGGCTTGTTCACCTGAGTTATGCTGGAGAGATGGAGAAGACAAGAAAAAGTAGATTTGGGGTGAATAATACAAATTTAACTTTATATATATTTGAGTTTTAAATATCATATAATTATGTTTATATTAACTTCAAATACATATATTTAATTTTTAATTGTGGAAAAACTCATAAATTTGACTGTTTTAAACTTTTTAAAATATATTGTTCAGCAGATCTCACATTTTAGGGCAACATATCTACAGAACCTTTTCATCTTACATCTAATAGATAATATTCCATTGTATGTTATATACTACATTTTGTCTATCCATTTTTTCATTGATGAACATTCAATTAAATATCAATTAAATTAAATTGCTTAAATTAAAATATTTTAAGTTTGAGAATGCTTTAAGTCTTTCAAATGAAGATATCAAGAAGGCAACTGTAGGTGCACCTGGGTGGCTCAGTCTGTTAAATGTCCAACTCTTGATTTCCACTAGGGTCATGATCTCAGAGTCATAAGATCAAGCCCTGCATTGGGCTCTGCACTCAGCGTAGAGTCTGCTTAAGATTCTCTCCCTTGCTCTCATACACTGTCTCTAAAAAAAAGAAGGTAATTGCTTATTGGAGGATAGAGTCTACCTTCAAGGTATAAAATTAAAGATGAATTTTAAGTAAAATCCAAAGATTAGCTGTTCAGGGTTCATTTGATAATTGACTCTCATTCATTAGCTAACTTCACACAAATTTACTTTTTCCAAAAGTAATCATACAGGTGAATATGACATGCATAGTTTACCTGTATAGAAATAAGTCTTGTTAAAGCAACAGTCTATGATACTTGGAACTTACCTGGTTTTGTTTCTCTGGTTATGAACATCTTGATTGCGATAGACATATTGGCTTTAAATGTTACTTGGAGGTGTTCTTAAACTTGAGATTTTAGGAATGATCCAAAGAATATTAACTAGAAATGAACTAACCTACAGGATGATATAGAACAATGATATAAAAGCTCCAAATGATAAACAACAGTTAACACACATCTCATATATAACAACTGTATGTATGTGTGTGTGAGTGTGTATATATGATGATCATATATATTTAAGCATTGTATATCATATATATGTATATTATAATTTAGGTTAAAAAGAATGTGAACTTTACTTAAATTGTACAGAAAAACATAACAGATAATGTTACACATAAAAATTTCACTACAGGGGCCCTAGGTGGCTCAGTTGGTTGAATGTCCTGTCTTGATTTTGGCTCAGGCTATGATCTCAGGATTGTGATATCAGGCCTCACATCAGACTTCCCACTTAGTGGGGAGTCTGCTTCTCTCTCTCCCTATTCCTCTGCCCCTTCCCCCACTTGTGCTCTCTCTCTCTCTCTCTCTCTAAAATAAATAAATAAATATTTAAAAATAAAAATAAATAATAATTTCACTACAAGAGTGGATGGAAATGTGATGTAAAATAATTCAGTGCATAAAGAAACAAAATCTAGAGAAGGGATCATAACAACAATTTTGAAAAGTAGAGAAAAGACAAATCAGCAATAAAAGAAAGCAATTAGGGGTGTAGGAAAGCATTTTTCTAGGTCAGGAATATTGAAAGATCCTTAACGAATGAAGTAAACTATCACGAGTTTTTTTGATTAGCAGCAAAGTGACTCCTTAGTCAACTTTTCTTTTTTAAGTAGGCTCCATGCCCAGCATGGAGACCAATGTGAGGCTTGAACTCATGACCTTGAGGTTAGGAACCGAGCTAACATCCAGTTGAATGCTCGACTGAGCCACCCAGGCAAACCTCATTAGTCACCTTTTGTTAAGTACATGGAAGAAGCATTCCTTGATTTTGTGACTGATTTCTTGTAAGTTTAAACCAATAAATTTAGCATAATTATCAAGAGAAATGGGTTCTGTCTGAACTGAATCTGAGCTAAGTGAAATTTGGGGCTTAAAATTCTTTTAGAAATTTTAAGTTCCCCAATAGGGTAAACAGAATTTTCAAATATTTTTGACAAACTGGACTAAAGAACCAAAAGAAGTGTATTTTTTTTATTTGTTTGTTGTTGCTGTTTTCCTGTGGCTGGGGGAGAGTGTATCTTGAATACCAAAGGGTTTATTAAAGACTACTGGATCATGTTTGATGGAGGTTTTCAGGGGAATTCTGAATTCTTAAGGCTGATATCAGGGAGGTGGGGTGGCAGTGAAGTAGGTGGACCCTAAGCTTTCTTCCTGCCATAAACACAATTACATAACTATCAAATCATTCTAAAAACTCCAGAAATCAACCTGAAGACTGGCAGAACAAATTCCACAACTAAATGTAGAGAAGAGGTCACATCAAAGAAGGTAGGAAGTATGGAGATGTGTTTTAGGGGAGAAATGGATCCTGGCTGCTGTGGAGGGGAGGGAGCCATGGTTGTGGAGAAGGGTGAGAGAGACAGGAACACAGAGGGGAATGCACAAGGAGGACATTTCCCAAGCCATTGGCTTAGGAAATGAAAGGGGCTGAATTTCCTGAGTTCTTGCATCCAGTGATGCTTAAAACCTGGAGTCTTAAAGGTAGATGGGATTGGCTGGAAATGAACCCAGAGGACACTGCCCTGCTCCTGGAGAGAAGGCAAGAAAACAACCTGGGGACATACAGCATGGAAATAGCAATCTGAATAGTGCCTGGGGCACACAGTGGGGAGATTTTTAGCTCTTTTTGGAGCATGTGCCTGAGAAGCAGAATTCATGGAAAGATCTCTCTAGGAACAAAGAAGATGGCTGGCACCATTTCCCTCCCCAGCCCATCAGCAGAAACACAGAGCCACCTGTGAGAACTAGCATAGTGTAGACATTGGCTGCTTAACTTGTTTACATTAAGCCCTACCCGCCCCCCCATGCACACAGTCACATTTACTCAGTTCCAGTGTGATAGACACCATCCCCCAGAGGACCAGCACAAATGCAGTACAACTCCTGGTTGTAGCCTTGGTTCCAGTGAAGGTGGTGATGGGTCTCATTTCACAAGCTGACAAAAGCACACCTAGTTAAGACTCACCACATTCAGGTCAGGGACCAAACACTGCCACAGTAGGCAAGGAGCATCTTTGAAGATAGCTGGCCTGAAGTATAGAGCAGTCAGAACACAGCAGCAGAGCACATACAGCACACAAAAGAGACATTCCATGAAGTGCTAAGAATCTGGGAACTGCATAACCTCTTCTTCATAATGCCATTACTTTCAGGATTAGGAGATATAACTGGCTTCTTAATGCAGGGAAGAAGATACAGGCATAGAACAAATACCAAATACAGGAATTTATCTCAGAAAAAAGAACAAGATAAGGCTCTAACAAGAGATCTAAGCAAAACAGAGATAAGCAACATGCCTGAAGGAGAATTTAGAAAAAAATGGAAGACATCAGGGAGACACTTTCCACAGAGATAGAGTTAAAAAAATTAATCAGAAATGAAGAGTGCCATAAATAAGATTATAAACATATTTGATGCAATGTACAGCAGGCTGAAAGAAACAGAAGAATGCATTAATAACCTAGAAGACAGAGTAATGGAAAGTAATCAAGCTGAAAAAAAGAGAGAAAAAAGAATTGTGCAAAAGAATATTAGATGAAAATAACTCTTTGACTCAATTAAATGTAATAAATGTTCATATTATAAGAATTCCAGAAGATGAATAGAGAGAAAAAGGAGCAAACAATTAATTTGAAGAAATAATAGCAGTGACTGGGTGACGGGCACTGAGGGGGGCACTTGATGGGATGAGCACTGGATGTTATGCTATATCTTGGCAAATTGAACTCCAATTAAAAAAATGTTAATTTTAAAAAAATAAGAAATAATAGCTGAAAACTTCCCTAATCTGGAGAAGGAAAGAAATATGCAGACCCAGGAGGCCCAGAGAAGTCCCATTAAACTCAACAAAAACAGTCCAACACCAAGACATATTGTAATTAAACTGGCAAAATATAGTAATAAAGAAAAGAAATCCTAAAAACTGTAAGACAAAAGAAGATAGTTATTTATAAGAGAAAACACATCAAGACTATCACAAGATTTTTCAGGAAAAACTCTCCAAGCCAGAAGGGAGTGCCATGATATATTCAAAGTGCTAAAAGGGGAAAACCTGAAGGAAATAATACTTCATCTGGCAAAGCTAACGTCCAAAATAAGAGGAGAAATAAAGAGTTTAACAGACAAACAAAAATTAAAAGTGTTCATGAACACGAAACCAGCCCATCAATAACTAATAAAGGGGACTCTGTGAATGAAAAAGAAAGACCAACTGTGACAGTGTGAAGACAGGAGGCACAAAAGCATTAAAAATTAATATGCTTATAAAAAATCAGTCAAGGAATCACAAGATAAAAGGACATAAGCTTATTACAACATATACCTGCCTGAAACTTGGGGAAGAAATGGGAAAAGCATGAGATCAACATCAAATAACCATAAACTTAATATATACTGTTATATGCAGTAAATATTATATACAAACCTTTTCCTGTACTCACTTTTTTATTTAGCAATGTTGCTGGTATCTTTCCATGTCAATAAGTATAGGTATACACCAATCATTTCAACAATTGCATAATATTTCATTATGTGCATCATACCCACAATTTAATCAATCAATTCTCTGTGGTCATCTCTAGCCTTTTTGAAAAAAACACTGTGATAAATATCTTTGTATATTTTGCCACTTGTATGATTATCAACTTAGGGTAGATTCCTTGGAGACCTATCATTTTTTAAGGTTTTCATAATAATGGTAAAAATAAAGATATTGTGTAATATTGATAATGTAATAGTTACAAATTCTAAGAGGCTTCTCCTATGCCAAGTATTGTACAAAGTACACTTATATGTTTGTGTGTATTTAATGTATATTAGTTTATTTAATCTTTACATGAACCAGTTGGGCATTACTGGTGTTATTGTCTCCATTATTTTTTTGTTTTTTTAATATTTTACTTAAATTCATTTGCCAACATAATATAACACTCAGTGCTCATCCCATCAAGTGCCCTCCTTAGTTCCCATCACCCAGTTATTCCATCCCTCCATCCTCCTCCCCTTCTGCAACCCTTTGTTTGTTTCCCAGAGTTAGGAGTCTCTCATGGTTTATCTTCCTCTCTAATTTTTCCCCACTCAATTTCCCTCCTTTCCCCTTTATTCCCTTTCACTATTTTTTATATTTCCCAAATGAATGAGATCATGTAATGTTTGTCCTTCTCCGATTGACTTATTTCACTCAGCATAATACCCTCCAGTTCCATCCACGTCGAAGCAAATGGTCGGTATTTGTCGTTTCTAATGGCTAATATTCCATTGAATAGATATAACCAGGGAGGAAATTGAAGCAGTCATCAAAAACCTCCCAATACACAAAAGTCCAGGGCCAGATGGCTTCCCAGGGGAATTCTGCCAACCATTTATTTTTTTAATAAATTTATTTTTAATTGGTGTTCAATTTACCAACATACAGAATAACACCCAGTGCTCATCCCGTCAAGTGCCCCCCTCAGTGCCCGTCACCCAGTCACCCCCACTCCCCACTCACCTCCCTTTCCACCACCCCTTGTTTGTTTCCCAGAGTTAGGAGTCTCTCATGTTCTGTCTCCCTTTCTGATATTTCCCACTCATTTTTTCTCCTTTCCCCTTTATTCCCTTTCACTATTTCTTATATTCCACATATGAGTGAAACCATATGATGACTCTCTTTCTCTGATTGACTTATCCCACTCAGCATAATACCCTCCAGTTCCATCCACCTTGAAGCAATATTATATACAAACCTAATGGTAACCACAAAACAACAAGATATATATATATATATATATATATATATATATATATATATATATAAAACAAAGAGGAAAAAATCTAAATATATCAGTAAAGAAAATCAAGAAACCATAAAAGAGAGAAAGACAAGAAAGCTTCAGAGAAAATCTCCAGAAACAAGCACAAAACAGGTGATAAAATGGGAATAAATACATATCTATCATTTATGTTGAATGAAATTGAACTAAATTCTCCTATCAAACAACAGAGGTTGTCATAATGGAAAACAAACAACCAAGACCCATCTCAGTGCTGCCTGTAAGAGACTCAGGTTAGGCCTGAAGACACCTGAAGTGTGAAAGTGAGGAGATGCAGAAATATTTATCATGCAAACGGATGTCAAAAGAAAGCTGGGCCCGCCATACTTAGACACACTAGACTTTGAAACACAGACTGTAACAAGAGACAAGGAAGAGCATTATATACTAATAAAGGGGACAATCCAACAAGAAGACATATAGTTATAAATATGTTAATTTTTTAAAAAAATTAAAAATCAATAAATATTTATGCTCCCAATATGGGAGCACCCAAATACATAAAATAATTAAAAGCAAACATAAAGGAACTAATTAATAGTAAGACAATAATAGGAGACTCTAACATCACACATAATCTAAACGGGAAATCAACAAGGAAACAAAGGATTTGAATAACAAATTGGAACAAATGGATTTAACAGGTATATTCAGAGCATTCTATCTTAAACCAACAAAATACACATTCTTTTCAAGTGCACATGGAAATTTCTACAGAAATCACATACTAGATCACAAATCAGGCATCAACAAATTCATGAAAATCAGAGACATCTTTTCTGACCATAATGCTATGAAACATGAACTCAACCACAACAAGAAAAAAATGTGGAAAGACCACAAACACATGAAGGTTAAATGTGCTACTAAACAATGAATAAATGTGCTACTAAACAAGAAATGAGAATAAAGTTAAAAAAATACGTGGAAACAAATGAAAATGAAAACACACAATGGTCCAAAACCATTGGGATACAGCAAGAATGGTTCTAAGAGGGAAGTATATAGCAATACAGGCCTACCTCAAGAAGCGAGAAAAACCTCAAATAAACAACCTAACTTTACACTTAAAGATGCTGGGAGAAGAACAACAAACAAAGCCAAAAGCCAGCAGAAGGAAGGAAATAATAAATATTAGAGCAGAAATAAATGATATACAAACAACTAAAATGATATAACAGATCAATGAGAACAGGAGATATTTCTTTGAAAAATTTAATAAAATTAGTAAACCTATAGACAGATGTATCAAAAAGCAAAAAAGATCTAAATAAATAAAATCACAAATGAGAGTAGATGTAACAACCAACACCACAGAAATACACACAATTATAAGAGAATATTATAAAAAAAACATTGTGCCAGCAAATTGGACAACCTAAGAGTAATGGATAAATTCCTAGAACGTATAATTACCAAAACTGAAAGAGGAAGAAATAGAAAACTTGAACAGATCATTAACCAGCAAAGAAATTGAGTCAGTAATCCAAAATCTCCCAACAAACAAAAGTCTAGAGACAGATGGCTTCATAGATGAATTTTACTAAACATTTAAAGAAGACTGGCTACCTATTCTCAAACAATTCCAAAAACCAGAAAAGGAAGGAAAACTTCCAAACTCATTTAATGAGGCCAGAATTACCCTGTTACCAAGAACAAATAAAGACTCCACTAAAAGAGAGAGAGAGAGAGAGAAGTAGAGGCAATATCCTTGATGAACACAGATGTAAAAATTTTTAATAAAATACTAGCAAGCTGAATCCAACAATATATTAAAAATTTCATTCACCATGATCAAGTGAGACTTATCCCTGGGTTATAAGAGTGGCTTAATATTTGCAAAGCAATCAATGGGATAAATTACATCAATAGGAAAAAGGATAAGAATAATATGATCATTTCAATAATGCCAAAAAAGCATTTGACAAAGTACATCTATTCATTTAAAAACCCTCAACAAGGTAGGTTTAGAGGGAGCAAATGTCAACATAATAAAGGCCATATATGCAAAACCCACAACTAACATTATTCTTAATAGGGAAAAACAGAGCTTTTACCCTAAGGTCAGGAACAAGATAGGAATATCCACTCTCACCACCTTTATTCAACATAGTACTAGATTTCCTAGCCATAGCAATCAGACAAACAAACAAAAAAGAAATAAAAGTCATCCAAACTGATAAAGAAGTAAATCTTTCACTATTGCTGGATGACATGATATTATATACAGAAAATGCAAAAGACTCCACCAAAATATTACTACAACAGATAAATGAATTCAGTAAGGTTGCCAGATATACAACCAACGTAAAGAAATCTGTTGCATTTGTATACACCCATAATGAAGCAGTAGAAAGAGAAATGAAGAAAACAATCTCATTTACAAATACACCAAAAATAGTAAGATACCTAGGAATAAACATAAAAGAAATGAAAGACCTATATTTTGAAAACTATAAAATACTGATTTAAAGAAATTGAAGAGGACAAAAAAATGGAAAAATATTCCATGCTTACGTGTTAAAAGAACAAATATTGCTAAAATGTCCATATGTCCCAAAGCAATCTGTATAATTAATGCAATCAATCCACCAACAGCATTTTTCCCTAAGCTAGATTAAATAATTAAAAAAAATAAGGAACCACAAAGACCCTGAAGAGACAGAGTAGTCTTGAAACAAGGATAGAAAAGCTGGAAGCATCACAATCCTGGACTTCAAGTTATATTACAAAGCTCTAATGTTCTAAACAGCCATGATACTGTAACAAAAATAGACACATAGATCACTAAAGAATAAAAACTCCTGAAATGAACCCACAACTATAGGGTGAATTAATCTTCAACAAAGCAGGAAAGAATATGGAATGTGAAAAGGACAGTATCTTCAACAAATGATGTTGGGAAAACTCACAGGAGAATGCAGAGCAATGAAACTGGACCACTTGCTTACACCATAAATAAAAATAAATTCAAAATGAATTAAAGACCAAGATGTGAGAACTAGAACCATAAAAATCCTAGAAGGGAACGCAGGCACATATTTCTTTGATATCAGCCATAGCAACTTAATTTTTTTTCTAGATATGCCTCCTGAGGCGAGGAAAACAAAAACAAAGTATTGAGACTATATCAAAATAAAAGGCTTCTAAAATAAAAAAATAAAAATAAAAGGCTTCTGCACAGTGAAACAACCAACAAAACTAAAAGGCAACCTATGGCATAGAAAGAAGATATTTTCAAATAACATATATGATAAAGGGTTAGTATCCAAAATGTATAAAGAATTTAAGGCAGCCCGGGTGGCTCAGTGGTTTAGCACCTGTCTTCAGCCCAGGACGTGACGGGCTCCCTGCATGGAGCCTGCTTCTCCCCCTGCCTGTCTCTCTCTCTCTCTCTCTCTCTCTCTCTCATAAATAAATAAAATCGTTTTTAAAAAGTTAAACTTATTCACTTAAATGGCTCTGTGATTCTGTTCCTATGTATTTAAATTATATGTCCATACAAAAATTTGTATACCAATATTTGTAGCAGCATTAATCATATCAAAAAGTATAAATAATAAATAATCTACATATCTATAAACAGGTGAATGGATATACAAAATGTGATGTGGGATGCCTGGGTGGCTCAGCAGTTCAGCGTATGCCTTTGGCTCAGGTAGTGATCCTGGAGTCCCAGGATTGGGTCCCACATCGGGCTTCCTGCATGGAGCCTGCTTCTCCCTCTGCCTGTGTCTTTGCCTCTCTCTCTCTCTCTCTCTCTCCCTCTTTCTTTCTCTCTCTCTCTCTCTCATGAACAAATAAATAAATAAAATCTTTTTAAAAATGTGATGTATTCATACAATAAAATACTATTTGGCAATAAAAAGTAAAGCTCTGGTACATGCTACAATATGGATGAACCTTGTAAATATGCTCAGTTAAAGAAATCAAAAACAAAAAGTCACATATTGTTCAGAATAAGAAAATTCATAGAAACAGAAAGTACATTATTGGTCAACAGGGGCAGGTGTTAGGAGTGAATACTGAGTGGAACATGCTTCCCATGAGCCAGAATATGCACAAAGAATATAGCTGGGCATACAGCATCTTAACCAGCACTCGCCCAAAGACATGTATCTGCCATGCACAGTGTAATGAACCCAACAGACAGATCTATGCTGCTTTTATTGCCAGAACCAGGATTTAAGGGGATTTATAGGGAATAAGCAGAAACTGGGTTTCCTTTTCAAATAATAGTGTACCTGGAAATCCCCACAGGCTTCTCCCAATGAAGCCCCAAATTGCTGAATAAATAAACGAAGAGCCAGAGTCTGGCAATCTCTCCCACAGGGGCACCAATTCCAGTTCCCAACATAATAATGAAGAATATAGATTATGTTTGCTCAGGTGATATGTTTTCAAACTTTTCACCCCCTCTTCTCCAACCAGAACCTGGAGGAAACATAAGTAGCAGATCAAGTTGTGGAAGAGGTGAAACAGGAAGAATAGGCACAGGTAGGTCATTCCATCTATTCTTTCTTTTTTTGTTATTGAAGTTTGATTTGCCAACATACAGTATAACACCCAGTGCTCATCCCATCAAGTGCCCTCCTCAGTGCCTGTCACCCAGTTACCCCATCCCTCCACCCACCTCCCCTTTAACTACCCTTTGTTCATTTCCCAGAGTTAGGAGTCTCTTGGGGTTTATCTCCCTCTCTAATTTTTCTCATTCATTTTCCCTCCTTTCCCCTATAACCCCTTTCACTATTTCATATATACCCCATATGAGTGAAACCATATGATGATTATCCTTCTCTGATTGACTTACTTCATTCACCATAATACCCTCCAGTTCTATTCACGTTGAAGCAAATAGTGGGTATTCATCCTTTCTTTCTAAGGGTTGAGTAATATTCCATTATATATATAGGCCACATTTTCTTTATCCATTCATCTGTCCAAGACCATTGAGGCACCTTCCACAGTCTGGCTATTGTGGACATTGCTACTATAAAAATTGGGGTGCAGGTGTCCCAGCATTTCACTGCATCTGTATCTTTGAGGTAAATACCCAGCAGTGCAATTGCTGGGTCATAGGGCAGTTCGATTTTTAACTCTTTATGGAATCTCCACACTGTTTTCCAGAGTGGCTGTACCGGTTTGCATTCCCACCAACAGTGCAAAAAGATTCACCCTTCTCTACATCCTCACCAACATTTATTGTTTCCTGTCTTGCTAATTTTAGCCATTCTCACTGGTGTGAGGTGGTATCTCATTGTGGTTTTGATTTGTATTTCCCTGATAGCAAGTGATGCAGAGCATTTTCTCATGTGCTTGTTGGCCATGTGTATGTCTTCTTTGGTGATATTTCTGTTCATATCTTCTGCCCATTTTGCGATTGGATTGCTTGTTTCTAGCGTGTTGAGTTTCATAAGTTCTTTATAGATCTTCGATACTAGCCCTTTATCTGATATGTTATTTGTAAATATCTTCTCCCATTCTGTTGGTTGGCTTTTAGTTTTGCTGATTGTTTTGCTGTGCAGCTTTTTATCTTGATTATCATTTTGGGTTTTGTTTCCCTTGCCTTTATAGATGTATCTTGGAAGAAGTTGATGTGGCCAAGTTCAAAAAGGGTGTTGCCTGTGTTCTCCACTAGAATTTTGATGGATTCTTGTCTAATATTTATATTTTTGGATATTTTTTATTGGAGTTCAATTTGCCAACATAGCATAACACCCAGTGCTCATCCCATCATGTCTTACATTTAAATCGTTCAAACATTTTGAGTTTACCTTTGTGTATGGTGTAAGAGAATGGTCTAGTTTGATTCTACTGCATGTGGATGTCCAATTTTCCCAGCACCATTTATTGAAGAGACTGTCCTTTTTCCAGTGGATAGTTTTTCCTGCTTTGTCGAATATTAGTTGACCATAGAGTTGAGGGCCAATTTCTTGGGTCTCTATTCTGTTCCACTGATCTATGTGTCTGTTTTTGTGCCAGTACCACACTGTCTTGATGACCACAGCTTTGTAGTACAACTTGAAATCTGGCATTTTGATGCCCCCCAGTTATGGTTTTCTTCTTCAATATTCCCCAGCCTATTTGGTGTCTTTTTTGATTCATACAAATCTTAAGACCACGTATTCCAACTCTGTGAATAAAGTCCATGGTATTTTGATAGGGATTGCATTAAACATGTAAGTTGCCCTGGGTATCATTGACATTTTCACAATATTAATTCTTCCAATCCATGAGCATGGAATATTTTTCCATCTCTTTGTGTATTCCTTAATTTCTTTCAGAAGTATTCTGTAGTTTTCTGGGTATAGATCCTTTTCCTCTTTGGTTACATTTATTCCTAGGTATCTTATGCTTTGGGGTGCAATTGTAAATGGGATTGACTCCTTAATTTCTCTTTCTTCAGTCTCATTGTTAGTGTATAGAAATGCCACTGACTTCTGGGCATTGATTTTGTGTCCTGTCACATTGCTGAATTGCTTTTTGAGTTCTAGAAATCTTGAGGTGGAGTCTTTTGGGTTTTCTACATACAGTATCAGACATCTGTGAAGGGGAGAGTTCGACTTCCTTGCCGATTTGAACGCCTTTTATTTGTTTTTGTCGCCTGATTGCTGAGGCTAGGACTTCCAGTACTATGTTGAATAGCAGTGGTGAGAGTGGACATCCCTGTCCTGTTCTTGATCTTAGGGAAAAGACTCTCAGTTTTTCCCCATTGAGAATGATATTTGCTGTGGGCTTTTCATAGATGGCTTTTAAGATACTGAGGAATGTTTCCTCTATCCCTACAACCTGAGGAGTTTTGATCAGGAATGGATGCTGTATTTTGTTAAATGCTTTCTTTGCATCTATTGAGAAGATCATAGGGTTCTTGTTGTTTTTTTTTTTTTCTCTTGTTGATGTAATCTATCACGTTGATTGTTTTACAAGTCCTGAACCAACCTTGCATCACAGGGTTAAATCCCACTTGGTCATGGTGAATAACCTTCTTAATGTATTGTTGGATCCTATTAGCTAGTATCTTGGTGAGAATTTTTGTACCCATCTTCATCAGGGATATTGGTCTATAATTCTCCTTTTTAATTATGTCTGTCTGGTTTTGGAATGAAGGTGATGCTGGCCTCATAAAACGAGTTTGGAAGTAATCTGAATACTTCCATATCATCTTTTTGCTTTAAGTTTTGAACCTGATTCAGGACAGGATCTTTCTGTATAGGAATAGAGCTTAAATTAATTGTGAGAGTTTTTTTTTAATTACAATTGGACTGGACTTCTTAATATATATGAATAAGACTATGTTAAAACCTGAAATTTACCACATAAGTTAGGGGATCATTTGAAGAAATTTTCCAAGTATAGATATATTATTGAATGAATCTGAAAGAATTATGTACAAAAAAATTCATTTTTGATGATTTTACCCCATTATGTCATTTTATTCAGTAAATTATTCTACTGTTGATATATTTTTGAAATATTTCAAAAGTGTAATAAAAGTATTTTTCAGGCAAACTATAATGTACTAAGCATATTCACATATTATTTGCTCCTTTTAAAATGCATTTAATTGATTGGGAGAATGGCATATTTATGGCAAAGCCATCCTATGTATATTGTAAACAGTTTGAAGATTTTACTATGTATCAATTGCCAAATGTGTATCAACTATATTTTTGAACAAGTAATTTCCCCCCTTTTATTGTCCTAGTAAAAATTTTAAAAAGATTATTAAAGATAAAGCTGTTTAGAAGCAAAATTAGATGTGATCCATGGAGACTCAATCATAAGAATTTTATCTGGATGTATTCTAAATGAAAGTTTCAAAAGTTTTTTAAACTGTCATTTTTTTCTTCAGGATCCAATTCCATAAGGAAAAAATAACACACTTATTGAATAATCTAGTTAATTTATGAAAGAGTCAAGATATCACGGATAGCATGTTCTCTGATCAAATGTCCCTGTAAATATTTACATATAAAAAGTGTTTTACAATTTAATACATTGTGTTAAGGTAACTTTTTATGCTGTTTCCCTTTAATAGACTCTGAGCACTCTTGGGATGCACCTGTGATTTATTTATCTTTTTAAGCCTACACCCTAGCATACTCCCTAGACTCTGGCATATGATATTTGTTAGATAAATTATTTAGAATGAATGGATGGATGAGTGGGTAGATGGAAAACTGAAATCGTTCAGTTAATATTTCTGCTTGAAGGCAAGAGACAGAGTTGGATAAATATCCCAAACCTTTAACTCTCCCTGTAGTCAGTACACCTGTAGAAGCAAGAATCATGTTTCAATTATTATTGCATCCACCTTCATATCTAGCACTATGCTATGAATATAAAAAGTCCTCCATAATAGTGTATGCATTAGGTTTACTTCAATGGAGCTAATGAAGTACAGGAGTGCTTTGATCCCTATGGCTCATATTGCTCTTCAAGTAAACTGCTCTATAGGACACTATCTGGAATCCTTTTAGAAGTTACTATGGTATGCACACCAGAAGGAAAGAGAAAAGAAACAATGTAACCAAGTATCAGTATCATGATCAAGTATTCGGGGTGTGATCATTTTCACATCTTGTACCTGTTGTCACTTCATATCTATATAGAAACTATAAATCACAGCCAAAATGCTTTTAATGTGAAGTGTCACAAGTTACCCAGGTACTTTCAGATGTCCTAACTATTCTAAAGCTACACAGCCTAGCCACAGAGGTTCAGATTGAGAAAGAAATGGCATGAATTCTATACCTGCATTTGTCACTAAGTCATGGCAAGACAATCTTATAATGTCTCTGTGCATCTAATTTTTAGCTCAGAAAGTAGGGAAAACTGGATTCTATTAATGTGTCCATACATATATAAGGGGATTTAGATTTAACAAGGTTGGAAGCTAGAAGCTAGATATTGACATATGTTTTCACACATCACCTTTTTATTAGCTTGATTCTGCATTGTTCTAAATGCTTCCCTTGTAGCCCAAAGTGTCTGAGGGGCACCCTTAAGTAGCTTCCTCATCCAGCAGATTCTAGCTCAATTTTTCTGTTATATAATTAGTGAATGATTTTTATTCAGTATTTATGATTGCCATTCTTGAGCCAATACAAATCTGGGGGAAGTTTGTTTTGGAGAAATTTATGCAGTGATATTTAAAAAGGAATAGAATCTAGTGATGAAGCTAGACCTCTGATTAAATTTTACTTATCACAGATATCTTAAGTGCTATATACATTTTCTGAATTTTTTTCAGTAATGATATGATAGTCCGCAAACCACTTATATGATAAATATTAAAATTAGAATTGAAAATGAGTTTTGACTAAATGGTAATGACTCTCTAGTCCTGTTCCTGCTGTACATCTAAATTCTAAGCTGGAAGAGCTAGGATGCGTTTGTGATAGTACAAGTTCCTTCTTCCATGCCCCTTGGAATAAATCATTCCATTCTACAAAGT
The DNA here is from genome assembly GCF_905146905.1 of Nyctereutes procyonoides. Taxonomy (NCBI): domain Eukaryota; kingdom Metazoa; phylum Chordata; class Mammalia; order Carnivora; family Canidae; genus Nyctereutes; species Nyctereutes procyonoides. Next base: position 71,057,173 of record NW_026575125.1, read on the forward strand.
TGAAAGAAATGAGACTAATAGAAATTTTATATTGTATTTTTTTCATTGTGCAAGATTTTCATATCTGGCACAAAAACGGATTTGAATGTTGCCATTTGAAGATTATGAGCCAAAATTAGTTCTCCAATAATCACAAGTAGCACTTGGGGGACAAATTTTGCACTATAAAACATTGTGTACTCCTTTTAACTTAAATGAGTATAAAGATATATTACATTGTTATCCGGAAATTAAGGTTAAATACATAAAGATGTACACTTCTTTGCACATTTAGACAATTTAGCTCTTGTTAACTTACAAACTGATTAAAAGGACTGAACTTTGATATCCTGACATCTCTGAGGTTTTGCAATTGAAATCTAGCTTACCCTCCATATGAATCACCTTCCTTTTGCTCTAATAGCTCACATTCTGGAAGACCAGGACTCAGGTGCATTACTCTCTTTTTGGTTCATAGGAGAGTAGGGCAAATATTATAGACCATTCAATCTAGAAAGATGGATGACAGAGATGGATAGATACATAGATAGATAGATGATAGATAGATAGATAGATGATAGATAGATAGATAGATACATAGATTCAAACATAATCCATTGGAGCCACTCAAATATAAAGGCATCTCACATCTGACCAAGGAAAGTTTAAATATGGGTGCTTTAGAGAATGCCAATAACCAATTACAATTCATAACATATCTTTCATTAAATTTCAATGTATCTATCACTTCTTTATGCATTCATAAGTCAATGGACATGATGGCACTTAGTTTGGCTATTGTAGATAACACTGCTATAAACATCAGGGTGCATGTATCCCATTGGATTAGCATTTTTGTATTATTTGGGTAAATACCCAAGAGTCTAATCTACTTTCAACGTTTTGAGGAATCTCCATACTGTTTTCCAGAGAGACTGCACCAGTTTGCATTCCCACCAAAAGTGCAAGAGGGTTACCCTTTCTCCACATACTCACCAATACCTCTTGTTTCTTGAAATATTGATTTCAGCTATTCTGACAGGTGTGATGTGATGTCTCATTGTAGTTTTGATTTGTACTTCTGTGATGGCGAATGATATTGAGCATCTTTTCATGTGTCTGTGGGCCATCTGGATGTTGTCTTTGGAAAAAATATCTATTTATGTCTTCTACCCATGTTTTTATTGTATTATTTGTTTTTTGGGGTGTTGACTTGTATAAATATATATTTTGGATACTAACCATTTATCAGATATGTCAATTACAGATATCTTCTCCCACACCATAGATTGCTTTTTACTTTTGCTGATTGTTTCCTTTTCTGTGCAGAAGTTTTTAATCTTGATGAAGTTCTAATACTTAATTTTTTGCTTTTGTTGCCCTTGCATCGAGAGACATATCTAATAAGAAGTTACTATGATTGATGTCAAACTGGTTACTATATTCTCCTCAATGATTTTAATGGTTTCATATCTCAAAATTAGATTATTAATCCACTTTGAATTTATTTTTGTGAATGGTGTAAGAAAGTGGTCCCATTTCCTTTTTTTGGAAGGTTCTTGTCCAGTTTTCCCAAAACCATTTGTTGAAGAGACTGTATTTTTCCATTAGATATTCTTTCCTCCTTTGTCAAGGACTAGTTGACCATATAGTTGTGGGTCCATTTCTGAGTATTCTATTCTGTTCTATTGATCTATGTGTCTATATTGTGCCAGTACTATATTGTTTTGATCACTACAGCCATGCAATATATATTGGAGTCTGGAATGGAGATGCCTCCAACTTTCTCTTTTTCAAGATTCCTTTGACTATTTTGGATCTATTGTGGTTCCATAAAATTTTAGGATTATTTGTTTTAGCTCTGTAAAAATTGCTGGGTGTAATTTGATAAGGATTGAGTTAAATGTGTAGATTGCTTTGGGTTGTATAGACATTTTAACAATATTTGTTGTTCTTATGATCCATGAACATGGAATATCTTTCCATTTCTTTGTGTCCTCTTCAAGTTCTTTTATCAGTGTTTTAGTTTTCATAGTACAGGTCTTTTAAATTTTTTAAAATTTAAATTTAAATTCAAATTCAATTAATTAAAATATGTATTCTTGATTTCAGAGGTAGAGGTCAATGATTCATCAGTCTTACATAGCACTCACTGCTCATTATATCACATGCCCTCCTTATTGTTCATCACCCAGTCACCCTGTCCCTCCAAACTGCTTCCCTCCAGTGACCCTCAGTTTCCAATGATTAAGAGTCTCTTCTGGAAGGGGGAAAGATGGCGAAGGAGTAGGGTCGCCAAATCACCTGTCCCCACCAAATTACCTAGATAACTTTCAAATCATCCTGAAAACCTATGAATTCGGCTTGAGATTTAAAGAGAGAACAGCTGGAATGCCACAGTGAGAAGAGTTCGTGCTTCTATCAAGGTGGGAAGATGGGAAAAAAATAAAAGTATAAAAGGCATCCAAGGGGGAGGAGCCCAGCGAGGAGCCGGGCTAAGGCCCCGCAGAAAGTGCCCCTAGGACAGGAAAGCCCCATCGCTGAGAAGCAGGACCTTCACAAATCTTCCCGGAGAGAAAGGCGCTAGCAGGGAATGGGAGGAGGATCCCAGGAGGGCAGGGATGCCCTCAGCTCCAAGGGCACTAACAGAAGACCTGGGCCCCGGGGGAGAGCGTGCCACACACCGGGGCCAAGATCCCTAAAGGGCTGCAGCACACCCCCGGGCCATAGGAACAGCTCGCAGGCGGAGGGGGCTGCACAGAACCAGGAGCGCAATTCCAGCGGTGCAGGGTCCAGAGTCCAGGGCTCCAGGGGACACAGCCCAGGATCTGGCGGTCCCCCCAGGACAGGCAGAGGCCGGTAGGGCACAGGAGAGCAAGGACGCTCCAGCCACTAGGCAACCCGAGCTGTGCAGATCTGTGTCCCACCCCCGCATCCAGGCACCCATGGACTGGAAGCTGCAATAGTAACAGCGGGAGCTGACTCCAGGGCTGGAGAGCTCGCTGCCGCCACTGTTGTTGTTAGTCCTGAGGCCTCACAGGATAAACAACCCCAACTGAGCCATGCACCAGGCAGGGGGCTATGCAGCTCCCCCAGGTGCTCACACCTGAGAATAAGCACAGCAGCCACCCCACCCCACCCCACCAGAAGACCAGCTACACAGGCAGTGGAAAAGCCAAGTTATTGACCAAGCAGCACCAGAAAATAACAGGTGAAGTCGAGGGATTTACAGTATATAGAATCAGAGGATACTCCCCCTACTTCTTTGTTTTCTGTTTGCTTTCTCCCCCTTTTTTTTATCTTCTCTTCTCTATTTTTTTCTTCTTTTTTTTTCTTTTTCTTTTCCTTTTTCTCTTCTATCTTTTTCTCCTTTTCCCAATACAACATGCTTTTGGCCACTCTGCACTGAGCAAAATGACTAGAAAGAAATACTTACCTCAAAAGAAAGAAGCAGAAACAGTCCTCTCTCCCACAGAGTTACAAAATCTGGATTTCACTTCAATGTCAGAAAGCCAATTCAGAAGCACAATTATAAAGCTACTGGTGGCTCTAGAAAAAAGCATAAAGGAATCAAGAGACTTCATGACTGCAGAATTTAGATCTAATCAGGCAGAAATTAAAAATCAATTGAATGATATGCAATCCAAACTACAGGTCCTAACAACGAAGGTTAATGAGGTAGAAGAACGTGTGAGTGACATAGAAGACAAGTTGATGGCAAAGAGAGAAACTGAGGAAAAAAGAGAAAAACAATTAAAAGATCATGAGGATAGGTTAAGGGAAATAAATGACAGGCTCAGAAAGACAAATCTATGTTTAAGGGGGTTCCCAAGGGTGCCGAAAGGGACAGACGTCCAGAATATGTATTTGAACAAATCATAGCTGAAAACTTTCCTAATCTGGGAAGGAAAACAGGCATTCAGATGCAGGAAATAGAGAGATCCCCCCTTAAAATCAATAAAAACCGCTCAACAACTTGTCATTAAATAGCGAAGCTTGCAAATTCCAAAGATAAAGGGAAGATCCTTAAAACAGAAAGAGACAAGAAATCTCTAACTCTTATGGGGAGAAATATTAGAAAACAGCAGACATCTCCACAGAGACCTGGAAGGCCAGAAAGGGCTGGCAGGACCTAAATGAGTAAAACCTGAAGCCAAGAATGCGTTCTCCAGCAAGGCTCTCATTCAGGAGAGAAGGAGAGATAAAGAGCTTCCAAGATAGGCAGAAATTGAAAAAATATGTAACCACCAAGCCAGCTCTGCAAGAAATACTAAGGGGTATTGTGTAGTAGAAAGATGAAGTTCAAGGGAACAATCAACAAGAACAGGGACTGAATAGGTATCATGATGACACTAAATTCATATCTTTCAATAGTAACTCTGAATGTGAATGGGCTTAATGACCCCATCAAAAGGTGCAGGGTTTCCAACTGGATAAAAAAGCAGGACACATCTATTTGCTGTCTACAAGAGACTCATTTTAGACAAAAGGACACCTACAGGCTGAAAATAAAAGGTTGGAGAATCATGTACCATTCAAATGGTCCTCAAAAGAAAGCAGGGGTAGCCATTCTTATATCAGATAAACTAAAATTTACCCCGAAGACTGTAGTGAGAGATGAAGATGGACAATATAATCTACTTAAAGGATCTATAAAACAAGAGGACCTAACAATCATCAATACTTATGCCCCGAATGTGGGAGCTGCCAAGTATATCAGTCAATTAATAACCAAAATTAAGACATACTTAGAAAATATTACACATATACTTGGTGACTGGAAAGTAGCCCTTTCTACAATTGACAGGTCTTCTCAGCACAGTATCTCCAAAGAAACAACAGATTTAAATGATACACTGGACCAGATGGATTTCACAGATATTTATAAAACTTTACATCCAAACACAACTGAATACACATTCTTCTCAAGTGTACATGGAACCTTCTCCAGAATAGACCACAGACTGGATCACATATCAGGTCTTAACCAATGCGAAAAGATTGGGATCCTCCCCTGCATATTTTCAGACCATAAAACTATGCAATTAGAACTAAATCACAACAAGAAGTTTGGAAGGATTTCAAGCACGTGGAGGTTAAGGACCATCCTGCTAAAAGATGAAAGGGTCAACCGGGAAATTAGGGAAGTATTGAAAAGATTCATGGAAACTAATGAGAATGAAGATAAAACCATTCAAAAACTTGGGGATACAGCAAAAGCAGTCCTAAGGGGGAAATACATCGCAATACAAGCATCCATCCAAAAACTGGAAAGAACTCAAATACAAAAGCTAATCTAGCACTTAAAGGAGCTGTAGAAAAAACAGCAAATATATCCTACACCCAGCAGAAGAGAGTTAATAAAGATTCGAGCAGAACTCAATGAAATAGAGACCAAAAGAACTGTGGAACAGATCAATAAAACCAGGAGTTGGTTCTTTGAAAGAATTAATAAGATGGATAAACCATTAGGCAGCCTTATTAAAAAGAAGAGAGAGAAGATTCAAATTAATACAATCATGAATGAGAAAGGAGAGATCACTACCAACACCAAGGAAATACAAACGATTTGAAAAACATATTATGAGCAGCTATATGCCAATAAATTAAGCAATCTAGAAGAAATGGATGTATTTCTGGAAAACCACAAACTACCAAAACTGGAACAAGAAGAAATAGAAAACCTACAGAGGCCAATAACCAGGGAGGAAATTGAAGCAGTCATCCAAGACCTCCCAAGACACAAAAGTCCAGGGCCAGATGGACTCCCTGGGGAATTTTATCAAACCTTTAAAGCAGAAACCATACCTATTCTACTAAAGCTGTTCTGAAATATAAAGAGATGAAATACTTCTAAACTCATTCTATGAGGTCAGCATCACCTTAATTCCAAAACCAGACGAAGACCCCACCAAAAAGGAGAATTATAGACCAATATCCCTGATGAACATGAATGCAAAAATTCTCAACAAGATACTAGCCAATAGGATACAACAATACATTAAAAAGATTATTCACCATGACCAAGTGGGATTTATCCCCGGGATGCAAGGCTGGTTAAGCACTTGTAAAGCAATCCATGTGATTGATCATATCAGCAAGAGAAAAACCAAGAACCATAGGATCCTCTCAATAGATGCAGAGAAAGCATTTGACAAAATACAGCATCCATTCCTGATCAAAACTCTTCATAGTTTTGGGATAGAGGGAACATTCCTCAGCATCTTAAAAGCCATCTATGGAAAGCCCACAGCAAATATCATTCTCAATGGGGAAACACTGGGAGCCTTTCCCCTAAGATCAGGAACAAGACAGGGATGTCCACTCTCACCACTGCTATTCAACCTAGTACTGGAAGTCCTAGCCTCAGCAATCAGGCAACAAAAATAAATAAAAGGCATTCAAATTGGCAAAGAAGAAGTCAAACTCTCCCTCTTCGCAGATGACATAATACTGTACGTAGAAAACCCAAAAGACTCCACCCCAAGATTGCTGGAACTCATACAGCAATTTGGTAGCGTGGCAGGATACAAAATCAATGCCCAGAAATCAATGGCATTTCTATTCACTACCAATGAGACTGAAGAAAGAGAATTTAAGGAGCCAATCCCATTTACAATTGCACCCAAAAGTATAAGATACCTAGGAATAAACCTAACCAAAGAGGTAAAAGTCTATACCCTAAAAACTACAGAACACTTCTGAAAGAAATTGAGGAAGACACAAAGAGATGGAAAAATATTTCATGCTCATGGATTAGAAGAATTAATATTATGAAAATGTCAATGCTACCCAGGGCAATTTACACATTTAGTGCAATCCCTCTCAAAATACCATGGACTTTCCTCAGAGAGTTGGAACAAATTATCTTAAGATTTGTGTGGAATCAGAAAAGACCCCAAATAGCCAGGGGAATATTAAAAAAGAAAACCAGAGCTGGGGGCATCACAATGCCATATTTCAGGTTGTACTACAAAGCTGTGGTCATCAAGACAGTGTGGTACTGGCACAAAAACAGACACATAGATCAAGGGAACATAAGAGAGAATTCAGAACTAGACCCTCAACTTTATGGTTAACTAATATTCGACAAAGCAGGAAAGACTATCCAAAGGAAAAAAAAAACAGTCTCTTCAATAAATGGTGCTGGGAAAATTGGACATCCACATGTAGAAGAATGAAACTGGATCATTCTCTTACTCCATACACAAAGAGAAACTCAAAATGGATGAAAGATCTAAATGTGAGACAAGATTCCATCAAAATCCTAGAGGAGAACACAGGCAACACCCTTTTTGAACTCAGCCACAGTAACTTCTTGCAAGAAACATCCATGAAGGCAAAAGAAACAAAAGCAAAAATGAACTATTGGGACTTCATCAAGATAAGAAGCTTCTGCACAGCAAAAAAAAAAAAAAAAAAAAAAAAAACAAAAATAAAAAAACAGTCAACAAAACCAAAAGACAACCTACAGAATGGGAGAAGGTATTTGCAAATGACGTTTCAGTTAAAGGGCTAGTTTCCCAGATCTATAAAAAACTTCTTAAACTCAACAGCAAAGAAACAAACAATCCAATCATGAAATGGGCAAAAGACATGAACAGAAATCTCACAGAGGAAGACATAGACATGGCCAACAAGAGCAAGAGAAAATGCCCCGCATCACTTGCCATCAGGGAAATACAATCAAAACCACCATGAGATACCACCTCACACCAGTGAGAATGGGGAAAATTAACTAGGCAGGAAACAACAAATGTTGGAGAAGATGTGGAGAAAGGGGATCCCTCTTGCACTGTTGGTGGGAATGTGAACTGGTACAGCCACTCTGGAAAACTGTGTGGAGGTTTCTCCAAGAGTTAAAAGGAAATCTGCTCTACGACTCAGCAGTTGCACTGATGGGGATTTACCCCAAAGATACAGATGCAATGAAACGCCGGAACACCTGCACCCCGGTGTTTATAGCAGCAATGTCTACAATAGCCAAACTGTGGAAGGAGCCTCGGTGTCCATTTAACGATGAATCAGTAAGGAAGATGTGGTATATATATATACAATGGAATCTTAGCCATTGGAGACGACAAATACCCACCATTTGTTTTGACGTGGATCAACTGGATGGTATTATGCTGAGTGAAATAAGTCAATTGGAGAAGGAGAAACATTATATGGTCTCATTCATTTGGGGAATATAAAAAATAGTGAAAGGGAATAAAGGGGAAAGGAGAAACATGAGTGGGACATATCAGAAAGGGAGGCAGAACATGAGAGACACTTAACTCTGGGAAACGAACTAGGGGTGGTGGAAAGGGAGGTGGGAGGGGCGTGGGGGTGACTGGGTGATGGGCACTGGGGGGCACTTGATGGGATGAGCACTGGGTGTTATGCTATATGTTGGCAAATTGAACTCCAATAAAAAATAAATTAATGAGAAAATAGGAAAAAGACTAGAAAAAGAAGAGGAAAATAAGCTCAAATTAAGTAGAAGGAAAGAATCAAAGATAACCTCAGAAATATATGAAATTAAGAACAGGAAAGCAATAACTCTATTCAATTACTCTTTGAAAAGCTTAATACAATTCATAAGCTTTTTTTCAGGGTAACCAAGGAAAAAAAGAGAAAAGATACAAAATACTGATGTTACAAACATAAGAAAATTACTATGTTGTCTATTGATATATACATATAAAAATGCAAATGGAATAGGAACAATTTTATGTGCATTGATTCTACAATTTAGGACAAATAGACCAATTCCTTGAAAGAAAATGCTATCAACACTGAATAAAGAAGAAATAGATAACCTGTAGAATTTTTATCAATTTTTAAAATGTACATTAAAGGTTTTCAATGAAAAAGACCTCTGGATCTGTATGTCTCTTAGTATTATTATTATTAAGACTATTTTTTATAGAAAATTTAGGTTCTCAGCAGAATTTAGAGATTTCTGGTATATTCCTTGCCTCCACACATGCATAGCCTCCTCCATTACCAAAATGCCCCACCAAATGGGTACATTTGTTACAATTGCGGAACCTAGAATGACACATCATAACCATATGAAGTCCCGAGTTTACATTATGGTACATTTTTTGGCATTGTACATTCTGTGGGTTTGGACAAATATATAATTACATGTATCCATCAATAGTATATCATGCAGGGTATTTTTGCTGCCCTAAAAACCCTCTATGCTCCACTTATTATTCTCTCTCCTCACTCCTCTCCTTCAGCTACCACTAATCTTTTTTATTGTCTCCATAGTCTTGCCTTTTACAGAATATCTTAGAGTTGGAATCATACAGCATATGTCCTTTCAGATTGGCTTCTTTCATTTAGTGATATATATTTTATTTTCTTTCATGTCTTTTCATGACTCGTATCTCATTTCGCATTAGTGCTGAACAATATTTCATTGTTATAGCTTGATGTACCATAGTAATTTATCCATTTATTTACTGATGGACATCTTGGTTTCTTGCATATTTTGGCAATTATAAATTAATTTGCTATAAACATCCTTATTTATGCAGGATTTTGTGTTAACATAAAATTTCAGCTTCTTTGGATAAATATCAAGGAATGTGATTGCTAGATTATACAGTAAGAGTATGTTTACTTTTGTAAGAAACCACCAAACCATTTTCCACAATGGCTGTACCATTTTTTTCCATTTATTTATTCATGAGAGACAGAGAGAGAGAGAGAGAGAGAGAGAGGCAGAGACACAGGCAGAGGGAGAAGCAGGCTCCATGCAGGAAGCCTGACGTGGGACTTGATCCTGAGTCTCCAGGATCAGACCCTGGGCTGAAGGCGGCACTAACCCGCCAAGCCACCCAGGCTGTCCCCATTTTGTATTTTCATGAGCAATGCATGAAAGTTTCTCTTGCTCCACATCCTTATCAGCATTAGGTGTTGTCAGTGTTCTGGATTTTGGCCATTCTAATAGGTGTACAGTGGTATATAATTATTGTTTTAATAAGCATTTCTCTGATGACATAATGCTGAGCATCTTTTCATATGCTTATTTGCTATCTGTATACATTATTTAATAAAGTGTCTCTTAAGGGCTTTGCCTCATTTTTAATAAGATTATTTGATTTGTTTATTGCTGAGTTTTAAGAATTCTTTATATATTTGGATAACTGTCCTTGATTAGGTGTGTGTTTTGCAAATATTTTTCCCAGTCTGTGGCTTGTCTTATTCTCTTGACATTGTCTTTAATGGAGTAGAAGTTTTAAATTTTAATGAAGTCCAACTTGTCAGTTATTTCTTTCACAGATCATGTCTTTGGTGTTTTAGCAAAAAGGGCATCCTCATGTCCAAGGGCATCTAGGTTTTTTTTTTCCTATTTTATCTTATAAGTTTTATAGCTTTGTGTTTTTCTTTTAGGTCTGTGATCCATTTGTAGTTCTTTATTATGAAAGGTGTAAGTAGCATGTCTGCATTTATTTTTTTACCTTTAGATGATCAGTGATTGTTGAGCCATTTGTTGAAAAGACTGGCTTTGCCCTATCGTATTATCTTTTCCCCTTTGTCAAAGACCAATTAACTATATTTTGGGGGGTCTAATCCTGGGCTCTCTATTATATTCCAGTGATCTATTTGTCTATACATATATATTTTCTTAAATTATAGTTGACACAAAATTTTACATTAGTTTTAAGTGTACAACACAGTGATTGAACAAGTTAATACATTATGCTATGTTCATCACAAACATAGCTACAATCTGTCAGCATACAATGCTATTGTAATATCATTAACTATATTTCCTATGTTGTACCTTTTATTCCAATGACTATTCTTTCCATAACTGGAAGCGTGTATTTCCCCACTCCGTTTTACTCATTCTGTCCATCCCTTGACTCCAACCTCTTTTGACAACCATCAATTTGTTTTCTGTATTCATGGATCTGATTCTGCTTTTTTATTTTTTGTTTGTTTCTTTGCTTTTATTTTTGTTTTTTTGTTGTTTTTGTCGTTTCTTTGCCCATTTGTTTTAGATTCCACAGATAAGTGAATAATATAGTATTTTTCTTTCTCTTTCTGACTTATTTCACTTAGCATTCTACCCTCTAGGTTCATTCATGTTGTCAATGTAAGGATCTCATTTTTAAGTACCATTCCATTCTAGATAGATGAATGATAGATGTAGATGTGTATATTCTTTCTCTTTCTCTTCCTCTCTCTCTCTCTATTTAAATTTAAATTTATATTTATATAAACATCTTATTTATCCATTCATCTATTGATACACAATTAGGTTACTTCCATATCTTAGCTACTGGAAATAGTGCTGCAGTAAATATAGGATGCATATATATTTTCATCAGTTAGTATTTTTGTTTTGTGGGATTTTTTGAGTAAATACATAGTAGTGGAATTACTTGATCATATGATGACTCTATTTTTAATTTTTTGGGGAGTATCCATATTGTTTTCCATAGTGGCTGCACCAATATACATTCCCACCAACAGCATACAAGGGTTTCTTTTCCCCACAGCCTCACCAACACTTATTATTTCTTCTGTTTTTGATTTTAGCCATTCTGACAGGTGTAAAAAGATATTTTATTGCAGTTTTGATTTACATTTCTCTGATTATTAATGTTGAGCATATTTTCATGTGTTTGTTGACCATCTGTATGTCTTCTTTGGAAAAATGTGTATTTAAGTCCTATGTCCATTTTTAATTGGATTATTGATTTTTTGGTGTTTAGTTGTGTATGTTCTTTATATATTTTGAATATTAATCCCTTATCAGATATACAATTTACAAATATCTTCTCACATTCAGCAGGTTGTCTTTTTGTTTTATTGATGGATCCCTTTCTGTGCAAAACCTTTTTATTTTGTTGTAGTCTCAATAGTTCATTTTGACTTTTGTTTCCCTTGCCTGAGGAGACATAGCCATAAATACGTTGCTAAGGCCAATGTCCAAAGGTTACTATGTTTTCTTTTAGTAGTTTTATGGAATCAGATCTCACATTTAGGTCTTTAATCCATTTTAACTTTGTTTTTATGCATGGTGTAAGTATGTGATACAGTTTTATTCCTTTTCATGTAGCTGTCCAATTTTCCCTGCACCATTTACTGAACAGACTGTCTATCCTCCATTGTTTATTCTTGCCTCCTTTGTCATAGAGTAATTGACCATTTAAGTATGGGTTTATTTTTAGGCTCTTTATTCAGTTCCAATGATCCACGTGCCTATTTTTGTGACAATACGTACTATATTGATTACCATAGCTTTGTAGTAGATCTTGAAATCTGGGATTATATTTCCAGCTTTGTTCTTTATCAAAATCGCTTTGACTATTTGGAGTCTTATTTGGTTCTGTACAAATTTTAGACTAATTTCTTCTAGTTCCCAGAAAAATACTATTGGGGTTTTGATAGAAATTTCATTGAATTTGTAGAGTGCTTTGGGCATTTTGACAATATTAACTCTTCCTGTCCATGAGCATGGATTCTTTTCTCATTCGTTTGTGTCATCTTCAACTTCTTTCATCTAAGTTTTATACTTTTCAAAATATAGGTCTTTTATCTCATGGGTAAATTTATTCTTATCCATTTGATTCTTTTTTTGGTGCAATTGTTAATGGGATTCCTATCTTAATCTCTTTTTGCTATTTCATTAGTGTAATGAACTACAATGGATTTCTGTATATTAATTTTGTATCCTTCAACTTTATTAAATTAATCTTGCAAATAAGACACTATCTTGATTACTATATTTTTATAGTAATTCTTGAAGTCTGGTAGTGTCAGCCCTCCAAATTTGTTTTTCTCCTTTGATATTATAGGTAATGCTGTAGAATGACTTTGGGGACTTTCCTTCCTTTTCTACTTTTTGAAATAATTTGAAAAGAATAAGTATTAACTCTTCTTTAAAGGCTTGATAGAATTTGTCTGCACAGCCATCTGGCCTGGACTTTAGTTTGTTGGCTGATTTTTGATTACTGATTCAATTTCCTTGCTGGTTTTTGGTCTATTCAAGTTTTCTATTTCTTTCTATTTCAGTTTTGGTGGTTTATATATTTCTAGGAATATATCCATTTCTTTAAGGGATTCTAATTTGTTGTCATATAGTTTTTCATAATATTCTCTTATAATTTTGCTTATTTCTATGATGCTGGTTGTTATTTATCCGATCTCATTTGTGATATTATTTATTTGGATCCTTTATCTTCTCTTTTTGATGAGTCTGGCTAGAAGTTTATCAATTTTATTTTATTTTTTTTATTTTATAATTTTTTAAATAAATTAATTTTTATTGGTGTTCAGTTTAACAACATACAGAATAACACCCAGTGCTCATCCTGTCAAGTGTCCCCCTCAGTGCCCGTCACCCATTCACCCCCACCTCCCGCCCTCCTCCCCTTCCACCACCCCTAGTTCGTTTCCCAGAGTTAGGAGTCTTTATGCTCTGTCTCCCTTTCTGATATTTCCCACACATTTCTTCTCCCTTCTCTTATATTCCCTTTCACTATTATTCATATTCCCCAAATGAATGAGAACACACACTGTTTGTCCTTCTCCGATTGACTTACTTCACTCAGCATAATACCCTCCAGTTCCATCCACGTTGAAGCAAATGGTGGGTATTTGTCGTTTCTAATGGCTGAGTAATATTCCATTGTATACATAAACCACATCTTCTTTATCCATTCATCTTTTGATGGGCACCGAGGCTCCTTCCACAGTTTGGCTATTGTGGACATGGCTGCTAGAAACATCGGGGTGCAGGTGTCCCGGCGTTTCAATGCATCTGAATCTTTGGGGTAAATCCCTAACAGTGCAATTGCTGGGTCGTAGGGCAGGTCTATTATTAATTCTTTGAGGAACCTTCACACAGTTTTCCAGAGTGGCTGCACCAGTTCACATTCCCACCAACAGTGTAAGAGGGTTCCCTTTTATCCGCATCCCCTCCAACATTTGTTGTTTCCTGTCTTGTTAATTCTCCCCATTCTCACTGGTGTGAGGTGGTATCTCATTGTGGTTTTGATTTGTATTTCGCAGGTAGCAAGTGATGCAGAGCATTTTCTCATGTGCATATTGGCCATGTCTATGTCTTCCTCTGTGAGATTTCTCTTCATGTCTTTTGCCCATTTCATGATTGGATTCTTTGTTTCTTTGGTGTTGAGTTTAATAAGTTCTTTATAGATTTTGGAAATGAGCCCTTTATCTGATATGTTATTTGCAAATATCTTCTCCCATTCTGGAGGTTGTCTTTGAGTTTTGTTGACTGTATCCTTTGCTGTGCAAAAGTTTCTTATCTTGATGAAGTCCCAATAGTTCATTTTTGCTTTTGTTTCTTTTGCCTTCGTTGATGTATCTTGCAAGAAGTTACTGTGGCAAAGTTCAAAAAGGGTGTTGCTTGTGTTCTCCTCTAGGATTTTGATAGAATCTCGTCTCATATTTAGATCTTTCATCCATTTTGAGTTTATCTCTGTGTATGGTGCAAGAGAGTGGTCTAGTTTCATTCTTCTGTATGTGGATGTCCAATTTTCCCAGCACCATTTATGGAAGAGGCTGTCTTTCTTCCAGTGGATAGTCTTTCCTCCTTTATCGAATATTATTTGACCATAAAGTTCAGGGTCCACTTCTGGGTTCTCTATTCTGTTCCGTTGATCTATGTGTCTGTTTTTGTGCCAGAACCACACCGTCTTGATGACCACAACTTTGTAGTACAACCTGAAATCTGGCATTGTGATGCCCCCAGATATGGTTTTCTTTTTTAGAATTCCCCTGGCTATTCGGGGTCTTTTCTGATTCCACACAAATCTTAAAATAATTTGTTCTAACTCTCTGAAGAAAGTCCATGGTATTTTGATAGGGATTGCATTAAACGTGTAAATTGCCCTGGGTAACATTGACATTTTCACAATATTAATTCTGCCAATCCATGAGCATGGAATATTTTTCCATCTCTTTGTGTCTTCCTCAATTTCTTTCAGAAGTGTTCTCTAGTTTTTAGGGTATAGATCCTTAACCTGTTTGGTTAGGTTTATTCCTAGGTATCTTATACTTTTGGGTGCAATTGTAAATGGGACTGACTCCTTAATTTCTCTTTCTTCAGTCTCATTGTTAGTGTATAGAAATGCCATTGATTTCTGGGCATTGATTTTGTATCCTGCCATGCTACCAAATTGCTGTATGAGTTCTAGCAATCTTGGGGTGGAGGCTTTTGGGTTTTCTACGTAGAGTATCATGTCATCGGCGAAGAGGGAGAGTTTGACTTCTTTGCCAATTTGAATGCATTTAATGTCTTTTTGTTGTCTGATTGCTGAGGCTAGGACTTCCAGTACTATGTTGAATTGCAGTGGTGAGGGTGGACATCCCTCTCTTGTTTTTGATCTTAGGGGAAAGGCTCCCAGTGCTTCCCCATTGAGAATGATATTTGCTGTGGGCTTTTCGTAGATGGCTTTTAAGATGTCGAGGAAAGTTCCCTCTATCCCTACACTCTGAAGAGTTTTGATCAGGAATGGATGCTGTATTTTGTCAAATGCTTTCTCTGCATCTAATGAGAGGATCATATGGCTCTTGGTTTTTCTCTTGCTGATATGATGAATCACATTGATTGTTTTCCGAGTGTTGAACCAGCCTTGTGTCCCGGGGATAAATCCTACTTGGTCATGGTGAATAATTTTCTTAATGTGTTGTTGGATCCTATTGGCTAGTATCTTGTTGAGAATTTTTGCATCCATGTTCATCAGGGATATTGGTCTGTAATTCTCCTTTTTGGTGGGGTCTTTGTCTGGTTTTGGAATTAAGGTGATGCTAGCCTCATAGAATGAATTTGGAAGTACTCCATCTCTTTCTATCTTTCAAAACAGCTTTAGTAGAATAGGTATGATTTCTTCTTTAAACGTTTGATAGAATTCCCCAGGGAAGCCATCTGGCCCTGGACTCTTGTGTCTTGGGAGGTTTTTGATGACTTCTTCAATTTCCTCCCTGGTTATTGGCCTGTTCGGGTTTTCTATTTCTTCCTGCTCCAGTTTTGGTAGTTTGTGTCTTTCCAGGAATGCGTCCATTTCTTCTAGATTGCCTAATTTATTGGCGTAGAGCTGTTCATAATATGTTTTTCAAATCGTTTGTATTTCCTTGGTGTTGGTAGTGATCTCTCCTTTCTCATTCATGATTTTATTAATTTGAGGCTTCTCTCTCTTCTTTTTAATAAGGTTGGCTAATGGTTTATCTATCTTATTAATTCTTTCAAAGAACCAACTCCTGGTTCTATTGATCTGTTCCACAGTTCTTCTGGTCTCAATTTCGTTGAGTTCTGCTCGAATTTTAATTAACTCTCTTCTTCTGCTGGGCGTCGGGTCGATTTGCTGCTTCTTCTCTAGCTCCTTTATGTGTAAGGTTAGCTTTTATATTTGAGTTCTTTCCAGTTTTTGAATGGATGCTTGTATTGCGATGTATTTCCCCCTCAGGACTGCTTTTGCTGCATCTCAAAGATTTTGAAGATTTGTATCTTCATTCTCATTAGTTTCCATGAATCTTTTTAATTCTTCCTTAATTTCCTGGTTGACCCTTTCATCTTTTAGCAGGATGGTCCTTAACCTCCACGTGTTTGAGGTCCTTCCAAACTTCTTCTTGTGATTGACTTCTAATTTCAAGGCGTTATGGTCTGAGAATATGCAGGGGACGATCCCAATCTTTTGGTATCAGTTCAGACTGGATTTGTGACCCAGTATGTGGTGTATTCTGGAGAAAGTTCCATGTGCACTTGAGAAGAATGTGTATTCAGCTGAGTTTGGATGTAAAGTTCTGTAGATATCTGTGAAATCTATCTGGTCCAGTGTATCATTTAAAGCTCTCGTTTCTTTGGAGATGTTGTGCTTAGAAGACCTGTTGAGTGTAGAAAGAGCTAGATTGAAGTCACCAAGTATATGTGTATTAGTATCTAAGTATTTCTTCACTTTGGTTAATAATTCGTTTAAGTATTTGGCAGCTCCCACATTCGGGGCATATATATTGAGGATTGTTAAGTCCTCTTGCTGGATAGATCCTTTAAGTATGATATAGTGTCCCTCTTCATCTCTCACTACTCTCTTCAGGGTAAATTTTAGTTTATCTGATATAAGGATGGCTTCCCCTGCTTTCTTTTGAGAACCATTTGAATGGTAAATGGTTCTCCAACCTTTTATTTTCAGGTTGTAGGTGTCCTTCTGTCTAAAATGAGTCTCTTGTAGACAGCAAATAGATGGGTCCTGCTTTTTTATCCAGTTTGAAACCCTGCGCCTATTAATGGGGTCATTAAGCCCATTCACGTTCAGAGTTACTATTGACAGATATGAGTTTAGTGTCATCATGATATGTATTTAGTCCTTGTTTTTGTGGATTGTTCCACTGAACTTCTTCTTAAAGGGGAGTTTTAAGAGTCCCCCTTAAAATTTCTTGCAGAGCTGGTTTGGAGGTCACATATTCTTTCAGTTCCTGCCTGTCTTGGAAGCTCTTTATCTCTCCTTCCATTTTGAATGAGAGCCTTGCTGGATAAAGTATTCTTGGTTGCATGTTCTTCTCATTTAGGACCCTGAATATATCCTGCCAGCCCTTTCTGGCCTGCCACGTCTCTGTGGAGAGGTCTGCTGTTACCCTAATACTCCTCCCCATGAAAGTCAGGGACTTCTTGTCTCTTGCTGCTTTAAGGATCTTCTCTTTATCTTTGGAATTTGCAAGCTTCACTATTAAATGTCGAGGTGTTGAACGGTTTTTATTGATTTTAGGGGGGATCTCTCTATTTCCTGGATCTGAATGCCTGTTTCCCTTCCCAGATTGGGAAAGTTTTCAGCTAGGATTTGTTCAAATACATATTCTGGCCCTCTGTCCCTTTTGGCGCCCTCGGGAACGCCAATTAAACGTAGGTTTTTCTTCCTTAGGCTGTCATTTATTTCCCTTAATCTGTGTTCATGGTCTTTTAATTGTCTGTCTCTTTTTTCCTCAGTTTCCCTCTTTGCCATTAACTTGTCTTCTATGTCACTCACTCATTCTTCCTCCTCGTTAACCCTTGTCGTTAGGACTTCTAGTTTGGATTGCATCTCATTCAATTGATTTTTAACTTCTGCCTGATTGGATCTAAATTCTGAAGTCATGACGTCTCATGAGTCCTTAATGCTTTTTTCTAGAGCCACCAGTAGCTGTATAATAGTGCTTCTGAATTGGCTTTCTGACATTGAATTGTAATCCACATTTTGTAACTCTGTGGGAGAGAGGGCTGTTTCTGATTCTTTCTTTTGAAGTGAGGTTTTCCTTCTAGTCATTTTGCTCAGTGCAGAGTGGCTAAAAACAAGTTGTATTGGGAAAAGGAGAGAAAGAGAGAGAAGGAAAGAAAAGAGAAAGAGAAAAAAGAAAAAGAAAAAAAGGAAAAAAGAGAAGAAAAAGAGAAAGAAAAAGAAAGAAAGGTGAAAAGAAAGGGGGGTGGGGGAAGCAATCAGAAATCAAAAAGAAAAGAAAAAAGAAAAAAACAAAAAAAAAAAAAACACGGGGGAGTATCTTCTGAATCTGTAGACTTTAAGTCCCTTGACTTCCCCTGGAACTGGTCCTTCCAGCTAGTCTTCTTGGGAGGGGCCTGTTGTGCTGATTTTCAGGTGTTAGCACTTGGGGGCGCTGCTCTGCCCCTGCCTGCTGCAGGGCTCAGAGGGGGTTGTTTACCCCGTGAGGCCCCAGGAGGAACAGCCGCAGTTGCTATATCAGCTCTGGAAGCCTGGATTCAGTCTCCGCAGGAACTACGGGGCTCTCCATCTGCAGGGCCTGGAGGCTCCGGGGCGGGGCCGCTGATCTGCTCAGCTCGGGGCAGGAGCGTCCTTGCTGTCCTGGGCCCTCTCGGCCTCTGCCTGTCCCGGGGGAGGCCGGATCCTGGGCTGTGTACCGGCGCCCTGTGCTCCGGGGCCTGCGCTGTTGGATGCGCGCTCCCGCCCCGCAGCCCCCTCCGCGCAGAGCCGCTGCCCGAGCCCCTCCGAGCTGCTCCGGGCCGTGCCGTGCGCGCTGCAGCCCTTAGGGAGCTCGGCGCACTCTCCTGGGGCGCAGGTGTCTGTTAGTGTCCCAGGGAGCCCGAGGGCATCCCCGCCCTCCCGTGTCCTGTTCCAACTCCCTGTGAGCTCCTTTCCGCCCGGGAAGGTTGGTGCAGCTCCTGCTTCTCCGGGACGGGGCTCTCCTGTCCTGGGGACACTCGCCCCGGCCTCAGCCCGGCTCCTCGCGGGGCCCCTCCCCCTCTGAGGCCTTTTGTTTCTTTATTTCTTTTTCCCTGTCTTCCTACCTTGATAGAAGCGCGGACTCTTCTCACTGTAGCATTCCAGCTGGTCTCTCTTTAAATCTCAGGCTGAATTCGTAGATTTTCAGGATGATTTGAGGGTTATCTAGGTAATTTTTGGGGGACAGGTGATTTGGGGCCCCTACTCTTCCGCCATCTTGCCCCTTCTCCTTTATCAATTTTATTAATGCTTTCAAAGAAACAGCTCCTGGTTTCATTCTTCTATTGTTTTTTTTAGTTTGTATATCATTTATTTCTGTTCTAAGCTATATTATTTCCCTTCTGCTGACTTTTAGACTTCATTTGTTGTTCCTTTTCTAGATCCTTTAGGTATAAAGTTAGATTGTTTATTGGATATTTTTCTGGCTTCTTGAGGCAGGGCTGTATTGCTGTATACTTCCCTCTTAGGACTACTTCTGCTGTATCTCAAAGGCTTTGGACCATCATGTGTTCATTTTTTATTTGTTTGCATGTATTTTTTTATAATTTCTTATTTGATTTCCTGGTTGTCTCACTCATTGTTTGGTAGAACGTTAACATCCATGTCTTTGTGAACTTTCCAAATTTTTTCTATTAATGACTTCTAGCTTCATACCTTTGGGGTCAGAAAAAAAACCTGTAAAACATTAATAAAAGAAATTTAATATGTGGGTGTCTGGGTACCAGAGTTAGTTAAGTGTCTGACTCTTGAATTCAACTCAGGTTATGATCTCACAGTCACAAAATCAAGCCCTGCATCAGGCTCTACATTTAGCACAGTCTGCCTAAGACTCTCAGGCCCCTCCCCTCTGTACTATCTATCTCTAAAATAAATAAATTAATTTAAAAAAGAAGTTGAATATGACAAAAAGAAATGGAAATACATCCCGTGCCCATGGATTGGAAGAGCAAATATTGTTAAAAATGTCTATACTACCCAAAGCCAGATATACATTTAATTCAATCTCTATCAAAAAACCAACATTTTTAAGGAGCTAGAACAAAAATCCTAAAATTTTGTATGGAAGTACAAAGAAATCAAATCGCCAAAAACAATCTTGAAAAAGAAAAAAAAAAGAGAGGAAAACCAAAAACATACTGTTGACTATGGAGAACAAACTCATGGTTACCAGAGGGGAGGTGGGTGGAGTGATGAGTTGAGTAAGTGATGGGGATTAACAAGTGAACTTGTGGTGAGTACTGGGTGTTATATGTAAGTGCTGAACTAAATTATACATCTGAAACTAATATTACACTGTATGTTAATTAACTGACATTTAAATAAAAACTAAAAAGAGAGAAAGAAAAAGAAAAGCAAATCTGGAGGCATCACATTTCCAGACTTCAAATTTTATTACAAACCTGTAGTGATGAAAACAGTATGGTACTGACACAGAAATAGGCATATATCAATAGAACAGAATAGAAAACCCAGAAATGGACTGATATCTGTATGGCTAATTAATCTTTAACAAAGAAGGAAAGAATATCCAATGGAAAAAAGACAGTTTCTACCACAAATGGTATTGGGAAAATTGGACAGCAGTATGCAAAAGATGAAACTGGACCACTTTCTTACCATACACAAAGCTAAATTCAAAATGGATTAAAGTCCTAAATGTGAGACTTGAAACCATAAAAGTCCAAGAGGAGAATACAGGCAGTAACCTCTTGAACCTCTTTGAACATCAGCCATAGCAACTTCTTACTTGATATGGCTCCTGAGGCAAGGGAAATAAAGCAAAAAGAAATTATTGGGACTTCATCAAGACAAGAAGCTTCTGCACAGCAAAGGAAACAACAAAACTAAAAGGCAACTATGGAATGGGAGAAGATATTTGCAAATGACCTATCTGAAAAAGAGATATATTCAAAATGTATAAAGAACTTACACAACTCAACATTCAAAATTGAACAATCCAATTAAAATATGCAAAATAATGAATAGGCATTTTCCCAAAAAACATCCAGATAAGCAACAGACCCATGAAATGATGCTCAAGATCCCTCATCAACAGGGAAATGCAAATCAAAACTACAATGAGATATCACCTCACTCATGTCAGAATGGCTAAAATCAACAATATAAGAATCATCAGGTACTGGTAAGAATATGGAGAAAAAGGAACCCTCTTGCACTGTTGGTCAGAATGCAAACTGGAACAGCCACTCTAGAAAACCCAGAATGGAGTTTCCTCAAAATAAAACTATGTTATGATCCACCAATTTTACTAGTAAGTATTTATCCAAAGAATACAAAAATACTAATTCAAAGGGATATGTGCATCTTGATATTTATAGCAGCATTATATACAATAGCCAAATTATGGAAAGAGCTCAAGTGTCCATTGACTGATGAATGGATAAAGAACATGTGATATAGATACAAAGATATAGATAGCTATATAGGTATACACAAACACACACACAAATTGGAATACTACTCAGTCATTAACAAGAATCAAATCTTGTTGTATGCAATGACATGAATAGAGATAGAAATTATTATGCTAAGAAAAATAAGGCAGTCAGAGAAAAACAAATACCATATGATTTCACTCATATGTAGAATTTAAGAAACAAAACAAATGAGAAATAGGGAAAAAATAAGAGAGAGGGAGAAACCAAGAAACAAATTCTTAAATACAGAGAAAAACTGATGGTAACCAGAGAGAAGGTGGGTGGGGGTGAATTACATAGGTGACTAGGATTAAAGAGTGCATTTGTTGTGATGAGAACCTAGTATGGAAGTATTTTTTTAAGATTGTTTATTTATTTATTTGTGAGAGACATAGAGAGGCAGAGACACAGACAGAAGGAGAAGCAGGCCCCATGCAGGGAGCCTGACGTGGGACTTGATCCTGGGTCTCCAGGATCACGCCCTGGGCCAAAGGCAGCGCTAAACTGCTGAGCCACTGGGGCTGCCCCAGTACGGAAGTATTAAATCATTATATTGTACACTTGAAACTAATTTTACACTGAATGTTAGCTAAGCAGAATTTAAATAAAACTTAAAAGTGGACAATTCAAATTAGAAAGAAGGAAATAATACCTTTTGTATTCTCATATGACACGATCATCCATATAGAAAATTCTAAAAAGTTTATTCAAAGGTCAGGAGATCTATTATATCAGTTTAGCAGAATTACAAGATAAAATACCAACATCTAAAAATCAATTGTATTTTTCAACACTAACAATACAAAATTAGAAATTAAACTTTAAAATATAGTGCCCTTTGAATTATATTGGTGTAAATTTTTGAAAATGTGTGCAGCAATTGTGTTGAATAACACAAAGCACTAGGGAGAAAGTCAATGCTGTCCTAATTATATGGACAGATATACTATATGTTGTGCTTATGGTTTGGAAGACTCAATATTGTTAATATGTCATTTCCTCCCCAACTGATGTATAAATTCAAGGAAAGTTATAGAAATAAATAAGCTGGTTATAAAATATGTATGGAAAAGCAAAGTATCTAAAACAATTTTAGAAAAGAAGAGCAAAACTGGAAGACACAGTATTCAATATAGTGTTGTATTGGCCAAATGAGTTTCAACAAAGATGCAAAGACAATTAAATGATGAAACATACTCTTTAAACAAATGGTGCTTTAATAATTAGAAATTCAGAGGCAGTATATAATGACCTCAAACCATATCTTGCATCATATACCAAAATGGCATAGAATTGAACGTAAAGTCAAAAACCACTAAACTTTTGGGACACCTGGGTAGCTCAGCGGTTGAACATCTGCCTTCGACTCAGGGTGTGATCTCTGATTCCTGTGATCGAGTCCCACATTGGGCTCCCTGCAAGGAGCCTGCTTTTCCCTCTACCTATGTCTCTGTCTCTGTCTCTGTCTCTGTCTCTCTCTCTCTCTCTCTCTCTCTGTGTCTCTCATGAATAAATAAATAAAATCTTTAAAAAAATCATTAAACTTTTAAAATAAAATGTAAGAGAATGTACTTATAACCTTGCATGGGTTAACAATTTCTTGGATACAAAACAAGGTAAAGTTGCAAAATTAAATAAAAGTGAAAAATTGAATTTCTCAAAACTTAAAAGTTTCTTCTTCAAAAGATATTGCTACCGATCCAAATGTTCATCAACAAATGACTGAATAAATAAATAAATTTCATACAATGAAATAAAACTAGTAAAAAAGAACGAACAATCAATGTACAGAATACCATGGACAAAGCTCAAAATAATTATCTGAGTCGAAGTGGTCACACAATAAAAAAGTAAATACTGTAGGATTCCACTTTATAACGTTTCAAAACTCACAAACTATTGAAGAGTGACAGAAAGTAGATCAGTTGTTGTCTGCAAAAGGAGCATGGTGTGGATGGAGGGATGAATTACAAAAGAGCATGAAGAAATTTTTAGGGTGATGGGTATATTCACCATCTTAAATGTGGTAATCATTTCATATATATATATATATCACAAGATATATATATAATAAAACTTATCCATATGTGTACTTTATATATGTGTTTATTAAATGTACATTATATATTGATAAGCTGTAAAATGCAAAGAAATTGTTAAAAAATAAAGAGTACACTATAGAATGGGAGAAAATACCGTCAAAATTCATATCAGGTAAAAGAGTTGAATCTAGAATACATAAAGAACTCTCACAATGCAGTATTAAGAAAAAAAGTCGGGGATCCCTGGGTGGCTCAGTGGTTTAGCAGTTGCCTTCGGCCCAGGGCATGATCCTAGAGTCCCAGAACCAAGTCCCACATCAGGCTGCCTGCATGGGGCCTGCTTCTCCTTCTGTCTGTGTCTATGCCTCTCTCTATATATGTCTCTCATGAATAAATAAATAAATAATCTTTTTTTAAAGTCAATAAAACAAACTGGGCTGAAGATCTGAATAGAAACTTGACCAAAAAATGTATATATATGGCAAATAAGCATATGAGAAGATATTCAATGTCATTACATTAGGATAAAGCAAAATAAATCCACAAGAGATACCACTATATGCATATTAAAGTGGACAAATAATGAATTTTGTCTAGGATGATAAGTAACAATTCTAATATATTGCTGATAGTAACATAAAATAATACAATCACTCTGGAGAACAATTTGCCATATACTTACCATAAGACCCACTTCTGGCATTTATCCAAGATAATGGGAAAATGTCCACAGAAAGACTTTTATGTGAATGTTCATAACATTATTTATTGTTTATAATAGCTAAAAAGTGTAAACAACCCAAAGTCCTGCCAAAGATGAATTTATAAACAAACTGGTGCATCAATACAATGAAATTATACTCAGCAATAAACAGGAATGCATCACTGATACACATGAAATAACATGAATGAGTCTTAAATGCATTCACTAAGTAAAAGAAGGCATACTCAGAAGGCCATATATACTGTGATCCCATTTATATATTACATTGAAAAGGCAATATTACAAAGTAGGAAACTGATCAGTGGTTACCCTATACATAGGGCTAGGTATTGACTACAAAAGGGCTGAAAACTTTGTGAAGTGATGAAATTCTTCCATATTTTGATTATTATGGTAATTACATGATTTATGCATTTTTGAAACTCAGGGCTATACATTTTAAAAAAGTGAATTTTAATGTACATAGATCATACCTCATTTGTAAAAAAGCAAAATTATAGGAAACCAAAGAATTTGAATATTTTGAAAAGCAAATAAGACCATATTGTTTCTTTGCTCAAAGTATGCAATGGCTCCCCAGTACACTAAAAATAAAAGTCAAGTCCTCATAATGACCCACAAGGCCTCTACAAACGTCACCTTCTCTGAATGCCTTATCTATTATTCTCCCCCTCACTCATATGTCTTCAACCACATTGGTCCCTTGATCTTTTTTTAAAGATTTTACTTATTTGGGGGGTACCTGGGTGGCTCAGTTGGTTAACCATCTGCCTTTGGCTTGGGTCATGATCTTGGGGTCCTGGGATCAAGCCCTGAGTTGGGCTCCCTGCTCAGCGGGGAGTATATTTCTCCCTCTGTCTCTCTCTTTGCCCTCTCCCTGCCACTAGTGCACTCTTTCTCTCTCAAATAAAAAAACAGACTTTAAAAAAAAATATTTATTTAGAGACAGCATGAGTGGGAGGGGAGGGGCAGAGGAAGAGGGAGAGGGAAAGAATCCCAAGCAGACACCACACTGAGTGTGAAACCTGATGTGGGGCTAGATCTCACAACTCTGAGATCATGACCTAATCTGAAACCGAGAGTCAGATGCCAATCAACTGAGTCACCCAGGCACCTCAGTCTTTGCTCTTTTTTTTTATTTTTTTATTTATTTATTTTTATTATAAATTAATTTTATTGGTGTTCAATTTACCAACATACAGAATAACACCCAGTGCTCATCCCGTCAAGTGTCCCCCTCCGTGCCCGCCACCCATTCACCCCCACCCCCCGCTCTCCTCCCCTTCCACCACCCCTAGTTCATTTCCCAGAGTTAGAAGTCTTTATGTTCTGTGTCCCTTTCTGATATCTCCCACACATTTCTTCTCCCTTCCCTTATATTCCCCTTCACTATCATTCATATTCCCCAAATGAATGAGAACATACACTGCTTGTCCTTCTCCGATTGACTTACTTCACTCAGCATAATACCCTCCAGTTCCATCCACGTTGAAGCAAATGGTGGGTATTTGTTGTTTCTAATGGCTGAGTAATATTCCATTGTATACATAAACCACATCTTCTTTATCCATTCATCTTTCGATGGGCACCGAGGTTCCTTCCACAGTTTGGCTATTGTGGACATGGCTGCTAGAAACATCGGGGTGCAGGTGCCCCGGTGTTTCATTGCATCTGAATCTTTGGGGTAAATCCCTAACAGTGCAATTGCTGGGTCGTAGGGCAGGTCTATTTTTAATTCTTTGAGGAACCTCCACACAGTTTTCCAGAGTGGCTGCACCAGTTCACATTCCCACCAACAGTGTAAGAGGGTTCCCTTTTCTCCGCATCCTCTCCAACATTTGTTGTTTCCTGCCTTATTAATTTTCCCCATTCTCACTGGTGTGAGGTGGTATCTCATTGTGGTTTTGATTTGTATTTCCCTGATGGCAAGTGATGCAGAGCATTTTCTCATGTGCATGTTGGCCATGTCTATGTCTTCCTCTGTGAGATTTATCTTCATGTCTTTTGCCCATTTCATGATTGGATTGTTTGTTTCTTTGGTGTTGAGTTTAAGAAGTTCTTTATAGATTTTGGAAACTAGCCCTTTATCTGATATGTTATTTGCAAATGTCTTCTCCCATTCTGGAGGTTGTCTTTGAGTTTTGTTGACTGTATCCTTTGCTGTGCAAAAGCTTCTTATCTTGATGAAGTCCCAATAGTTCATTTTTGCTTAATATTGTGAAAATGTCAATGTTACCCAGGGCAATTTACACGTTCAATGCAATCCCTATCTAAATTCCACGGACTTTCTTCAGAGACTTAGAACAAATTATTTTAAGATTTGTGTGGAATCAGAAAGGGCCCCGAATAGCCAGGGGAATTTTAAAAAAGAAAACCATATCTGGGGGCATCACAATGCCAGATTTCATGTTGTACTACAAAGCTGTGGTCATCAGGACAGTGTGGTACTGGCACAAAAACAGACACATAGACCAATGGAACAGAATAGAGAACCCAGAAATGGACCCTGAACTTTATGGTCAACTAATATTCGACAAAGGAGGAAAGACGATCCACTGGAAGAAAGACAGTCTCTTCAATAAATGGTGCTGGGAAAATTGGTCATCCACATGCAGAAGAATGAAACTAGACCACTCTCTTGCACCATACACAAAGATCAACTCAAAATGGATGAAAGATTTAAATGTGAGACAAGACTCCATCAAAATCCTAGAGGAGAACACAGGCAACACCCTTTTTGAACTTGGCCACAGTAACTTTTTGCTCTTTTTAAAACACATCTAAAATGGTTCTGCCTTAGAGATTTTCAATTTGTACCTCCCACTTGAATGTAGTGTTAGTGAAGATTGAAGATTTGTTTTTGATTGAAGATTTTTAATACCTGTTTTTCTTTCTGTTGTATCATCAGCACTTATAACAGTGTCTAACATATACTAGGTGCTCAATATTTGTTGAATACATGAATGAGTTAATTATTCATCAATTAGAGTAATGAGAGTAATAAATGAGGAAGAAGTCATATTTATATGATCAGATATAAAACTTTTCTAGGAGTCTTTATTTGGCAAGTGATAAATAGCTTTAATTTTATCCTAAGAGAAGTGAGAAGCTATGTAAGAACTTTGGGAAAGGAATAACAAATTTCTAAAATTTGCATTTTAGAAAAGCCAATTTGACTACTATGTAGGATATTGATAGGAATGATATAAGACAGAAGGAATTGAAAACAGGCATGTCTTTCCTAGCTGTTTGAGAGGCAATGGCTGACAGAACCAGGATCCTGGTGATAGGTTTGGATGGAAATTTCTAAATTCAACAGATACTCTAGAAACCTTCTGTGATTGATCCCCCTCTGTTCACTAAGAATTCCATTTGCACTCATTTCCCAGTGTCAAATGTGAACCTGCTTATTGATTAGGCAGACCTTAAATGCCTCTCCTGGCTGTCTCAAATCTCATCATTTGTTCTCCTAGGATACAGACTATACCTTACATCCCTCTGGTGCTGCTCTATAGCACCCAAGACTATGTTTATCATTGAATATACAGTTAAAAGGTAACACCGAATTTTAACCAGTCAGTGATATAAGGGGAGGAATTTGAAAGATTCCATATTTAGATTTGGAATAATTTTTCAAAGATTGCTTATCTCCTTCACTCATTTTTTTCATACTGTTTTTCTGTATTTAGAAGTCAATTTAAAATGGAACACTTCCTTTTCTCCACTCAAGTCTATTTCCACTAGGTAAGGCAGTATTAAGATTTGGAAAGAAAGCATACAAAAACTGGAACCATTTAGAAATGAAAACAGAAAAAGTAGCCTCTTCTTATCTTGAATTACGTTTTTAAATGATGCTCCTTTTTGCTGAATTGCAAAGATTGTTTGGGGGGTAGAAATTTGATACATACATCAATTCAAAAAAAATAAAGATCTGGTATCCCTCATTTTATTTCTAATTGACAGTGAGTTAAAGCCAAATGCTCACTGATGCAGTTACATTTGTCATTTTTGGATGCCTTTATTGGCATTAGACCTATAAACACCAGCCAGTCATGCTTAGAAGCTTGTGAACTGGATGACATTCAGTTTATCATTAACTCTCAGACAATTAGATCCATCCAGTAACAGAATGCCTTACAGTACAGGAACTGATATGGTAACTTGATCTTGCCCAGAACTAGAATGAGGACCTCTTTTCCAAAAGAGAGGGTGTTTCATATTAAGGATAATTGTATGCAAGTTTTCAGCATTTAGAAAGCTTAGCAGATTAAAAAAAAAGCTTTATTTTTATTGTTTCAGGAAGAAGTAAATTGTGAAATCAAATGACCCCAGGAAGGAGCAGTTTTTCTTCTTTCCTTAAGTAGACAGTAGCAGAGAAGACAAATCTAAACAACAATTAGCTCAGAAATTAACATTTTTAGAATTAGATAAATTCCCTAGGTTATCCAATTAGATATAGCTCCTAGTTTGCATGTATGAAGAAAAGGAGTCACCTGGAAGGGATTTATTGAGCACCTACGATGTGCAAAAGAATGTGCTCCAGCACCACTGGAGCATGGGTGCAAGTGAAATATGGTCTGTCACTTGCTCGAAAGGTACTTAGGCTTTTGTGAGATAAAGATAAGTAGTTCATAAAATAAATAACAAAATACAATGTTGTTAAATAACCCTTGGGTAATAGAGATGAGACTTTCAACCAGAGTTAGAGAAAACATATTTTCTTGTGTACTTGAATTGTCAGGGGGCACTGCAGAAAACCTCCTTTGGAGAGATCCTCTCATGAAGGCCCTGTGGACTTCCAATTTATTTAGGTTTGACTAAGAAAATATTCTAAAGCCTAAAAATAAATTTGTAGCCCTATCTGGAGGACACTCTACTTTTCATTTGGCCAGCCTAGCCTTGAAACACCCATTTTAAGAATTGGGAACACTTTAGGACTACTCCTCAGTTCTGATTCTAGTGTTTAAGACAGGAATGATTCTTTTTTAGACAACCAATAGAAATGCACACTTACTCTATCAGCATATTTATTCCTACATGCCTTACTCATGTGAATGTCACATACTATGACATTTTTTAACTCAAAAGGGGGCTCCATTATTGCATTGCTTATAATTAGCCTTAACACTAGTGTTCAATATTGAATACTGTAACAAAAGTTACTTTTCTAGATGTAAAACTCATTCCTAAGTTCATGAATCAACATGAACTTATATTTTGTAAGTTCAGAGCCATGAATGATGAGCCTTATCAGTGCTAAATAACATGTCTGGCTGTCCCTTTCTTATTAATAACTATTCAGGAATGAAGATATTCTCTTCAAGTTTGGAGTCACACTTTAGTCATAAGGATTATATTATCTATATTATAAAAACTAATTGGATCTCTGGCAATGTGCTTTTTAAAGGGGAGAAGTAAACGCATTTTTTCACATGTGTGGTACTGAAAGATTTGCCAGCAGTGCTAGGCTGTGGGCTATCAACAGTACCTGAGACATGAATCTCTTGTGATCATTCTAGTGCTTGTGTAACTCAAAAAGGCTATGGGCTTAAACTGAAATTCCAAAATGATTAGTCCATGTTTGCCTCTAAAGTAATTGCTGCAACTTTCCTAAGAGGACTACTGAGAGCCTAAAGTCTCCAAATGACTTACCCCATACAATTGGAAAGTTCAGTAAAGCTACAGCAGGGCAGTCAGTGATATTTAACTTCCTCATTTAAGTTGCCGACCACCCGAAGTCTCAGACAGAAATACTGTTCTGGGGGGAATGGCACATAATGAATTCCCATGAATACATCTTGAGTAGTTCTAAATAACACCTAGTTTTAATTCCATGAGGGAAGCACCAAGGAGACCACACATCTTTAGGAGTCCACAAATAAAGTCTAAGAATGGCTTTATGAATCTCTTTCAAGAATGAGAAATTTGTTGGAGACTTATCACACCAGCCATGTTACCAAGGCTCTGGTCAAATTTTGGACTATAATCAGAGCCTGACTCTGTGTGTACCCTTGTGGCTATCAAAATTGATGGAATTCAAGAATTCAAGTAAAAATATAATTTCACTGAAGCTTTAGAAGCACCCTCAGTGATACATGCCTATCCCTTTTTTCTGGAAACCTATCAGAGTTAATTCCAAGGATTAATTGATGTACTTGGATGTCAGAACTGGAAAACACCTTAGATATCAACTGACTCCAAGTATTAATTTTACATGAGAAAACTGAGACACAAAAATGGGGAGTGACTTTTCCCTGGTTACACAGCTAATAGGTGGCAATCCAAGAAAAATAATCTTGATCAGTTGACTGTTGGTAGTGATTTTTCTACTCTATTTAGAAGAAGGAAGACACTCCAAACAAGAGGTACAATCACAGGCATTCAAATGCTATAGTTCATAGTATGGCTCAATATATTTGAGCAATTGACCTTAAAGTCGTTTTGAAAATAACACTTCAAATTTGTGTTGAGCTTTTCAGTATGAAAGTGTTTTCAAAGATACTCTTTAATTTGATTTTCCCAACAGGTCTTGAACAAAGACAGGACAGATTATTAATATGGGAGAGCTTGGTTCTTGTCTTATGGAGTCGAAGAATGAATCTTGCGGACACAGGAGAGTGAGTAAAGGGATAGAAGTTCATTAAGTAAAGATACAGAGAAAGATCTCAGGAGTGAGAGGGGTCCTGACAGGGTTGCAGGGTTGGTCTTTTATTGAGAGCCTAATCAGGGAACCTAAATACTTTTAACATTATCTATTGACATCACCATTGAATAAGGACTATTGATAAAATCTTTAATGGCTTACTTCTTTGGGGTCTGGTTATTCTTTGTTGCTCGCAGATGACTGTCATAAAAAGACACACCTAGGGCCGGGTGGTCTGGCTTGTTCCTTTATCTCTGGTTTCCTTACACCTCAGCATTTTTGGCTTTTTGTAAGCCTGCTTCCGTGGCCCCCTACCTAGCACTGCCTAGCCCTGTTTGTCCTTAACTCATTATGATTTTTATTTCAGAGAGGAGGAATCAATATTTAGAGAGGATATGTAGATTATGAGCCAAGTTAATTACCATTTAACCACTGTGTTCTCCTGAACCCAAACTCAATACTCTTGGAATCTTGCATCAGGCAGTAAAGAAGCCCATTAAATATATGATAAAATTTCATGTTTTACCCAACCAGCATTAGTCCATATTATTAAAATTTCCCTTGTCTAGTCACCACCTTATATACAATTAGTAATTATGATGATAGCTAATATTTATTGAAATCCTTGGTTTATCTCAGGAACTATCCTTTTTCAAATTATTAACTTATTGGATATTCACTAAATCAACCTGGGAGAGTAACACTATTGCTATACTTGTTTTATAGATGAGCAAATTAAGGTATAGAGAACTTAAGCAATTTGCTTAAAGTCACCAAACTAATAAATGATAGAGCCAGGATTTGGGCCTAGGAAGACTAAACTCCAGAACATCTGTTCAGTCACTACTTTCAATATTGCTATTCTAGAGAGCTAGAAGTGGGAGCATTGGTAGCCTTATCAACACACTAAATATCACTATATAATGTACACAAAAATTCAATAATACAAAAACAAACAAAAAATTCTTCATTTATTTACATCCAGCTTCTATAGCATGGGGCTATAAGAGATAAGGCAAATTGAGAAAAAAAAATCAGCTTTATTATATAGAAAACATAGAGACTTGGTCCATGATGATTCCAAACAAACCACTAGAGACTCTTTTGTCCAAAATATTATTTTATAAAATGTCCATAAATAGATTTATATTGAGAGAAAATCCAAATTAATAATTCTAAAAGAAGCCATCAAAATTCTAGAGAAGAACCTCTTTGATCTTGGCCTCAGAAACATCTTGCTAGACACATCTCCAAAGGCAGGGGAAACAAAAACAAAAGTGAACTATTAGGACTTCATCAAGATAAAAAGCTTTTGCACATCAAAAGAAACAGTCAACAAAACCAAAAGGCAACCTACAGAATGGGAGAAGATATTTGCAAATGTCTTATCAGATAAAAGGTTAGGATCCAAGATCTATAAAGAACTTATCAAACTCAACACCCAAAAAAAAAACCAAATAACCCAGTCAAGAAATGGGCAGAAGTTATGAACAGACATTTCTCCAAAGAAGACATACAAATGACCAAATCACCATACATGGAAAGATGCTCATCACTTATCATTAGGGAAATACATCTGAAAACTATAATGAGGTATCACCTAACACCTATTAGAATGGCTAAAATCAACACAAAAAACAACAGGTGTTGGCAACAATGTGGAGAAAAGGAAACCCTTATGCACTGTTGGAATGTAGTTTGGTGCAGCCCCTCTGGAAAACAGTATGGATGTTCCTCAAAAAATTAAAAATAGAGCCACCTTATGACCCAGGAATTGCACTACTAGGTATTATCCAAAAGATTAAAAACAGTGATTTGAAGGGGCACAAGCATCCCAATGTTTATAGCAGTATTATTTACAATAACCAAGATATGGAAGCAGCCCAAATGTCTGTCAACTGATGAATACATTAAAAAGATATGATACACACACACACACACACACACACACACACACACACTGGAAAAAATACTCGGCCATAGAAAAGATTGAAATTTCGCCATTGGCAATGACATGGATGGAGCTAGAGAGTATTATCTTAAGTGAAATAGAGAAAGACAAAAACAATATGATTTCATTCATATGTGCAATTTAAGAAATAAAACACATGAGCAAAGAGAAAGAGAGAGAGAGAATGACAAACTGAGAAAGAGACTCTTAACTATAAAAGCAAACTGATGGATACCAGAGGGGAAGTGGGTGGCAGCATGAGTGAACTAGGTTATGGAATTTAAACAGTGCACTTGTAGTGATGAAAGTGTTGAATCACTATATTGTACACCCAAAACTAATATTACACTGTAAGTTAACCAGTTGGAATTAAAATAAAATCTTAAAGAAAGAAAAAATGATTGGCTCTATATTGAGCTTTCTTTGTTATTAGCTATGTCATTTTTTAGTTACAAAGCTTCAGTTCCAAGGATGAGACAGAAGGTTCAATGGGAAATACTGGGTTCAGCTATTCAGGTATAGGCTTAGCTATCAATGTGTTTATTGGTGGCTGTTTATTTTTACTGTAAAAAGAAAATTATGGTGCACTCTTTTTTACCTTACTTGAAGTGGACTAACTGGTTTATATCCTAACAAATGCAGGGAAGTTGATTTTTTAAAAAATTCTGTTCATTTGAATTTGTAGTGAATTCTTATTAAATTGTCATGTTTACCTTCATCACCAGCAGCAGCAGCAGCTGCTGCTGCCTCAGTAGCACCCTTGGCTATTTTTGGATATACATAAGAGGCATGAAATATCATATAGGCCAGCATAGTAACTTGGTCCAAAGAAACAAAGCCATTTGAGAGCATGGAGTGGGCTCTTTGAGAACTATCTAATTCTACTTGTGTCACTGCTACTATGATCTATATGCAACAGCAAACTTCATAAGCTGTGACCTCAATTTTCACCTGGCCTTATGTATTATTCAATAAGCCTATATTCTATGGTTTTGTGGTTACTTCATTGCTCTCCAAGACCACAATATAAATGTTAAACCTTTTTTTTTTTCATTTTAATGAGATGGAAAGCTTTGGAATCACACATAGAAGTACCCTTTAGATGAGCTAAAAACCTTTTGTATTTTGAATGTTAAATTATTTATGGGATATTATAAGAAAGTGCTGAACTGAAGCAAATGAAAATCATATATGTGTTAAGTCATATGCATACGTCATATGCATAGTAAGTTAGAAAACTGGCCATTATCTTCTGAAATAACATAAGTTTTCTCTTTGTATTTGTTCTTTTCTGGCACTGCCACATTATTGAGCCTCATGTTTGACTATCTGACCGGTTTGTGGTCAAATCACAATTCAGTCAGATCGATGACTCTAGATAGATCTTCCTTAATACCTAAGGTTGCTAAAAATATCAGGATGAGTGATTTCGTTTCCTTTTTTTTTCCCTCATGGGCATAGTTTAGGAATAACAACTAAAATATATTTGTATATGTATATAAATAGTGATAATAAAGTGATTAAATATTGTCTGGAATTTAATGGTCATTTCAATCCATCAACTATTACAACAAATTATTCCACTAGATGAATGATTGCTTGGCAGAACTGACAAATCAATCAGTAATTTGATGTCAGAATAGAATCAACCAAAACAGGTGACATAAGCAGACCCTAGAATGGTTATACAACTTTAAAATCAGAAATACAGTTTGCCATTTGATTGCTTTTTGTTTTTGCTGCTTTTGTTTTGTTGACAATTACTCTTTATCATGAAGACAATGAAGATGTGACTAAATTAAATTACCCATTGTCCTTTTTAGAAACTGAATAAATACAATTTTTTAGAGATCTTTACAGAAATACTAAAATTGGAATATTTGTGAAAATTCTAATCTACAAAACCTGGGATATCTAAATTGATGGCATCTGGTATCCCATATAAAGTTGAGACAAAATATCTTTTGATTTTTCGATGGTCTGATAAGCTTTTATCAGACATCCACATATGCTGCTAAGAACTGTATTAGATACTAACAGCACAAATTACCACATGTCCAGCTGCTCAACACTTGAAAGAAATGAGTGAGATGAAAAGACAATTTGAGAGATGGATTAAGAAAACTGAATCTTTGCTGAGGCTATGGCTATTAGAGCAGAATTTATGATTTTTTTCTCATTGATCTCATCAATTTGATCATTGAAATTAATTGCCAACTTGAAAACACAATCATTACATTGGACTAAGAAAATTATATCTTTATTGAGACTGTCTATAGGGCAAAATATAATTTTATTTTATATATCTGGTTGGTTTGATGGATGTATACATCAAAGGTAGATAATAAAGTCTCTTGGTCCCAAATCCAAATTATCTCACCTGCATTACTTCAATAGTTAATATTCAACTGTCCATTCCATTTCATGTTTTTACAGACAGCCATAAATTTATAGCCTAACTATCAACATATTCATAGTTGAACATGATTGTACATATGTAGTGTAGTTATTTTTTGCAATTTTATTTCCTGCATTAGCTCACCACATGAGTGATTTAGTTTTTTGCACAATTAAAATAATAATTGTCATATTTTGTGTCTTCCTCTCTGACCCCATAAGCACCCTAAAAACATCCCACAAAAAGAAGGCTTTTGGCTGTTTGATTCTGAGAAACCATATGTTGATTTATGGGAGACAGAGACAGAGAGAGGAATTTGATTTAATGCACCAAAGGAGTTACATACTGATCTTAGTATCATTAACAGAAGTTCATCAACTTACTGTGATGTGACAATTTAAAACTATTCTGAAATTACTTCCACAGGATAAAAAACTGATTTGACTTTTTTTCCCTTTATTTCCTTACTTCCTTTCCTCCCCACCCACTTCTTCCCTTCCTTCTCCCCCACTAATTCAGACCATGGAATCAGTAATTTGATTTGTTGAACTATTTAAGATGGCTTTCTTTTCTTTCCAATTATATGACTCTATATATTGTCCTATAAACCATTCTTATGTTGATGTACTATGATGTGTAAAATAAGATTTTAAAAAGCCAACTTCCATTTCTTGATTTCTGTAATACTCTAATGGTTTGGCTTGAGGGGGGGTAGATCTGAAGATCAAAGAGAAAAGATGGTAAATAGGCATCCAGACCTGCATTGACCTTCTCAACAGCCAATTTTAAAAAGAAGAGCAGAACTATAGGGTAGACATTTAAGCTTAATATTGAACTGTGCCACCAGTTTGGTTTGAAATACAAAAGATTTATTGAAGTAGTTAAAATCAACTCTTCAACTACACCAAACTTTTAATTAGCTTATTTAGTTGTGCCCAAAAGGTGTGCAATGATGGGCACATTTTATAAACTCAGAAAAATAAATAATAAACCAATATAATTGATGGATGTAATTACCAATGATCAACTAATTTTAGTCTCTTATGCTTTTATCTGTCCTAGCTGATTAAAGCAAGGGTTAGAAACTGCCTCTCTGGAAGTTACATGATTTTCCCTAACAAGATATAAAACATTTTGGCTTCATGTTTCATCCCTCCATGTATGTATACTTCTCTATCTGAGGAAGTGTAACAACTTGTAAAAGAAAAAAAAAAGGACATACAGCAAGTAGTTTATTAACAGTCACAGTTCATAGTGTGAGCTTGTAGGAACAAGCCTGGCATACAACTGCTGCACAGAGAATGTTCAGAGCCCTGCAACACAAAGGAAATGGCTAAAACTTTATCTAAGGGCAGTCAAAAATATCATCAACAGTATATGAGAAATTGTCTTTTCATTGACTAAGCCCCAATGCTGAAAAGGACTAAATGTATACTGCTACATCAGCAGCAGTGAGGAAAGAAAGTACTAAACCTAACTGTACTCAGTATGGGTCCTGCCTCTTAGCTATAGTGCACAATTTTAATTAGCTCAGCCTTATTGGACTATTTCAAACGTTCATCATCTTATGTGGCTAAAAGCATAGTTCATGCAAAATTAGTGGAGGAAGGAATGAGGAGGATTAAAAAGGTCTTGCTGCTTGAGGGAGTAAAAAGCAGGTTGTCCTGAGCCCTCCTTCATCTATTTCTCTACATTTATTAAGGGCAAAACCATTTATCTTTCTACTCATAAATGAAATAGATACAGTATCTCTCCCCCGGGCACAAGAGCCACTGAGGGAAGCTGGATTAGGCCTGGAGAACTGATGCAACCTAGTGTGGTATGTTACTTCATGCAGCAATAAGTTAGCAACATAATTTGATTCTAAGTA
Source organism: Nyctereutes procyonoides (assembly GCF_905146905.1). NCBI lineage: Eukaryota > Metazoa > Chordata > Mammalia > Carnivora > Canidae > Nyctereutes > Nyctereutes procyonoides. Next base: position 71,094,420 of record NW_026575125.1, read on the forward strand.
TTTTTGTAATGTTTTGTTATATATGCAGAGAGGGAAACTAAACTAAACAAAAGATTGCCATTGCCAGTTCTGTTTTGTCTGAGCTATAAGCATTGTGTCAAGATTTTCATCAATAGACAGTGTAACCACAGGTCACATGGTTGCAAGCCTACTTTTGGGAAGGAATATTTGTGAAGGAAACAAGAAACTACAGGGCTGGAGAGAAACAATATTTGGTATGTAGAAATGTATTCTTTTTATTCAAATGCAATTAGGCCCCAACTTCTTGCCACTTTATTGGTTGCTATCATTTTTCATCTGTAATAAAGCTCAGTCCTATATTCCCAGAAGCAAGTGTATTGTTCATCTTGGCTCATGGTGGCTAGAACATACCAATTTGTCCTAGTATATTTTTAATTTCAGGATTGATATATTGGCTTTGCAACTGACTGTCAGAATAATGCATACATAGTATTAAAAATAAGTGAGTGGTGGCTTTATTAATGTACTCTTTAAGAATAATGAAAACTTCAGATATCCTCTGATGAATTCCGATGAAGTGAAAAGCTTAAGAATGATGTTCCTTGTGTATACTTAACTTCTCACTTAAGAAAAAAAATCCTAAAGAGGCAAAATCTCCAACAAAAATCTGGAGTCTTGTAAATTAATACTCTTATCCCCATATATTGGGTCACTATGGAAGAAATGGCAATTTCAGGTTTGTACTTGTTTTTGGAACTCAGGATAATAAGGATATTTTCTCTGATTGCTTTTTTAAAGTCCTTTGTCTCCTACACTCCTGCTATTTTACTCATTGGCACCATGCATATATTTAGAATGTCTTTCTGAGTGTAGCTTGCTAATGTAAGAGCACATAGGCACTGTGCTTTAGTATTGCTAAGATACTGTAGATGTGATGCACTGTATATACATAAGAAACCATGCTCATAATTACATTTAAATTATTTTTTATTTTTTTATTTATTTATGATAGTCACACAGAGAGAGAGAGAGAGGCAGAGACACAGGCAGAGGGAGAAGCCGGCTCCATACACCGGGAGCCCGATGTGGGATTCGATCCTGGGTCTCCAGGATCGCGCCCTGGGCCAAAGGCAGGCGCTAAACCGCTGCGCCACCTAGGGATCCCCTACATTTAAATTAATATCAAGAATGCTGAGATATATAAGAAAAGACTGTTTTTATTCTTTATGGTACCAGTCATTTTTGCAGAGCAATCATATCCACAAATTAAAAAGCTGTGTGTGTGTGTATTTAAGCTTATATAAGCTTACACTGTGTGTGTAAGCATTTATTTAAAGGGGAAAAAGGATTTTGTGTTATTTATTGCTATACTGATAAGTTATATTTCACCATCCCTCTTAAAAATACAAGGCATGTAGGATACTGTGCCATTACCACACCTATGTCATATTTCAAACTGCACATTTTAATCTAAATTTTGTAGACATTTTTTAACTACGGTACCCTCTGAAGCTAAATTCCTATTTAAATGATGCATAATCAACCAACCCTTGCCCCCTGCCATATGCCACCGAACTCAAGAGAGATCAGACTTTGTAACAATGAGAAACTAGACTTTACTTTGCTCTTCAGAAACAGTTAATTGCTTTTTCGTTGCTGGAAGGCAGTTTTAGGTAGCTTTGTAATCAGCTCTACCAGGGGTCAAAGCCCAGGTCTTTCCCTTACTAGCTGTATGAATTTGTATGAGTTAAATTCTCATTTCCTCACTGTACATGAAGATAACAGTACTTACTTTACAAGGTTGTTGTGCCAAGTGGGAAAATATAATTGTCTATAGCAGAAAGTGATATTCCTTTCTTGACTGATCAGCTTTTGCAGAGCTTTATATTTTCTAAATATTTTCACCAACATTACTTGGTTGATTTTGACAACATCCTGATGAAGCAGTTAGGCCAAAAATTACTATCGACAGATTAGAAAATGAAAGCCCAAATGCCCAGTCACCAGAGGATTTCTGGCCATAATCTAGGTCATCTTCTCCAAGGAGTCTGGTACATACTACCAGCATACTATCTGGTTTTGGAAGAGAGATATTTCTGGTCTGAAAAAAGCAAACATTTGTTTTCAGTACACGTGGAAATGCATACATATTTACAAATAAGCATTTATGTATATTATCTAGATATATACTTTTCTCAATAATTTCTTAGGTTTTAAAAAAAGCGTAGGATAAGTTCCTGACATAATAGTCCAACAACTTTACATGTATGTGAATGTTATATATATAAAATCTTTATTATCAAAGTAAATTCCAAGAGGGAAATCCAAACCAAAATAAAGCACAATTTCTAAGCACCATTCCTTTTTTTAATAATAAATTTATTTTTTATTGGTGTTCAATTTGCTACACTTGATCTTAGCCAAAAGGCCGAGAAGCGATATTGGTGTTCAATTTGCCAACATACAGAATAACACCCAGTGCTCATCCCATCAAGGCCCCCCCCTCTGTGCCCGTCACCCATTCATCCCCACCCCCCGCCCTCCTCCCCTTCCACCACCCCTAGTTCATTTCCCAGAGTTAGGAGTCTTCAGGGTCTAAGCACCATTCCTTCTGAGAAAAGCTCAAAGCAGTAGATCACCAATACATCAAAGTAATAGGAAAATACACAAGACACCTGAATTTCACTATTTTCTTAAATGTAGTATACACTACATTTAGTGTACAATACATACAGTATAGTGCATACTCTTTTCTTAGTATAGCATGAAAATGTTGTGAATATAAAAAAGAAGCTCCATTCTCTGTAACCTATGGAGTCCAAAACAATTCTGGAGACTGCCAGTGCAGCATAAGTAGCTGACAGCCTTAATAGCCTCAATGCCACCCTCTACTGCTCCTTGGATTACTGCTCAAATTTGGTAGCTGTCTCTAAAGGTGTCCCTAAGGCTATCACTAGCTTTCTGCATTAGGTATTGTCCCTTTCAGGTAATGATGAGTATAGTGGCACGTAGGAATGCAGTATAGTGACAATTTACAGCACTAAATCCAGAGTGCTTTATACCACTTAAAGCAGTCATCAACAGAGATGTCTACTGAAAAGAAAGCAGTGTGGCTTTAGACATTGACAGGAATATGACAGGGAAAACTGTACTAAAATTAGAATAGTGCATGGCAGTAAAAATGTTCTATTTTATAGATAATTTAATTAAATAATAATTCAGTGATAAAGCGATTGATGCAATCTTATACTTGCTTAAGTCCTCATAGTAATTTCTGCATCTCTCATCAGAAGAAAATCTGGCTTCTGTCCCTCCTCAGACTTGTACTACTAAAGATTCAAAATGGATGCAGACACATATCCCTAAACACGTTATTTGCACCCACGTGATAATGCTTACTCTAGTCAACCTTGAACCAGAGTCGTGATGCAGTTCATCAGTCTTCCCCACTAGATTATGAGTTCCTCAAGAACAGAAAAATAACCTTTTTTTTTCTCCTGAGGCCAGCACAATGTTTTTGTACATAAAAGATATGTAAGAAAATTTGTAAAACTAAACTAAATTATTATGATAAAATGAAAATAGTTGGATTCATCATATTGCAATCATTTATTTATTTATCTTTGACACCCAATAACATGTGTTTCCTAATTTTAAAGAAAAAAATATAGGCAATTTAAAATTTTGTCTAAGGTTTTATGGGACAGTATAAGTGAGGAGGGTAGGAAAGGACTGAGAACCAAGCAAAAATCTTTTGACATACTTGAACATGTAGGTTTAGCTAAAAGAAATAATCCACCCTAATTATATATTATATGTTTTTAAGCCCCACAACATCCCAAAGAGGTACCTGCTGCTATCTTCATTTTTAAATGAGAAGTGGAAGTCTCAGAAAGTTGGACACTTGCTTAAGGTCACTAAGACTCAAGTGCCAAGAATCAAACTCATGCATCTAATTTCAAGGCCAATGTTTATTCCAGTAAAACACAGTTGTCTATCTCTCTTTACAACCTTTATGTTATGTAAGGAGTCTAAAACTATATAGAAAGAGGTCACTATATACAAGTGATAACAAAAGTGCCAAAATATATATTTTTGTTTACCTTAGAAATAAAATTAGAAGTCTTAGCTTAGATTTAAAATTAGACACATTGAGAAAGTTATGAACGGATGCAAACAGATGTGTTAGTATGTGCCTGTAGTTCAAGATATTAGATAAGCTAAATCTAGAGGAAAGGTAGAGCTTATAAATTCATATTATAGCAGTGGAAATCCTGAAACAAAGGTGCTGCATTAATTTTAGTAGCTGTTTCCTAAGAAAGGAGTCCTGAGGTATCTAAGGAAGTATCAACCAGCTCAGATTGAATAAACACGGTTATTAAATTAAGAAAACATTAAGAACTAGTCTCACAAACAATTTCCATAGATTCTAGTATCTTTGTAAATTTCAGAATTATGATTAATTTTCATTTTTTCAGCAAACCTAATATATCTTGAATGTATACATTTAAAATGTTTGTTAAATTTCTATGAAAGATGTTACTATATAATGGTGTCCTTTGTGGAGGAACACGTCTACAACTTTATAATATACAAATAGTAAAACAATGCCATATGCACATATGATTTCATAGTCAATTTTGAAGGAAGATATCTCCTTAGTACTCTGGAAAATCTTATTTTTATTTTTTTTTATTTGTAAGAGCTTCATAAAGCCCTATGCATGAAATAGGAAGATATCATACACATTCATAGGAAGGAAACTAGTGGCCCACAGGTGATTTGGGATCTTGCTCCTACAAAGAGTTAATAGATTTCCCAAAATACTAAAGCTTCCAGAATAATTCTCCACACAGTCAACCATACTTGATGTTAGTACATAAACAGTGGTTTATGTGTTTTTTTTTCTGATTCCAAACCCTTTCAGTAGTCTATTCATCATAAAAGTGTTAAAGTTCTCTTCCTTAAACTATTTTTGGATTCTTAACATCAGTGTTAGCAAAAGCTAGAGAGATATATTTAGTAGAAGAAATTATCAGAAGAGAAATAGTCTAATAACCAAGATGGCTTGAAAGCATTATATACAATACTTGTACCTGTATGTGTAAAGCACTGCTTCCTGCCAGAGGCAGTGGATATAGTGAACTCTGTGACAAACTTAAATGCTGCTTCATTTAGAATGAAATCTCATTTACCTCAGGTAAATGCTTCTTTACCCACAAGTAAATGCTTATTTACTGAGCTATATTAAGTCTCTGGAAAGACACTTAGCTAAGTAATGCCAAAAGAAGAGGTCTAGCTCACTAAAGTTGGTTTTTTCCAGTCCCACTGTCCATGAAGTGAGTCCAAAAGAGACTACAATGCTATTTTTGGTGAGAAGACATATCTCCTTCTTTGTTTTTATATGAACCCCTTAAAATTACTAGTTTCCCTTAATGTATTGATTGCCCTCTAGTGGATGGAGTGTAAGGATTTTTGTTGTTAATATGTGATGAATCTAAACACTAAATCTTGGAATAGTCAAAGTGCTGCCTCCATACTTTTAAGCAGCAATCTTGGCAGCTAGTTTTTTTTTATTTTTTTGTTTTTTTTTAATAATAAATTTATTTTTTATTGCTGTTCAATTTGCCAACATACAGAATAACACCCAATGCTCATCCCATCAAGTGCTCTTTGTGCTCTCTGTACTCTTAGAGCTCTTAGAGCACAGATTTAAATCAATTCACTCCTATATCATACTTTCTGGATTGCCATCTCTTTTTCCAGGTTATTAAAAAACAACAGATATTTTTTCAAGTCTACTATATACAAGGGACTTTGAATTGGTGAGGGGCAAAAGTAAGTATAATTCATGGTCTCTGGCTTTTTAAATCTCAAGTTTATGTTGGATGTGTTATGTATCATTTGAATAAATACCTAGTAGTATTTGAATAAATACCTAGTATCAATTCTTGGTAGTAACAATGATATATTTTGATTCCAAAAAATTAATATGAGATTGTTGGTTCCCACTTCTTGGGGTATTTACGATTCTGTAGGTCTCTGTAGGTACAGGTTAGCTTACAACTTCTAACAGGAAAATACTTGGTTAATAGTTTTTAATATATTTAGTACTAATTAAATAAACATTAGAGCAGGTCAGGGTGGAGTTGAATGAGGAAGTCCATACATACCAATTAAATCAGCTAATTATATTGATAAATTACCTAAATACTTTCCTATCAAAATCTTCCAAATTCTTCTTGTCCCAAGTCACTCATGATCTGGAAAATCCTCACTTCTTTTTTTAAAGCTTTTATTTATTTATTTATTTATTTATTTATTTATTTATTTATTTATTTGAGAGAGAGAGAGAGAGAGAGAGAGAGAGAAACAGAAAGAGCAAACATGAGGAGGGAGAAGGACAGAGGCAGAGGAAAAGGCAGAGAATCCCAAGCAGCCTCCACATTGAGCATGGGGACTCACACAGATTCCATCTCACAACCCATGAGATCATGACCTGAGTGGAAATCACCAGTCGGATGCTTAACGGACTGAGCCACCAGATGCCTGCCCCCCACTTCTATATCCTAGTACTTACACTGTGAGATCATTATTACTTGTTCACCTCTCTTACTCCGCTTCATTAAACTAGGAAACTTTCTTTCTTTCTTCTTTCTTTCTTCTTTCCTCCAATGTTTAAATAAGAACAGGGCACAAAGTAGGCCCATAATTCAACAAAATGTCATTGAATGAAGAATGAATGAATAGAAGTTGAAATCCACTTCTGTACCTGTGGAGATATTATTGAGTATGGGTTCCTAAATAACATATCTCAAACTATAATATGTAGAAGACTATTTTGTCTTCCTATCTATTTAATTTGTTTGTTGCAACTATTTGCACACAAATGGACCTATTAAATCCAAATCAAATTATACTTTTTATGATACCCATAAAAAGAGAGGCCTTGAGAGAGGCCATGTTATCACTCCTTTTTAAAACATGCAAAATAAGGAAAAGCTAAATTAAGTCATGTAATAAATTATCTAATGAAAGAACTGGAGAAAATGATCTTTTTGTGGAGATTTTAATGCAAAAACTCCCCAGACACTGTCATATTATTAGTCTGATGACAAAAGTAATCTGTATATGATTAGGAAACTTAAAGGAATAAAACTTGCAAGTTTTAAAAATCAAGATTTTTATTTGAAGTATGGCAAATATGGATATAAAGTGAATATCATCTAGGTTTTCATATTTATGACTACAAAGAAGCAAGGGCCTGTACTAATGTTGCAACTACTGCATATGAATAAGTTTTATAAGATTGTGCTAGAAAAGAGAATCTCTAGTTGGGTGCCTTTAACAAGAACATATAAATATAAAATAACCAAATAATACAAGCAAGAAGACAAGGAAAGGGAAGGAAGGAAGGAAGGAAGGAAGGAAGGAAGGAAGGAAGGAAGGAAGGAAGGAGAAGAAAGAGGAAGGAGGGAGGGAGGAATGATGAGGGCAATAGAATATGAGATTGATGCTTTAAAAAATGAAGTGTGTGTTTGACCATTTTTTAGCTTTCAAAATATGCTTTTCAGGAAAAAAACAAAACAAAAAAGGAAAAAGAGAGAGAAGAAGAAGAAAAGGAACAGAAAATAAACCTCCACAAAACTAATCTATAAAATCCCACTCTCTTTGTATGACAATAAGTAGATTTAAAGTTTTAAAAATTATTTAAACATTTTTTCTTTATATTATCCTGATTGGGAGTATAATATCGGCCACAGGCAGTAAAAGGAGAAGCAAACCTCTGGTAGCATAAAAATGAGGTATTTTTGTTCAACCATTGCTCTTCCGTACATCATCATTAAAAGAAAAAGCGGTGCCAATTTTTTTCTCCAGTCTAGTAGATGCCGAACCCACACTGATAGTCACAATATTTAAGGGGGAAAAAGACCAAGATCTGAAATCCCCAAATTTCTGACCAGTGGCCTAGGGTTACTATAAATATCTGGCATTTCTCTTACAAAAATACAAAAATTCTTCCTTAAGGGAAATACAAAAAAAAATACTTATCACTACCTGAAAATTTAGATTGAAACTCTAAGAATGAATGTGAGTACTGGAATTCCTTTTTTCTCCTCTAGCTTTAAAATTAGACTAGAAGCATTTGACTTCCCTATTTCCCTAGGTATACTTTAAGTTTCTGGATGTCAAGGACCCTGTTGATCTTGTTCACTGTTATCCTAGTGCCTACAGAAGTTGTTGATGAAGAGTTGATACACAATAAATATTGGTGGAAGTCAGTGAAAAAGTAAGTCCAGTGGCACCATGTCCTATTTTTTTTCTTGTGCCTTCCTTGTATCACAATCTACTTTAAGGGAAGCAGTGGAAAGTTAGGAGGGGATCTTTTCTCATGGGCTCATCTTATTATATCAGCTCCTCAAATGAGACAAGGAAGAAGAGGATGATTCAAAGAAATTCAACAGCAAGAGCCAAAAGATTTTTGGATTTAGTTAAGTTCTATTTAGAATCCTTTTATTTCATTAATTGAAAGCCACACAACCTAGTTCTGTTGTTGAATTTTCATATTGAAGGGTTAAAAGGACTGTAAAAATGTGGAAAGCCTTGATTTAGAGTTAGGGTGTAAGCCACCTAGTGTAACACAGATCACATTTAATAAGATTTGTTGAGTAGGCATAACTACCATGAGGCCCGGTAGGTATATGACAAACTTCCTCCCACTTGAAGTCCAACCTTTTTCTATAAATACCCTAATGCTTTACTTTTCAAGATGTGTAAGACATGTTCTAAATACCAATTTTGGAAAAAATTAAATGTTCCTGTGAGGAGTACTCAGGAGAAGAATACCAATGCTCAGTGTTAGACACCAGTGGAAATGCACTGAAAATGTCCCCCTGATGTCCCTTCTGATTATTTAGTACAGGTACAATATTTTTGTAATCATCATACATTTTCTCTATTGCATAAATACCTGGGCTAAATATAAGGTGATGCTTTCAGGTAAAAAATTGGTGGGTTTATATGTAGATGATATAATTCTGCAGAAGTCCTTAAGGATTTCTTAGCATGATTTCAACAGTGGCAGAAACAGAGCAGCATGAAATGATTGATGCAATTCTTAGAATGAATTCATTTGAAACCCTGAGTGACCTTAATTTTTCTGTTGGGACCCTAACTTTCTTGCCCCACTGAATAAACCCTATGGATCACATTTGTCAAGGCATTCTAGTTATTAAGAAGATCTTTCATAGAAAAACAAAAACCATGTTTTCATATTTTTAACACCAAAATGACTAACTTTTTAAATTTAATATTTAACTTAAAATAAAATATACATCAAAGAGTTAGGAAATGTCTGACTCATCCAAATGAAAGTTTCAGGGATGCCTGAGGGGCTCAGTAGTTGACCCTCTGCCTGTTCAAGTCGTGATCCTGGGATCTTGGGATTGAATCCTGCATCTGGCTTGCCGCAGGAAGCCTACCTCTCCCTCTGCCTATGTCTCTGCCTCTCTGTGTGTCTTTCATGAATAAAGAAATAAAATATTTTTTAAAAAAATGAAAGTTTGATAAGAAATAGAACATATACTTTAGGTCCCAGGATTTAGGACAGTTTCTTTCTCATTTGTAATTGTCATCTCATCTCTGACATGATAAGCCCTATGGTGAGAAAACAGGATAAGAAGAGAGCAAAAATAAGGATGGGAAGGGAAAATATAGTGTGCATACAAGTTTCCAGGAATTTCACTAATGAAAAAATGTGAGGGGGCATGTTCAATGGATGAGAAGAGAGAGCAACTTTACATAGTATACTGGTATATGTATAAAAAGTGGACCTTTTCTTTCTCTCCAAGGACCTTTATGATAAAAAATGTTATGTGTAAGTAAATAAACATAGTGACCAAAAAACAACAGCAATAACAATAATAACTACTACCATTTATTTCAGGCTCACAATGTGCTGGGCACTATAGCAAAAGATTTCCATGACTGATCTTATTGGCAGGATTTAACTGCATACTGATAGAGCTAAAATAGGTTGTTTTCCTTCAATCTATTCTCATCACTGACCCTCACATGTAGACATACAGCTGGTGCATCTCAAGGGTTGTAGTGACAGAGAGTGTTCTACAAAATAGAAAATCAAAAAAAAAAGTGTGAGTTTTGTTAGAATGGTGACTATAAACAATGAATTACATGTTTTGTCTATCCACTTAACATCTTTTGCTTACCTATATCTTCTAAGAGAGGATATAGGTAACTCAACAGAGTTCAGAAGCTAGTGAGTGAAGTTAGGTATGGACACATAACAATAAGAAAGGGAAAGAATGAAGAAAATGAGAAGGATATAGAGGCAAGCAGGAGAGAGGAAGCAAAGCTGATTGTGGACTGAATAAGAAACAGTCTCTGCAGATTTCAAATTTGAGAATTGTTATTATGGAGTTAAGGTTTCCTTGTATATACTTTTTCTTGGACAAAGTCTGTGGATACTAGAACATGTTCATATACTCATGGTAGTATCTGATAAAGGAAATTTCCAACTTTTAATGTTTGTGAGCCCTGTTCCTGGGCTCCCAGGGAAGCTATACTTTTACCAAGGTCAGAATGACTTCGCCAAAATTCAAAACATGAGTTCTCTTTTTGCCCTGAGCACACATTGTACATCTGCTTCTTTAACAAATAACCTAAAAGAAACATTTCAAACTAAAGGGTAAAAATCTCCCTAAACTCCATTCCCATACCTCTGAAGCCTGCAATCTTGTACATACTAAAAGTATAAGACAAAGTTTGTAATGTTCTGAAATGTCCTTCAGATGATTTGTAACTCTTGGTGTAACAAAAAAAAATCTATATCCCTGTATTAAATATTCCTTCTCTGTAGCACTCTCTTTGCGATGATTGTAAATTCTGAGCAGCTGTCTTTACTTGGGCTGGAATGCAATTTTCTTCCTTTTTTTTTTTTTTTAGAAATTCTAAAAGTTTTGCTCATTTTGCTTTGACATATCACAGAAACAGATTCGTTTGAAAGCTAATTAATTGCAATTTACAATCACTTATTTTTTTTCATCAGGTGCTTACCTCCAGATCAGAAAGAACATTCTATAGCTCTAAGATTCTTAGCTTAAACTTAAAATGTAAACCACCTCAGAACTTTTCAATCTCTTCATTCGGTAACAAGAATCCCTAGTGGAAATCAGTGCCTGAGTTCATTTCATGAACAATAGTGGGTAGTAATTAGATCTATGCTATGAAACCTCTCATTTGCTTCACACATATTATTTGTCAAAAAGACAAAAAGATAACTTCTTTCTCTCACACTTTTAAAGAAAATATTTCCAAGTCATAAGCATAATGCTCAAATTGGAGTTAAATGCAGCAAAGAACTCACATGAACAACATAACAATGCTTTGCTGATGTTTCATGTATGGTGACAACTGTAAAGGTGCAACCTCATCTGGCCCTTGATCTACATTTTAAAAGCAACAGGTATCTTTATAGACCCAAACTTAAATAGCCATGGAAGCAAAACAACAAAACCAAAATACTCACTAGAATTTACCTATTAGGATATATCTGCTTCTCTTCCTTCCTGTTAGGGAGATTTCTTTCATGATTCTTTTGTGACATTTCAGAAATGTGTCTTCTTCTGGCTTTATAAATCTGAAGAGAAAAAACAACACCTCTGCAAATTAGTTAGTGCAAAAGAAAATGAAAGAAACTTCTTTCTTGATATTTGACTCATTGAAAATTCAGCTGTTTATCAGGTTCTGTAAGTCACATGACCTGCAAAAGAAACAAGTTTCTCTCTGCTATTCCATATACATCACAGTGACCTGAAATCTTTTCTCAAAGCAGAACAACTACCTGAAGAGCAGAGATGTAACAGTTGGAATATCTTTCCTGCTCTGCAGCAGAGACCAAATGTAGGCAATAACCAAAGTGGTTTAACTGTGTCATCAGGAGTAAACACTGTTACTCTTAAGAAACATGCAAAACTTTGTTGTTTCTCCATTAAAATGTGATTGAATGCTGAACATTAAAATATTTCAAAAAATAATATGAAAGAGACTATACATTATCAGAGGAAGTGGTGCATAAAGTACAAAGTGTCAAAGGCTCCTGGGAAATATTGCAGCTCCATGGCAATAGAAAGAGAAAACTGATTTTTGTCTTTTTGTACTTGTATTCATAGCATCAGGCAGGGCTACTTTAATTTTAAAACACCCCCTAGTACCTCAAGCACCCATGCTTTTCAGCTTGTAAAATTTAGTAAAACACATAAGTCTAGAAGGATTCAAGTGTTCTTAATCACTCAACTGATTTACAGTGATTGGCTATAATGGAGAAATTATCATCATGTAAGCCTTAATGTATCTCAAAGTGGGGGAAAATCAGGAGGTAGTCTTTTATTTGTACTTTACTTACTCTTACAAGGCAGATAGGGTTAAGTAAAGAATGCAAAGAGGGGGAAAAAGCACGAAACACAGTTCTCTGACTTCTCTATTTTCACACTACTGGTTTTTCTTTCGTTATTCAAAATATATTATTTTTCTCCAAACTTGAGAAAATTTATGGTCTTTTCCCCTGGTTAGGAAAACCAGCTTTATTATAGAAAGTAAGAAGTGTCTGCAGAAATTACAAACAAAATGAAATGCATTCTAAATCCCTTAAGCTAATCTCATTATAGATGTAAATTTTTCTTCAACGGTAGGCAAGAATATATTCAAAATACGGTAATTGAAAATGTTAATAAATAAATGTCCCCCAAAGCAGTGAACTCTAGGTGCTTTGGCAGGATACTTTTGGTAGCAGGGAGTGCAGGACTGAAAAGTTTGAACTCAGAGCAGATGAGATTTAATGTGGTCAGTAGGAATCAGCTTAGTAGAAAGCAAACCCTAAATCAAATAAAATGAACCCTGCAGAATTGTCACAATGTTATGTATGCAGAATGAGTGGCCTATAGAAATGACTTATTTTTTTAAGTTTTAATTTAAATTCCAGTTAAGAATAATAATAATGATAATAAAATAAATTCCAGTTAATATACAGTGTTATATTAGTTTCTGGTATAAAATATAGTGATCCAACACTTCCATACAATACCTGGTGCTCATCACAAGTGTACCCTTTAATCCCCATCAACTATTTAAGCCATCCCCCCTTCCAACCTCTCCTCTGGTGACCATCAGTTTGTCCTCTATAGTTAAGAGTCCGTTTCTTGGTTTGTTTCTCTTTCTTTTCTTCCCTCCCTTTGCTCATTTGTTTTGTTTCTTAAACCCACATATGAGTGAAATCACATGATATTTGTCTTTCTGTGACCTATTTGGTTTATTAAAATACTTTCTTGCTCCATCCATGTCATTGCAAATGGCAAGATTTGATTCTTTTTTATTGCTGAGTTATGGATATATATAGATAGGTATAGATATATAAATATACCACATCTTCTTTATCCATTCATCCATCAGTGGACACTTGGACTCTTTCCATGATTTGGCTATTGTAGATAATGCAGCTATAACCATTGGAGTGTGTGTGTCCCTTTGAGTTAACATTTTTGTATCCTTTGAGTGCAATTGTTGGATTATAGGGTAGCTCTATTTTTAACTTTTAGAGGAACCTCCATACTGTTTTCCACAGTGTATGCACCAGTTTGCATCCCCATCAACAGTGTAAGAGGGTTCCTTTTTCTCCACATCCATACCAACACTTGTTATTGCTTGTGTTGTTGATTTTACATATCCTGACAGGTGTCAAGTGATATTTCATTTTGTTTTGACTTCCATTTCCTTGATGATGAGTGATGTTGAGCAGCTTTTCATGTGTCTGTTGGCCATCTGGATGTCTTCTCTGGAAAAATATCAATTCATGTCTTCTGCCCATTTTTTAACATTGGCCATAGCAGCTTCTTTCTAGATATGTCTTCTGAGGCAAGGAAAACAAATGAAAAAACAACTATTGGGACTTCATAAAAATTAAAACTTCTGCACAGTGCAGGACACAATCAACAAAACTCAAAGGCAACCTGAGATACCTGTCTGGCTCAGTCAGTGGATCATGCAACTCTTGATCTCAGCTTTGTGGATGCAAACCCCACAATGGGTGTAGAGATTATTTAAAAGACTTAAAAAAAACCCAAAACCCTAAAAGGCAATCTACTGAATGGGAGAAGATATTTGTAAATGACATATGTAATAAAGGGTTAGTATCCAAAATATATAATTTATGAAACTCAACACCCAAAAATTGAGTAATCCAATTAAAAATGGGTGGAAAGGATTTATAATCCAAGTGTTTATCTACTCTGTGTGACAAATCTCAATAATGCTACTTAGAAAAAAATAATGCTACTTAGAGGTGGCATGTTATATTTGCCCCATTTGTCTCACTGTAACTTCTCTCACTGATGTGATAACAAAAACCCTTTAATGCATCTTAGCTGCAGATGTCTTCTTGCTTGTTTATCTCAGAAGGAACAGCTAAAAGCATGCCAGAGGCACTGCTTGCCCTACAAGTTTTTTCTTTTATCATCCATTTTAGCTGATGCATTTGTACACATTATATTTCTGTACCATAGTTTCATCCAAAAGGAATTTTAAGGGAATGCATGTTACATCAAGGGAACCAAGAACAAATTGGGCAAAATGAAGCTAATTTTATCTTGCACAGAATGTGGTAGCTGCAGCAAAGAAAGGAGCCACCACTGAACAGTAAATTATAAAATCCCAAACAACTCCTTTTGGAGACAGTTTACACTTTACATTGAGAATGTACTGATGGTGCCCTCTGCCCTTTCATAGTAGTACCATGACTTCCTGATATGTTGCTTTGGTCCTGAAGAATAAAGATACATAAAACTTGAATTTTCTATATTTAACCAGCATTTATCATCTGATAGACTAAATCCCACTTACAACCTCTGGTTGTTTAACTCTTACAATACCTTTCTGGGGTTACATGTATAAATTCCATGGTTTATAGATGGAGTAACAGAAAAGTCACAGCACAATTATCTGACTCCCTCAGAATGTAACAATATATCTTTTTCCACAAAGACAATTGATTACAGAACTAGGATGTAGACATAACAATTCCCAGGGGAATGCCCTGTGAACCTGAAATACCAGTGAAATGGCATGCATGCAACTACAGGGGTAAAGAAATACTGTTCTGTATCAACTTATATACAAGAGAAGCCTCTAACCATATGCATGAGGTTGACATCATTGCATCCTGAAAACACTTTCCCAAGCAGAGCCTGGCATCAATACGAGTAAGAGTATCTAGCATCCTTAGTCTGATGAGCACAGGTTGACGGAGGAATAGGCTAGGAGCATACCTGTTTGTGGCATGGGTATGAAGTTAGAATACAATCCCAGGGGCAGCATCTGAGGCAAGTAGCAAATATTCAGAAAAGTTTCAGAAAAATAAGACTTGTTATCTTAAATCCCAAACCCAGGGGGCAAGCCAATTTAAGAACCAATAGAAGCACATCTTTATAAGAGACAAAAGAAGTGAGTCAGTCATGAGTTAGGCTACATGCATTCTTGTTCTACCATCTGTGTGGTTTAAATAATACTGCATATACAATGGTTTAAGGCCTTTTGGTCTCTGATGCCTTCATTGACATTATCATCATTATCATCATCACCATCATCTTTTTCTCATTTTGAGTAAGAAAAAGTCTTTATGATTCTCCTCTCCATGGTCTAGATAGTAAGCTATACAATTTTGGACCAAAATGAGAAAATTCAGCTCCTTTTATATGTTAATAAATAAGAATAAGAATGCATGTCTCCCGATGATTACTTAGCAGGCATTTTACTTCTCTAGAAGGTGCAGCAGCTCTTTTGAAGTTTACATGCTGCACAGCAGAGAAATAAGTTCTAAACTAGTAACTGTGGATAGGCTCTTTGGAGAGAAAATTATCTTACTGCAACCAAAAAGGAACAGTGAAGCTGCCTTGATCTTTAGATAAAACAAACTATTATTGCATGTGTGCAAGTGCATGTGTGTTCATGTGTGTGTGTTGGGAGGATGAGGAGAGAGAACAGAGAAAGAAGAATTATGCTCATCATTAACATGTCAGAAAGGACAGTATAGAAATGGCTATTGAAATTACCATCTGGTAGAGGGGACAAGAACATTATCATGATTGATACCTGATGTGATTAATTCATTTCACATGTATGAGTTCTTCATCTTCACCTCAATATTGACTACCCAGAAGTTGGGAAGTCTATGAATATTTAGAGGTAAACACCTTTTCTGCACCCAGGGTTTTATCTGGCACTGGGATAAGTATAAAAATGATTTCATCAAATTTCTAAACTTAGTTTTATGAGTGTGAAGCTTTTCAAAAGGATGGAGATTGATGCTTATGGGGGACTGAAGCATTTTATACTGCTCTTATTTTTTGTGTTGTTTGGTTTGCATTTATTGTTGGGAGCGGTCCCGCGGTGCGAGGCAAGGTTCCAAGTTGAGCCAAAGCTCCTTGTTGTCCCTGGCCAACCCGCAGTCCTGCGGTGTGAGGCAGGGTTCCGGGTTGAGCAAAGGCTCCTTGTCATACCTGGCCAACCTGCTGGGACTGCACCTAGCTCTTCCCCCTTATGGAAGTAAAAGTACATATTTGCTTCTCCTTTAAAATGTTATCGAGGCAAGTTCCCATAAAGTAAGCAAGGAGGTGGCCTGACACATGACCGCCTTGGCAGACATTACTTAATAAACAAACCTCACTGTTTAGTCTAAATGTGGCCTTCATGCTCTATTGCCTAAACAAATAACAGGTGTTAGTTTTAAAAACAATGTATGTTTGTGCGCGAGATGTACTTCTCCTTAAAGAAATAAGCCGCCTGCTTACAGAGGCTATATAAACTCTACATGCAAAAATAAAGCTTGTCCATTGCAGCCATCAGCTGCATGGAACCTCCTATCCCATGAACTTTTAGTCTCTTGTTTCTTTCTCATCCCCTTGCCCTCGGTTCCTGAATCCGGACCTTCTCGCGCCGGCCGCGACAATTTATCAATGAGTCATTTGAGAGTGATTTAGAAAATTTATATCTCCAATGTCACAGCATTGCCCTAGTGGCATTTGACATCTTAGTAACATTCTGGAATAGGCTCAAACTCAAGTACTGCACCACACTAGAGCAGCTGCTAGAGTTCTTACTAGAAAGATAAAAACCTTCCAACCAGTCTCATCAGTGGATGTCTTGATTACTTTTTTATTCATGCTCTATAGAATATTGTTTATTGAGGGATAAAGTAAATTAAATATTTTCTCACCATTAAATTTCAATTGGAAGAGGAATTAACTGGGGTTTTATTAAAGATTCTTTTTAACAGTGGACTCTTATTGAAACCCTGATGCTTACTTGGGTTTATTTTATTGCTCTCCCAAGTCTTTACTTGCTCGCTTCCTGCTTTTCTGTGAGAACTTGAAGTGCTTCTCCTAAAGGGGCAGCAGAGCTGAGTATCAACAAAAGAAAATAGTTGGCAGAAATTTCCCATTCTCATCTATTTGGTCAAATGTTGGCAGGTGTCCCGGTAATTTGTATATTTAGAGGATAGTTGCCTAGGTTTCCCAGTACTTTCACCAAAAGATGATCCGCTAACAATGTATTAATCTTGAATTTATGAAAACATATTCTAATTTGTTATAGGCTTAAGAATTTGGGTTCAAGGGAACAAAATATTTGAAATAAAAATTTGTGATGCAAAGTACAAGTAGCAGAGATCATAAAACACAGATACCTTACAGAAATGAACTCCCTTTTCGATATCATATTCTCCTTTAGTCTATTCCCATCATCAGAGATTTTTCTAATGTCTTTCTCGAACTGGTTGGACTTTAGCAGATAGGTGCTATCATTTCTTTCCCAGGAAGGCTGCTAATGAATTGCATTTTTTCCCAACTGACTCTTAATGATTCATTTTTACATTATCAGTTGCTAACACCCCAACAGTAGGACCTAAAATATTCTGACTGGCCCTGGGCTCACTGCTGCAGATTGGTTGTACTGTACTAAGGAGCTGAGATACCTCTTGGTTCATTGAACAACTGTAGAATCTACAGAACAAAGGAGCCCACAGGCTAGCCTATTGTTACTTAAGAAATTAAACAAGGAGATCCCTTTGAGGCAGTTTCTTCCTCAATATTTATGTCTAAATCAAAATTAACTCTAAAATTGAACACCAATAAAAATTAATTTATTAAAAAAAACAAAATTAACTCTAAAATGACACTGCTGGTGAGTTGGAAAACTATGAGTGGTCTATAGTGAAAAGTACCCTGGAGGAATTGCAATGTTACTTTTTATAAATAATCAGAGCTACTTCATCCAAAGGAGAATAGCATAATGGAATTCACTTCAAAATCTCCAAAGTTGGGCAGCCCAGGTGGATCAGCAGTTTGGCGCCACCTTCAGCCCAGGGCATGATCTTGGAGACCCGGCACTGAGTCCCACGTTGGGCTCCCTGCATGGAGTCTGCTTCTCCCTCTGCCTGTGTCTCTGCGTCTCTCTCTCTCTCCCCCTGTGTCTCTCATGAATAAATAGATAAAATCTAAAAAAAAAATCTCCAAGTTTACGAGTCACAAACATTCAGATCTCTGGACTTGATTCCAAAGTACTAGTATCCTCTTTACTTCATATTTTTACTTACTCACTTAGCTTTTTAGTTAGTTACTTGTTGTAAATTGAAGGGAAGGGACTATATCCTTTACAAAGCTTTCTTTTGCTACCTGATGATGCATGCATTCTGGCAACCATAGTAATGGGGTGTCTATTCCAATTTAGGAAGGATTCCTCAGGGGAAGCAGATTTCCTAGGCATTTCAGGTATTGAACTCTAAAGAGGCTGCCACAAAGTACAGCATGCTCTGTAGTAACATACTGTGTATGTAAGTCCTTGAGGAGCCAGATGGGCCTTCGATGTTGCTAGTGTTAGGCTGATTTGAGTAAGTGTTCCAGGAAAACTGATGAACAAAGTTCTCAAGACCAGGTACACATACATAATGCATGCATATTTATCCAATCCCATCAAAACTTTCCATAAGGAACAGAAGAGGCAAGATTTCTTTATTTTTCTTCTGTGTATGTGTGTGTCCATGTTAGTATATTAAATGATTTTTAGAAGCTTATAAGAAAAAGTACAAAAAAGAGTGAGTCTCAAAAATATACTGAATAAAAAAATGAAAATAAGAAAAAGATACCAAGTGGTGGCACCTTATTTTAGGAGGAAGAATTTTTATGTTACTCAAAATGAGATTCCTGAATCATTTATTTATTTACAAATTCATTCATTCTATAATTATATGTGTTTATAATAGGCACCAGGTTAGATGCAAGAGCTATTGTTGTGAACAAAACTTTCTAAGTACACTGTCTTTAGAAGGCTTACCTTCTAGTTGTGGAAACAGATAATAAACAAGTAAACAGATAAATGCTCAAGATGATTACAGATTGTGATGATGACAAGCTTGAAGTAACTTGTAAGCTGTGAGGTAAAGAGTGAGAAGGAGCCAGCTTCACAGAAGTAGAGGGAAGAACATTCCAAGCACTGGTACAGAGGCACAAGAGTTGGTAATGTTGTGGAAGATAAAGGAAGCCTGCAGGTAGCATGAATCAGGGTCATAGTCCATATAGCCCAGACGTGCATTTCAGAAAGACATCCCAAAGCTCTCCTTTGAGATAATGAGGAAGAATAGGGTTTTACTCCACAATCCATAATCATACAAGGCCATCACTTGCTTCTCTTATTCTGAATTTCTCATCCATAAATTGACTAAAACCACCTTGAACCAATTTATGGTAGCTTATATTGCTTTTTAAGGTGAATGAGCTTCAGTGGTTAACTACCTGCAGTTTAGAGTAATATTTCCTTTCTATTTGCCTAAAGTTGAACTCTTCGAGTCTTCAAAATGTCACCTTTTACTTCTAATGCTCTGAGACATGTGATGTCTACTCTCATAATTTCTACGCAATGTAGACTTTTTCTTAGAAAAATTCAACTTTAATCTTCATGTCATCTAGACTGAAGACTTTTGATCTTCTTTAGTTTGTTCTTGTTGATTATGCCTTCTATCCCCTTAATTATTCTATGGTCTGTAGAGCTGACCTTCATGTACGAAGTATTTGTATAGTGTGCTTGGTAACAACTGAGAGGTCCAAAAGGCATCCATTCCCCCAAACACTTCCCCCCATTAACTCAATAGTTTACATAAAACATTACCTTTGCGACTTCTTTGGATTAAGTGATTGAAAATCTTTCTTTGCTAGCTAAGAGGGGTAACCATTAATTCCTTTGATAAAGCCTTTTTTGAGGGAACAGGATCCTGGAGAAGTTATGGAAGAAGGATTGAACACCTTGGAGATGGGAATCAGTGTTAAATTCCTGGATTATACTTTTCCTTATTTTGTGAGTCTAGATGATTTCTGCAGAGGTGCATAACTATATCGCTTGAGAGTATAGTGCTGGATTCATACAGGTCTAATTAGAATTCTGGCTCCACCACTGATTAGCTGGGCAAATTATTTAACTTTTATGACTTTCATCTACTTCATCTGTAAAATGAGGGAATGAAGTGTGCTTGACTTATAAGGTTACTAAGATTATCAAATGAAATAAGGTAACATGCTTTGTTCAAAAGTGGCCCACAACCCAGGGTTACTATAACTGCTAACTTTTCTTTTTTTGGAGGGGGATTTTATTTGTTTATTCATGAGAGACACACACAGAGAGAGAGGCAGAGACACAGGCAGAGGGAGAAGCAGGCTCCATGAAGGGAGCCCGATGCAGGACTTGATCCCGGGACCCTGGGATTATGCCCTGAGCCAAAGGCAGATGCTCAATTACTGAGCCACCCAGGCATCCCTGTTAACTTTTCTGAACCACTTTTTCTTTTTTACTACTTGTGAAATGGGAACAAGATTTCTCCAAATCACAAGTATGCCAAGACTTATAACTTTGTGTTTGTAATATGAATAGAATAGTTAAAAGATAGATATATATGGAAGGGAGAAAGAAAGGAAACACTGAGGAAGGAAACAATCACTGTAGATAATGCAGTGCTGCACCACCCAGAACCCTTTTGCAATTGAAGAACGTATTCCTCTAGCTTTGGGGAGTGCTGTGAGCAGATGTCTCTCAGCTTTCAGTTCTCTTCAGGATTGCCTTGGTTACATTATTGTCCAGTGGGGAGGAATAGAAAAGTCTGGTCCCTTTGTCCAACCTGCCACAACTTTGAAGAGCCGCATTTAATTTTTAATTCCTATGGGATCAAGTAAGGACTTCCCTGAGACTGTACCACAGCCCACCTCTCCCTCCCAATCTTACTTTCTGCCCTTCCCTTTGTTGGATGAAGATCTCAAGAGTACTCGACAATAAACTCGTCCCTGTCTCTGTTTCAGACTTTTTCCTGGAAATCCAATCATATGCCCTGTCCCTTCAAAGCTCTTCCTTTGGGGATTCCTGTGGGGCTCTGTGGTTTAGCGCCTGCCTTGGACCCAGGGTGTGATCCTGGAGACCCAGGATTGAGTACGCATCGGGATCCCTGCATGGAAACTACTTCTCCCTCTGCCTATGTCTCTGCCTCTCTCACTCGCTCTCTGTGTCTCTCATGAGTAAATAAATTTAAAAAAACATTTTTTAATAATAAATTTATTTTTTATTGGTGTTCAATTTGCCAACATACAGAATAACACCCAGTGCTCATCCCGTCAAGTGCCCCCCTCAGAGCCCGTCACCGATTCACCCACACCGCACGCCCTCCTCCCCTTCCACCACCCCTAGTTCATTTCCCAGAGTTAGGAGTCTCTCATGTTCTGTCTCCCTTTCTGATATTACCTACCCATTTCTTCTCCCTTCTCTTCTATTCCCTTTCACTATTATTTATATTCTGTAAATGAATGAGACCATATAATGTTTCTCCTTTTCTGATTGACTCATTTCACTCAGCATAATACCCTTCAATTCCATCCACATCGAAGCAAAAGTGGGTATTTGTCATTTCTAATGGCTGAGTAATATTCCATTGTATACATAAACCACATCTTCTTTATCCATTCATCTTTCGATGGACACCGAGGCTCCTTCCACAGTTTGGCTATTGTGGACATTGCTGCTATAAACATCCGGGTGCAGGTGTCCCGCGTTTCATTGCATCTGAATCTTTGGGATAAATCCCCAGCAGTGCAATTGCTGGGTTGTAGGGCAGGTTTATTTTTAACTCTTTGAGGAACCTCTACACAGTTTTCCAGAGTGGCTGCACCAGTTCACATTCCCAACAACAGTGTAAGAGGGTTCCCTTTTCTCCACATCCTTTCCAATATTTGTGGTTTCCCGTCTTTTTAATTTACCCCATTCTCACTGTTGTGAGGTGGTATCTCATTGTGGTTTTGATTTGTATTTCCCTGATGGCAAGTGATGCAGAGCATTTTCCCATGTGCTTGCTGGCCATGTCTATGTCTTCCTCTGTGAGATTTCTGTTCATGTCTTTTGCCCATTTCATGATTGGATTGTTTGTTTCTTTGCTGCTGAGTTTCATAAGTTATTTATAGATCTTGGAAACTAGCCATTTATCTGATATGTATTTGCAAATATCTTCTCCCATTCTGTAGGTTGTCTTTGAGTTTTGTTGACTGTTTCTTTTCTGTGCAAAAGCTTCTTATCTCTTTTTAATAAATTAATTTTTTATTGGTGTTCAATTTACCAACATACAGAATAACACCCAGTGCTCATCCCGTCAAGTGCCCCCCTCAGTGCCCATCACCCATTCACCCCCACCCCTCGCCCTCCTCCCCTTCCACCACCCCTAGTTCGTTTCCCAGAGTTAGGAGTCTTTTTCTTCTCCCTTACCTTATATTCCCTTTCACTGTTATTTATATACCCCAAATGAATGAGAACATACACTGTTTGTCCTTCTCTGATTGACTTACTTCACTCAGCATAATACCCTCCAGTTCCATCCACGTTGAAGCAAATGGTGGGTATTTGTTGTTTCTAATGGCTGAGTAATATTCCATTGTATGCAGAAACCACATCTTCTTTATCCATTCATCTTTCGATGGACACCAAGGCTCCTTCCACAGTTTGGCTATTCTGGACATTGCTGCTAGAAACATCGGGGTGCAGGTGTCCTGGCGTTTCATTGCATCTGAATCTGTGGGGTAAATCCCCAATAGTGCAATTGCTGGGTCATAGGGCAGGTCTATTTTTAACTCTTTGAGGAACCCCCACACAGTTTTCCAAAGTGGCTGCACCATTTCACATTCCCACCAACAGTGGAAGAAGGTTCCCTTTTCTCCACATCCTCTCCAACATTTGTTGTTTCCTGCCTTGTTAATGTTCCGCATTCTCACTGGTGTGAGGTGGTATCTCATTGTGGTTTTGATTTGTATTTCCCAGGTAGCAAGTGATGCAGAGCATTTTCTCATGTGCATGTTGGCCATGTCTATGTCTTCCTCTGTGAGATTTCTCTTCATGTCTTTTGCCCATTTCAGGATTGGATTGTTTGTTTCTTTGGTGTTGAGTTTAAGAAGTTCTTTATAGATCGTGGAAACTAGCCCTTTATCTGATACGTCATTTGCAAATATCTTCTCCCATTCTGTAGGTTGTCTTTGAGTTTTGTTGACTGTATCCTTTGCTGTGCAAAAGCTTCTTATCTTGATGAAGTACCAATAGTTCATTTTTGCTTTTCTTTCTTTTGCCTTCGTGGATGTATCTTGCAAGAAGTTACTGTGGCCGAGTTCAAAAAGGGGGTTGCCTGTGTTCTCCTCTAGGATTTTGATGGAATCTTGTCTCACATTTAGATCTTTCATTCATTTTGAGTTTATCGTTGTGTTTGGTGCAAGAGAGTGGTCTAGTTTCATTCTTCTACATGTGGATGTCCAATTTTCCCAGCAACATTAATGGAAGAGACTGTCTTTCTTCCAGTGGATGGTCTTTCCTGCTTTGTCGAATATTAGTTGACCATAAAGTTGAGGGTCCACTTCTGGATTCTCTATTCCATTCCCTTGATCTATATGTCTGTTTTTTTGCCAGTACCACGCTGTTTTGATGACCACAGCTTTGTAGTACAACCTGAAATCCGGCATTGTGATGCCCCCAGATATGGTTTTCTTTTTTAAAATTCCCCTGGCTATTCAGGGTCTTTTCTGATTCCACACAAATCTTAAAATAACTTGTTCTAACTTTCTGAACAAAGTCCGTGGAATTTAGATAGGGATTGCATTAAACGTGTAAATTGCCCTGGGTAACATTGACATTTTCACTATATTAATTCTGCCAATCCATGAGCATGGAATATTTTTCCGTCTCTTTGTTTCTTCCTCAATTTCTTTCAGAAGTGTTCTATAGTTTTTAGGGTATAGATCCTTTACCTCTTTGGTTAGGTTTATTCCTAGGTATCTTATACTTTTGGGTGCAATTGTAAATGGGATTGGCTCCTTAAATTCTCTTACTTCAGTCTCATTGTTAGTGAATAGAAATGCCATTGACTTCTGGTCATTGATTTTGTATCCTGCCACACTGCCGAATTGCTGTATGAGTTCTAGCAATCTTGGGGTGGAGACTTTTGGGTTTTCTATGAATAGTATCATGTCATGTGCGAAGAGGGAGAGTTTGACTTCTTCTTTGCCAATTTGAATGCCTTTAATGTCTTTTTGTTGTCTGATTGAGGCTAGTTCTTCTAGTACTATGTTGAATAGCATTGGTGAGAGTGGACATCCCTGTCTTGTTCCTGATCTTAGGGGAAAGCTTCCCAGGGCTTCCCCATTGAGAATGATATTTGCTGTGGGGTTTTCGTAGATGGCTTTTAAGATGTTGAGGAATGTTCCCTTTATCCCTACACTCTGAAGAGTTTTGATCAGGAATGGATGCTGTATTTTGTCAAATGCTTTCTCTGCATCTAATGAGAGGATCATATGGTTCTTGGTTTTTCCCTTGCTGATATGATGAATCACATTGATTGTTTTATGAGTGTTGAACCAGCCTTGTGTCCCCGGGATAAATCCTACTTGGTCATGGTGAATAAATTTCTTAATGTATTGTTGGATCCTATTGGCTAGTATCTTGTTGAGAATTTTTGCATCCATGTTCATCAGGGATATTGGTCTGTAATTCTCCTTTTTGGTGGGGTCTTTGTCTGGTTTTGGAATTAAGGTGATGCTGGCCTCATAGAATGAATTTGGAAGTACTCCATCTCTTTCTATCATTCCAAACAACTTTAGTAGAATAGGTATGGTTTCTTCTTTAAACGTTTGATAGAATTCCCCAGGGAAGCCATCTGGCCCTGGACTTTGTGTCTTGGGAGGTTTTTGATGACTGCTTCAATTTCCTCTCTGGTTATTGGCTTGTGCAGGTTTTCTATTTCTTCATGATCCAGTTTTGGTAATTTGTGGCTTTCCAGAAATGTGTCCATTTCTTCTAGATTGCCTAATTTATTGGCATATAGCTGTTCATAATATGTTTTTAAAATCGTTTGTTTTTCCTTGGTGTTGGTAGTTATCTCTCATTTCTCATTCATGATTTTATTTATTTGAGTCTTCTCTCTCTTCTTTTTAATAAGGCTGGCTAATGGTTTATCTATCTTATTAATAATTGAAAGAACCAACTCCTGGGTTTGTTGATCTGTTCCACAGTTCTTCTGGTCTCGATTTCATTGAGTTCTGCTCGAATCTTTATTAACTCTCTTCCTCTGTTGGGTGTAGGATCTATTTGCTGTTTCTTCTCTAGCTCCTTTAGGTGTAAGGTTAGCTTTTGTATTTGAGTTCTTTCCAGTTTTTGGATGGATGCTTGTATTGCGATGTATTTCCCCCTCAGGACTGCTTTTGCTGCACCCCAAAGATTTTGAATGGTTGTATCTTCATTCTCATTAGTTTCCATGAATCTTTTTAATTCTTTCTTAATTTCCTGGTTCACCCTTTCATTTTTTACCAAGATGGTCCTTAACCTCCATGTGTTTGAAGTGCTTCCAAACTTCTTGTTGTGATTTATTTCTAATTTCAAGGCATTATGGTCTGAGAATATGCAGGGGATGATCCCAATCTTTTGGTATCGGTTCAGACTTGATTTGTGACCCATTATGTGGTCTATTCTGGAGAAAGTTCCTTGTGCACTTGAGAAGAATGTGTATTCAGTTGAGTTTGGATGTAAAGTTCTGTAGATATCTGTGAAATCCATCTGGTCCGTTGTACCATTTAAAGCTCTCGTTTCTTTGGAGATATTGTGTTTAGAAGACCTATCGAGTGTAGAGAGTGCTAGATTGAAGTCACCAAGTATAAGTGTATTATTATCTAAGTATGTCTTAACTTTGGTTATTAATTGATTTAAATATTTGGGAGCTCCCCCATTTGGGGCATATATATTGAGGATTGTTAAGTCCTCTTTTTGGATAGATCCTTTAAGTATGATATAGTGTCCCTCTTCATCTCTCACTACAGCCTCGGGGTAAATTTTAGTTTATCTGATATAAGGATGGCTACCCCTGCTTTCTTTTGAGGACCATTTGAATGGTAAATAGTTCTCCAACCTTTTATTTTCAGGCTGTAGGTGTCTTTCTGTCTAAAATGAGTCTCTTCTAGACAGCAAATAGATGGGTCCTGCTTTTTTATCCAGTCTGACAAACTTTTGATGGGGTCATTAAGCCTATTCACGTTCAGAGTTACTATTGAAAGATATGAGTTTAGTGTCATCATGATATCTATTCAGTCCCTGTTTTTGTGGATTGTTCCATTGGACTTCTTTTTCAAGGGGAATTTTGAGAGTCCCCTTAAAATTTCTTGCAGAGCTGGTTTGGAGGTCGCATATTCTTTCAGTTCCTGCCTGTCTTGGAAGCTCTTTATCTCTCCTTCCATTTTGAATGAGAGCCTTGCTGGATAAAGTGTTCTTGGTTGCATGTTGCATGTTTTTCTCATTTAGGACTCTGAATATATCCTGCCAGCCCTTTCTGTCCTGCCAGGTCTCTGTGGCGAGGTCTCCTATTTCCCTAATACTTCTCCCCATAAAAGTCAGGGATTTATTGTCTCTTGCTGCCTTAAGGATCTTCTCTTTGGGATCCCTGGGTGGCGCAGCGGTTTGGCGCCTGCCTTTGGCCCAGGGCGCGATCCTGGAGACCCGGGATCGAATCCCACGTCGGGCTCCTGGTGCATGGAGCCTGCTTCTCCATCTGCCTGTGTTTCTGCCTCTCTCTCCTTCTCTCTCTGTGACTGTCATAAATAAAAAAAAAAGGATCTTCTCTTTATCTTTGGAATTTGCAAGCTTAACTATTAAATGTCGAGGTGTTGAATGTTTTTTATTGATTTTAGGGGCGGGATCTCTTTATTTCCTGGATCTGAATCCCTGTTTCCCATCCCAGATTAAGAAAGTTTTCAGCTATGATTAGTTCAAATACATATTCTGGCCCTCTGGCCCTTTCGGCGCCCTCGGGAACCCCAATTAAACGTAGGTTTTTCTTCCTCAGGCTGTTGTTTATTTCCCTTAATCTATCCTCATGGTCTTTTAATTGTTTGTCTCTTTTCTCCTCAGTTTCCCTCTTTGCCATCAACTTGTCTTCTATGTCACTCACTCATTCTTCCACCTTTTTAGCCCTCGTTGTTAGGACTTCTAGTTTGGATTGCATCTCAGTCAATTGATTTTTAATTTCTGCCTGATTAGATCTAAATTCTGCAGTCATGAAGTCTCTCGAGTCTTTATGCTTTTTTCTAGAGCCACCAGTAGCTTTATAATAGTGCTTCTGAATTGGCTTTCTGACATTGAATTGTAATCCAGATTTTGTAACTCTGTGGGAGAGAGGGCTGTTTCTGATTCTTTCTTTTGAGGTGAGGTTTTCCTTCTAGTCATTTTGCTCAGTGCAGAGTGGCCAAAAACAAGTTGTATTGGGAAAAGGAGAAAAAGAGAGGAGAGAAAGAAGGAAAGCAAAGAGAAAAAGAAAAAAAAGGAGAGAAAAAGAGAAGGAAAAAGAAAGAAAGGAAAAAAGGGGTGGGGGAGCAAACAGAAATCAAAAAGCAAACAAAACACACGGGGGAGTATCCTCTGATTCTGTATACTGTAAGTAAGTCCCTTGACTTCCCCTGTAACTTTCCAGGGCTGCTTGGTCAATAATTTGTTTTTCCCCTGTCAGTCAAGCTGGTCATCTGGTGGAGGGGCCTGTTGTGCTGATTTCAGGTGTTAGCACTTGGGGGAGCTGCTCAGCCCCCTGCCTGGTGCAGGGCTCAGTGAGTAATGTTTATCCTGTTTATCCTGTGAGGCCACTGTGAGGTTCAGTGGGGATTGTTTACCCTGTGAGGCCCCAGAAGGAACAACCACAGTGGCAGTGGCCAGCTGTGGAGCCCTGGATTCAGCTCTCGCAGTAACTACAGAGCTCTCAGTCTGCAGGGGGCGCTGATCTGCTCAGCCTGGGGCAGTAGCGTCCTTGCTGTCCTGGGCTCTCCTGGCCTTTGCCTGTCCCGGGGAGAGGTTGGATCCTGGGCCGTGTCCCTGGCGCCCTGTGCTCCCACTCCTGCGCTGTTGGATTCACGCTCCCAGCCGCGCAGCCCCCTCCGCACGGAGCTGCCACCCCAGCCGCTGCCTGAGCCCCTCGGAGCTGCTCCCGGGTCCCGACGTGAGCGCTGCAGCCCTTTAGGGAGCTCGGCGCACTCTTCTGGGCACGCAGGTGTCTGTTAGTGTCCCAGGGAGCCTGAGGGCATCCCCGCCCTCCTGGGTCCTGCTCTAACTCCCTGCGGGCGCCTTTCCACCCTGGAAGGTAATTTTGTGGGGACAGATGTCTTGGGGACCCTACTCTTCCACCATCTTGCCCCTCCTGAAAAAAAATCTTTTTAAAAAACAATAAAAACTCTTCCTTTGGTCCTAGAGGTTGTTACTTCAGTTTTGGTTTGACATTTGTTTGCTATTTCAAATTTATTTCTTTCCTCAATTTGATCATATTTTCTGCTTTGTTTCACATAGACTGCAATCATTTTTGAAGTTATATTTTCACTGTAAAATAAAACAGAAATATAGCACACATATACACACACACAAATGTGGCACAATAAAATGAGACAAACACCCTTGTAACCACCATCTAAGTCCAAAAACAGAATTTCATTAGTCACTCAAAAATCCACCCCTAAGTATCCCATCTTATTCACACCCCCCTACTTCCCAAGTAACCACAAAACTAAAATGATTCTTCACACTTCTTTGTAGTTTTATGACACAATGTGAACCCCAGATATCATAGTTTAGTCATTCTTATTTTTTCAACTGATATGCCCTTTAGCCTTTTTTTAATCTACAAATTTCTCCTTCATTTTTTAAAAGAAAAATTTCCATTGTGATTCATCTGTTACGAACTTGGGCCGTTTTACCGGTAGTTTCCCAGTTTGGATTATGATTGATTATTGATTGTGTTCTTGTGGTCCTCTCTGCTTGATATTTTCTGCAAGTTGGCAACTGAATCTAAAGTTTGATAAACTCAAGTTTTATCTCTTTGGCAAAATAACATCATGTTGTGTCCTTCTCTCAGGAGGCATATAAGGTCTGGATATATCTCTTATTGTTATTAGGAGCCCTTAATGCTCAATGCCTGCATTTAAAAATTGATTGCATTTGGAATATGGTGATGTTTTCATCTATCATTTATGTCTTAATTATTAGTTAGAATACTTTCATAAACAGATATTTTTCCACATATACTAATGGGTTACCCAATAGTAAAAAATATACGGGAAAGGTAGAATAAATCTTAGTGTTTTTTTTTCACTTCCTTTGTTTAAAGATTTATTTATTTTAGAAAGAAAGAGAGAGAGAAAGCACAAGTGGGAGGGGCAGAGGGAGAGGAGGAAAGTCTCAAGCAGACTCTGCACTGAGTGTGGAACCTGACACGGGGCTCCATCTCAATCCTGAGATCACAACCTGAGCCAAAACTAAGAGTCCAATGCTTAACCAACTGCACCACACAGGAATTCCTTTTTTTATTGCTTTATCAGAAAATTAAATGTGTTAACTATCATCCTATTTAGGTTACTAACTACTATATATCATTGTAACCTTAAACAAATTTGATGGGTTTAATACCATTTTAATTATTATTCCTATTGAAGCTTAAATCTATCCATCGCTGCCCACTGGGAGCCTCTTTATTTTTGTTCTTGAGTTCAATTTGAAAGGACCAAAGTAAATTAGTTCTTTATAGCTTCTTTGATACCTAATATAATCACATGTTATAAACTTATCATGTACCTTTCCCATCTCAGATCTTTTCTCTGTAGACAAATTAAATCAACCATTCTTCTAAAATGGTCTGTTTTATTTTCATTAAAAGTGGTGTTTCAAGACCATTGCTATAGGGATAGCCATTGTTTTCAAGCATTTCAACAAACAAAAATAGAATATTGTATATGAATATATATGATATATAAATACATGTAAAATTATAATTATATATTTTATAGAGTATATGCATTATATATAAGTTATACCTATATGAAATATAATATATAAAATTGTAAAATGTATAAAGCATAATATGAATATAACATAATAATTTTACATATGACATCTACTGAGTGTGTATATACAATCTCCTGTCCCTGTAAATAGTTATGAAACCATAATAGTACTTGCAATTCAAATACAGTAGTATGGGATTGTTAGTTATCTTTTACTATATTACATTTATATCTCCTTCTTTCTACAGGAAGAACCCTGCTTCTCAAAACCACAGAGGATGACAGAATTCAATTATAACATAATTGTTAATTTTCTTGATCCAATAACACACAAAACAGTTCCAGAATAACAATACTAAAACTATCATCCCAATATTGTTACTGAAAATATTTTGTATATACTTTCTCCTTATCCCCTTTCATTTATTTATAATTGTGCTATATATACTTTGACATAAAACATAGCCATTTAAATGCATACTTTTTCTGTTATAGCTTTCATTTAATCTCAGTTCCACAGGTTATTATATGAATATTGGTCACTATGAATTCTTATGTTGCTGTACCTCTAATCATTTTTATTTTTTGAAGCTTATTCTCTAGGTTTTTTCAGAAAATGATCTTGGGAAAGATATTTCTTGATTTCTTGCATGTGAATGACATTTTTTTGCCCTTTACACTTTTCACTTTTCAAGTTTTAGTAAGATATAATTGACATATGATATTGTGTTATTTTAAGGTATACAATATGAATATTTGATACAAATATATATTACCATAATAACACTAGCTAACACATCCCTTACTTCATGTAATTACTATTTTGTTATTGTTTTTGTTATGGTGAGAACGTTAAAGTTCTACTCTTATAGCAACTTTCAAGTATACAATATCATATTGTTAGCTATAATTATTGTGCTATATATACATAGATACACTGAACTTATTCATCTTATAACTGAAGTACAAACCTTTGACCAAGATCTCCCCATTTCCCTCTCTGCTAAGTCTTTGGCCATCACCATTCTTTTCTCTGTTCCTATAAATTTGGCCTTTTTAGATTTCACATGTAATTAGGATCATGTAGTTTTGTCTTTCATTATATGTTCTATTTCACTTGACATAATGCCCTCAGGGTCCATCCGTGTCATTGCAAATGGCAAGATTTCTTCCTTTTTTATGACTAAAGAATATACATATATATATTATATTACATATAATATATATGTGTATATATATACATATTATTCATATTATATACATATTATTCACCCATTCATCAGTCAATGGACACTTGGTTGTTTCATTGTCTTGGTTATTGTGAATAATGCTGCAATGAATGTGGGAGTGCACATAACACTTTAAGATATATACTTAGATGGGATCACTGGATCCTATGGTAGTTCTACTTTTAGTTTTTTGAGGAACTTCATACTATTTTCCATAGTGACTGTACCAATTAGCATTCTTACCAACAGGCACCAGGGTTTTTTCTCCACATCCTTGCCATAATTTATCTTTTGTCTTTTTAATATAGCCATTTTAAAATATGTGAGGTGGTATCTTATTGTGGTTTTGATTTACATTTATTTCCCTAATTAGTGATGTTGAGCACCCTTTCATGTACCTGTTCATTTGTATGTCTTCTTTGGAAAAATATCTCTTTAGATGCTTTGCCTATTTTCAAATCAGATTTTTTTTTAATTTGCTATTGAGTTGTGTGAATTCTTGATATATTTTCAATATTAACCCCTCATCTAATATATGGCTTAAAAGTATTTTCTCCCTTTCTGTGGATTGCTTTTTCATTTTGTTGATGGTTTCCTTCCTCTGCTGTGCAGAAGCTGTTTAGTTTTCTGTAATCCCACATATTGATATTAGCTTTTTTCACTTGTGCTTTTGGTGTTGAATTCAAAAAGGAAAAAGAAAAATCATTGCCAAGACTAATATCAAGGAGCTTTTAAATATGTTTCTTCTAGAAGCTTTATGGTTCCAGGTCTTATTTTTAAGTTCTTAATTCATTCCAAATTAATTTTTGTGAATACCAAATTGGGGTTTAATTTTATTCTTTTGCATATGATTTTCCAGTTTTCATAATAAAATTTATTGAAGAGACTATCATTTCCCTGTTGAGGATTCCTGGCTCCTTTGTCAAATATTAGTTGGCCACTTGTGCATGGGCTTATTTCTGGGCTCTTGAATCCATTCCATTGGTGTATGTGTTTGTATGTCAATACCATACTATTTTTATAACTATAGCATTGTATTATAGTTTGAAACCTATACGATTATGATGCCTCCAGCTTTGTTCTTCCTCAAGAATGCTTAGACTATTTGAGGTCTTTTGTAACTCTCTATATATTTTAGGATTTTTTTTCTATTTCTGTAAGCCCTTAAGTTTACAGTAAGTTCTTCTAGATACAAAATTGTGGCTCACATTTTATTTTCTGAAGTACCTTAAATATGTCACCCTATTACTTGCGGCATAAAGTATTATAAAAAAAATCTGGTGATAATCAAAATTTATCCCATTATAACTTGAATTTTTAAAATCTATATGCCCAGATGATTTTACTTTTGTTTAAAACTCAGTAGTTTTACTAGAAGGTGAAAATAGGTTTATGTAATGAGCTTTGTTCCTAACACTTAATGGCAAGTATAGGGCAAGCCTGAAAGGATGCCTTCAATTTTCACTGTTGTGAGCAGTCTGCATGAAAAGTTAAAAGACGATATAAGTATCTGTTGACATGTATAAAGTGTAGTGTCCTAGGGGACAACCACAGCAGATAGTATATTCATTAATTTAATTAGGTCCTTGTTTACACTTTTGCTGTCAACCATAATCATTTGTTTATTTGAACTATAGTCATCTGACTTCATTAGAAGCATCAGTAGCTGTCAGTAAATAAAAGTGTGTTTGACTTTCATAATTAAGTGTAAATTTAAGAGGCTTGATTTCTAATAGGATAGACAATGTTTTCACAAGATGACAATGGAAATCAAGGACAGCCTCTAGTAAAACTTAACCTTTCTGATAAGACTAAAGATAAGGCAATACTTAATGTGGATGTTTTCTGACAGTACTTCCAGCTTGATCTTTAGTCCCAAAGGTCATTGCTGAGTCACCCTCCACTTTCAAATCAGAACATGTTTAAGTGAGTAATGAAAACCCTGAAGCAGGTTTCGTATGGTCATTTCACTCTGAAAACTGCATATTTCTCTAGACCAACCTAGGGGGGGAAATGACATTAGTTAAAAAAAAATTGATGTCCCTCCTTCAGATCAGCTCTTATCATTAACATAAAAAGCAAAGTGTGGTGAAAAGTGGATGGGTTTGGAGCAAGAAAATTCTGCTACTTGAATCCATTACTTGTAATGGATAAAGTAATTCAGTTGAGCAAGTTATTAAGACTTTCTGTGCTCAATATCATCATTGGAAAAGTGGAGAATGATGACATATTTGTTCTATCTCAAATAAAGTAATGGATGCCAAAAATGTTGTAAATGTAGAGTGATGGGCACTTTCTTTGATTATATTATTTTTTCTAGGTTATTAATTATGGAGTTTATAAGTTAACATGAAAAATGGATATTGAATGTGCTTTCTGTAGAACTTGTTAAATACCTTCTGTGTAAACATATCAGGTAATTAATATTTGAAAACTTATTTGATGCATTAAATGGAAATAGAAGTGAAGAGAAAAACCTTAGAGATCATATACCCATGCCCTAATAAAACTGGCAATGTTAGTTTAACCTCATTTTGAATTGTATTGTCTCTTGTGAATTGGTTTGAGAATTACTTTCTAAAAGTCATGTATTCATTCTTTTCCCTTAATAATTACAACCTAATCAACAGAATTAAATATTTTCATTAATAGGTTGGGATTGTTTTATTGCCTTAGGCTAATCCTTGTTAACAGTAACCTTTGCTAAAACAAACAGGGCTTGACTGCCAACAAAAACTGTGAAGGAAGCCAAATTTGTCCTTGGCTACTTTCCTACACCCTTGATCCCCATCAACATCTTCTCCTTTTTGGCATTCTCTTCTTCCTACCCAATTGCCTATTTTCTAGCCAGCTTCTGTTGTCACCTGGATGCCAACTCAGTTGATACCTACTAATCAGGGTGTTAGGGAACAACCAGTTTAAGGTGTAGCTTCTCTCAGTGTTAAAAAGGGACCCATAAAAGAGAAGAAAGGGCCTAAAGAGATAGTATGTAATGGTGAAATGACTGGTAGTAGTTTTTATTATATAGATAATTACATACCTTGTTGATAGGATTTTCCTTTTTTAGATACAAAAGGTACAGAAACACAAATTGGATCTATCCAGGACAAGAGAGCTATATAAGAAACAATTTTTAAAAACTTATAAAACCCTGATATTGGCTTATTTCCTTGTGATTTTCTTCTTTCTCATAAACAAAGATCATAGGAAAAAAAACTGAATTAAATGTAGGCACGAACTCGTTAGGTTCTTACTAATCCTGGTTTTACTCTAAATGGCAATGCAGAATGCAGTAATAATTATCAAAGACGAATGAAAAGAGTGAGTCAACCTTGTAGTATTCCAAAACAGGTAATAAGGGAGGGGACTTATAAGGAAATAAGGAAACCCATTACTGGTAAACACCTGAATATCATTTAGTACATGTTCAGAACTAATGTCACCATAATCCACATTCAGTTCTTTCAACTCATTACTGGGAACAAAAAAAAATTACTTGTGAGGAAAGTAGGAAACATTGAATCCTGCCTTATACATTGGTTCCCAGCTCTTGGCCTGATATAGTTTCTACTACATGAATGACAGGCCTAGGACCAGTTTCACTGACTCTCACAAGATAGACTTATTTATTTATTTATTTATTTATTTATTTATTTATTTATAAAATCTCTGTTATTTTATTTTACATATTTATCTGAGAGTGAGAGGGAGAATGAGAGTGAGAGAGAACCAGTGGGGAAGAGGCAGATGGAAAGGGAGAGGCAGACTCCCTGCTCAATGTGGGGTTTGATTCCGGGACTCCGGGATTATGACCTGAGATGAAGGGAGCCACTTAACTGACTGAGCCACTCAGGTGCCCCTATTTCTGTTATTTTATAAGGGTGCAAATTATTTTGGAAATGTTCAATATAAGAATATTAAACAGCCATTATTACTTATCCTATGTAGTGGCAGATACATAGCTTATCTCATTTAATCCTTACAACACTAAATCATGTTATTGCCTTTCGTTTTCTTTTTTATAGTTTTAGTGTTTCTATTCTTTTAAAAAATATATTTTATTTAAATTCAATTTGCCAACATATAGTATAATACCCAATGCTCATCTCATCATGTGCCTTCCTCAGTGTCTGTCAACCAGTTACACCATCTCCCACCCTCCTCCCATTCTGCAACCCTTTATTTGTTTCCCAGAGTTAAGAATTTCTCATGGTTTGTCTTCCTTTCTAATTTTTCCCCACTCAGTTTCCCTCCTTTCTCATATAGTCCCTTTCACAATTTCTTATATTCCATATATGAGTGAAACCATATGATAATTATCTTTCTCTGGTTGACTTATTTCACTCAGCATAATACCCTCCAGTTCCATCTACATCAAAGTAAATAGTATGTATTCATCCTTTCTGATGGGT
The DNA here is from genome assembly GCF_905146905.1 of Nyctereutes procyonoides. Lineage (NCBI taxonomy): Eukaryota > Metazoa > Chordata > Mammalia > Carnivora > Canidae > Nyctereutes > Nyctereutes procyonoides. Next base: position 71,130,450 of record NW_026575125.1, read on the forward strand.
GAGTAATATTCTATTGTATATATAAACCACATCTTCTTTACCCATTCATCTGTCAAAGGACATTTGGCTCCTTCCACAGTTTGGGTATTGTGGACATTGCTGCTATGAACATTGAAGTGCAGGTGTCCTGCCATTTCTTGAGGAAGCTCCACAGTTTTCCAGAGTGGCCACACTAGCTTACATTTCCACCAAGAGTGCAAGAGGGTTCCCCTTTCCCTACAACCTCATCAAAATTTGTTGTCTCCTATCTTGTTAATCTTAGCCAGTTTTACCAGTGTTAAGTGGTATCTCATTGTAGTTTTGATTTATATTTGCCTGCTGGCAAGTGATGTGGAGCATTTTTTCATAAACTTGTTGGCCATCTGTAGGTCTTCTTTGGAGAAATGTTTCTTCATGTCTTTTGCCCATTTCTGGACTAGATTGTTTCTTGAGTGTTGAGTTTAATAAGTTATTTATAGATCTTGGATACTAGCTCACTATCTGGTATGTCATTCACAAATATCTTCTCTCATTGTGCAAGCTGTATTACAAAGCTGTGATCATGAAGACAATATAGTACTGGCACAAAAACAGATGCATAGATCAATGGAACAGAATAGACAATCCAGAAGTGGACCTTCAACTTTATGGTCAACTAATATTCGACAAAACAGGAAAGACTATCCACTGGAAAAAAGACAGTCTCTTCAATAAATGGTGCTGGGAAAACTGGACAGCCACATTCAGAGGAATGAACCTAGACCATTCACTTACATCATACACAAAGATAAACTCAAATGCTTGAAAAATATAAATGTCAGACAAGCATCCATCAAATTCCTAGAGGAGAACACAGGCAACAAACTTTTTGAATGTGACCACAGCAACTTCTTGCAAGACACATATATGACAGTTAAGGGAAACAAAAGCAAAACATGAACTATTGGAACTCCATCAAGATTTACCTCAAGATTCAGATGCAATGAAACGCCGGGACACCTGTACCCCGACATTTATAGCAGCAATGTCCACAATAGCCAAACTGTGAAAGGAGCCTCGGTGTCCATCAAAAGATGAATGGATAAAGAAGATGTGGTTTATGTATACAATGGAATATTACTCAGGCATTAGAAACGACAAATACCCACCATTGGCTTCAATGTGGATGGAACTGAAGGGTATTATGCTGAGTGAAGTAAGTCAATTGGAGAAGGACAAACATATGTTCTCATTCATTTGGGGAATATAAATAATAGTGAAAGGGAATATAAGGGAAGGGAGAAGAAATGTGTGGGAAATATCAGAAAGGGAGACAGAACATAAACACTCCTAACACTGGGAAACGAACTAGGGGTGGTAGAAGGGGAGGAGGGCGGGGGGTGGGGCTGACTGGGTGACAGGCACTGAGGGGGGCACTTGACGGGATGAGCACTGGGTGTTATTCTGTATGTTGGCAAATTGAACACCAATAAAAATAAATTTATTATTAAAAAAAAGATAAAAAGCTTGTGCACAACAAAGGAAGTAGTCAACAAACCTAAAAGATAACCATTTTATTTTTGACTGTGGGAAGCTTCAAAGAACAGAAAGGATATTTCACTGTGAATGTCACTTTCTTAATAAAGCTAAGTTTATTGGAGAAAATGCATTAACATAAAGGAAAAGATTTAGTAACACAAAGCAAAATACTCTTCCCCTCTCCCCAAGGTTTACTTGCACCTAGCATATTTGGGGAAAAAAATAGTTTAATCTCACACTCTTTTCTGTATTATTAGATGATAGCTGTTTCTCAATCTGATCTCTGAATTATTCACATGAGAGCTATTTCTCAATCTGATATGTTTTTATCTGTTACTTTTACCTTCACTGAAGACTACTGTTTGCTTTGGTGCACATTACTGCTTGAAACAAGAGGACTATTTACTCCTTGATATTATTCTGCTACCAATATATTTGACTGTATGGGGCAGTGATACAAAATGACCACCTTTGTATTTGTTATATCTACATAGTACAGTGGTGGTAAGGATTTAAAATATACAACAGTAAGATTTAATTAAAAAAATATTTAGAATAATAGAAGATGACAGAAGAGTAGGGTCCCCAAGTCACCTGTCCCCACCAAATTACCTAGAAAACTTTTAAATCATCCTGAAAACCTATGAATTCGGCTTGAGATTTAAAGAGAGAACAGCTGGAATACTACAGTGAGGAGAGTTCACCCTTCTATCAAGGTAGGAAGATGGGAGGAAAAAAAGAAATAAAGAAACAAAAGGCATCCAAGGGGGAGGGGCCCCGCGAGGAGCCAGGCTAAGGCCCCTGTCGAGTGCCCCCAGGACAGGAAAGCCCCGCCCGGAGAAGCAGGCCCTCCAGGGAGGTGGAGCAGGATCCCAGGAGGGGTGGGGATGCCCTCAGGCTTCCGGGGCACTAACGTAGGACCTGCGCCCCGGGGGAGACCTCGCCACACACCACCAGCCGAGCTCCCTAAAGGGCTGCTCCTTCCCCGGCTGGACACAGGACCAGCTCGCGGAGGAAGCGCAGATTCCAACAGCACAGGCCTGGGAGTCCAGGGCGCCAGAACACAGCCCAGGATCTGGCGCTCACCCCGGGACAGGCAGAGGCCAGGAGGGCACAGAACAGCAAGTAAGCTCCTGCCGCTGGGTGGCCCCAAGCTGTGCGGATTGGCAGCCCCGGCCCCAGAGCATCCAGGCCCCTGCAGACTGAGAGCTGTGGTAGTGACTGCAGGAGCTGACTCCAGGGCTAGAGAGCTGGTCTCAGCCACTGTTGTTGTTCCCCCTGGGGCCTCTCAGGATAAACAACCCCCCACTGACTTCACAGTGGCCTCACAGGATAAACAGGTTAAACAACTTTCGCAGAGCCATGCACCAGGCAGGGGGCTGAGCAGCTCCCCCAAGTACTGACACGTGAGAATCCACACAGCAGGCCCCTACCCCACAAGACCAACTAGACAGACAAGGGAAAAACAAAGTATTGACCAAGCAGCACTGGAAAGTTCCTGGAGAAGTCGAGGGATTTACAGTATACAGAATTAGAGGACATTCCCCCTTGTTTTTGTTTTCTGTTTGCTTCCCGCCCCCTTTTTGTCTTTTCTTCTTTTTTCTTCTTTTTTTTATTTTTCATTTCTTCTTTCTCATCTCTCTTTTTCTCCTTTTCCCAATATAACTTGTTTTTAGTCACTCTGCACTGAACAAAATGACTAGAAGGAAAAACTCACATCAAAAGAAAGAATCAGAAACAGTCCTCTCTCCCACAGAGTTACAAAATTTCGGTTCGAATTCAATGTCAGAAAACCAATTCAGAAGCACAATTATAAAGCTACTGGTGGCTCTAGAAAAAAGCATAAAAGACTCAAGAGACTTCATGACTGCAGAATTTAGATCTAATCAGGCAGAACTAAAAAATCAATTAAATGAGATGAATTGCAAACTAGAGGTCTTAACGTCCAGGGTTAACGAGGTAGAAGAACGAGTGAAAGACAGAAGACAAGTTGATGGCAAAGAGGGAAACTGAGGAAAAAAGAAAAACAATTTAAAAAACATGGTAGATTAAAGGAATTAAATTACAGCCTCAGAAAAATAATCTACATTTAATTGGGATTCCCGAGGGTGCTGAAAGGGACAAAGGTACAGAATATGGAATTGAACAAATCATAGCTGAAAACTTTCCTAAGCTCAGAAGGGAAACAGGCATTCAGATCCGAGAAATAGGGAGATTTCCTCCCCCCCCCAAATTCATTAAAAACCGCTCAAAACCTCAACATTTAATAGTGAAGCTTGAAAATTCCAAAGATAAAGAGAGGATCCTTAAAGCAACAAGAGAAAAGAAATCTCTAACTCTTATGGGGAGAAATATTAGATTAACAGCAGACCTCTCCACAGACACCTGGCAGGCCAGAAAGGGCTAGCAGGATAAATTCAGGGTCCTAAATTAGAAGAACATGCAGCCAATAATACTTTATCCAGCAAGGCTCTCATTCAGATCTCATTCAGAAGGAGAGATAAAGAGCTTCTAAGATAGGCAGAAACTGAAAGAACATGTGACCACAAAGCCAGCTCTGTAAGAAATTTTAAGGGGGTCTATGTAAATGAAAGAGGAAGTCCAAGGGAACAATCCACAAAAACAGGGACTGAATAGGTATCATGATGACACTAAACTCATAACTTTCAATAGTAACTCTGAACTGGAATGGGCTTAATGACCCCATGAAAAGGCGCAGGGTTTCAGACTGGATAAAAAAGCAGGACCCATCTATTTGCTATCTCCAAGAGACTAATTTGAGACATGAGGACACCTACAGCCTGAAAATAAAAGGTTGGAGAACCATTTATTGTACCATTCAAATGGTCCTCAAAAGAAAGCAGGGGTAACCATCCTTATATCAGATAAACTAAAGTTTATCCTGAAGACTGTAGTGAGAGATGAAGAGGGACACTATAACATACTTAAATTATCTATCCAACAAGAAGACTTAACAATCATCAATATATATGCCCGAATTTGGGAGCTGCCAAATATATCAATCAATTAATAACCAAAGTTAAGACATACTTAGATAATAATAGACTTATACTTGATGACGTCAGAATTTTACATCCAAAAGGAACTGAATACACATTCTTCTCATGTGCACATGGAACTTTCTGCAGAATAGACCACATACTGCGTCACAAATCAGGTCTTCACAGATACCAAAAGATTGGGATCATCCCCTGAATATTTTCAGACCATAATGCTTTGAAATTGGAACTAAATCACAAGAAGAAGTTTGGAAGGATTTCAAACACGTGGACGTTAAGGACCATTCTGCTAAAAGATCAAAGGGTCAACCAGGAATTAGAGAAGAATTAAAAAGTTTTATTGGGAGGAGGGGCAAGATGGCGGAAGAGTAGGGTCCCCAAATCACCTGTTCCCAACAAATTACCTAGATAAACTTCAAATCATCCTGAAAATCTACGAATTTGGCCTGAGATTTAAAGAGAGAACAGCTGGAATGCTACAGTGAGAAGAGTTCGCACTTCTATCAAGGTAGGAAGACGGGGAAAAAGAAATAAAGAAACAAAAGGCCTCCGAGGGGGAGGGGCCCCGCAGGAGCTGGGCTGAGGGCCGGGGCGAGTGTCACCAGGACAGGAGAGCTCCGTCCCGGAGGAGCAGGAGCTGCACCAACCTTCCCGGACGGAAAGGGGCTCGCAGGGAGTTAGAGCAGGACCCAGGAGGGCGGGGATGCCCTCGGGCTCCCTGGGACACTAACAGACACCTGCGCCCCGGAGAGTGCGCTGAGCTCCCTAAGGGCTGCAGCGCGCACGGCAGGGCCAGAGCAGCTCGGAGGGGCGCGGGAGCGGCTCCACGGAGGGAGCTGCGGAGCGGGAGCGCGAATCCAACAGCGCAGGCTCCGGAGCACAGGGCGCCGAGACACAGCCCAGGATCCGGCCTCCCCCGGGACAGGCAGAGGCCGGGAGGGCCGAGGACAGCAAGGACGCTCCTGCCCGGAGCTGAGCAGATCAGCGGCCCCGCCCCGGAGCCTCCAGGCCCTGCAGACAGAGAGCCCCGTAGTTCCTGCGGAGGCTGAATCCAGGCTTCCAGAGTTGCCATAGCAACTGCGGCTGTTCCTCCTGGGGCCTCATGGGGTAAACAACCCCCGCTGAGCCCTGCAGCAGGCAGGGGCAGAGCAGCTCCCCCAAGTGCTAACACCTGAAAATCAGCACAACAGGCCCCTCCCCCAGAAGACCAGCTGGACGGACCAGTTCCAGGGGAAGTCAAGGGACTTAAAGTCTACAGATTCAGAAGATACTCCCCGTGTTTTTTTGTTTTTTGTTTTTCTTTTTTCTTTTCTTTTTGATTTCTGATTGCTTCCCCCACCCCCCTTTTTTTTCACCTTTCTTTCTTTTTCTTTCTCTTTTTCTTCTCTTTTTTCCTTTTTTTTCTTCTTTTTCATTTTTCTTTTTCTCTTTTCTTTCCTTCTCTCTCTTTCTCTACTTTTCCCAATACAACTTGTTTTTGGCCACTCTGCACTGAGCAAAATGACTAGAAGTAAAACCTCACCTCAGAAGAAAGAATCAGAAACAGCCCTCTCTCCCACAGAGTTACAAAATCTGGATTACAATTCACTGTCAGAAAGCCAATTCAGAAGCACTATTATACAGCTACTGGTGGCTCTAGAAAAAAGCATTAAGGACTCGAGAGACTTCATGAATGCAGAATTTAGATCTAATCAGGCAGAAATTAAAAATCAATTGAATGAGATGCAATCCAAACTAGAAGTCCTAACGACGAGGGTTAACGAGGTGGAAGAACGAGTGAGTGACATAGAAGACAAGTTAATGGCAAAGAGGGAAACTGAGGAAAAAAGAGACAGACAATTAAAAGACCATGAAGACAGATTAAGGGAAATAAATGACAGCCTAAGGAAGAAAAACCTACATTTAATTGGCGTTCCCGAGGGCGCCGAAAGGGACAGAGGGCCAGAATCTGTATTTTAACAAATCATAGCTGAAAACTTTCCCAATCTGGGAAGGGAAACAGGCATTCAGATCCAGGAAATAGAGAGATCCCCCCCTAAAATCAATAAAAACCGTTCAACACCTCGACATTTAATAGTGAAGCTTGCAAATTCCAAAGATAAAGAGAAGATCCTTAAAGCAGCAAGAGACAAGAAGTCCCTGACTTTCATGGGGAGGAATATTAGGGTAACAGCAGACCTCTCCACAGAGACCTGGCAGGCCAGAAAGGGCTGGCAGGATATATTCAGGGTCCTAAATGAGAAGAACATGAAACCAAGAATACTTTATCCAGCAAGGCTGTCATTCAAAATGGAAGGAGAGATAAAGAGCTTCCAAGACAGGCAGGAACTGAAAGAATATGTGACCTCCAAACCAGCTCTGCAAGAAATTTTAAGGGGGACTCTTAAAATTCCCCTTTAGAAGAAGTTCAGTGGAACAATCCACAAAAACAAGGACTAAATAGATATCATGATGACACTAAACTCATATCTGTCAATAGTAACTCTGAACGTGAACGGGCTTAATGACCCCATCAAAAGGTGCAGGGTTTCAGACTGGATAAAAAAGCAGGACCCATCTATTTGCTGTCTACAAGAGACTCATTTTAGACAGTAGGACATCTACAGCCTGAAAATAAAAGGTTGGAGAACCATTTACCATTCAAATGGTTCTCAAAAGAAAGCAGAGGGAGCCATCCTTATATCAGATAAACTAAAATTTACCCCGAAGACAGTAGTGAGAGACGAAGAGGGACACTATATCATACTTAAAGGATCTATCCAACAAGAGGACTTAACAATCCTCAATATATATGCCCCAAATGTGGGAGCTGCCAAATACTTAAACGAATTATTAACCAAAGTGAAGAAATACTTAGATAATAATACACTTATACTTGGTGACTTCAATCTAGCTCTTTCTACCCTCGATAGGTCTTCTAAGCACAACATCTCCAAAGAAACGAGAGCTTTAAATGATACACTGGACCAGATAGATTTCACAGATATCTACAGAACTTTACATCCAAACTCAACTGAATACACATTCTTCTCAAGTGCACATGGAACTTTCTCCAGAATAGACCACATACTGGGTCACAAATCGGGTCTGAACCGATACCAAAAGATTGGGATTGTCCCCTGCATATTCTCAGACCATAATGCCTTGAAATTAGAACTACATCACAACAAGAAGTTTGGAAGGACCTCAAACATGTGGAGGTTAAGGATCATCCTGCTAAAAGATAAAATGGTCAACCAGGAAATTAAGGAAGAATTAAAAAGATTCATGGAAACTAATGAGAATGAAGATACAACCGTTCAAAATCTTTGGGATACACCAAAAGCAGTCCTGAGGGGAAATACATCGCAGTACAAGCATTCATCCAAAAACTGGAAAGAACTCAAATACAAAAGCTAACCTTGCAACTAAAGGAGCTAGAGAAAAAACAGCAAATCGATCCTACAGCCAGCAGAAGAGAGTTAATTAAAGATTCGAGCAGAACTCAATGAAATAGACACAAGAAGAACTGTGGAACAGATCAACAAAACCAGGAGTTGGTTCTTTAAAGAATTAATAAAATGATAAACAATTATCCAGCCTTATTAAAAAGAAGAGGGAGAAGTCTCAAATTAATAAAATCATGAATGAGAAAGGAGAGATCACTATCAACACCAAGGAAATACAAACGATTTTAAAAACATATTATGAGCAGCTATACACTAATAAATTAGGCAATCTAGAAGAAATGGACGCGTTTCTGGAAAGCCGCAAACTACCAAAACTGGAACTGGAAGAAATAGAAAACCTGAACAGGCCAATAACCAGGGAGGAAGTTGAAGCAGTCATCAAAAACCTCCCAAGACACAAAACTCCACGGCCAGATGGCTTCCCATGGGAATTCTATCAAACGTTTAAAGAAGAAATCATACCTATTCTACTAAAGCTGTTCAGAAAGATAGAAAGAGATGGAATACTTCCAAGCTCATTCTATGAGGCCAGCATCACGTTAGTTCTAAAACCAGACAAAGACCCCACCAAAAAGGAGAATTATAGACCAATATCCCTGATGAACATGGATGCAAAATTTATCAAACGATACTAGTCAATAGGATCCAAAAATACATTAAGAAGATTATTCACCATGACCAAGTGGGATTTATCCCGGGATGCGAGGCTGGTTCAACACTTGTAAAACAATCACTGTGATTGTTCATATCAGCAAGAGAAAAACCAAAAACCATAGGATCCTCTCAATAGATGCACAGAAAGCATTTGACAAAGTACAGCATCCATTCCTGTTCAAAACTCTTCAGAGTGTAGGGATAGAGGGAATATTTCTCAGCATCTTAAAAGCCATCTGTGAAAAGCCCACAGCAAATATCATTCTCAATGGGGAAACACTGGGAGCCTTTCCCCTAAGATCAAGAACAAGACAGGGATGTCAACTCTCACCACTGCTATTCAACATAGTACTAGAAGTCCTAGCCTCAGCAATCAGGCAACCTAAAGAAATGAAAGGCATTCAAATTAGCAAAGAAGAAATCAAACTCTACCTACTTGCATATTACATGATACTCTACATAGAAAAACCCAAAAGTCTCTACCCCATGATGCTAGAACTCATACAGCAATTTGGCAGTGTGGCAGGATACAAAATCAATGCCCAGAAGTCAGTGCCATTTCTATACACTAACAATGAGACTGAAGAATGAGATAAAGGAGTCATTCCCATTTACAATTGCACCCAAAATCATAAGATACCTAGGAATAAACCTAACCAAAATGGTAAAGGATCTATACCCTAAAAACTACAGAATACTTCTGAAAGAAATTGAGGAAGACACAAAGAGATGGAAAAATATTCCATGCTCATGGATTGGAAGAATTAATATTGTGAAAATGTCAATGCTACCCAGGGCAATGTACACATTTAATCCAATCCCTATCAAAATACCATGGACTTTCTTCAGAGTTGGAACAAATCTTCTTAAGATTTGTGTGGAATCAGCAAAGACCCCGAATAGCCCGGGGATTATTAAAAAAGAAAACCATATCTGGGGGCATCATAATGCCAGATCTCAGGTTGAACTACAAAGCTGTAGTCATCAAGACAGTGTGGTACTGGCACAAAAACAGACACATAGATCAATGGAACAGAATAGAGAATCCAGAAGTGGACCTGTCAACTTTATGGTCAACTAATATTCGACAAAGGAGAAAAGACTATGCACTGGAAAAAAGAGAGTCTCTTCAATAAATGGTGCTGGGAAAATTGGACATCCACATGCAGAATAATGTAACTAGACCACTCTCTTACACCATACACAAAGATAAACTCAAAATGGATGAAAGATCTAAATGTGAGACAAGATTCCATCAAAATCCTAGAGGACAACACAGGCAACACCCTTTATGAACTTGGCCACAGTAACTTCTTGCAAGATACATCCACGAAGGCAAGAGAAACAAAAACAAAAATGAACTATTGGGACTTCCTCAAGATAAGAAGCTTTGCACAGCAAAGGATACAGTAAACAAAACTAATAGACAACCTACAGAATGGGAAAGATATTTGCAAATGACGTATCAGATAAAGGGCTAGTATCCAAGATCTATAAAGAACTTATTCAACTCAACAGCAAAGAAACACACAATCCAATGATGAAATGGCCAAAAGACATAAACAGAAATCTCACAGAGGAAGACATAGACATGGCCAAGAAGGACATGAGAAAAGATGTGGTATATGTATGCAATGCAATATTACTCAGCCATTAGAAACGACAAATACCCACCATTTGCTTCAATGTGGATGGAACTGGAGGGTATTATGCTGAGTGAAGTAAGTCAATCGGAGAAGGACAAACATTATATGGTCTCATTCATTTGGGGAATTAAAAAATAGTGAAAGGGAATAAAGGGGAAAGGAGAAAAAATGAGTGGGAAATATCAGAATGGGAGACAGAACATGAGAGAGACTCCTAACTCGGGGGAACGAACTTGCAGTAGTAGAAAGGGAGGTGGGCAGGGGTTTGGGTGACTGGGTGATGGGCACTGAGGGGGGGCACTTAATGGGATGAGCACTGGGTGTTATTCTATATGTTGGCAAATTGAACACCAATAAAAAATAGATTTATAACAAATAAATAAATAATACGTAAATTAGTAAATAAAAAATATTTAATAAAATATTCCAACTAATAGAAAGATACAATGTTAAAAAATGTTATATATGGTTGTACCAATAGTTCAAGGTGAAAATAAGTTCTTCATGTAGTTTTTACTCATGAACTGCAATAGTTCCTAGCCTTACTCCTCTCTCTCAAGATTTACCTTTCTACTTTCTTTTGAGCAGTGTCTCTTAAAATCATCTACTTTCTTTTCTATAATTTTGGTGTGAAGGTATCCATGGATACAGAAATATTCTTATTGTTGCATCAACACTATTATGTTCCCATATGCATGGTCCAAGAAATTTTGTTGTTTTGACCATATTCTAAGTAGTAGAATAAAAGAAAGAAGAAGGAGGGTGTTTTCTAACTGTAAGAATACAGCCTAGAAATTTCATCACTTCTCATCATATGTCCTTAGCCCAAACTTGGTCACATGGCTGCACACTGATATAAAGAAGATTGAGAACTGTAGTCCTTACTCTTGCTGGCATGTGTAGAACTGAAGTTGGTGGCAGCAACACTAAGAAATATGGAAATCTAGGATTCAGAAAGCAAGTAAAAGCTTCTATCAGTCACATCAGTAGGCCATTTCTGCAATGAGTAAATGTCAACTATTTTAAATGTCTTTGTTCTTCATCTCAAGATTCAAATTTCAGGGAGGGAGCATATAATTGCATAGCATGTGCTCATCCTTTGGCTAAGGTGAGGATGGAGATAGATGCTGATTCCTTTCCCACCAGATTGTCTCAGATAGGGAAAAAGTAATTGATAAAAATGAAATTATAGAGTATTCTTTGGAAGAATAAATGGGTGTTAAACAGTCAAAAATCATCAAATATCCCCTATAACAAGAAATATGAAATTTATTCAGCCATAAGAATCATTTGTTGAGCTACTACTCTTCACCAAGGATCATGCTATATACTATAACTATAAAATGAATAATATGCCACCCCTATCTTCATAAAACTCATAATCTATTGCAAGAACTCAGCATTCTATAATATGTAATAAATTTTTAAAAAGATAAATAACAGATAATGTGAATAAATCTGTCTTGCATAACAACTGATATAAAGTAAGCTTTATAACAATACTGTAAAATCTATGAGGGAAAATCAGTCTGAGTTTACTAGAAAATTCAATTTACTCATTTCCTTAGCATATTTTTTCTCTGTCTGTCATAAATAATTATATATATTTTTGGAAATATACACACATTCTATATTTTGCAGCAATAATTATTTTCCCTTCTTAAAGTTTTTATTTTGAAATAGTTTGAGCCATAAGAAGTTGCAAAACTAGTACAGAAAGTTTCTGTGAAGTCTTCCCCCAGCTTTCCTCAAGAACAGTAAGTTACATAATCATATTGCATTGCCTGGGCATCTTTTTAAAAACCTTTCTTGTCAAGGGTATGCATATACACACATACACCTGTGTTAAGGTTATCCAGAGTTACAAGTAAGAGAAGATTTGTGATTATAGAGGCTGAGATATACAACAATATCCCATCTGCAAGCTGGAGAACTAGGGAAAACAGTGTTATGATTCAGTCTGAGTCCAAAGGCCTAAGAACAGGGGGCTACTATTGTAAGTCCTGGAATCCAAAGTCCCAAAAACCAGGAGCTCCAATGTCCAACGGCAGGAGATAATGAACATTCCAGCTCACAAAGAGAGAGAATTAGCTCCTCTACTTTTTGTTCTATTTTGATCCTCAAGTATTAGATAATGATGGCCCCCAATTTGGTGAGGGTGAATCTTCTTTCCTCACTACTGATTCAAATGTTAATCTTTTCTGGGCTGTATTCTTACAGTTAGCAAACACCTCCCTTCTTTCTTTTATTCTACTACTTAGAATATGGTCAAAACAATGAGATTTCTTAGACCATGCATATGGGAAACATACTAGTTGATGGAACAATAAGATAGAATAATTCTGGATCTGTGGATACACTCACACCAAAATTATAGAAAGATGATAATTTTAAGAGATTTTTATTAGAAACTGTTGAATCACACAAAGATTTGTTAAACACACAGTAGAACAACAATAACCTTTACCAAATACACAATAAATAGAGAATACAAATTATTTTCAGGTACACAAGGGAGGTTACAAATTTGACTCCGTGCCAGGTTACAAAATCCTTAACAGAATTCAAATAATATGTAACATTCACACCATAGTTCTGTTCATAATATAAATAAATCAGAAAATAAAATTTAAAGATTTTTTAAATTCCCAAATATATTACTAAATAACTTGCAGTTTAAAGATAAAAAAAGATAGAATATTAAATATTAAATATCAATTAAAATACTATGTAGAGAAACTATTAAGGAAAGCATTAAAATACAGAAATGTGCAGAAAATAATATATAAATTCTTTCATTATTAAAAATGTTAATGTTTTCTCATTTTTGTTTATTTTTTTTAAAGCAAAGAACATGGAAGTAGAATTGGTTTTCCTTTTCCTCCCACCAATTTCATTCTCCTCTCTACCTTCCTGGAATCATCCTCATATATATATATATATATATATATATATATATATATATATATATATTTATATATATATTTATATATTTATATAGATACACTATATATACACACACAATACAAGTCAGAGTTTGCCAGAGAAACAGAGCCAATAAGATATGTCTATCTCTATCTTTATCTCTACATATCTTTCTCTTAAATCTATTTGTAGATAGACTGATCAATTGAATTATATCGAATTCACTCATGCAGCTATGAAGGTTGGCAAGCCTCAAGATCTGCAGGATGAGTCAGCAAGCTGGAGGCCCAGGAGAGCTAATAATTTAGTTCTAAACCAAAGACTAGCAGAAAGGATTCTCTCTTACTTAAGAAGGAGTCATGGGCAGCCTGGGTGGCTCAGCAGTTTAGCGTGATCTTCAGCCCAGGGCATGATCCTGGAGACCCGGGATCAGCCCCACATCGGGCTCCCTGCATGGGGCCTGCTTCTCCCTATGCCTGTGTCTCTGCCCCTCTCTCTCTCTCTCTCTGTCTCTCATGAATAAATACATAAAATCTTAAGAAAAAAAAAAGGAAAGAGAGATTTCTTACAGTCAGGCTTTCAACTGATTAGATGAGACCCACCTATATTAGGGAGAGGAATGTGATTTACTCAATCTACCAATCTAAATGTTACTTTCATCCAAAAACACCCTTATGGAAATACCCAGAATAATGTTTGACCAAGTATCTGGGTACTCCATGGCACGGCCAAGATGACATATGAAATTAGCCATCATACCTACCATTATTTTTTTAACTTTTATTTGATACATCCGTGAACAATGCAATGTTACTTGGTTTTTTTAAAACTATATAAATGTTATCACACTCTATATAACATTCTGCAACTTGCTTTTCATTGAAAATTAAATTTTTATTACTATATTGATACATTTAGATCAAGTTCATTCATTTTAACTATATCAGGTAATTCATCAATAAAATAAACCATAAATTATTTATCTATTCTTCAACTTTTAACTTCTATAATTTGTATCCTTCTACAACTCTCTTAGTACATAAGTCCAAGAGTTTATCCAAAATACACATCTATAAGCAGAATACCTGGTTTTTATTATACACACAGTTACAACTTCATTTGATAATGCTAAATCATAATCCAAAGTGATTGCATCAATTTGCACTCCTACCAGAGTATGTATGAGTTGAGTCTTCTTTCCCTGTATTTCAATCAATACTTTGTCTCATCAGACTTTTTATTTTTGCTAATATTGTAGATGATATCTAATTTTTAACATAAATTTCTATGATTACTCATGCAGTAGATATTTACTTTCTATTTTTATTTTTATTTTATTTTTTTTAATAAAGTAATTTTTATTGGTGTTCAATTTACCAACATACAGAATAACACCCAGTGCTCATCCCGTCAAGTTACTTTCTATTTTTAGTATCCAAACTAGCTTCAAATTTGGAGAAAAGGTAGATAGACAAAGGACAAGATTTAATCTCCTCCTGTCAAATCTGATAGTGGAGGATGGGAGCATAGAACCACTTTCCAGTTCTATGACAGATAAAAATACCAATGTTATTTAGACTGGACAGTTGGATGTTCTCATAACTTTCTACAGCTGCTACCCTGAAACTGAAAGTATAGAAGCGTTCTACAGCAGTGACACTAGCAGAGACGGCAGCAAATGTTTCGTCCATTAACAGGTCTCTACCTATGGAGACTGCTCCTGTGATGAAAGCATGGCTGTGGGCATGCTCCCTTTGTTTCTGTCTGTGTTCTGATCCTCACTATTCCAGGCATTAAATATGTGGTCATATGACAGTTTATGACTACATTTTTTTTCTGCTCCACCTATCCAGAGTTTAAGTCTATTTTTTAATTTATTTTATTTTATGTTTTTAATAAATTATTTTTATTGGTGTTCAATTTACCAACATACAGAATAACACCCAGTGCTCATCCCGTCAAGTGTCCCCCTCAGTGCCCGTCACCCATTCACCCACAACCCCCGCCCTCCTCCCCCTCCACCACCCCTAGTTCATTTCCCAGAGTTAGAAGTCTTTATGTTCTGTCTCCCTTCCTGATATTTCCCACACATTTCTTCTCCCTTCCCTTATATTACCTTTCACTATTATTCACATTCCCCAAATGAATGAGAACATACACTGTTTGTCCTTCTCCAATTGACTTACTTCACTCAGCATAATACCCTCCAATAACATCCACGTTGAAGCAAATCGTGGGTATTTGTCGTTTCTAATGGCTGAGTAATATTCCATTGTATGCAGAAACCACATCTTCTTTATCCATTCATCTTTCCATGGGCACCCAGGCTCCTTCCACAGTTTGGCTATTGTGGACATGGCTGCTAGAAACATCGGGGTACAGGTGTCCCGGCGTTTCATTGCATCTGAATCTTTGGGGTAAATCCCTAACAGTGCAATTGCTGGGTCGTAGGGCAGGTCTATTTTTAATTCTTTGAGGAACCTCCACACAGTTTTCCAGAGTGGCTGCACCAGTTCACATTCCCACCAACAGTGTAAGAGGGTTCCCTTTACTCCGCATCCTATCCAAAATTTGTTGTTTCCTACCTTGTTAATTTTCCCATTCTCACTGGTGTGAGGTGGTATCTCATTGTGGTTTTGATTTGTATTTCCCTGATGGCAAGTGATGCAGAGCATTTTCTCATGTGCATGTTGGCCATGTCTATGTCTTCCTCTGTGAGATTTCTCTTCATGTCTTTTGCCCATTTCATGATTGGATTGTTTGTTTCTTTGCTGTTGAGTTTAATAAGTTCTTTATAGATTTTGGAAACTATCCCTTTATCTGATATGTTATTTGCAAATATCTTCTCCCATTCTGTAGGTTGTCTTTTAGTTTTGTTGACAGTATCCTTTGCTGTGCAAAAGCTTCTTATCTTGATGAAGTCCCAATAGTTCATTTTTGCTTTTGTTTCTTTTGCTTTCGTGGATGTATCTTGCAAGAAGTTACTGTGGCCAAGTTCAAAAAGGGTGTTGCCTGTGTTCTCCTCTAGGATTTTGATGGAATCTTGTCTCACATTTAGATCTTTCATCCATTTTGAGTTTATCTTTGTGTATGGTGCAAGAGAGTGGTCTAGTTTCATTCTTCTGCATGTGGATGTCCAATTTTCCCAGCACCATTTATTGAAGAGACTTTCTTCCAGTGGATAGTCTTTCCTCCTTCATCGAATATTAGTTGACCATAAAGTTCAGGGTCCACTTCTGGGTTCTCTATTCTGTTCCATTGATCTATGTGTCTGTTTTTGTGCCAGTACCACACGGTCTTGATGACCACAGCTTTGTAGTCCAACCTGAAATCTGGCATTGTGATGCCCTCAGCTATGGTTTTCTTTTTTAAAATTCCCCTGGCTATTCAGGGTCTTTTCTGATTCCAAACAAAACTTAAAATAATTTGTTCTAATTCTCATAAGAAAGTCCATGGTATGTTGATAGGGATTGGATTAAATGTGTACATTGCCCTGGTTAGCATTGACATTTTCACTATATTACCCACCATTTGCTTCAACGTGGATGGAACTGGAGGGTATTATGCTGAGTGAAGTAAGTCAATCGGAGAAGGACAAACAGTGTATGTTCTCACTCATTTGGGGAATATGAATAATAGTGAAGGGGAATATAAGGGAAGGGAGAAGAAATGTGTGGGAGATATCAGAAAGGGACACAGAACATAAAGACTTCTAACTCTGGGAAATGAACTAGGGGTGGTGGAAGGGGAGGAGGGCGGGGGGTGGGGGTGAATGGGTGACGGGCACAGAGGGGGACACTTGACGGGATGAGCACTGGGTGTTATTCTGTATGTTGGTAAATTGAACACCAATAAAAATTAATTTATAAAAAAAAAAATTCTGCCAATCCATGAGCATGGAATATTTTTCCATCTCTTTGTGTCTTCCTCAATTTCTTTCAGAAGTGTTCTATAGTTTTTAGGGTATAGATCCATTACCTCTTTTGTTAGGTTTATTCCTAGGTATCTTATGCTTTTGGGTGCAACTGTAAATGGGATTGACTCCTTAATCTCGCTTTCTTCAGTCTCATCGTTAGTGTATAGGAATGCCATTGATTTCTGGGCATTGATTTTGTATCCTGCCACGCTACCAAATTGCTGTATGAGTTCCAGCAATCTTGGGGTGGAGGCTTTTGGGTTTTCTACGTAGAGTATCATGTCATCGGTGAAGAGGGAGAGTTTGACTTCTTCTTTGCCAATTTGAATGCCTTTAATGTCTTTTTGTTGTCTGATTGCTGAGGCTAGGGCTTCCAGTACTATGTTGAATAGCAGTGGTGAGAGTGGACATCCCTGTCTTGTTCCTGATCTTAGGGGAAAGGCTCCCAGTGCATCCCCACTGAGAATGATATTTGCTGTGGGCTTTTCGTAGATGGCTTTTAAGATGTTGAGGAATGTTCCTTCTATCCCTACCTTCTGAAGAGTTTTGATCAGGAATGGATGCTGTATTTTGTCAAATGCTTTCTCTGCATCTAATGAGAGGATCATATGGCTCTTGGTTTTTCTCTTGCTGATATGATGAATCACATTGATTGTTTTACGAGTGTTGAACCAGCCTTGTGTCCCGGGGATAAATCCTACATGGTCATGGTGAATAATTTTCTTAATGTTTGTTGGATCCTATTGGCTAGTATCTTGTTGAGAATTTTTGCATCCATGTTCATCAGGGATATTGGTCTGTAATTCTCCTTTTTGGTGGGGTCTTTGTCTGGTTTTGGAATTAAGGTGATGCTGGCCTCATAGAATGAATTTGGAAGTACTCCATCTCTCTCTATCTTTCCAAACAGCTTTAGTAGAATACGTATGATTTCTTCTTTAAACGTTTGATAGAATTCCCCTGGGAAGCCATCTGGTCCTGGACTCTTGTGTCTTGGGAGGTTTTTGATGACTTCTTCAATTTCCTCCCTGGTTTTTGGCCTGTTCAGGTTTTCTATTTCTTCCTGCTCCAGTTTTGGTAGTTTGTGGCTTTCCAGGAATGCGTCCATTTCTTC
This sequence comes from Nyctereutes procyonoides, assembly GCF_905146905.1. Taxonomy (NCBI): domain Eukaryota; kingdom Metazoa; phylum Chordata; class Mammalia; order Carnivora; family Canidae; genus Nyctereutes; species Nyctereutes procyonoides. Next base: position 71,148,668 of record NW_026575125.1, read on the forward strand.
TAGATTGCCTAATTTATTGGCGTAGAGCTCTTCATAATATGTTTTTAAAATCGTTTGTATTTCCTTGGTGTTGGTAGTGATCTCTCCTTTCTCATTCATGATTTTATTAATTTGAGTCTTCTCTCTCTTCTTTTTAATAAGGTTGGCTAATGGTTTATCTATCTTATTAATTCTTTCAAAGAACCAACTCCAGGTTCTGTTCATCTGTTCCACAGTTCTTCTGGTCTCAATTTCATTGAGTTCTGCTTGAATTTTAATTAAATCTCTTCTTCTGCTGGGCGTCGGGTCGATTTGCTGCTTCTTCTCTAGCTCCTTTATGTGTAAGGTTAGCTTTTGTATTTGAGTTCTTTCCAGTTTTTGAATGGATGCTTGTATTGCGATGTATTTCCCCCTCAGGACTGCTTTTGCTGCATCCGAAAGATTTTGAACGGTTGTATCTTCATTCTCATTAGTTTCCATGAATCTTTTTAATTCTTCCTTAATTTCCTGGTTATCTTTTAGCAGGATGGTCCTAAACCTCCACGTATTTGAGGTCCTTCCTAACTTCTTCTTGTGATTGAGTTCTAATTTCAAGGCATTATGGTCTGAGAATATGCAGGGGACGATCCCAATCTTTTGGTATTGGTTCAGACCCGATTTGTGACCCAGTATGTGGTCTATTCTGGAGAAAGTTCCATGTGCACTTGAGAAGAATGTGTATTCAGCTGAGTTTGGATGTAAAGTTCTGTAGATATCTGTGAAATCTATCTGGTCCAGTGTATCATTTAAAGTTCTCGTTTCTTTGGAGATGTTGTGCTTAGAAGACCTATCGAGGGTAGAAAGAGCTAGATTGAAGTCACCAAGTATAAGTGTATTATTATCTAAGTATTTCTTCACTTTGGTTAATAATTCGTTTAAGTATTTGGCAGCTCCCACATTCGGGGCATATATATTGAGGATTGTTAAGTCCTCTTGCTGGATAGATCCTTTAAGTATGATATAGTGTCCCTCTTCATCTCTCACTACTCTCTTCAGGGTAAATTTTAGTTTATCTGATATAAGGATGGCTTCCCCTGCTTTCTTTTGAGAACCATTTGAATGGTAAATGGTTCTCCAACCTTTTATTTTCAGGCTGTAGGTGTCCTTCTGTCTAAAATGAGTCTCTTGTAGACAGCAAATAGATGGGTCCTGCTTTTTTATCCAGTCTGAAACCCTGCGCCTTCTGATGGGGTCATTAAGCCCGTTCACGTTCAGAGTTACTATTGACAGATATGAGTTTAGTGTCATCATGATATCTATTTAGTCCTTGTTTTTGTGGATTGTTCCACTGAACTTCTTCTTAAAGGGGAATTTTAAGAGTCCCCCTTAAAATTTCTTGCAGAGCTGGTTTCGAGGTCACATATTCTTTCAGTTCCTGCCTGTCTTGGAAGCTCTTTATCTCTCCTTCCATTTTGAATGAGAGCCTTGCTGGATAAAGTATTCTTGGTTGCATGTTCTTCTCATTTAGGACCCTGAATATATCCTGCCAGCCCTTTCTGGCCTGCCAGGTCTCTGTGGAGAGGTCTGCTGTTACCCTAATATTCCTCCCCATGAAAGTCAGGGACTTCTTGTCTCTTGCTGCTTTAAGGATCTTCTCTTTATCTTTGGAATTTGCAAGCTTCACTATTAAATGTCGAGGTGTTGAACGGTTTTTATTGATTTTAGGGGTGGATCTCTCTATTTCCTGGATCTGAATGCCTGTTTCCCTTCCCAGATTGGGAAAGTTTTCAGCTAGGATTTGTTCAAATACATATTCTGGCCCTCTGTCCCTTTCGGCGCCCTCGGGAACCCCAATTAAAGGTAGGTTTTTCTTCCTTAGGCTGTCATTTATTTCCCTTAATCTGTCTTCATGGTCTTTTAATTGTCTGTCTCTTTTTTCCTCAGTTTCCCTCTTTGCCATTAACTTGTCTTCTATGTCACTCACTCGTTCTTCCACCTCGTTAACCCTCGTCGTTAGGACTTCTAGTTTGGATTGCATCTCTTTCAATTGATTTTTAATTTCTGCCTGATTGGATCTAAATTCTGCAGTCATGAAGTCTCGTGAGTCCTTAATGCTTTTTTCTAGAGCCACCAGTAGCTGTATAATAGTGCTTCTGAATTGGCTTTCTGACATTGAATTGTAATCCAGATTTTGTAACTCTGTGGGAGAGAGGGCTGTTTCTGATTCTTTCTTCTGAGGTGAGGTTTTCCTTCTAGTCATTTTGCTCAGTGCAGAGTGGCCAAAAACAAGTTGTATTGGGAAAAGGAGAGAAAGAGAGAGAAGGAAAGAAAGAGAAAGAGAAAATAGAAAAAGAAAGAAAAAGGAAAAAAAGAGAAGAAAAAGAGAAAGAAAAAGAAAGAAAGGTGAAAAAAAGGGGGGTTGGGGAAGCAATCAGAAATCAAAAAGAAAGAGAAAAAAAAAAACAAAAAAACACGGGGGATTATCTTCTGAATCTGTAGACTTTAAGTCCCTTGACTTCCCCTGGAACTGGTCCGTCTAGCTGGTCTTCTGGGGGAGGGGCCTGTTGTGCTGATTTTCAGGTGTTAGCACTTGGGGGAGCTGCTCTGCCCCTGCCTGCTGCAGGGCTCAGCGGGGGTTGTTTACCCCGTGAGGCCCCAGGAGTAACAGCCGCAGTTGTTATGGCAACTCTGGAAGCCTGGATTCAGCCTATGCAGGACCTACGAGGCCTGGAGTCTCGGGGGCGGGGTCGCTGATCTGCTCAGCTCGGGGCAGGAGTGTCCTTGCTGTCCTGGGCTCTCCTGGCCTCTGCGTGTCCCGGGGGAGGCCTGATCCTGGGCTGTGTCCCGGCGCCCTGTGCTCTGGGGCCTGCGCTGTTGGATTCGCGCTCCCGCCCCGCAGCTCCCTCCGGAGCTGCTCCCCCCTGCGGTGCGCGCTGCAGCCCTTAGGGAGCTCGGCGCATTCTCCTGCGCGCGCAGGTGTCTGTTAGTGTCCCAGGGAGCCCAAGGGCATCCTCGCCCTCCTGGGTCCTGTTCCAACTCCCTGCGAGCCCCTCTTCTCCCGGGAAAGTTGGTGCAGCTCCTGCTTCTCCGGGACGGGGCTCTCCTGTCCTGGGGACACTCGCCCCGGCCTTAGCCCGGCTCCTCGCGGGGCCCCTCCCCCTCGGAGGCCCTTTGTTTTTTTATTTCTTTTTCCCCGTCTTCCTACCTTGATAGAAGCGAGAACTCTTCTCACTGTAGCATTCCAGCTGTTCTCTCTTTAAATCTCAGGCCGAATTCATAGATTTTCAGGATGATTTGAAGGTTATATAGGTAATTTTTGGGGGACAGGTGATTTGGGGACCTTAATGTTCCGCCATCTTGCCCCTCCTAAGTCTATTTTTTTAAATCAAAGATTCTATTCTGTTCCATTACATTATGTGTTTTTTTTTATTCTAATGTCATGCCGAGGTAGAAAAATAGACCAATGAACAGAATAAAGCATTCAGAAATAGACTCCCCTAAATTTAGTCAATGGATCTTTGGCAAAGATCAAAGTTGATACAGTGGAGCAAAGATAATCTTTTCTATCAGTGGTGCTAGAACAACCATACATCTACATGTAAAAAAAAAATGAATCAAACACAAACCTTCTACTTTAACAAAAATTAACTCAAAATAGATCAAGATCTAAATGTAAAATGCGAAACTATAGAACTCCTTGAAGATAATATGAAAGAAAATCTAGATTACCATAAGAGTGGTGATGCCCTTTTAGATACAACACCAAAGATACAATTCATGAAGGAAGTAATTGATAATCTGGACTTAAATAGAATTAAAAAACTTCCTCTCTGTAAAAGAGAATGTCAAGAAAATGATGAGAAGATAAGTCACACAAAGGGAAAAATTAGTTGCAAAAGGCACTTCTAATGAAGGACTGATACTCAAATATACAAAGAACTTTAAAATTAAACAATAAGGGGATCCCTGAGTGTCTCAGTGGTTTAGCGCCTGCCTTTGGCCCGGGCGTGATCCCGGAGTCCTGGGATCGAGTCCCACGTCGGGCTCACTGCGTGGAGCTTGCTTCTCCCTCTTCCTGTATCTCTGCCTCTCTATGTCTATCATGAATTGATAAATAAAATATTTTAAAAAATAAAAAATAAAATTAAACAATAAGAGAATAAATGACCCTATTAAAAATGGACCAAAGACCTTAACAGATACCTCATCAAGAAGATATACAGATGGCAAATATGTATATGAAAAGCCATATTATTTTTTTTACTAATTTTTTCTAACTACCCAGAATTTTTTCATATATTGTTTAAAATGAAGAATCTTAACATAGCCTATAGCAGTGACAGATCAGGGTACCACTGTTGAGAAGACTATTAAAAAGAAAAACAATAACTTTTTCTTCTGTGCTTATATCAATTGCTAAGGATTTATGGTCCCAGATGAGTGTGTCCCATTTGCTGAACTTAGTACATGTCCATTCCTTGATTACACAAGGACAATGAGAAACAGAAGAAAAGAAAATTTAATAAAAACAAAAGTTTAATAAAAACAAAGCCCTGTTTTAAGTTCTTTAATCCAACCTCTTTTGATCTTCTAAACAATCTTATGAGGATTTATTTTTATGTTGTAAGTGAGGTTAAGTAATGTTTCTATGTTCACAAAGCTATTAAGTAGTGGAGCTGAGATTTGAATGTACTCTTATATCTGAGTCTTTGATGTTCCTTGAGTATTTATAGTAACTTGTAGTAGAAAAGTAGGTGTCACATGGTGGAAATTACTTGGTATAAATTATCCCACAAAATTCACAAAATTTAAAAAGAAAACTCTGTCCACTTCCTCCCAACGTATTCTGATTCTGAGAAAATGAAAAAATATTGAAAATAAAGTTCAAATGATTGATGTACAAAAAAGACCCAGTAATTCCTGGTATCTATTTATAGTAAATCAAAGTCTAAAATAACTAGTAATGACTTTCACCCTGCATAATCTCCTCCTGTTGATCATTGAACCTGTTGATATGATGGGACATCACTCCCATAATTATGTTATATATACAGTAAGACATATTCCAGATGTGATTAAATTTACCATTGAGTTGCTTTTTAGTTAATCAAATGGAAATATGGGGGGGGGGGCTGAACTAATCACATGAGCCCTTTACTTCTGAGTCAGACAGAAGTCAGAGATCCAAGCATGGAAAAGCATCAATATTCTGACTTTGAAGATGGTGAGAACCACATAGCAAGTAATGTGAATGACTTCTAGGAGACAAGAGAAGCTTCTTGCTGCAGCAGGAAAATAGGAATTTTGATCCTAATACCTCAAGAAACTGGATTATCCCAACAACATAAATGAGCTCAGAAATGAACATATCCATAGCCAAGCCTCCAGCAAGAACATAGCCAACACATTGACTTCAGTGTTTTTTTATTGGAGTTCAATTTGCCAACATATATATAGCATAACACCCATTGCTCATCCCGCCAAGTATCCCCCTCAGTGCCCATCACCCAGTACCCCAACCCCCCGCCCACCTTCCCTACCACTACCCCTTGTTCATTTCCCAGAGTTAGGTGTCTCTCATGTTTTGTCACCCTCACTGATATTTTCACTCATTTTCTCTCCTTTCCCTTTATTCCCTTTCACTAATTTTTATATTCCCCAAATGAATGACTTCAGTTTTAAAATATCTTGTGCAGAAAATCAAGCTACATTGTGCTGGACTTCTTACCTACAAAGCTGTGAACTAATAAGTGGGCCTTGTTTTAAGGTGTTATATTGGTGATAATTTGTAATGCAGCAGTCAAAATATAATACATCTTATTAAAGAAATAAAATTACCAGTACTATGGACATATGTTATTAGTTATATTTATTGTGGTAGAAAAACCTGAAATTAATCTGAGTGTGTCTCAATAAGAAAATCAATGATATGTTATGACGTATCATATATTTTATAAAGTTTGTCAGTATTAAAATAACTAGCATGGTATGTGTTGACTTAGAAGCATGTCTATTGTATACTGAGTAAGAAAATTTAATCTCAGAACTACGTGTATATTGTGTATGATTCCATTTTATTTTAAGTACTATAGACATAGAAGAACAGCTACTAAATGTATACATAGGTTGCCTCAGAAGGATAGAATCACATTACTATTATCATGAGGAAATAGAAGCAGACTATTACAATTTTTATACACATCTGAATTGCTGGATGTGTTACAATGTGTGTTATCCTTGTCATAAAAATTAAATTTTTACAAATACAAGATATTTTGAGAAAATAAATGACACCAATAACTCAAGAGGATAGAAAATTTAAAATAGAAGAATTAATAAAGTAGAAATTAATAGAAAATAAGAATAATACAAGCAGACATTAAAATTCATACATTTCAGATCTTGAAGTAGAAAACTAAAACCTTGCATAAACCCACCCCTATGCATATTCTATAGCAACAGCTTGGATTTTATCCATCTTAATTTTGATTGCTTACACACACATACACACACATTCATAGACACTAGCTATTTTGGGAAGTGTTTCAAATTGTTCAATGTTTTTTATCATGTTGCTTTTTTTTAGTGTTGTTACGTTACAGTCAGATCATGTATCCTTTACAATTTCTGCTGTTTGTAATTTATTAATTCTTTTAGCTTTGTGTTTGTGTATTTTGCCTAAGATCATAACTCATTCATTATCAACCTGCACCCCTTTTGCAACTGTTTATTATGTTTTGCCTCAAATATATTATACCATTATGTTTAAAAAACATTGTGACCTGTGAGTTATTTTATTTGTGTTTTCCTATATGGCATGGGCCATTCTTTGAAACTTAGTTTCTTAAGGTAAATTTCTGTAGTTGCATATCTTATAAAAATCTATAATTGAAATTTGTGTTTTGTTAAATTTGGAGTTCTTTGAATGGGCCAGTTCAACCCATTTACATTTTTTTCAAAATTTCTATGCTAGAGTTTTACTTTGTGATCTTATTTTATGCATTTTGATTTTATCTTTCCCTGAGATTATTTTCCTTATGTTTTGATCTATGAACTATGGTTGCTTTATTGTTTTTCAAGCCTCTCTTTTGTGATTTGGCATTATAGACCTTTATGAACACATTATATTCTAGTTATCTAGAATGAATGGCTGCTAACATGGATTTAAAAATGGAATATATTTGAATGCAATCACTTTATCCACTTATTTCTTTAAAAATTCCTGGGATTTTTGTTAATATAATTTAGAAATTTGAGCAATATAACTCAAATAATTTAAATTATTAAATTTATATTTTTAAATGTGCCATCAATAACTATTTTTGACATTTGCTTTGTTTTGTCACAACTCTTAATATGATTTAATTTTGTGTTTCATAGATTTCAATACTCACCACTGTGATTTCTCCTTTCTTTAAATCTTCATTTTAATTTATATACAGGACAATTTTAATAGGCCTGGAGGGATTTTGTTTTTCCCGATTTTTATACTTTTTAAAATAGCTTTATTGAAATATAAATCACATATGCAATATACCCATTAATGGAATTTTTCTAAATCTTTGATTATCTGGGGCTCCGGAGTGGCTCAGTGGCTGAGTGTCTGCCTTTGGTGCAGGTCATGACTCCAGGGTCCTGAGATTGAGTTCTGCATCAGGATCCCTACAGGGAGCCTTCTTCTCCCTTTGTTTATGTCTCTGCCTCTCTCTGTGTGTCTCTCATGAATAAATAAATAAAATCTTTTAAAAAATAATGAATATTTGACTATCTGAAAATATCCTTTTGCAGTTTTTTAAATTAAATATTTTTGCATTGAAATTATTGTGGGTTTACATTTTATTAAAAATTAATACAGAGAGATTCTATGTATATTTTATTCAGTTTCACTTAATGGTAACATCTTGCAAAATTGGGGTGCCTAGCTGGCTCAGTCAGAAAAGCATGCAACTCATGATCTCCAGTTATGGATTTTAGCCCCACGTTGGGTATAGAGATTACTAAAAATAAATAAACTTAAAAAACATCTTACAAAATTATAGTACAGTGGCATAACCAGGTTGTTGATATTGATAAAATCCAACAATTTTATTCAGATCTCCCTACTTGTACTCTGCATATGTCTTTTTGTGTGGCCGGGGGGGTGTTTAGTGCAATATAATTGAATAATGTGTAATTAAATAGGTACATTTTTAGCAAAGTCAACTTCCAGAAGAGTTCTATCATCACAAGGATCCCTCATGATGCCTTTCTATAATCACAGGTATTTCCTTCTTTCACTCCTGCCCAACTTTCTCTAATCCCTGGCAACTGCAAATCTGTTCTCCATTCCTAAAACATGGTTTTTGCAAAAATGTCACACAAATGGAATTATACAGTGTACAATCTTGTTGAATTAATTTTTTTCACTCAGAATATCCCTGGAGATTCATCCAAGTCATTGCATATATGGATAGCTTATTACTTTTTACTGATAACTATCATTCCATGATGTGTATATACCACATTATGTTGTTGCTGTTTTTTCACTTAATATTTCTTTTTTTTCAAGTTTTTATTTAAATTCTAGTTAGTTAACATACAGTGTAAAGGTAATATTAGGTATAGAATTTAGTTATTTATTACTTACATACATCAACCAATGCTCATCACAAGTGCCCTCCTTAATACCCATCACTCACTTAACCCATCCAACAGCCCACCTCCCATCCAGCAACCATCAGTTTGTCTTACATAGCTAAGTGTCTGTTTTCTGGTTGTCCTTTTCTTCCCCTCTATATTCATCTGTTTTGTTTCTTAAATTCTATATAGGAGTGAAACCATATGGTATTTGTCTTTTCCTGACTGCCTTATTTCACTTAGCATAATACTCTACCTCCATCTACATCCTTGCAGATGGCAATATTTCATTAGTTTTAATGGTTGAATTATATTTTATATATTAATATATATCATATATATCATATAATAATATATAATATATACCACAACTTCTTTATCCTTTCATTAGTCAATGGACATTTGGATTTTTTCCATAATTTGGCTATCGTTGATCATTCTGCTATAAACATTGTGGTGCATGTATCCCTTCAAATCAGGTTTTCTCTTATTCTTCAGGTAATACTTAATAGTGCAATTACTAGATCATAGGGTAGTTCTATTTTTAACCTTTTGAGGAACCTCCATACTGTTTTCCACAGTGGCTGCTTGCATTCCCACCAACAGTGCAAGAGCGTTCCCCTTTCTCTGCATCCTTGCCAACACCTGTTGTTTCCTGTGTTGTTGGTTTTAGACATTCTGACAGATGCGAGATGATATCTCATTGTAGTTTTGATTTACATTTCCCTGATGATTAGTGATGTTGAGCATCTTTTCATGTGTCTGCTGGCCATCTCTATGTCTTCTTTAGAAAAATGTGTCTTTTTAAAAATATTTTATTTATTTATCCATGAGAGACATACAGACACAGGCAGAGGGAGAAGCAGGAAGCAGGCCCCATGGAGGGAGCCTGATGTGGGACTCCACCCCTGGTCTCCAGGTTCACACCCTGGGCGGAAGGCAGTGCTAAACCCCTGAGCCACCTGGGCTGCTCTCTTCTGCCTGTCTTAACTGGATGATTTATTTTTTTCAGGGTTAGCTGAGTTTTATAAATAAATGCTTTATAGATTTTGAATACAAACCCTTTATCAGATATGTCATATGCAAATATCCTCTCCCATTCTGAAGTTTATCTTTTAGTTTTGTTGACTCTTTCCTTTGCTGTGAAGAAGTTTTTATCTTGATGAAGCCTTAGTAGTTTATTTTTACTTTTGTTTTCTTTGCCTCAGGAGACAAATCTAGTAAGAAGTTGCTACAACTAATGTCAAAGAGGTTGCTGCTGGTTTTCTTCTCGAGGATGTTGATTGTTTCATGTCTCACATTTAGGTCTTTCATCTACTTTGAATTTATTTTTGTGTATGGTATAAGAAAGTGGTCCCATTTCATTCTTTTGCATGTTGCTGTCCAGTTTTCCCAACATTATTTGTTGAAGAGACTGTCTTTTTTCCATTGGATATTCCTTCCTGCTTTGTTGAAGATTAGTTGGCCATATAGTTTTGGGTTCATTTCTGTATATTCTGTTCCACTTATGTGTCTATTTCTGTGCTATACCTCATTCATTTAATTATTCACCTGTTGAAGGACTTCTGAGTAGTTTTCAGTTTATTTTTTATTATGGACAAAACTGATCTAACATTTCTGTACAGATTTTTGAGTGAACAAAGTTTTCATTTATCTAGGATAAATGTCTAAGAGTGAAAGTCCTGGGTAATATGGTAATTGAATATTTTATATCATTAAAAAAATGCTGAACTGTGTTCTAGAGTGACCATACCATTTTACTTTCTCATCAGCAGTGGTGAGTGGTCCAATTTTTCTGCATCCTGGCCAGTGTTTTGTGCTGCCACTATTTATTTTACCCATTCTGATAGATCTGTATTAATATCACATTTTGGTGTTAATTTTCATTTCCCTAATGGTTAATATAATGGTTAATTTTGTGTATAACCTTGTCTGGGCCATAGTATCCACATTTTTAGTCAAACATTATTCTGAATATCTTTGTAAGGTTTTGTTTGTTTATTTGTTTGTTTTTGCTAGGGCAGGGGGCAAGGTGGATGAGATTAACATTTATGTCAATGGACTTTATATAAATCAGATTTCCCTCCATACTGTGGGTGGGCCTCAACCTTTGCCGCTTAAGGTCTTCAACCTCCAGTGAAGACAAAAACTGTCCTCACTGGAGCAAGAAGGAATTTTGTCAGAAGATAAATTCCATACTTGGACTGATATATTGATTTGTCCCTGGGTTTCTAGCTTCTTGGCCCATTTTGCCAATTTTGGACTTGCCAGACTCTAAAACTGTGTAAGCCAATTTCTTAAAATAAATATCTTTCTATATATATATATATACATATCATACTGATTTTGCTTCTCTGGAGAACACTAACTAATACAGTTAAAGATGTTGAATATCTCTTCATGTGCTCATTTGACATCTGTATATCCTGTTTGGTGAAATATCTCTTTGTGCCTTTTGCATATTTTCTAATAGGATTTTTGTTTTACCATTGTGTTTTGAGAGTTCTTTATATATTCTAAATACTAATCCTTGATTGGATATATAGTATGCACATATTTTCTGTCAATAAGTAGCTTGTATTTTCAACCTTTTCATAGGTGCTTTAAAGAACAAAAGTTGTTAATTTTGATGTCCAGTATATCAATTTTTCCTTTTATGGATCATATTTTTGGTGCCATGTCTAAGCACTTTTTCCCTAGCTCTAGATTAAAAGATTGTTTCCTAAGTTTTGTTTCTTAATATTTAATAGTTTTGTATTTTGCATTTATGTCTCTTATTCATTTGTGTATATTTTTGGATTAGAATGAGATTTTTAATCGACTGCTTCAGCACTATTTGTTGAAAAAGACTATCTTCCCTCCATTGAATTGCTTTTCCACCTTTGTCAAAAATCCACTGAGCATGCTTATGTGGGTCAATTTCTAGGTTGTCTAGGCTATTCCTTTGATCTATGCATCTATCCCTATAACAATACCACAGTGTCTTGATTACAGTGGTGAAATAATAGGTGTTAGTATTGGGCAGAGTAATTCCTTCCATTTTATTCTTTGTATGTAACAATTTTATGTACATATGTATTCCATGCTATCCATATGCATTTTACATTTATTCTTATCTACAGAAAAAACTTGTTAGGATTTTGATAAAAATTGCATTAATATATAGGTCAATTTGGGAATAGTTGACATTTTTACTATGTTTAGTTATTCAATATCCAAATATGATATGTCTCTCCATTTATTTTTTATTTCCTTCCTCAGCATTTCATAGTAAAAATTTTGTAGATGTTTTGATAATTTTATACCTAACAATTTCTTTTATCTTTGTGGTTATTATAAATTGTATTGCATGGTTTGATTTTGGTTTTCAATTTTGACTGACACACAAGAATGCAAATTTCTGCTTTTTTTCTATGTGTGTTAATTTTGTATCCTACAACCTTGGTGAAATCATACATTAATTCTAATAAGTTTCTTTTTAAAAAAAGATTTTATTTATTTATTCATGAGAGACAGAGAGAGAGAGAGGCAGAGACACATGCAGAGGGAAAAGCAGGCTCCATGCAGGGAGCCTGATATGGGACTCGATCCTTGGACTCCAGGATCACGCCCTGAGCCGAAGGCAGGCACTAAACCGCTGAACCACCCAGGCATCCCAACTAAGAGGTTTTTGTACTATGTTAGTGGTAGGGTTTGTTTGTTCAATTGGTTGGTTCTTGGAATGAGGGTTTTTTAGAGATAATTTTTATCAAATTGAGGAAGCTCCACTCTATTCATAGTTTGCTAAGATATTTTATCATGAGTGCATATTGGATTCACCATTTTTTTCAAGTTTTTATTTGTCACCTCTATTTCTTTTTTGGTGAAGTATTTGCCTCAACTGAAAAGATCATATGTGGGACACCTGGGTAGCTCAGTGGTTGAGCGTCTGCCTTTGGCTCAGGGGTGATCCTGGAGTTCCGGGATTGAGTCCCACATCAGGCTCCCTGAAAAGAGCCTGCTTTTCCCTCTGCCTATGTCTTTGCCTCTCTCTGTATCTTTCATGAATAAATAAATAAAATCTTTGGAATAAAAAGATATTTTTTTCTTCTTTAGACTGTTGCTAAGTTATCGAAATTAAAAGTGTAAAATTGTTTATAGTATTCTTTTATTATGTTTTTTAAAGATTTATTTATTTATTTGAAAGAGACAGAGAAAGAGAGAGCACCAGTGGGTGGAGGAGCAGAAAGAGAGGGAGAGAATCCCAATCAGATTGTCTGCTCAGTGCAGAGCCCAACACGGGGCTTGATCTCGCAACCTGGAGATCATAATCTAAGCCAAAATCAAGAGTCTGATGCTCAACCAACTGAGCCACACAGGCGTCCCTCTTTCATTATCTTTTTAATATCTGCAGAAACTTTAATGATATCCCCTGTCTGATTTCTAATATTGGTAATTTGTGTCTTGTCTCTTTCTTTTGTATTTGTCGGTCTTGCTAACGGTTAATCAAATTTATTGAGTGTTTGAAGAAACTATTATTTATTACCTTGTTTCATTTTTTCTGTTTGAATTTTATTGATTTCTGATCCTATCTTTATTATTTCCTTTCTTTTGCTTGCTGTGGATTTATTTTGCTATGCTTTTTTTGGTTGGTTTTTGACATAGAATTTTAGATTATTTATTAGAAACATTTCCTGTCTTCCAACATAATCATTTAGTTGTAAAAAAATTGTTCTGTTAGAAATACTTTAGAGGCATCTCATATATATTGATATGTTGAATTTTCATTGTTTTCAAATTCTATGTTTTCTTCTTATATCATTGATCAACAGATTAATTAGAAATATATTATTTAATTTCCATGTGGTTATAGATTTTCTGGTTATTTTTTTAAAATTTGATATTATAATGGTCACAGGACACAATGTATGATTTCAGTTATTTTTTTATTTGTTGAGTTTCTTTTTTATGGTTCATAATGTGGACAATTTTCATGAACATTCTGTGGAAAATTGAAAAAATTGTGTATTCTGCTATTAGGTGTAGTGTTTTGTGTGTATATGTATATATCAAATATATCCTGCAGGTTAATTATGTTGTTCAAGTATTTCTGTTCTTATTCATTTTCTATCTAGTTCTTCTATCAATTGCTAGGAGCTGTATGCTGATGTCCATAATTCTAATTTTGGGTTTGTCTCTTTCTCACTTCAAATCTATCAGTTTTACTTCACTTATTCTGTTTCAGGTATCCATGTTGTTTGGTGGGTACACAATTAAGATGGTTAAGTCTTCATGGTAGATTAATCTTTTGTCATTATAAGATGTTTCTCTTTGTCTCTAATCATTTTCTTTTCACTGACATCTACATTGTTTGATATTAATATGCTCATTACTTTTTAATCAATGTTTGCACCATGATATATATTTTTAAAATCTTTTGACTTTGAACTTATTTATGTTATTTTATTTAAGGTGAATTTCTTGTAATAATATGTTTTGTTTTGCTTTTATTTATTTACTTTGTTAATTTATTTTAACTGGTACATTTAAACCATTTACATGTAACATGATTATTGATATATGAGTGTTCAAACTTCCAGTTTATTGCTTGATTTTTGTTTCTCTTAGTTCTCGTTCTCCTGGTTTGCTTTCTATTTCTTTTACTTTTTTTTCTTTTTTGCCTTCCTGTGAAGTGCATGAAGATTTTTTCTAAGATTTCATCTTGATTTGTTTGTAGTCTTGTAAGGTATACTGTTTTATATGGTTTTCTAAATGGTTGCTGTAGTTAGTACAATATACATATGTAACTCATGATGATCTACCAGTATTGACATTTTACCATTGAGTAAAATATGAAAACCTTATTTCTATTCATATACATTGACTTTCCCCATTTTTAAAATTAATTTATCTTAAATATTTCCTCTAGATAGACTGAGGACCATATAAGATGGTGCTATAATTTGTATTTGTATTTCAATCATTAAGTATTATTTAAGAAAATCATAAGTTTATTCAACTTATTCTTACTTTTACTCAATACAAGATGTTTTCCGTTCTGAAGTTGTAGTCCTTCTTCTGTTATATAGCCCTTTTTGTTAGATACTTTCATTTAGTCATTTGTGTTGGTAATTTTAGTGCCAACAAATTAGTTTTCCTTCATTGGAGAATGTCTAATTCAAACCCTTTGCTCCTTAAAGATAATTTTTTAATAATAAATTTATTTTTTATTGGTGTTCAATTTGCCAACATACAGAATAACACCCAGTGCTCATCCCGTCAAGTGCCCCCCTCAGTGCCCACCACCCATTCACCCCCACCCCCCGCCCTCCTCCCCTTCCACCACCCCTAGTTCGTTTCCCAGAGTTAGGAGTCTTTATGTTCTGTTTCCCTTTCTGATATTTCCTACCTATTTCTTCTCCCTTCCCTTCTATTCCCTTTCACTATTATTTATATTCCCCAAATGAATGAGAACATATAATGTTTGTCCTTCTCCGATTGACTTATTTCACTCAGCATAATACCCTCCAGTTCCATTCACGCTGAAGTAAATGGTGGGTATTTGTTGTTTCTAATGGCTGAGTAATATTCCATTGTATACATAAACCACATTTTCTTTATCAAAGAGGTAAAGGATCTATACCCTAAAAACTATAGAACACTTCTGAAAGAAATTGAGGAAGACACAAAGAGATGGAAAAAAAATTCCTTGCTCACGGATAGGCAGAATTAATATTGTGAAAATGTCAATGTTACCCAGGGCAATTTACACGTTTAATGTAATCCCTATCAAAATACCATGGACTTTCTTCAGAGAGTTAGAACAAATTATTTTAAGATTTGTGTGGAATCAGAAAAGACCCCGAATAGCCAGGGGAATTTTAAAAAAAGAAAACCATAGCTGGGGGCATCACAATGCCAGATTTCAGGTTGTACTACAAAGCTGTGGTCATCAAAACAGTGTGGTACTGGCACAAAAACAGACACATACATCAATGGAACAGAGTAGAGAATCCAGAAGTGGACCCTCAACTTTATGGTCAACTAATATTCGATAAAGGAGGAAAGACTATCCACTGGAAGAAAGACAGTCTCTTCAATAAATGGTGCTGGGAAAATTGGACAGCCATATGCAGAAGAATGAAACTAGATCACTCCCTTGCACCATATACAAAGATAAACTCAAAATGGATGAAAGATCTAAATGTGAGACAAGATTCCATCAAAATCCTAGAGGAGAACACAGGCAACACCCTTTTTGAACTTGGCCACAGTAACTTCTTGCAAGATACATCCACGAAGGCAAAAGAAACAGAAGCAAAAATGAACTATTGGGACTTCATCAAGATAAGAAGTTTTTGCATAGCAAAGGATACAGTCAACAAAACTAAAAGACAACCTCCAGAATGGGAGAAGATATTTGCAAATGACGTATCAGATAAAGGGCTAGTTTCCAAGATCTATAAAGAACTTATGAAACTCAGCAGCAAAGAAACACACAATCCAATGATGAAATGGCCAAAAGACATAAACAGAAATCTCACAGAGGAAGACATAGACATGGCCAACACGCACATGAGAAAATGCTCTGCATCACTTGCCATCAGGGAAATACATATCCAAACCACAATGAGATACCACCTCACACCAGTGAGAATGGGGAAAATTAACAAGGCAGGAAACCATAAATGTTGGAGAGGATGCGGGGAAAAGGGAACCCTCTTACACTGTTGGTGGGAATGTGAACTGGTGCAGCCACTCTGGAAAACTGTGTAGAGGTTCCTCAAAGAGTTAAAAATAGATCTGCCCTACGACCCGGCAATTGCCCTGCTGGGGATTTACCCCAAAGATACAGATGCAGTGAAATGCTGGGACACCTGCACCCCGATGTTTCTAGCAGCAATGAATGGATAAAGATAATTTTTTCTTGACATAAAATTCATGGTTGATGGATCCCTGAGTGGCTCAGCAGTTTAGCGCCACCTTCAGCCCAGGGCATGATCCTGGAGTCCCAGGACCAAGTCCGGAATCGGGCTCCTTGCATGGAGCCTGCTTATAGCTCTGTCTGTGTGTGTGTGTCTCTCTCTCTGCCTCTCGTAAATAAATAAATAAAATCTTTTTAAAAAATTCATGGTTGAAAGAACTTTTCTTCTAATATTTGAGAACTGGTGTGTAGCCTCCTTCTGGTTCCCACAGCTTCAAATGAAAAATCCACTGCCATTTAAATTAATGTTTCCCTATAAGTAATTTGTTATTTATCTCTGACTACTTTTAAGAATATTTTTGTCTTTAAAAGTTCAAATATGATGTGTGTTGACACGGACTTCCTTGGTTTTATCTTTCTTGGATTCACTCAGCTTCTTGAATCCATATTTGTCTATCTTTTGCCAAATTGGTAACTTTTCTGATACTTCTTCAAATGTTTTTAGGAATAAATTCTTTTTTCTCTCTCTCAGGAACTCCAAAAGATATTAAGGTTAGCTTTTTTGTTATTGACACGTATTCTTAAGACCGTTTGTTTTGTTTTCCTATCTATTTTCTCTCTATTGGCAGATTGGATAAATTCAATTGATCTGTTTTAAGTTCATGGATTCTATCTTCTGCCATCACCACTCTAATAATATTGAATACTTTTAGCGTTTTTTTTTAAATTGGTGATTGTATGTTCAGTTCTATAATTATCCCTTGGCTCTTTTTCATAAGTTTTATTTTTATGCTAAGATTTTTTTAAATTTTTAAAACAATTTTCAAGAGTTTTTAATTGGTTGTGAAAGCATTTTTATTGTTGCTGCTTGAATTGAACATTTTGTATGATAATTACAATATCTAATTTGGGCATTGGAATTCCCATATGGTAATTTTTGCTAAATGAGAATGAGTACAACAAGTTAGGCATGAAAGGTAGTAACGAAATCAGGAGTATTCCTGGAATCCTTGATATAGTGAAAGGGCCATGAGATATAGCAGTTCTTGTATAAACATAATGGGGGCCTATTCACTTCCTTACCCCATAATAGTAGCAACAGATACTTCAAAGCTCTTAAACAGTGGTTTCTCTCTTCTATGGGAAAGAAATTTGATAGCAAAGGAAATATGATGATAAGTGAACAGGCTTCATAGAGGTAGGTAGTGAATCACAATAGATGACAGAAATTGCCTAGAGCTTTCTTTCTTTGTGTGATAGCAAAATTCTTGTTATTTTTGTTTATTTTTTTAATTTTTGTTATCTTGAAATTTTCTTGTTTTCCTTTTTGAATACTCATCCATTCATTGCCCATGTGAATCTAGTTTATTAGATGATGTCCAGCTTTATTAGAAGACTAAAAAAAAAAAAACCAATGATATGTCCTCACAGGAACCAGTTGAAGGTATACTTGTGAAATGTGATGTCTTGGTGTATACACTTTTCTATTGCTAGTATCAGTGTTCTCATTATGGAAATTACAATGAAGTCTTTAAAAATAAATTATTCTTGTTTGGGTTTTTTTGTAAGCTAAATAATAAGCAAAAATACAACCATATCTTAAATTATTCGTTGGGTTTTCTTTATTCCATTGCCAATCAATCAGATTATGCAAAACAGCCTAG
Source organism: Nyctereutes procyonoides (assembly GCF_905146905.1). Taxonomy (NCBI): domain Eukaryota; kingdom Metazoa; phylum Chordata; class Mammalia; order Carnivora; family Canidae; genus Nyctereutes; species Nyctereutes procyonoides. Next base: position 71,166,809 of record NW_026575125.1, read on the forward strand.
AATGGACAATGTGGATTTATTCCCTGTTATTTATGACTGTAGCTGTCAAACTTGTTAGAATAGGTTTCATTTAGTGAAATTATGAGCTGGAGATGGAATGTTGATTAAATACTGTAGGAATTCACTCTATGCTTTTGAAAACACTTTGATTTACCACTCAGTTAAGTTCAGAGCATAACCTCAATGGAGTACAATCATAGATGTAAGTTTTTCATGCAAATATTAACTTGACATTTAAAATTAAATATAATTTTAAGTTAATTGTAAGAGGGTCATGTATTCCTATCTTTAAAAATGAGTTCTCTTGGGATCCCTGGGTGGCGCAGCGGTTTGGCGCCTGCCTTTGGCCCAGGGCGTGATCCTGGAGACCCGGGATCGAGTCCCACGTCAGGCTCCCGGTGCATGGAGCCTGCTTCTCCCTCTGCCTGTGTCTCTGCCTCTCTCTCTCATTCTGTGTGACTATCATAAAAAAAAAAAATTTTTTTAATGAGTTATCTTGATATCTTCAAAGGAGATGTTGAAACATATGTTTTTGCTTAGAGTATTAATGCTTAAGAAAAAGTAAAAGCTTTCAACAAAGGAAAAAATGACTTATTTTTTAAAAAGATTTATTTACTTGTTTTAGAGAGAGAGTGTGTGGGGGGGGTGGGGGGGAGGCAGAGCACATGGGAGAGAGGAAGTACTCCCCCCAGAGCATGGAGCCCAAAGCAAGGCTCAATTCTCTGATGGAATATCATCACCTGAGCCAAAACCAAGAGCTGAATGCTTAACCAACTGAGCCACCTAGGCACTCCAAAAAAGAATGATTTTTTTTAACTCAACAATATATATTAAATGTCTATTGGGTTCAAACTAATAAAATGGGTACCAGGAAAGATCATTCATTCACCAATTTATATAACAAACATTAATAAATTAACTACTAAATGAAAGTTGTTATGCTAATCTCTATAGAAAATACTAAGGGCAGCCTGGGTAGCTCAGCGGTTTAGCGCTGCCTTCAGTCCAGGGCCTGATCCTGGAGACCCAGGATTGAGTCCCACATCAGGCTCCCTGCATGGAGCCTGCTTCTCCCTCTGCCTGTGTCTCTGCCTCTCTCTCTCTCTGTATCTCTCATGAATAAATAAATTAAATTCAAAAAAAAGAAAATACTAAGTGTTACAAGACATATTTCTGTCCCTAAAATAGTATAAAATCCATTAAGATTGTATTTATAATACAAGCGTGTATCTTTTTTTACAAGTGTATATCTTAATTATGCAAGCATACCAACAATATTTTGAGGCTTCAGGCAAGACAACAAAATGGCTACCCATACATCACATGTCTAAATATTTAAATGACTTCTAACAAAATGTTAAATATAATCTTTATTTACTTTCCTTGTTAAGTATACTTTCAAATTGACTTGAAAGGGTGAGGGATGGGGTAACAGCATGATGGGCATTAAGGAAGGTACATGATGAAATGACCACCCGGTGTTATACTATATGTTGGCAAATTGAATTTAAATAAAATATACATTCTTTTAATTTTAAAAAATGACCTGAAAGACCAAGTATAAATTTAAAATTTGAGGAGCTTCAGAATTCTGCACCAAAACAGAAGTACAGAAAAATCCTATGGCCCACTCCCCTTCTTTTATCACACACAGTTTTGTCCCACTCAAAAGAAACCTTGTATACACACTTAGGAATTCCCAGGTCCTCATTTAGAGTCCATTCCCAACTTCTGCAAGCAGTTGTTGCTTAAACATCTTTGGCCTAGTGATGTGTACGGTGAGAAAATAGGTCTAGGATAGAGGCATAGGCAGGACCAGAAGAGGGCTCAGAGAAGTTGGGAAGGGAATTCTGGGATCCCAAATAACAAAGTGTCATCTAAGAGATGTTGCAGGAATTTGGTGGGAACTTCCCCTTGGCCACATATGCTCTTTACTTTGTGGGATTGGAAGAAGAAAAAGAGTGCTAGAGTGAGGCCCTTTAAAGCACAGATTCCTAAAAAAAAAAAATTAAAAAATAAAGCACAGGCTCCTTAGCAGGGGCCATTCTTGCCAGGGTTTAAGGGCAATAGAGCAGCCATGGAAAAATACAGATTTCCAGTTAGATATAAAATAGTGCATCCATATAATTTAGTTATTTAAAAGGAAAACAATTTCCACATGTCTTGATGCAGAAAGATGCCAAAGTCACATGGTTAAGTAAAATAGTGCATATAATATAATTTCATTCTTGTCAAAACAAAATTAAAAACAGTACATATACACATTTGTATGTGTTTGTATAAGCACAGAGGGGAAGACAATTGAGTAACTTTTAATATTGCTTACCTGAGAAAGCATGAGATTAGAGAAAATATTTTATCTTTTTCAGCTTTAAGAGATATATTTAATATACAAAAACTTGCATGATTTAATGTATATATTTTGATGAGTTCAGATATATACACACTCATGATACCATCATCGCAGTGAAGGTAATAAACACACCTCATGCTAAATGTTCTTACCATAAAAAATTTTTAAAAAAGAAAGGGGACATAAATCTTTTTGGAGGTAATAAGCAAATATTTCTTGGTATACCTCTATATATTTTTATATATTTATTAGAGTGAACATATACTATTTTTGTAATAAAAAATGTCAAAAAAACATGTATTGATTACCTACTATGTACCATGTACTTGTAGGTGCCAAAGAAAGCCTCATCTCATTCATTCTTTGCTCACCACAGTCATCCAATTAAGAAAATTGTTGTTCCAAGAGATAAAATTATTTGCCGAAAGTCACTCAACTAATAAATGGAGAACCAGTTCAAATTCAGGTTTTCTGAATCTAAGTGCATTACTCTTTCTTCAATTTTACCAGAGTTTATTTCAAAATTAAAGAGCAGTGCTGGATATGTACACTCTACATATGATTTGGATCTATTTGCCCCTAGTTCTGACCAACTTTCTAAACTGCCTTAAGATTTCAGACCCCTAGTATACAATTTAGTTATTTATAACACTAATATCATAATTTGGACACTGCTCTGTCTTGTTTGTATGTTTTTTTTATTTTCTGGCTTTTCTAGCAAGATGATATAATCCACAGTTCACTTGATTTGGGACATTATGTTATTGCAGTACAACAGGGAAGTCTCAAGGAATCATAGGGTACTGACACAAGAGTTAGATGAAAGTTCATGACTAAGATACCAGTTTATGTATACAATGGAATATTACTCAGCCATTAGAAATGACAAATACCCACCATTTGCTTCCACGTGGATAGAACTGGAGGGTATTATGCTGAGTGAAATAAGTCAATCGGAGAAGGATAAACATTATATGGTCTCATTCATTTGGGGAATATAAAAAATAGTGAAAGGGAATAAAGGGGAAAGGAGAAAAAATAAGTGGGAAATATCAGAAAGGGAGACAGAACATGAAAGACTCCTAACTCTGGGAAACGAACTAGGGGTGGTGGAAGGGGAGCTTGGTAGGGGGTGGGGGTGATTGGGTGGCAGGCACTGAGGTGGGCACTTGACGGGATGAGCACTGGGTGTTATTCTGTATGTTGACAAATTGAACACCAATAAAAAATAAATTTATTAAAAATAAATAACATTTCTTTTTATGACTTGCTCTCAAAAATGGAAGACTCTATTTTATTCTTTTAATAATATTATTGTTTGTTCAAATTTCAGATAGATCATAATGTAGATCAATGTTCCCTTATCTCATATTTAGAGGATAAACATTCTAAGAAACAGGTAATCAGAAAAGTAAAAATATTCAGCTAATTTCATATTCATTGTAAAATGAGAAAAAAGATTAGCCATTTCCAAATTGTAACCTTTCTTTAGAAGATCATACAAATAACATTTAAGTATCAGGGATGCCTGGGTGGCTCAGTGGTTGACCATCTGCATATAGCTCAGAGTGTGATCCCAGAGTCCCAGGATCAAGTCCCAGATGGGGCTTCCTGCATGGAGCCTGCTTCTCCCTCTGCGTATATCTCTGCTTCTCTCTCTGTGTGTGTCTGTCATGAATAAATAAATAAAATTTTTAAAATAAAAAAATTAAGTATCAATTGAATTTAAAAACTTAATTGTTTACTAAATCTTATTTAAACACAATTTCAAGAAATGCAGTAATCAATAAGGTTAACTTCTTCATTTCAATGTAAATGTTCTCTTGAAAGTTTGATCAATGACTTACCAGACACTAAGGCTTGAAAAATACCTATTGTATCGGTTTTGTTCTTTTTAATATGAAGAGAAGCAAAAAGGTAATTGTTAGTCATTTGAATAACTCAAAAATTACCTGCAATTGCTACTTTTCTTGCATTGCACTGAGAATAGTTTACAATGTACTTTATTTAGTAATAATAAACTATGATGGGAGTATATAAGTGCTTAGTATGCAGCCATAGAGAGAAGTTATTTGTCACCTCTGTCCTAAACATAAAATTAAAATCATGTCTATATAACAAGCTTGAATCAAGTAGGGGGGATTTGTTTTGGTAACCTGTAGCAACAATAGATCAGTACTATAATATGATGTCTTTATAAGGATAGCTTGAGATGAGTAAATAATGTCAAGGAGGATCCAATATTGGGACTATTATAATTAACCAAATCAATTATTTCATAATCTACCTTTATCAGCAGGTACCAAAGCAACCATGTGCAAATTCTGGGTTGGCCATGTAGTTATACATACATAATATAAATTGAAGAACAAACTGATTTATCCCTTTTATTTAAACATGAAATTGTGTTAATTTTCTGCTGCCCCCAGAAAGCCGACTAAAACGGCAAAAATAGGACTTTTTTTTAGAGGATATAACCACAACCATAAGAATAATAAGAAAGGAAATGGCAGTAAATTAGAGATGCCCACACATTTGAAGAGGATATGAACTGAACGTATGAGTGATGATGAAAGAGATAGAACAACTCTAGAATCTAAGAATTTTAAGGGGGAAATACTAACCAGAACCAATAAATTAGGGCTACAGAATTCAAGAAAGTCTCAAAATATGGAGTCATCAATTACTTCAGGAGTCAGGGTAGGATAGAGGTTAAACAGGACAAATGTCTGAAAATCTGCCTATGGGCCATTAGACATTCAGGTATCCTTCCTCACTTCTGAAGCAACAGAATCACAGAGGTTATGAAGTTAGGGACTAGAACAGACACAGAGAAAGAGAAGAGAGAGGTGCTGTACTGAAACATGCAATTCAATGAAAGTCAAATATTAAATGGTAAAATGACAAGTCTCTGTTTGACTCCCAGAACATTGATTGTCAGTATTACAGTTTCAAAAGTAGAAAATTAAAGATTCCTCTCTGCAGAAACTGAACCCTTGAAAGAATATTTGGAGGTCTCTGGTGAAATAACCAGATTTTATTAAATTTAACTATGGTAAGGCCTACCAATACATAGGTCCTGCTCAAGTATACAGAACTTTTTTTATTTATTTTTTATTTATTTATGATAGTCATACAGAGAGAGAGAGAGGCAGAGACACAGGCAGAGGGAGAAGCAGGCTCCATGCACCGGGGGCCTGACGTGGGATTCGATCCCGCGTCTCCAGGATCGCGCCCTGGGCCAAAGGCAGGCGCCAAACCGCTGCGCCACCCAGGGATCCCAAGTATACAGAACTTTTGATTAAATTTTTGGTACACCAGTCTCATCTATAAACGGATACCTAAGGTTCATAGTATCCATAGTATATATATATATATATATATATATATATATATTTTACCATATACTACATGCTGTGTGTGTGTGTGTGTGTGTGTGTGTGTGTGTGTGTGTGTGTGTAGGAGTGCTTGTCTTGAAGGGCTATAGTGAGGACTAAGTTAGTATAAGTAAAATGTTTAGAATAAAATGTGGTAATATATGAGTATTCTATTTTTAATAGTTTTTGTGAATTTGAGAATAGTTAAATATAAAACTAAGCCAAAGAATTAGAGGTAGTTTTTAACTTTGAGTATGTATATTGTGGGCTGTTGTAAAATAAAGGAAGTGAAATCATTAGGTACCATTTATCTCAGTGTGAAAAGTAGTTGCATAGTCATAATAATATGAACACTTTGAATATTGTTTTGGGCCCAGATTTTGATATATCTAAATCAGTACAATGAGAAAAGAGGAAGAATATGTGATATAGAAAAGTTGTATGAGGAAGTTACAATAAGGAGTACAATAAAGAGTTACATATAGTTGTTCATGGTACAAATTCAATTATGTTTAACATAAATAAATCAGCCAATGGCAATGAAAACATTATTTAGTATATGGAAGCAAATACCAAAAAACTTCCCATAAAGTTGAAAGTTACTGCCTTGGGGAATTGAGAACCAGGAATGGGGATAGGTGGGGCTGTAATTGTCATTTTTCATTATAATAAGTCTTATTGTTCAAATGACCATGAAATTTATCATCACAAAGGGACAATGTAGAAAATAAAATGAAATGCTTTCAACAATTAGACCAGGGTAAGAGATGTAAACTAGGATTGTCCCAGGAAAATTGGGATGTGTGGTCACCCTAGCATCTGACTTTCAAAATCTGGTGCATATATTAGTTTGATGCAGAGGGGAAAAAATTTAGAAATATGGAAGAAATTATCAAGTTAATTGACTATGTTGGTGTTTTTATTTTGTTTTTTTCTCAGTTATACAATTTGGCTGTCTAAAGTTACCAGCTTATTTGTTTAAGGGTTAGACATTTAGGTTCACTTTTGGGTGAATGTAGATGCTGTCTGAAAAAGGAGACTATATAGGCTGACACTTAATTTTTTTCTGATGTATTGTGCATAAAATTAAATTGGCTACTGAAGCTACTGAAAAAAAATTTGTAAACTTCTAGGGTTATATAAGCAAGATGGCAGAATAGTAAGTTCCATGTCTTGTTATTCCACAGATATACTGATTTAATATATAAGCAGAAATGACCTCATGAGAATTCTTGACTCAAGAGGTGGCAATATCCTAGATGAACACAAAGCTGAGAACAGCTGCATTAAAATAGGTAAGAAAAATAATTTTACTTTACCTGCATAAGGCCCTCCTCCAAGTTGGCACAGATAACCAGTAGGAGAGAATACCCTGGTTAGTGGATTCTGCCTGGAGAAGGAAAAGAAAAGAGATAGAAGAGAGGAGTGTGCATCCAATATTCCATCTTTTGGAAATACACTCAAAGGACTGGTTTCTTTCTTTCTTTTTTTTTTTTTGTTTTTTTTAAAGGACTGGTTTCTATCATGCTTTATTTAGAACATTGATGGAACCAGCATACTTTTGATGTCTGGGTGACACTGACAAGGAAGAGTGAATGGCTTACTGCTGTTCCGGAGGATGCACAGTACATCAGATAGAGGTCAATAGAGCTTGACAGTCTCTCAGGAAGAAAGAGAACAGTGAAACATGCATCCAGTGTTCTGGCTTTTCAGAGGGTTGCCTGAGAGAATGGAGTACAGATGGAATCCAATATATTCTAAAAGCCTGGGACCTGCTGAGAACATGAGAGTTGGGTGGCTTGTGGCAGCCCCAGAAAATCAGCAGTATGGCAAACAGGAAAAAAAAAAAGGATCAAGAGATTACGAGTTCCAGGAAACGAAATTAGCAATATTCTTTATTAAGGAATTTCTTGCACAACCCAGCCTCCTTAAAAAGGTACAGAGACCCCAAGAAAATCTAGCCAGGCTGATTGGAGAGGGTTTTTCCCTGTACAAGTTAGTTTGTAAAAACTAGGAGAGGGGGCAAACTTTTCAAACCCCAACTAAAAGTTATGAGAAACACAAAGAAACAAGGAAACATGGCTCAAAGAAACAAAATTAACCCACAGAAACTGACAATAAAAGAACAGAGATATATGGATTACCTGATAAATAATACAAAATAAGTATCATAAAAATGCTCAAGAAAACAGTGCATGAACAAAATGAGAATATCAACAAAAGGACAGAATATATATATATATATATATATATATATATATATATATATTTTAATTTTGAGCTGAAAAATATAATGGCTGAGTTGAAAAACTCATCAGAGGATTTAATATCAGACTTGATCAAGCGGAAGAAAGAATGAATGAACTCACAGACACGTGACTGAATTATGCAGTCAGAGGGACAAAAAGGGAAAAGAATGAAAAAGCATGAAGAGAGACTAAGGAACTCAATAAAATACCATAAGGCAAAACAGCATATGTATTATGGAAAAGCAAAAAGGAGAAATGAGTAAAAGGGGGAGAAAGTTTATTTACAGAAATAACAGACAAGAACTTTCCAAATCTGGGAAAGGAAATGGACTTCTAGATTCAAAAAGTATGTGCAAAAAAAAAAAAAGTATGTGCAGAAAGCTGATCCAAATCTGCAGGATTCACTGGTGAATTCTACCAAACATTTAAAGAACTACTCCAAACCTTCTCAAACTGTTCCAAAAACTGGAGAGCAGAGAACACTTCCAAACTCATTCTATGAGGCCAGCTTTATGCTAATATCAAAGCCAGACAAAATCAGTATAAAACAAGAAATCCACAGGTCATAATACCTGATGAACATAGATGCAAAAATACTCAACAAAATGGTAGCAAATTGAATTCTGTACCACATTAAGAAGATCATACACAGTATCTAAGTAAGATTTATTCCTGGGATGTAAGTATGATTCAATATATGAAATCATTCAATACAACATATTAAACAGATAAACAAAACATAAAAATCACATAAATGTCTCAATAGATGCAAAAATTTTGAGTAATTCAACACTCTTTCATGACAAAAACATCCAATAAACTAGGAGTAGAAGGAAAATATATCAATATAATAAAGACCATATATGAAAATCAGATATGTAACATTATACTCAAGAGAAAAACTGAAAAGTTTTACTCCAAGATCAGGAACAAGACAAGGATGCTACTGTCATCACTTCTATTAAACATATTCCCAGAACTCCTAACTGAAGAAATTAGTGATATAAGAAAAGTCATCTAAATTAAAATGGAAGAAGTAAAATTATCTATTTTCAGATAACATGAGCTTATATTTAGAAAACCCTAAAGATTCCACTAAAGAAAAAAAATGTTAAAGTAATAAATGAATTCAGTGAAATTAGGGGATAGAAAAATCAATATATAAAAATCACTCGTGTTCCTATACACTAACAGCATTTTAAAAAGGAAGTTAACAAACAGCTTCATTTATAACAACATCAAAAAGAAAAAAGAATTGGGAATAAACTCAACCAAAGTGATGAAGGACTTTTACAATGAAAATGATCAAACATTGAAGAAAGAAATTAGAAAAGACAAAAATAAAGGAAATATATCATGGGTTAATGGATTAGAAGAATTAATATTGATAAAACGCTCATGTTACCAAAAGCAATTTACAGATTCAATGCAATTTCTATCAAAATCCTAATTGCATTTTTTTTTAGAAAAAATAGGAAAACCAATCCTAACATACTATGGAACCGTAAAACATCTTGAATGGCCAAAACAATCTTGAGAAAAAAAGAACAAAGCTGGTGATATCACACTTCCTGATTTCAAAACATATTACAAAAAATACATTAATTAAGACAGTATTGTAATGGCATAAATGCAGATATATAGATCAATAGAAGTGAGTAGAGAGCCCAGAAGTAAATCCCACATACAGTTAAATGGTTTTTGACATAGAATGCCAGGAGTACACAATGGGGAAGGGATATTCTCTTCAACAAATGGTGCTGGAAATACCACATGCAAAGAAATGAAATTAGATACACATCATATATCATACACAAAAATTAATTCAAAATACACTAAAGATTTAAACATAAAACCTATAATTAGAAAACTTCTAGAAGGTAACATAGGAAGAAAACTCATTGGTCTACACAGTATCTTAGGATATCGAAAGTGCATGCAACAAAAGTAAAAACTACATCAAACTAAAAAGCTTCTTGTGCAGCAAAAGAAAAAAAAAGGATAAAAAGTTAATCTTCAGAATAGGATAAAATATTTGCAATCTATTCATGTGATAGAGGGTTAATATCCAAAATATATAAGAAACTTCTGTAACTCAATAACAAATATCAAATAACTGAATTTAAAAATAGTCAAAAGACTTTAATAGACACTTTTCCAAAGAATGCATAAAAATGCCCAAGAGGTATATTTTAAAAGCTCAATATCAGTAATCATCTCAAAAGTGTAAATAAAACCCACAATGAGGTCTGATCTCATACCTATTACCATGGCCACTATCAAAGAAAAAAAATGGATGAGGGAAAAAAAAGAAAATAACAAGAATTTGCAAGTAGAGAAATCAAAACTTTTGTGAATTGTTGGTGGAAATGCAAAATGATGCAGCCTGGAAAACAGTATGGAGGTTGCCCCAAAATAAAAAATCAAACTATCATTATGATCCAGTAATCCTGCTTCTGGGTACTTATCCAAAATAATTGAAACCAGGATTTCAAAGAGACATTTGCAATTCTGTGTTCATTGTGGCATTAGTCACAATAATTAAGAGGTGGAAACAACCTAAATGTCTATCAATGAATGAACATGATATGGGGAATAAAAGCAAAAGAAAAAAAAATTTCCTTACACCTTACAACCTAATGACAAATCCTTGAGATATGGAGAGTGACCTTTCTTTAGGAACTCAACTGCCAGGGTGCCTGGGTGTCAGGTTAACTCTCTGACTCTGGTTTTGGCTCAAGTCCTGATCTTGTGGTTGTTGGATAGAGTCCCATGTTGGACTCTGCTCAGTGCAGAATCTGCTTCAGATTCTCTTTCCCTCACACTCTCCTTCTCTCAAAAAGATAAATAAAATCTTTTAAAAAAGGAACTCAACTCCCTCAATGTTAATACTTTGCTAAGGGCAGAAGGCAACTTTAGCTTAACATTAGCCCAACCTCCAGGCTCCTGTAAGTCTCCTTTAACATATAAAAATCCCTTTGGAAACTTCCTTTATCTCTACCTTCCAAGATGTATGTTAGCAATCATCCTCCAAGCATATGGCCCACTGATACATATCTAAAAAGGTCTCACAAGTAAAGTTTTACTACACAATAATAAATGACCTCTTCCTAACAACAGCTAGCTCTCAAGGTTCTAGCTTGCTTCCAAATTCCTTAGAGATTAAGCTATTCCTAACCACTTCCCAACTTAAAAGTATATAATCAGCCACTCTTCAAAACCCTAGTGCAGATCTTTCCACTGATCGGTCCTGTCCTCATGCTTTAATGAAACCATCTTTGTGCATTGAAGACATCTCAGTGATTCTTTCTTGATCATTCACTCTGAACCCCAACATTTTTATATCCAATAGATCAAGAAGATGTGGTGTATACACACAGTGTATATACCATATATATACATTGGTGTATACATGGCATGTACATACACCATATATATACCATATATGGTATGGTATATGCCATATTATTCAGCCATAAAAACAGAAGGAAATCTTGAATTATGCTATAATATAGATGACTCTTGCGGATTTGACAGGGAGGAAGACCTTCCTATGCCCTATGGTTCTTCAAACTGAATTTAGAATCAAATTGACATGAGACAGATTAACAGGGGCAAAATGAAATTTAATAGACAGACATATGTGAGGGGAACCAGAAATCCAAACAGACATGAAATTCCAAAGACAATGAGGCAACATGAAGCTTATATGAGCTAAGGAAAGGGGTATGGGAGAAAACTCATTAGCAGAAGGTAAAAGGAGATGTTTGGAAAAACAAGATTGTTCTATTATGCAGATGAGTTCCTTAGGTTAAAAGGGCTTCTGTTAATACTTCTCTTCCTGCAGTAAGCTCTCCTTTCCAGTATAAATTTAGGCAGTTATGAGGGAAGCAGAGAGCCTTTCCTGTGTCTGCTTGATGTTTATTACTTTTAACCTGAAATAATTTTTATGCCAAAGTGGCACATTTTGGGGTGTCTCATCATGCACCCCTTCAGGATATTATGTTTAATGAAAGCAAGCCAGTTACATAAGGACAGATACTGCATGATTTTACTTATATGAGTTATCTAAGATAGTCAAGCTCATAGAAACAAAGTAGTACTGTAGTTTCCCAGGGCTAGGTAGAGGGGGCAAGTTGGGTATTGCACTACTAACTATGGAGTTTTGGTCATGCAAGATTTAAAAAATTGTAGAAAGGCATGCCTGGGTGGCTGTCAGTTGAATATGTGCTTAAGTCTCAGGTCATGATCTGCGAGTCCTGGGATAGAGCCCCTTGTCAGGTTCCCTGCTCAGCAGGGAGTGTGTTTCTCTCTGTCTCTTCCCTCAATTTGTGCTCTCTCTCTTTTTCAAATAAATAAATGAAATCTTAAAAAAAATAAAAATAATAAAATAAAAAGGTCTAGGGAGCTGCTGTACAAATTTGTGCCTATAGTTAACAATACTGTACACTTAAACATTTGTTAAAATGGTAGGTCTTGTGCTATGTGTTTTTTACTACAATTTTTTAAAAATGATAAAGTTCTTAGCACTTTCCTCTTTATTTTGACCTTCTTTCTGTACTACTTTTCAGTGAATGAGCCATATTAAACACCAAACATGGAGAAATAATAGGATTTTTTTTCTATTGGAAATAAATTAACAGTTTAAAAATATATTGAGCTATGATTGTTTTGTTTCTTAAATTCCACATGAGGGAAATCATATTTGTATTGCTCTGACTGACTTATTTTGCATAGCATAATACTCTCTAGCTCTATTGATGTCATTGCGAATTGTAAGATTTAATTTTTTTTATGGCTGAGTAATTAGGAATGCACATGTGATAAGCCCTGGAGTGTTGTATGTAAGTGTTGAATCACAAAATTGTACACCTGAAATTAATACTATACTGTATGTTAACTAACTGGAATTTAAGTAAAAACTAAAAAATATATATATATAGGTTAGGACTCAGGAGGTTTGATAGATTGAAATTATCAAATATAATTTTCCACATTCAGCAACATTACTACAAAAAAGAAACATATGAAACTGGAGAAGAAAATGATAAATTCTGCTTTTATAGCCACGATAGTACAATATTACTCATTAGCCATAGCACAGCAAAATGTAGGTATTTACAATACATATGATTTTCCTGCCTAGGAGTCTGATTAAGTTTCTTAAGACTTCCTTTTGAATCTATGGAATTTGATGTACCACATAATCGAATGGTTTCTCTGCTATGTATCAAATGACAGCTACATTTAAACGAATGAATAGCAAAAACAAAACAAAACAAAAACAAAACAAACCCTGAAAATAGTCAAGTAAATGACATTTCTTCATATGTTTTATAGCAGACAGTTCTAATTCATGCATAACCGTTAAGAGATTTACTTCCCTTACATGACTATTATGATTTCTGTTTTCTTTCAGGTTTGAGGTATTTTTAAAAACATGTGATGTGGAACTGTTGGGGTTCAGAGTCAATGACCAAGAAAGAATTCTTGAGCCATTTTTGGTGAAAAAGGTGTTTTTATTATAACATGGGGACAAACCTATGGGCGGAAAGAACTGCACTGGGTTGTGAAGAGCAAGGGATTATATATTTTGGAGTTGGGAGAGGTAAAGACAAAGGTAAATTTCCAAAAGGACTTTCATATGCTAAAGAAGACTCACAGGATCCCAGAGGCCAGCTCTCCAAGTTGTTTTCCCCTCTAGCAAGGCATTAATATTAAGATTGGGAGTTCCTGGAGGAATGTCACACTCTGCCTGCCTCAAGTATTTGGCTGCAGGTTATAAGGAAATTTAGTATTATCTACATTTCTTTTGCCTTTGTTCTCCACATCAACGTGTTCTCCCTTTTATTTCTTTACATTTGGTATACATGGAATAATGATTGGGACTAAGAAGGCTCATGAACTCCTACATGCTTATGGACTAGACTTGTAAAATAAAATATTTTTCTGACTGGATGTTGGCTTATTCCTGGTTCAGTTTTCAATTTTCTTGCTCAAGGGTTTAGGAAAAACAAACACACAAAACTATATATAATGGAACTTTTCCAGAAGTTTCAAAGACAGATAACATGATTTTTCAGTGAAATATTTTCCAGCTAGAAACTGTTGGGCTGGCTGAGAGACAGGGGCACCCAAAATGGCGGACATCTCAAATTGGGTCAAAATGGCTGATCTTCCCGCCAAAGCAGCCATGACCACCACATCATCTCCAGTAAATCGAAGTCTAGACGGGAAACCGAAACTTTCCATCCAGGACTTTCCAGCCAGGGACCACCCCATCGTCTGTGCTATCCCCACCCCCAGCCAATCACCTAGGGACACGGTGTTCCCTTTCCTAATTTGGCAAGGGACCCACCCAGATCCAGACCCGGAACCAATAAGGCTTAAAAACCCCCACACTCCCCAACCCGGCGCGGCTTCCCTGACTCCGGCAACCTCTCCGAGTCACGGAACCTCGCCCGGGAGCGCTCCCCATTAAAAGCATTCTCGAACCTATTGCCTGGATCGGCTGTTTTGTTTTTTTTTTTTTTTTTTTTTTTTTTTTTTTTTTTTTTTTTTTTTTTTTTTTTAATTTCTCCGGCGTTCATTTTGGAAAAAAAACTAATAGAAACAAGATACATCTCCAGCTTAACTTTGTTAATGGTTTAACCGACATAAGACGTGGATGGAAAATTGCTTGCAGTCTCCCACACAGTGGTTGTCACTTTTAGTAAAATGTCTGCCTGTATCAGGGGGCTTCTAAATGTCTGGCTTTGGTTTTATTTATTTATTTATTTATTTATTTATTTATTTATTTATTTATTTATTTTTAGTTTTATTTGTTAGTTTAGTTTTTTTTGTTTTGTTTTGTTTTTTAGTTATGAAATGTTCTGTACTTCTGCCTATTAAGAATATAGACGAGTTGAATACTGAGATTGCCCCAATTTCCTGTAATGTTTTGGACCAAAGTGAATGCTGTCCATTTGAACAAAATTGCTTTTGGAAAAACAGGCAGGTTATCCTTGCAACACTGCAATGCATTTTTTTAATGCTGCTTTACATTGCAGACACAAGGAGTTCCAAATAGCACATGTAGTACTGCTTACCACCTGCAAACTAATAATTGAAACAATGCAGGTGGATTTTAGAGGGTAACTTCCAAGCCCAAATCATCACGGTGACATCATGAGTTTATAGTGTTCCTGTAAAAACACAGGATGATCTCTCTTCTTCACACTCTGTCCCCATCCCAAAGCCCCTCCTTCTGCTTAGCAATGTGCAATAGCCATTGACAACAAAGAAATGAATTACACTTGAAGATAACTGATCCCCTTCCATAGGGCATTATCACACAGCTGCACAACTTTAATGCTCTGTGTCCATACACAGATGGTCAGGCTAGAGGAAAGAGCATGCATATTTCTAGCTCTGTGCTCTCCTGGCTTCCCTATTAGGTTGGCTGACATGCTCTAACAGCTGCAGTTCTGTCAGCATCTAGTTGGAATTCACTCATCATTCAAAAGATGAGATAGTTGAAACATTGAGGACAATCTGCATACTTGGGGGAGTTCCAGAATCTAGGTACAAATCAACCCCAAACATTTTAAATGCCCCCTATATTGAATTTATTGTCCAACACATTGAGCTTTCCTTTTTTTCTCTCCATAATTTGTGCAAATCAGCCTAATAAATTTAGCTTATGTGTTGATTCAGGTGAGAAAGTTTAAGATTCATTTAGGCTTTCTAATTGCATTCTATATCTGCAATTCAACACCCTAAGTTTGCATATTTTGAATCAGAATTAAGACCTTATGCTAGCAGCCAGTTTTGTAAGAGAAGATCAGAGACACGAATACTGCAGACAAATCACAGTGAACCCATTGAGCCTTTTCTCATTTCAAAGAATGCATCTTGTAGAAGATAGAAGCAATACATAACCATGAACAGGCAAGCCTCATTTTATCTTTTGTTTTCCAACTTTGTGTAGGTTATAACATACACAAGCCTCAAAGCCCTAACAGTCTTAGCTGAGAACAGAATCAAGTTTTCATTTGTTGTTTTGCTTCAGAAAGCTGAGATAAGAACTTTTCCATGGACTGAGTGAGCATTATGCAAGTTTTGGATTATCCTTGCTTTTTACTTACCACACCCCACCTTCTGGTATAGTTTCTGATAGCAGCTCTTCCATTTTGGCTTAGCTTCTACCCTGCAACAGAGAACACAGCAGCCTCTTTCATAATAAGTGACTGACTTAGATCAAATCCAAGGCATGCATCTGAATTAATAGTCAATTTTGTTTTCTACACTTTATACACCTTCTTTCTTCCAGCATCCCTAAAATAGCATGCAGTTCATGTTGTAAGGGATATAGAATGAAACATGAAGTATGGTTTGTCAAACAAATATATTTGTTAACCAGCTTTGACACTCAAAGTGCTGTGATGGGTACTAGGACAGTTAGAAAAATCATAAAGGGATGTAGGCTTGTCTTTCAGAAGTCCCCAAATCAAAATAGATAATAAAAATATACTTGGATAATTTTAATAGGAAAATGTCTTTAAGGTTCATAAAAACTGGTAGAAAAGTGCTCTAAGATAAAAGTATTAGCTGAGAAGAGGCTAATGTGGCTTACATGAGAAACATCTTGAGTCTTGAGGTTTAGTTGATAGAGAAGCTGCACATTGATCTTGTGAATTTATATATGGCAGAGTGATAAGTGCATACGTCTTACTTACCTCTGGATCCTCATTGTACAAAGATATGAATATGATGATCACCATCAAATCACTTCCGGGATGCAAGATATTGAGCATTTAGGGCTTCACGAACACAATGCCAGAATTTGGGGCTTGGGATTATCTGCTGAGGAAAACAAAAATATAAAGTATATCATATGGTCCTGTAGAAAATATCGTTTAGATACACTTAGCTTTTTAGGTAAATCTTTATGCAGTTTTAACTCAAAGGGGGAAAAGTCCAGTTTGGAGAAGATTTAGGTAAGTACATGGCAAATGATCTCAACAGTCAAAAAGGAGAAATATTGTGTGAGCCTTATCTTATGTTTCAGTCTGTCTACTAGTGGTACAAAATTTCTTTCCTTTCCCAATTAAGGGAAAGGAATGTTACTTCCCAAATAAGGGCTTATTAAATGTAGTTGGGTTTGTATAGATTTGTATAAAAGTTTGTTCTTGATTTGTTTGCCATAACTTTGGTCAACGATTATACACATTGATCACTATACCTGGAGCCTCTATTTCATTATAAATGTGCATTTGAGCATATTTAAGCCATTTTTAATAAGATATATGAATATAGAATTATAATGAATTCATTTGCAAGAGCCATTAATGTGGTTTAAATTTTTTGCTGTAATATATTGTAAATTATTTGTAAGGTGTACATTCCTGTATATCATCTTTAGTACACTTATAAATATATTATTAGGTCTTTATATTTCACTGAGAGCCTTATCTTAAAATAAAGCATTTTTGTATCCAAAATAACTTCTTATGCTAAATGTAGATCTAGCCAGAAAGGCAAAATGCAATATGATAGAATTATTTTTTAATTAAAAAATCTGAGAATATGAATACTTCTTGCATTTCTGAGCAGAGACAACATAAGAAAACACTGCTCCATGTCTCTTAATCAAAGACTAATAGGTCATCACAATTTAGAAACTCCAAAGCATTGGCAATGTATACAGTCTATATCTCACATTTGGAAATGGGAACTGGTCCTTTTCCATACAATACGATTCCAGCTAATACATGAATTTGTCTAAATGCATCTGCATCTCAGACCATCCCTTCTCAATTTATTTTGCAGCTGTTCTTGCCCTCTTTCAGACTCATATTTATAAGGAAAAAGCTGAAACTATACACTAGAAACAAGTTAAAAACTGAACATGGCAATGTATGTCCTCTCATTTACTCTATTTTCGGTGTAGTCTTTATTCAGATAGTAGATAAGACCTAAAGGAGTTTTGGACTTTTAAGTATCTTGAAGGAAATTAGCATCCCTTTTATAAGGGTTTTTTTTGTGGCAAACCTGATGTTTAAGTAATAGGACTCTCTTTAGAAGACTGTTATGAGACTTAAATGAGATACTATAGGCAGTGCCGTTATGACAACGACTAGCAATAAGGATGTAAGCAAATAGTTTTGTTATTCTTCTATGTAGTTTGTACTTGTCCCAGAACCTGAAGAGTTAATTATAGCACTTTAACTTAAAAGTCTGGCTAGGGGCTCTCTGCGTGGCTCAGGGGTTTAGCGCCTGCCTTCGGCCAGGATTGAGTTCCACATCAGGCTCCTTGCATGGAACCTCATTCTCCCTCTGCCTGTGTCTCTGCCTCTCTCTCTCTCTCTCTCTCTCTCTCTCTCTGTGTGTGTGTGTGTGTGTGTCTTTCATGAATAAATAAATAAAATCTTTAAAAAAAAGTCTGCCTAGAGGGACAGCTGAGTGGCTCAGCAGTTGAAGGCCTGCCTTCCACTCAAGGTGTGATCCCAGAGTCCTGTGAAGGAGTCCCACCTTGGGCTCTGTTGTGCCCAAGATTACAAATCCGAGAAACCACCAAGGAGCCGACACCGATGTAAATGCACGAGGGTTTATTTACAAGCTCACAAGCTCGAGTTTGGGTCCAAGTATACTCCACACAGCAGAGCAGGGACTTGGACCCCGAGGTGGGTTCCAGTTTAGTTTTATGGGTTGGTCTAGGGGACCTCCAGAAGGGGTGGAGGAATTTCTCAAGTTCTGTTTACATTCTGATATGGGGCTTTCAAGGGCATTGAGCTCTGTTCTCATTCTAATATGGGGCTTTCTAGGGCGTTAGGCTGTAAACTGTTATTTTTCCTGTAACTGAAGTAATGTAAATTTCAGCTCTTATTCACAGGGGCCTGGGATGGCTGTACTTGTACTGAGCTTAAGGTAGAATGGCCTTAATTTTCTCGGCCTCCTCAGGCTCCCCGCAGGGGTCCTGCTTCTCCCTCTGCCTGTGTTTCTGCCTCTCTCTGTGTCTTTCATGCATAGATAAATTTTAAAAAGTCTTAAAAAAATAAGAAGGAACACATGAAATACAGCCATCATGGCCTTGGAGCCACAGAGAGATGGAGGCAGCCAAAGATAGATGTTGTTGTTGTTGCTGCTATTGTCATTGTTGTTCGAAAGTGAAATCTAACCTAGGACTTGAGAGATGTGAGAGAGTTGATAATAGTATTGAGAGGAGAGATGATGATTCAGGGTATATACAAAGACCTGGAGACAAGGGAACAGTCAATATATCAGTTTGTGGCTAAGTTTGTACTGACAAAGCATTCCATGAATAGAGAGGAGAAGGCACCAGGTTTTGATTTATCCTATTCCCTTTGATAGTAAGGTAAAATGATCCCTACTATTTATTTTTATAGCTCAGAGCATTGTATCTAGTTGACTTCAGAGGCATATGTTTGTTATTTATATTTAATGCATCTATTATGCCTATAATAGGTGCTATATTATATATTTAGAAATTGAGCCTGGGTAGCTCAGCAGTTGAGGGTCTGCCTTCAACTCAGGGCATCATCCTAGAATCCTGGGATCAATTCTCACATTGCCCCCCACCCCCCGGGAGACTGCTTCTCCCTCTGTCTGTGTCTCTGCCTCTCTCTGTGTCTCTCATGAATAAATAAATAGAATCTTTATTTTTTTTAAATTTATTTATGATAGTCACACACACACACACACACACACACAGAGAGAGAGAGAGAGAGAGAGAAGAGAGAATGGCAGAGACATAGGCAGATGGAAAAGCAGGCTCCACGCACCGGGAGCCCGATGTGGGATTTGATCCCGGGCCTCCAGGATCGCGCCCCGGGCCAAAGGCAGGCGCTAAACCGCTGCGCCACCCAGGGATCCCAATAAATAGAATCTTTAAAAAAAAGTCTGGCTAGAACAAAGGTGGACAGTTAGAAAATTTGTTTACTTTTATAAGGTATCTGAAAGTACTCCCAGGAACAACTAATGTTTGGGTAGAATTATGAGAGCTTGTACATTTTGCAGCCAATGGGCTTATTTTTGAAATCCTTCCACTCTGTGGTACATTCAGTTTTTTAGCAAGTGTTTTTTTTTTTTTTTGATGAAACACTTAGTTTTATACTGCTTAGTCAATTCATTACTATTTCCCATTGATATAAACAGATCTCGAGAACCTAAATCAGAATGTCTCTCTGATCCTTTCAATGGGTGCATTCTGAGCAGCAAACCTCACACTTGACCTGGTCCCATCTTCATCCAAAATCACTAGGTAAACAGGTCCCAATATTGCTGTAAAGTTTTACAGTTTGTCAATGCATAGGCAAAGACTACTCAGTCTGCTGCTGCCTCTGCTTAGTAGAATGTTACAAAGTGACATACTCTCCTTATTCAGTTAATCACTCCAGGTTTAGATTTGTACCAAGGATCCAAGGGTACCTCTGCTGCTTATACCCTGGCTATTAAAGTTCGCAACCATGGGCCATGTGATCTAACATTAGAGCTATGGCCTTCATCTCAAAAAAACAAAAACAAAAACAAAACAAAACAACTCTCTAGAGTAACCCACAAAAAGATCTCCAAAGCTTGAATCTTTCCATCTGCTCTTCTTTTATCTTTTTAAGTCAACTTCATGAATTTGGCACGTGGCCAGCTTTATCAGACATGACAAAAAAATGAAACCTCTGAAATTGTGAGTAATGCAAATTGGAGGCTGAGAAACAATTTTATTAATTCTCCTATCAACTTGTATATGGAGCTTGTAAAAATGTGTTAAAGAAACATAACTCAAGACTCAAAGTATTGAAAGAAGGGCTCTTATGCATGTACTATTTGTTTCAGCTTGCATATTCCAGCAGAACAAGGAAGACTTCCTCTTGGCTAAGCAAGAGAAAACTGCCCTGGCCTATAGCCAGTGAGAAGCTGCCACCACTTTGAACTCTCATTTCCTCCAATAAACCTTTGTTCAAAACAACCACTTATAACTTCCTTCTTTCCTTTATAAAAGGACGGTCTCTTCTTTTGTTCTGCAAACTTGCCAATGGTTTTGCTATAGTTTGCTTGTCACAATTTGCAATTCCTCAGCTATTCCTGAATAAACTCAATTTTGCTAAGTGAATCACTTACTACCTTTTTCTTTTAAAAGGTTGACAAGCTCAATCTTCACTCTTCCAGTGATATGTTTAGAAAAATATCCCTCAACATGCTACAAATTCTTAAGCCTCAATCTTCACATTTCACATACTCCTCTTTCCCACATCTTTGCCATAGGTGTTTCTAAGAAATGAGGAGCATATCTTGCTTCTTAAATGCCTTTCTTATTATCAGAGGGAGGCCTCTTGGGAGGAGCATAATATTCTTACTAATGGGCTGTCAAATTATGTTCAAAAGGAAACCAACTTCTTTAACTCAGCTGTGTCTCAGAAGAGGAAACATAAATCATAATTCTGAAGTTATCAGCCTGCTCTCCATGCATAAGCATATATGGAATTTTTAGGATAAAATATAACAGATAACCTAAAAAATTAAAAGATAAGATACTCATAAAATTGTGTTATTAAAAATGTAACAAATGAAATAAATCAAAAGATATATCATTTTCTCCAACATTTCTGCCAGTATTAGAATAAATCTTTTTTTGTTCCTTCTGTGAGACTAATTGTGCTGCCTCTTGCTAATATTTCATTGTACCTACAGTGGGTCCTCAGCCATATAAACTCTTCAAGCAAAGAAATGGTTACAGCTTTACATACCAAGATGTTTTCCTGACTGAGGGATCAGGAAAAGAAACACTTCTTAAAATTCATGAATGTATGTCATATGTCCCAAGGGTAGAGAATGAGTAAATGTCAACAGGGCCCTTCAATACAGTTTTCCAAGAAAAATTTCAGTTGAAGTTTAAATGTCATAAAGTAGTAGAATTTCGTTGCCTTTAATGTACATTTGAAGGCCTTTGCAATTGATTTGATAGGAGGAGAGACATAGAGGGAAGATGGGGAGAGGAGGAGAGATCATGAATGACCAGATAGTTCTGTCAACAAAGAAACTGACAGGAACATTCAAAATAGCTGAGCTTTGGGGTGGGGCAGCCTAGCAGTATGCAGGAAAAATATGGTCACAAAACATCTTTGGCATTTTTATTTATATCTAGCTGAAGGGGTGAATATATTTTAGCAACTCCTTCCTAATGAGGAAACACTTTTTATCTGATATTAGTGTGGACAATTATTTCCCACAATAATAGGATGCTCACAAACTATTTTTCCTTTGGATTATTCATTAAAGAAAGTGATGGAGAAAGAATAAAATGGACTTTCATGTTTTTCTACGATGCTGCATCAGGCTTCATTTTTCACTTTCTTAAAGGAAAAAAGAGACTGAAAAAGTATAAAGGAGGAATAAAACAGATTAATTAAAAGTGGTTGGAATATTAACTCAGTCAAACACTTGCCCCAGTATTGAATTTAACCCAGAAAACCATACTAGGGAATTTCTGTGGTATAAAGAAATTCAGTTTATACTTTTTGGTTGGCATTAGATTAAGAACAAAAGAATATGGATTAAAAAGAGGGAAAAATTAGTTTGGAACCAGAAACCCTGCCTCTATTTCCCTCCAAGGGCAGGATAAAAGCAAAACCAAAAAAGGTCTAAATACCACTAGGTGCAATTTAATTTAGATATTAAAAGATCATGGAATTTGGAACTTAATCCAATCAAAGAAACATTGATTTTAATTTCTAAATCCTTCAAAATCCTTGAGACTCAGTTTTCTTGCCTTTAAACAGAACTATTATTACCAAACTTATAGGATTGTTATAAGTAATAGACGTGTTCTTAAGAAGACTAATGCATAGCTGACATGAATCAATCAAATTGTGTTTACTTTTATTGTCCTCACAGGTTTCTACCCAAAGAAAGCATAAAATATTAATGTGCCTTGTGAATTCCCAAGACTTGATCTACATTCAACCAAAACCCACAATATTCCTGGATCTCTGTCACATTGCTAATGTTAGGGAAAAATAGGAATTTTGGGAAGGATAATCGTCCAGGACTAGGTAGGATAAGTTAGAAAAGATTAAGTTTCCTTCACACAATTCCCAAACCCATTAGAAACTAGGGAACCACAGTGGCACATAGTATTCCAAATATTTTGATGTCATTGTATCTAATCCTGGTAATGTGAGATTTGGTGGTACTTCAGCTAGCAAAATTGCTATTTGCAATTCAGAATCAGATACAACTGCAAAATATTCCTTAGTTTCCTTGGCCAAATTATGAGAACTTTAGAATAACACTGAATGCTAGAAACTATAACTTTAGGAATCTAATCAGGACAATGCAAGCCTTTTTTTTCAAAAAATTTTAAATTTAAATTCAACTTAGTTAACATATACTGTATTATTAGTTTCAGGCTTTCACTAGGATCAGGCTTTAGTGATACATCAGTTTCATATAATACCCAGTGATCATTACATCAAGTGCCCTCCTTAACAACCATCTTCTCACCCACCTCCCCTCCAGAAATCCTCAGTTTGTATCCTAGAATTAAGAAGAGTCTCTTATGGTTTACCTCCGTCTCTGTTTTCATCTTATTTTATTTTTACTTCCCTTCCCCTATGTTCATGTGTTTCATTTCTTAAGTTCCATATATGAGTCAAATCATATGGTATTTGTCTTTCTCTGACTGACCTACTTTGCTTAGCATAATATCCTCTAGTTCTATTCATGCCATTGCAAATGGCAAGATTTCATTCTTTTTGATGACTGAGCAATATTCCATTATATACATCTACCACTTCTTTGTCCATTCATCTGTTGATGATCATCTGGGCTCTTTCCATATTGTGGCTATTGTGGACATCACTGCTATAAACTTATTGGGGTACATGTGCCCCTTCAGATCACTATGTTTGTATCCCAACACTGTAACAGGGTTCTCCTTTCTCTGCATCCTTTCCAACATCTATTGTTTATTGAGCTGTTCATTTTAGCCATTCTGACAGGTGTGAGGTGGTATCTCATTGTGGTTTTGATTTGTATTTCCCTGATGTCATGTAATGTTTAGCACCTTTCCATGTGTCTCTTAGCCATTTGTATGTCTTCTTTGGAGAAATGTCTATGCATGTCTTCTGACCAATCCTTTTATTTATTTATTTATTTATTTATTTATTTATTTATTTATTTATTCATGAGAGACACAGAGAGAGGCAGAGACATAGGCAGAGGAAGAAGCAGACTTTCCATGGGGAGCCCAATGTGGGACTCAATCCCAGGACCCTGGGATCATGATCTAAGCCAAAGGAAGACACTCAACCTCTGAGCCACCCAGGCACCCTTATGAACAATTATTGACTGGATTTTTGTTGTTGTTGTTGTTTTATTTTGAGTTTGATAAGTTCTTTATAGATTTTGGATACTAGCCTTATATCTGATAAGTGTTTTGCAAATATCTCCCATTCCATAAGTTGCCTTTTAGTTTTGTTGACTGTTCCTTTGCTGTGCAAAATCTTTTTATCTTTTTATCTGTTATGATGAAGTTCCAATAGTTCATTTTTCCTTTTGTTTCACTTGCCTTTGAAGATGTGTCTAGCAAGAAATTGCAGCTATTGAGATCAAAGAGATTGCTGCTTGTGTTGTCCTTTAGGATTTTCATGGATTCTTGTCTTACATGGAGGTCTTTCAACCATTTTGAATTTCTTTTTTGTGTATGGTGGAAGAAAGTGGTCCAGTTTCATTCTTCTGAATGAGAGGCAGAGACATAGGCATAGGGAGAAGCAAGCTCCCTGCAGGGAACCTGATGCAGGACTTAATCACCGGACCGCTGGAATATGACCTGAGCCAAAGGCAGACGCTCAACCACTGAGCCATCCATGTGCCCCTGTTTTTCCATTTCTTTGTGTCTTCCTTAATTTCTTTCATAAGTGTTCTATAGTTTTCAGAGTACAGATCCTCTTCCTCTTTGGTTAGGTTAATTCTTGGATATCTTATGGTTTTTGATGCAATTATAATTGGGATTGATTCTTTGATTTCACTTTCTGCTACTTTGTTGTTAGTGTATAAAAATGAAAACAACTTCTGTGCATTGATTCTATATCTTGCCACTTTGCTAAATTCCTATATCCATTCTAGCAATTTTTGGTGGAGTCTTTTGGGTTTTTTACATAGAGTATCCTCTCATCTGTGAAGAGTGACTGACTTCTTTGCTGATTTGGATATCTTTTTATTTCTTCTTGTTTGATTGCTGAAGTTAGGACTTCCAGTAATATGTTGAACAATGGTGAGAGTGGACATCCCTGTCTCGTTCATGACTGTAGAAGAAAAGTTGTCAGTTTTTCCCCATTGGGATGATATTCATTGTGGGTCTTTCATATATGGCTTCATGATATTGAGGTATGTTTCTTCTATCCCTACATAGCAGAGGGATTTTATCAAAAAAAGGATGTTGCATTTTGTCAAATGTGTTTTCTGAATCTATTTAGAGAATCATATAGTTCTTCTCTTTTCTTTTATTAATGTGGTGTATGATATTAATTGATTTGTGGATGTTGAAACACTCTTGCAACTCAGGAATAAAGTTCATTTGGTCGTAGTGAATAATCATTTTAATGTGCTGTTGGATTCTATTAGCTAGTATCTTGGTGAGAATTTTTGCATCCATATTCATCAGGGATATTGGTCTATAATTCTCCTTTTTGGTGGGGTCTTTTTTTTGGTTTGGGGTTCAAGGTAATGCTGGCCTCACAGAATGATTTTGGAAATTTCCCTTCCATTTCTATTTTTTTAAAGTTTCACAAGAATAGGTATTATTCTTTAAATGTTGGTAGAATACACCTAGAAGTCATCCATGCCACGACTCTTGTTTCTTGGTGGATTTTTAAATACTAATTCTATTTCATTGCTGGTTATGGGTCTCTTCAGGTTTTCTCTTTCTTACTCTTTCAGTTTTGGTAGTTTATACGTTTCTAGGAATTTAGCCATTTCTTGCAGATTGCCTAATTTGATAGCATATGATTACTCATACTACTCTCTTTTAATTTCTTCATTGTTGCTTGTGCTCTCTTCTTTTTCATTCGATTTTATTTATTTGGGTTCTCTCTTTCTCTCTCCCCCTTTTTTTTTTGAAAAGTCTGGCTAGGGATTTATCAATCTTATAAATCTTTCAAGGAACCAAGTCTTAGTTTTGCTGATCTGTTCTGTGGCTTTTTTCTTTTGTTGTTGTTGTTTTAATTTCTGTATCATTGACGTCTGCTCTAATCTTTATTATTTCCCTTCTTCTGATGGATTTAAGCTTTACTTGTTTTTTACTAGTTCCTACAGGTGTAAGTCTAGGTTGTGTATTTGAGACTTCATTTTTTTCTTTTTTTCATATTTTTTTAAATTGGAGTTCAATTTGCCAACATATAGCATAACACCCAGTGCTCATCCCATCAAGTGCCCCCTCAGTGCCCATCATCCAGTCACCCCCAACCCCCACTCACCTCCCTTTCCACCAACCCTTGTACATTTCCCAAAGATAGGAGTATCTCATGTTCTGTCTCCCTTTCTGATATTTCCCACTCATTTTTTCTCCTTTCCCATTTATTCCCTTTCACTATTTTTTGTATTGCCCAAATGAATGAGAACATACACTGTCTTTCTCCGATTGACTTATTTCACTCAGCATAGTACCCTCCAGTTCCATCCACATCGAAGCAAATGGTGGGCATTTGTCGTTTCTAATGGCTAAGATTCCATTGTATACATAGACCAAATCTTCTTTATCCATTCATCTTTCGATGGGCACAGAGGCTCCTTCCACAATTTGGCTATTGTGGACATTGCTGCTATAAACATCGGGGTGCAGGTGTCCCAGCATTTCACTGCATCTGTATCTTTGGGGTAAATCCCCAACAGTGCAATTGCTGGGTTGTAGGGCAGATCTATGTTTGACTCTTTGAAGAACCTCCACACAGTTTTCCAGAGTGGCTGCACCAGTTCACATTCCCACCAACAGTGCAAGAGGGTTCCCCTTTCTCCGCATCCCCTCCAACATTTGAGGTTTCCTGCCTTGTTAATGTTCCCCATTCTCACTGGTGTGAGGTGGTCTCTCATTGTGGTTTTGATTTGTATTTCCCTGATGGCAAGTGATGCAGAGCATTTTCTCATGTGCTTGTTGGCCAGGTCTATGTCTTCCTCTGTGAGATTTCTATTCATGTCTTTTTCCCATTTCATGATTGGATTGTTTGTTTCTTTGCTGTTGAGTTGAATAAGTTCTTTATAGATCTTGGATACTACCCTTTATCTGATACGTCATTTGCAAATATCTTCTCCCATTCTGTAGGTTGTCTTTTAGTTTTGTTGACTGTATCCTTTGCTGGGCAAAAGCTTCTTATCTTAATGAAGTCCCAATAGTTCATTTTTGCTTTTGTTTCTTTTGCCTTCGTGGATGTATCTTGCAAGAAGTTACTGTGGCCGAGTTCAAAAAGGGTGTTGCCTGTGTTCTCCTCTAGGATTTTGATGGAATCTTGTCTCACATTTAGATCTTTCATCCATTTTGAGTTTATCTTTGTGTATGGTGCAAGAGAGTGGTCTAGTTTCATTCTTCTGCATGTGGATGTCCAATTTTCCCAGCACCATTTATTGAAGAGACTGTCTTTCTTCCCGTGGATAGTCTTTCCTCCTTTATCGAATATTACTTGACCATAAAGTTGAGGGTCCACTTCTGGATTCTCTATTCTGTTCCATTGATCTATGTGTCTGTTTTTGTGCCAGTACCACACTGTCTTGATGACCACAGCTTTGTAGTACAACCTGAGATCTGGCATTTTGATGCCCCCAGATATGGTTTTCTTTTTTAGTATTCCCCTGGCTATTCGAGGTCTTTTCTGATTCCACACAAATCTTAAGATGATTTGTTCCAACGCTCTGAAGAAAGTCCATTGTATTTTGATAAGGTTTGCATTAAATGTGTACATTGCCTTGGGTAGCATTGACATTTACACAATATTAATTCTTCCAATCCATGAGCATGGAATATTTTTCCATCTCTTTGTGTCTTCCTCAATTTCTTTCAGAAGTGTTCTATAGTTTTTAGGGTATAGATCCTTTACCTCTTAGGTTAGGTTTATTCCTAGGTATCTTATGCTTTTGGGTGCAATTGTAAATGGGATTCACTCCTTAATTTCGCTTTCTTCAGTCTCATCGTTAGTGTATAGAAATGCCACTGACTTCTGGGCATTGATTTTGTATCCTGCCACACTGCCAAATTGCTGTATGAGTTCCAGCAATCTTGGGGTGGAGTCTTTTGGGTTCTCTATGTAGAATATCATGTCATCGGTGAAGAGGGAGAGTTTAATTTTTTTGCTAATTTGAATGCCTTTCATTTCTTTTTGTTGCCTGATTGCTGAAGCTAGGACTTCAAGCACTATGTTGAATAGCAGTGGTGAGAGTGGACATCCCTGTCTTGTTCCTGATTTTAGGGGAAAGGCTCCCAGTGCTTCCCCATTGAGAATGATATTAGCTGTGGGCTTTTCGTAGATGGCTTTGAAGATGATGAGGAATGTTCCCTCTCTCCCAACCCTCAGAAGAGTTTTGATCAGGAACGGATGCTGTAGTTTGTCAAATGCTTTCTCTGCATCTGTTGAGAGGATCCTATGGTTCTTGTTTTTTCTCTTGCTGATATGATCAATCACATTGATTGTTTTCCCAGTGTTGAATCAGCCTTGTATCCCAGGGATAAATCCCACTTGGTCATGGTGAATAATCTTCTTAATGTATTATTGTATCCTAATGGCTAGTGTCTTGTTGAGAATTTTTGCATTCATGTTCATCAGGGATATTTGTCTATAATCCTCCATTTTGGTGAGGTCTTTGTCTGGCTTTGGAATTAAAGTGAAGCTGGCCTCATAGAACGAGTTTGGAAGAATTCCATCTCTTTCTATCTTTCCGAACAGCTTTAGTAGAATAGGTATGGTTTCTTCTTTAAACGTTTCATAGAATTCCCCAGAGAAGCCATCTGGCCCTGGAATTTTTGTCTTGGGAGGTTTTTGATGACTTCTTCAATTTCCTCCCTGGTTATTGGCCTGTTCAGGTTTTCTATTTCTTCCTGTTCCAGTTTTGGTATTTTCTGGTTTTCCAGAAATGTGTCCATTTCTTCTAGGTTGACTAATTTATTGGCGTTAGCTGCTCATAATATGTTTTTAAAATCGTTTGTATTTCCTTGGTGTTGGTAGTGATCTCTCCTTTCTCATTCATGATTTTATTAATTTGAGTCTTCTCTCTCTTCTTTTTAATAAGGCTGGCTAATGCTTTATCTATCTTATTAATTCTTTCAAAGAACCAACTCCTGGTTTTGTTGATCTCTTCCACAGTTCTTCTTGTCTCTATTTCATTGAGTTCTGCTCGAATCTTTATTAACTCTCTTCTTGTCCTGGGTGTAGGATCTATTTGCTGTTTTTTCTCCAGCTCCTTTAGGTGCAAGGTTAGCCTTTGTATCTGCGTTCTTTCCAGTTTTTGGATAGATGCTTGTATTGGGATGTATTTCCCCCTCAGGTCTGCTTTTGCTGTATCCCAAAGATTTTGAATGATTGTATCTTCTTTCTCATTAGTTTCCATGAATCTTTTTAATTCTTCTCTAATTTGCTGGTTGATTCTTTCATTTTTCAGCAGGATGGTCCTTAACCTCCACGTGTTTTAAATCCTTCCAAACTTCTTCTTGTGATTTAGTTCTAATTTCAAAGCATTATGATCTGAAAATATGCAGGGGGACTATCCCAATCTTTTGATATTGGTTAAGACCTGATTTGTGACCCAGCATGTGGTCTATTCTGGAGAAAGTTCCATGTGCACTTGAAAAGAATGTGTATTCAGTTGTGTTTGGGTGTAAAGTTTTGTAAATATCTGTGAAATCCATCTGGTCCAGTGTATCATTTAAAGCTCTTGTTTCTTTGGAGATGTTGCGCTTAGAATACCTGTCAATTGTAGAAAGCGCTATGTTGAAGTCACCAAATATAAGTGTATTATTATCTAAGTATGTCTTAACTTTGGTTATTACTTGATTGATACACTTGGCAGCTCCCACATTCGGGGCATAAGTATTGATGACTGTTAAGTCTTCTTGTTTTGTTCCCTGAAGGCCTTCAGTATCAATGAGTAGGCTGAATATAGCTGCACCCCAGTCTCTAACCCCAGAGCTGAAAATCGGTGTCCCCCCATTTTTCAGTGTGCCCTCACAGAAAAGTAGTCAATCATGCTTGTCTCCTCAGTTTCTGTCGGAATTCTGTGTTCACTTGGACTGTGATCAAGCATTTTATATCAGGCACACGACTGATTTCCAGAACTCCAAATTTTATGAACTCCTGCAGTGTGAACACACACTGTTCCTCCCAGGGGAGGGGTGGTTTTTTGCTACACTTCTGCCTTTTGCTGGATTCCTCCCAGGAAAGCAGTCGCATGACTTCATAACAATTCAAAGTTTATGTCAACATAGAGCAGAAAGCCCGCACCTAGGATCACTGTTTTCAGCAGGCTTCCTAGCTTCTATGCTGGGAACTCTACTGCTCTCAGGCACACTGATTCTTCTTATGACTCCATGATCCTGAGACCATGCTGTCACACCTGGGATTCTGACCCGCTTTACTACCTGAGTACTTTTAATCCAGGGACATCCCTTGCTGTAACAGAGTCCTCAAAGTTCTGACTTTGCACTCTTCTACTTATAACACTTTACACAGCCTCTTTAAGCAGGCTCCCTCCCCTCCAACATATCCTCAGTTATAGCACACTGGATTCAAGTTTCTGCACCTTTTACCTTCCTAATGGTGGTTGCAGTTCTATTTGTAGACATACAGTGTTTCTTTTCTCAGATCTCTGATTGATTTCACAGATGCTCGGAATGATTGAAAACCATCTCGTTGTATTTGATGGGCCAGACAAATTTATGGTCCCCCTATTCTGCCATCTTAACTTCTCTTAGATGCAAGCCATTTAAACATATTTTCAGCCAAATGGCTCTTTGATCCTATGATTCCTTTCAAAAATTGATGAAGGGATTTTGCCTCACTATATCTGTTTCCTATTCTGTAAAATGAAAGTAACAATGACTCTCTGACTCATTACAAAAGCTTTTGTAAATATTCTTTTTACAAGGAGATTAAAAATGATAATAAAGTCATGAAAATAAACCTCTTGCTTTTCCCACATCATAAAATATGTACAGAAATTAGAGATTTGATTATTCATTCATTCATTTATCTATTTATAGATTTTACTTATTTATTTGAGAGGAAGTGAGAGAGTGAGAGCACAAATGGGGGGAGGGACAGAGGAAGAGGGAGAAGCGGACTCCCTGCTCAGCAGGGAGCCAGATGTGGGGCTCAATCCCAGGACCCTGATATCATGACCTGAGGCAAAGGCAAAAGCTTAACCAACTGAGCCACACAAGCATCCCAGAAATTAGAGTTCTAAAAATAGGAATTGGACAAAAGATTGTGATAGCTCAAGAGCAATTTAACATTTCTGGTTTCTTCTTTTTTTTTAAGGAAATGTATGCCTGGAAAAACTTTTAAGCTATTTATTATGGTTCCATGTCCTCTTCACTTAATGACAAAGGTGAAATAAATAAGGAAGATGGGAAAGAGAGAGAAATCCAGGATATATATTATGGGTGTGATCAGGGTATGTTAATGAACCTAATAATTTTTTAAACCTACTTGTATAAAGGTGGTACAGTTTAGTAGTTAATAGCATGAGCTCTATTTTCAAAGAATCCTGGGTTTGATTTCCAGCACTAAGAGAATGAACAAGACTATTCAAATATCTTTCTAACACACAGTAGCATTCAATGAAGTGTAACATTTTTTAAAGTCTGTTTTTCACTTTCACCATTTATGCAACACTGGATATCCAAACCAAAATCAAACCAAAGTTATTTGTAGATACAAACTAAATCCCAGCCAGAGATTGGAAAGTTTCCAAGCAGAAGCAATATGTCAAACATATCAAAATTGGGGAGAGGAGCAGAATAACTAAAATTGGGTGAAAAAATACAGCAATTGTCTCCAAATGGCAGGAGAGAGAGACAAAAAGTGCCCAGGCACTAAAAGTCAATGAGCATCAGGAGCATTTCCTCATTTGCAGAGATGGCTTTGATCTTCTAGATCTTTTTGCATGGCTAGGTTTCCTGCTGTTATTAGAAGTACTGGAGTGACTTCAGTTAAGTCTCTTAAGATATTTTTCCCCCTTCTTAACAAACTTAAGTGGAAATTACAACAAAACCTCACAAGAAAAGTAGTTCCCATGAGGTATCTAGCACCTGGTGGTTTGGAGAGTTGAGAAAAGGTTCAGATAAAACTAAATTTTTGAGCTTTGGTCTTCAATAGAATTCCCTGAGCTCATCAAAGCCAGGTCAGACTAGTACTCAAGTTTAACAAGCTGCAATTTAACAGTCTCTTTGACTTTGCTAAAACTTGAAATATCACTGGTGTGGATCAGCACTCCTTGTAATCAACTGCTTTCTTGCTTTGGCCCTTTGTTACTCTAAATCAGTTCTGCTGACCAGGGTCTCTAGATACTGCCCTTCAGGTTGTGCACTTTACAACTCCAGGGGATGACATTCACATAGATATTAATGTGAATATTGATACCCTGGAGTTGAATAATAGGTCTGGCATTGCTGTTTATATTTATAGTCTTCCTTTGGGATTGGGAATACTATTGCAAATTTAAATTTGACCTCTAATTTCCTATTAGTATTTTTGAGTGATATCTGTATTTAGAGTTAGATCTTAACAACAATTATTACTTTCAAATGATAAGATAAAGCAAGGCTGCCAGATATTATGTCACTTTAATTTATTCCCTAGACAATAATTAGATAATTTTTAAAATATATATTTTAAAAATTGACTTGACAGTTGAAATATGAGCACAGTAGGGAAGATGTTGACATACAGTTGATTTGGCATATGGACTATCCCTGTGGAATATTAGCATATTTGGTGTGGTTTTCATTTTATTCTCAGAAATTGTTCGATAAGCCAATGATTTGAATTGGACTGTTTAAAAAAAAAACTTGCTTGTTTGGAGCATGCCTCTCTGTGGAAATGTCTCTTAAGAATCTTCCATCCATGGATCCAGCTAGCTGCATTACAGAAGTACTTAAAGAATGACATACTTGTCAATTCTGACATATGGCCATGAAAAAGCATAGAGTCAGACAGAGATTGACACACTAAGTAAGAACAGGGAAGCAGATTGAGACTCTGGTCAAAATGTGATTATTGTGACATTATTAATCTAATTCATTCATATCCTCAGCAAAATATCATTGAACACATAATATGCAGAGGTACTCTGGAAGAGGGAGATGAATGATGAATAAATGGAAGTTTCAATCTTAGAGTCAGTGTCATATAGTTGCTAAGCACACCAACTCTAGAGTTAGGTCACACAATTTTGAATCCACCTCTGCCTATGTATAACAATGGAAGCTTTAATTAAACTATCTGTGCTTCAATTTTCTTGACTATAATGTGGAAATCATAAAAGTACTTGCCTTACAAGGTTGTTGTGAGGAATAGGTGACATAATCCATGTAAAACACTAAGTGCAATGCCTGGTACATAGCTCTCAATAAAGACAGCTATCTTTATTCTTACTATTATTAGCACTAACAATAATTAGGAAGCAGTGTATAGAACAATTAAGAACATGAGCTCTGGAGCCACAATGGTTTTGAATTCTAGCTCTACAAATTACCACTATGTGTTTCTGAAAAAGTAAAATATCTCTCTGTTTTTCAGTTTTCATCCTATCTTGTCATCAGGAGGACAAAATAGATCTATGTATTTAAAATGCTTTAGAGAGGGGGATCCCTGGGTGGCTCAGAGGTTCAGCACCTGCCTTTGGTCCAAGGCATGATCCTGGAGTCCTGGGATGGAGTCCCACATCGGGCTCCCTGCATGGGGCCTGTTTCTCCCACTGCCTGTGTCTCTGCCTCTCTCTCTCTCTCTCTCTCTCTCTGTCTCTCTCTCTGTCTCTCATGAATAAATAAATAAGTAAATCTTTAAAAAAATAAAATGCTTTAGAGAATGTTTTGCCCATAGTGTGCACTTACTGATAGCTATGATTATTACAGTTTATATGAAGGCTCCTTCCTATGGTGGATTCCATTCCCCCCAAAAAATAAGTCCATGACACCCCATATTTGTGCATGTGACCTTATTTGGGAATAGGGTCCTTGCAGATATAATTAAGATAAGAATCTAAAAATAAGATCACCATTGATTTACAGTGGACCATAAATCCAATAACTAGTGCTTTTATAAAAGAAAGGAAATTTGTGATTCCAAGACACTGGAGAGATTTCCACATGAAGAAAGAGATAAAAATTGGAGTTATAGTACCATAAGCCAAAGAAACCCAGGAGCCTGCAGAAGCTGGAAAAATCAAGGAAAAATTATCTCTTAGAGCCCTTAGAGGAGATACAGTACTGCTGACACCCTGATTTTTGACTTCTGGCCTCTGTAAGTGTGAAAAAACAAATTTCAGTTGCTTAAAGCCACCAAGTTTGCGGTAAATTTACTGTGGTAGCTCCAAGAAACTAATAGATTCTTCCATCACTTTCACTTCCTACTCTCAGAAAAAAAAAAAGAAAAAAGGTAACATTTATTTCTATTTTGAGAAACCTTTAAATAGTAGAAAAATTAAACATTTTAATTCCATTTTCAGTTTTAAAGTCTGCTTTTTAAATATATTTTATTTGCTTCCTGTTAGGGACATTTCAAAGATTGCTCTGTTTAATTCAAATGTGCCTAAGGATTTTGATTCATATATTCACAAATATTTAATGTATTCATCAAACAGGTCCAAAGCCCTCAGAAAATGGCAAAGCAGAAGGACCCTAAACTCACCTCATTCATGGACAGAACTAGATAAAACTCACATTAGTGCAAATAATCCAGAAAATAACCTGAAGACTGATATAACAAATTCCACAAGTCAATGTAGAGAAGTGGCCACACAGAGGAGGGTAGGAAAGGCAGAGACACTGGAGAGATAAACCAGATGGGTCTGGCTGCAAGAGGGAGGGAGCCAAGGGCATGGAAATGGGTGAGAAATGGACTCTCACACCAGGGAGCCTGTATGGGAAAGAAAAACCCTCATAGTAATTGGCACTGAAAATCAGAAGGGCTGAGTTTTGTAACTTCTTACAAACAGTGGGACTTAAAGCCTAGAGTTTTGAAAATTAGTGAGCTCAACCCTGTAAGAGCCCAAGACAATAAGAAGTTGAGTCTCTACCCTTCAAGGGATAGCACAACAAATAGCCCACAGAGATACAGCTTAGAAGCAGCAGATTGAAAAACACCTGGGACATGTTGGAGGGAATGTTAGTTACTAATCTCAGAGTCCTCTGAGGGACTTCTTCAGGAACAAAAGAACTGACCAATGCCATTTCCATCCTACCAAACTTGCTTATACCATACCATGCCCCTTCCAGCTGAGATTGCCTCTGTCACAGTGCGGTGGGTCCCCTCCCCCAGAAGAGAAGAGCAAATCTCGGCAAAACTTCTTTCCCAACCTCCTATGGAGGACACACACACACACACATTGTCAAAACTGCACCCTCCCACCAACTCTCACATGATTCCTGAAGCTGCCTGGACAGTCATAGACTCCAACTATGTATCCCCTATAGGAGAGGCCCTGGCCTGTTCCCAAAGCTTGTGGCACCACTCCACTACAAATGCAGGATTTGCAGAGAAGACCAGGATGAAACAGTCTTGGTGACAGCAGTGTGTCTCTTGTCAAAGAGGACCAGTGACACCTTATTAAAAACAAACCCAAGGAAGTCCACACCAAGATACATAGTAATTAAAATATAAAAAAGGACTCAGAAAAAATTAAAAACAGCAAGAGAAGAGAAGACAGTTACATACAAAAACCTTACCTTAATGCTATCAGATTTTTCTGCACAAAATTTGCAGGCCGGAAGGGAGTGAAATGATACATTCAAAGTGCTGAGAGGGAAAAATCTGCAGCCAAGAATACTATATTTAACAAGGCTATCATTTAGGATAGAAAGAGAGATAAAAATTTCTCAGACAAATAAAAGCTAAAGAAGGTCATGACCGCTAAACCATGCCTAAAAGAAATGTTAAAAGAGACTCTGTGGGTAGAAAGGAAAGACCATAAGTAAGGATATGAAAAGAAAAAAAAAAACCCAAAAAAACAAAAAACTTCATAAAGCAGTAAAAATAAGTATATCTGTACAGTCAAAGGATTCACAAAATAAAAGGATGTAAAATATGGCACCATATACCTAAAACATGGGAAGGAGAGGAGTAAAGAAGAGTTCAAACTTAAGCAACCATTAACTTCATGTAACTGCTAAATGAAGATGTTATACACAAACCTAAGGGTAACCACAAATAAAAAACTAGTAATAGATATGCAAAGAATAAAGAGAAAGGAATCCAAGTATATCACTAAAGAAATCCAACAATTAATGGAAGAGAGCAAGAGAAGAAAAAGCAAAATATAAGTAATATAATAGCAATAAGTATATATTTATTAATAATTACTATGAATGTAAATGGACCAAATGCTTTTACCAAAAGATGTAGGTTGACAGATTGGATAAAAACACAGGACTCATCTATATGTTGCCTACAAGAGACTCATTTCAGACATAAAGACATCTGCAGATTGAAAGTTAGGGAATGAAGAACCATGTATCATGTGAAAGGATGTTAAAAGAAAGCCAGGATAGCAAAACTTAAATCAGACAGAATAGAATTTAAAAGAAAGACTGTAACAAGAGACAAAGATGGATGCTATATAACAATAAAGGGGAAAAATCCAGTAAGAAGATATAATAATTATACATATTTATTCATCCAGCATGGGAGAACTCACTTATATAAAACAGCAAACATAAAGTAACTTGTTGATAGCAATTCAATAATAGTAGGTGATTCTAACACCCTACTTACAATCAATGGACGGATCATCCAAATAGAATATCAATAAGGAAACAGTGGCTTTGAATGACAGCCTGAACCAAATGGATTTAAAAGATATATTCATAATATTGCTTCCTGAAAGAGCAGAATACACATTCTCCTCAAGTTTACATGGAACAGTCTACAGAATACATCACATATTAGGCCACAAAACAAGTCTCAATTAATTCAAAATGATCAAAACTATACCATGCATTTTTCCACTCATAATGTTATGAAACTAGGAATCAAGAACAAGCAAAAATATGGAAAGAGCACAAATACATGGAGGTTAAATAACATGGTACCCAACAATGAATGGGTCAACCAATAAATCAAAGAAGAAATAACAAATTACATGAAAATACAATAGTTCAAACATTCAAGATGTAGCAAAAGCAGGTCTGACAGGAAACTTCATAGCAATATAGGCTTACCTGAAGGAACAAGGACAATTTCAAATAAAAACCCTAACTTTATACCTAAACGGGCTAAAGTAAGAGAGCAAAACTGAAAACCACCACAAGGAAAAATAATAAAAAAGATCAGAGCAGAAATAAATGACATACAGAAACTAAAACAAAACAAAAAACAGATCAATGAAACCAGGAACTAGTTCTCTGAAAAGATCAACATATTGAAAAACCTCTAGCCAGTTTTGTAAAAAAAAGAGAGAGAAAGGACTCAAATAAACAAAATCACAAATGAAAGAGGAGAAATAACAACCAATACCACAGAAATACAAATTGTAAGATAATATTATGAAAAATCATATGTCAAAAAATTGGAGAACCCAGAAGAAATGAATAAATTTCTAGAAACATACAATGTACCAAAACTGAACAGGAAAATTTTGAAAATTTTCAACAGGCTGATTATTAGGAATGAAATTGAATCAAGAATCAAAAACCTCCCAACAAAAAAGGGCAGAACCAGATGCTTTCACAGGCAAACTATACCAAGGATTAAAACACACACACACACACACACACACAAAAAAAAAACAAAACAGTTAATACCTATACTTCTCAAAATTTTCCAAAAAAGAAGGGAAAGGAAAACTTCCAAATTCATTCTATGAGGTCAGCATTACCCTATACCAAAACCAGCTAAAGACACTATAAAAAAGAGAACCAAAGGCTAATATCTCAAATAAACATAGATGCAAAAATTCACAACAAAATATTAGCAAACTGAATCCAACAATATATTAAAAGAATCATTCACCACGATCAAACGGGATTATTTTCCAGGATGCAAGGGTAGTTCAATATTTATAAATCAATCAATGTGATACGTCACATCAATAAGAGAAAGGATGTTTTTACATTTGATCATATAAATAGATCAGAAAAAGCTTTTGACGAAGTACAACATTCATTTGTGATAAAAGCAATCTACAGGTTAAATGCTATCCATATTAAAATACTAATTCAAAGTGATATATGTACCTCTATGTTTATTGTAGCATTATTTACAAGAGTCAAATTATGGAAGTTCCCCAAGTGTCCATTGATAGAGAAATGGATAAATAATTATGGTCTATATCTATCTATATCTATATATATTAGAATATTATTCAGCCATAAAAGTAATACAATATTGGCATTTGTAATGATATGCATGGAGCTAGAGAATGCAATGCTAAGCAAAATAAGTCAGTCAAAGAAAGACAGATACCTTATGATTTCACTCATATGTAGATTTTAAGAAATAAAATAAAACACCAAAGGGGGAAAAGAGAAAGAGAGACCAAGAACTATAGAGAACAAACTGATAGCTACCAAAGGAGAAGTGAGAGAAGGGATGGGTGAAATAGGTGATTGGAATTAAGGAATACATTTAACACAATTAGCACTGAGCAATATATAGAATTGTCAAATCACTGCATTGTATACCTGAAACTATTATAACACTATTAACTGAACTGGAATTAAAAATTTAAAACTTAATAAAATATATATATTTAACAAACATTTATTGAGTGTTTATGCTGTGTGAGACATAAAATAAGTAGTGGTACAGTTCTTATCATAAAGGAGATTACAGTCTTTCAGTTTATGAATGAAATTTTAGGAGTCTAGCAGATAAACATGCTAAGAACTTGTGTATCTGAGAATTTCCCCAGAGTTTCAAGATATCCTATGAATCTTAATAAAAAATGCGTATCACTTCATTCCCTTGACAGACATACTGGGTGTTTCCCCAGCATCTGTGTGCTTTTGTTTTTTGTTGTTTTTGTTTTTTACATTGTAGCACCTGTTATTGAATTAAGATTTGGGAATCACTGGTTTACTCCAACTTCACTCCTTATGCAGAATATATCAAGTGCTTTGTCACCTAAATCTGAAAATTACTGGTGACAGAATCTCATTCTTTGTGAGAAAACTGGGTTTATTTTTCATACAAAATATTAGAAATTTCTTCCATTTATTGATTTGCAATGTAGCTCCTCTTAATTTCTATTCACTGGCCACAGTTCATCATGAATGGAGCTAGAGTTTTCCATCATTATGGAAAAACAATGCATAATCTAAACAGTGTTTCCTTAACCCTTATAACCTATTCCTTTTCTGATTTGGCTTTGCATACCTAGATTCTCATGCTGTTACTTATTTTGCATTTATTTCAGACCCTTCATATTCTTGGTCTATTTCCACCGATTAGGGTCTATTTGGGCATCCCTGGGTGGCTCAGTGGTTTAGCGCCTGCCTTCGGCCCAGGGCATGATCCTGGGGTCCCAGGATCGAGTCCTGCATTGGGCTTCCTGCATGGAACCTGCTTCTCCCTCTTCCTGTGTCTCTGCCTCTGTGTGTGTGTGTGTGCCTCATGAATAAATAAATAAAATCTTTTTTTTTTTTAAAAAAGGTCAAGTTTGCATATATATTCCCTTTAAAACTTGACTTCCATAATCAATTGTGACACTCTGACCAGTGAAGACTGCAATATGGCTGTACTTGGAGACTAGATTTATATTAATCCAACCTATTTGTAGCATGTTGTTTTTTGTTTTGTTTTGTAGGGGTCACATCACCCTGCTAGCTCACAATGAACTTAAAATCAAAACTTCCAGTCTAGGTCTTTTTTTGTTATTTGTTTTGTTTTTTTACAAATGCTATTTATAAGCTAAGGCTTCACTCATTCATTCTTTCTCATATATTTAAACACTAAGAGCAGGATTTCAAATTTATTTCTATTATGTTTCATTTTATTAGTTTCGGGTCTAGATCCCAATCTGTAGTAGTGTACTTTTGGTGTAGTATTTTAGTCTTTCAATATATTTCCTTGTGTTTTATACTCCTGAAATCTGAAACACTTATAACATTTTCCTAAATTAGATAAGGAGAGTAACATATAAGATTAAAAGAATGGGCTCCAAAGTAAAATAAAGTTAAATTATGTATCTGGGTACCAACATTGATATTTATTATCTCCATTGCCTTTGGGAATTTATTTAACTGTATAATCTCAGCTTCTTTATCTATAAAATGAGAATAATAATAAACATACTTTTTAGTGTTATGTGCATGACATGTAATAATGTTTATAAATAATTTAACATTATACCTGAATCATTCATTAATTCCGACAATGTTCTAAGCCTAAAGGATGGTATATTATTATTAAACAAGGCATATAAATATCTTTCATAGAACTTACATTCTGAGGTATTCATAGCAAAACAGTAAGCATATAAGCATATAAAATATTAATAAATAATATAATTTCAGAGAATGGCAATTGCTATGAAAAAGAAGGAGATAAAAGGGAATAAATGAAATGAAACATTTTTAAAGAGGCATTATATTTGGTAAGACCTGTATGGAAGAATGGAACCAGCCAAATGAATGACTGGAAGAATAGTACTCTAGGTAGAGAAAATAACAAGTTAGAGACCTTGAGGAAAGAACAAACTTATAGCAGTCAAGGGACATTATGAAGTTCAGTGTCATTAGTGCATTGTGAGCATGAAGGAGAGAAGTAGAAGATGTAGTCATAGAGATAGATAGGGACTAGATAATTCAGGGGATTTTATGCTATGGTAAGATTTTGGATTTTATTATAAATGCAATGGGAAGCCATTAGAACATTTACATTTTTTGTTTAAAGATTACTGTGATTGTTGTGTGGAGAATGAATGTAGATATAGCAAGAGTGGAGGTAGAAAGTCTACTTAGGATGGAAGTTCAGCAAACAGTTAAAAATGGTGATGGCAGGGCCTATGGTGGTAGCAATATAAATTGAGTGAGTTGGTGATTTAGACTTATATGTTGGAATTAGATTTGACTGAATTTGCTAATGGATTGAGTATTAGAGATGAAAAAAGCACAAGAATGATTCCTACAAGTGTTCATTTTTTATGTAATATTATTATCCATATTTTCATGCAAATAACATAAAAATATACAATATATGATACTGGAGACTTTTAAAATATATTGATAACCATTCTTAATCATTTAGGATGATTAGGATGAAGCATTTTCTTCTCCTTTGGGGGGGCTTTAATTATTACAAACTAGTGCAGTTACCTAGTAAAACTCTCTGGACCACTGTGAGTCTTCTAGGGCAGTGCTTCTAAATGCAGTTCTGAGGACCAGTGCTGGTCCAAGATAAGGTTATAAGCAATCTATGGTAATAAGAATTAAAAAAATAACAAGGAACTTATACACACAGAAAGAGAACGAGAGAGAGAAAATTAAATTCTTACATCTTAAATGTAATGTGATATGTTCTGTTCTAAGAAATGTATATGTTAATTCCTATACTCCTCATAACAAATGACACTGTCTCTCAGAGATGGAGAACCCAACGAAATTGGCAGGTTAGGTAACTTGCCCAATAGACACAAAATACATAATGTGGTTCTAAGTTTGCTATGTGCCCTTTCTTATAATAGTTTACTTATTCTGTGTTTAAGTATTTCCTATTTCTTATATTATAAAATGTACTTTATTTTTTGAAATGATTATAGTAGTACATGATAAATATATGCTAATACTCTGAAGATACATGAAATCCAAAAATCTGGAAACAATTGCTTTAGAAATGTATTCCAGTCCAGAGCCTCCCTGAGATTTGAGGCTAAGGTCTGAAAGGCTACTTAGTATTAAGAAGCTTTTGAATTTTTATTTGCAAATGTCTTCTCCCATTCAGTAGATAACCTTTCCATTTTGTTGACAGTTTTCTTCATTATGCAGAAGCTTTTTAGTTTAATGTACTATCATTTGTTTATTTTTGCTTCTGTTCCCCTTGTGTTTGGAGTCAGATAAATATATATATATATATATATATATATATATATATATATATATATATATATACACACATATATTGCAAAGGCTAATATCAAAGATCTTATCATCTGTTTTCTTCTAGATATTTTATGATTTCGGGTCTTACATTCAAGTCTTTAATCCATTTTGTGTATGTTGTAAGATAGTGATTTTTATTCTTTTGCTTATAGCTGCCCAGTTTTCTCAACATCATTTATTGAAGAAACTGTCCTTTTCACATTTTATGTTATTGTCTTCTTTCTTTTAAAGTAATTGGCCATATATACATGGGCTTATTTCTGGGCTTTTTATTCCGTTGCATTGATCTATGTGTCCGTTTTTATGCCAGTACCATACTGAGGTGATTACTATAGCTTTGTGGTATAATTTGAAATCCAGGACTGTGACACCTAGATTTGTTCTCTGTTTTCAAAAATTTTTTTAATAAAATAATTTTTTACTGGTGTTCAATTTACCAACATTATGTTGGTTATTCAGGGTCTTTTGTGGTTCCATATAATTTTTTAGAATTATTTGCTTTAGTTCTGTGAAAAATGCCTTTGGAAGTGTGATAGAAATAGAATTGAATCTGTACATTGGTTTGGGTAATATGGGAATTTTAATAATATTAATTCTTTCAATACATGAGCATGGAATATCCTTCCATTTGTTTATGTCTTCTTTAATTTCTTTTATCAGTGTCTTATAGTATTCATTGTACAAGTCTTTCAACACCTTGGATAATTTAATCCTAGGTATTTTATTTTTCTCAATATGATTGTAAATAGGATAATTTTCATGATTTCTCTTTCTAATAGTTCATTATAACTATACAAAAACACAATATTTTTAAAATTAATTTTGTATCCTACAACTTTACTGAATTTGTTAGTTCTAACAGCTTTCTGGTGGAGTCTTTATGGTTTTCTATATACAGTGTCATGTCATCTGCAAATAATGACAGTTTTACCACTTCCTTTTCAATTTGGGTGCCTTTAATCTCTTTCTTGCTTAATTGCTGTGGCTAAGATTTCCAATATATATTAAAAACTCATAAACCTCAATAACAACATAAAAAATTTTAAAAATGGACAAGGATCTGTATAGGTGGGATCCCTGGGTGGCTCAGTGGTTTAGTGCCTGCCTTTGGCCCAGGGCATGATCCTAGAGTCCCAGGTTCGAGTCCCACATTGGGCTCCTTGCATGGAGCCTGCTTCTACCTCTGCCTCTCTCTCTCTGTCTCTCATGTAAATAAATAAAAATCTTGGGATCCCTGGGTGGCGCAGCGGTTTGGCGCCTGCCTTTGGCCCAGGGCGCGATCCTGGAGACCCGGGATCGAATCCCACGTCGGGCTCCCGGTGCATGGAGCCTGCTTCTCCCTCTGCCTGTGTCTCTGCCTCTCTCTCTCTCTCTCTGTGACTATCATAAATAAAGTTAAAAAAAAAATTAATTATAAAAATCTTTAAAAAATAAAGATCTAAACAAAAATAAATAAAGACCTGAATAGGCATTTTTTCCAAAGAAAATATATAGATGGCCAACAGGCATATGAAAAGATGCTCAACATCATTAATCATGAGAGAAATGCAAATAAAAACCACAATAAGCTATCACTTTACACCTATCAGAATGGCTATTATCAAAATATAAGAAATAACAGATGTGGTGAGGATGTGGAGAAAAAAGAGCCCTGGTGCACTGTTGGTGGAAATGTAAATTGGTGCAGCTTCCATGAAAAACGGTATGGAGTTTCCTCAGAAAATTAAAAATAGAAATACAATGTAATCCAGCAGTTTTACTGCTGGGTATCTATCTGAAGAAAATGAAAACACTAATTCAAAAAGATATATGCACTCCTATAATCACTGAAGCATTATTTACAATAGTCAGAATAAGAAAGCAACCTAAGTGTCCATTGATGAGTAATGAGTATGCACACACACACACACTCACACACACACTCACACACACAGACACACACTGGAATACTACTAATCCATAAAAAATACAAAATTTTGCAATTTGAACATTTATGAAATGGATGGACCTTAAGGATATTATATGAAGTTAAGTAAGTCAGCCAGAGAAAGACAAAAACTGCATGGTTCATTTATATGTGGGATATAAAAAAAATAATAACAAAACTGAGACTCATGGATACAGAAAATATATTGGTGATTGCCAGAAGAGAAGGGGTTTGGAGAAGCAAAAGGGGTGAAGAGAATC
The DNA here is from genome assembly GCF_905146905.1 of Nyctereutes procyonoides. Lineage (NCBI taxonomy): Eukaryota > Metazoa > Chordata > Mammalia > Carnivora > Canidae > Nyctereutes > Nyctereutes procyonoides. Next base: position 71,211,263 of record NW_026575125.1, read on the forward strand.
AAGAAGTACAAACTTTCAGTTATAAAATAGATAAATCACAGGGATATAATATACAGCATAACAGATACAGTCAATATTTTTAAGATGACAAAAGATAACTAGATTTATTGTGGTTATTATTTCACAATGTATACAAATGTCAAACCATTATATTGCATACATGAAACTAATATTATATTTCAGTTATACTTTAATAAAAAAATCCTTTTAAAACATACAGCTGCCTCTGAGTTTTCAGGTGGTTTACTCATGGAATTAGAGACAGATCCATATTCCTTTTTGAATGACACACTTTTCCATATAGGCTTTTAATTCAATTTGCACTTTAATTACAAGTGAACTGACACTTAAATTTGCTTTTAATTTTATAATTTATAAGTTTAGCCAATAGCAACAGTGTTCATGCCAGAGATCTGGGGAGTGAGTGAGCATGGCAAAGGCTTTTCTCACTCACCACAGCACTGGGTAAGTAACAGTGACTGAAGGAAGATATGCTATGTGAGTCTTCTGGTTGACAGCCTTGTTAAGATTACAATATTACACTACATGCAACTCTGCAAACATAGTAAGGCTGCAGAAATATCTGGTTTTCTGTTAATCATGAAGATTTCTTCATATAAGATATAGTTTATGAACTTTGGCGCATTCTAGGCAATTGCCTTACTGCAATGCACGGTAGAATGGAGGGTAAGGTGAGTTGGAAGTGCCCATCTGATTTTATATTATGGTCATATGCTGCTATTTTTTCCCTTCCTAATGGAGTAGATGCTGGTGTATGTACCACAGGATAATGGCTATTATTTATACAGCAATTTTCATCTTCAGTATGCATTACAAATACTAACACATTGATCCTCAGGAGAGAAGTGTTACATAATGCCTGGAGCAAATATGCACCCTTTGTATTTTCCAATGAATTAAGTAGGTTCTTGAAACATAATCAATGGATCATCAGTATTAGTTGGAACTATATTAAACAAAATGATCCCCTAGTACTCACGTTAATGAATGATGGTTACAGGTTCAGGTTACACTACATTATCAGAGCCCCTCCAGGGGAGACATTTGCAAAGCAACCACCTGCTTCCTGTTCTCAGATGATTTCCTTTTTTAAGGAAATTTCCTTTTCTGGTATGAGGTCTGAAATTCTGAATTTTTAAAAAAGTTTTATTTAAAGTAAATTAACTAACGTATAATATGTTATTGGTTTCAGAGGTAGAAGTCAATGATTCATCAGTCTTATATAGTACCCAGTGTTCATTGTATCACATGCCTTCCTATTTTTTTAAATTTATATTCAATTTGCCAACATATAACACCCAGTGCTCATCCCATCAAGTGCCCTCCTTAGTGCCCATCACCCAGTTACCTATCTCTCCAACCTCCTCCCTTTCTGCAACCCTTTGTTTGTTTCCCAGAGTTAGGAGTCTCTCATTGTTTGTCTCCATCTCTAATTTTTCCCATTCAGTTACCCTTCTTTCCCAAATAGTCCCTTTCACTATTTCTTATATTCCACATGAAACCATATGATGATTGTCCTTCTCTGACAGACTTATTTCACTCAGCATAATAGCCTCCAGTTCCATTCATCTCGAAGCAATGGTGAGTATTCATTTTTTCTGATGGCTGAGTAATATTCCATTGTATATATAGACCACATCTTCTTTATCCATTCATCTTTCCATGGACACCAAGGCTCCTTCCACAGTTTGGCCATTGCGGACATTGCTGCTATAAACTTTGGGGTGCAGGTGTCCCAGCATTTCACTACATCAGTATCTTTGGGGTAAATACCCTGTAGTGCAATTGCAGGGTCACAGGTAACTCTGTTTTTCACTCTCTAAGGAACCTCCACACTGTTTTCTGGAGTGGTTGTAACAGTTTGTACTCCCACCAAGAGTGCAAAAGGGTTCCCCTTTCTTCACATCCTCTCCGACATTTGTTTCCTGTATTCTTAATTTTCACCATTCTCACTGGTGTGAGTTAGTATCTCATTGTGGTTTTGATTTGTAATTCCCTGATGGCAAGTAATGTGCAGCATTTTCTCATGTGCTTGTTGGTGATGTGTAAGTCTTCTTTGGAGGAATATCTGTCCATGTCTTCTGCCAATTTCAGGATTGGATTGTTTGTTTCCTGGGTGTTGTGTTTGATAAGTTCTTTATAGATCTTGGATACTAGTCCTTTATCTGATGTGTCATTGGCAAATATATCCTATCATTCTGTTGGCTGTCATTTAGTTTTGTTCACTGTTTCTTTGCTGTGCAAATGCTTCTAATCTTGAGGAGGTCCCAATAGTTCATTTTTGCTTTTGTTTCTCTTGCCTTCATGGGCATATCTTGCAAGCAGTTACTGTTGCCAAGTTCAAAAATGTTGTTTTCTGTGTTCTCCTCTAGGATTTTGATGTAATCTTGTCTCACATTTAGAACATTCATCCATTTTGAGTTTATCTTTGTGTATGATGTAAGAGAATGGTCCCGTTTCATTCTACTGGACGTGGCTGTCCAATTTTCCCAACACCATTTATTGAAGAGACTATTTTTTTGTCCAGTGGATCATCTTTCGTGCTTTGTAGAATATTAGTTGACCATAGAGTTGAGGGCCCATTTCTAGGTTCTCTATTCTGTCCCATTGATCTATGTGTCTGTTTTTGTGTCAGTACCACACATCTTGATGATCACAGCTCTGTAGCACAACTTGAATCCAGCATCATTATGCCCCAGCTCTGGTTTTCTTTTTCAATCTTCCCTTGAATATTCGGGGTCTTTCTGATTCCACACAAATCTTAAGATGATTCGTTCCAGCTCTCTGAAGAAAGTCCAAGGTATTTTGATAGGGATTGCATTAAATGTGTACATTGCCCTGGGTAACATTGACATTTTCACAATATTAATTCTGCCAATCCATGAGCATGGAATATTTTTCCATCTCTTTGTGTCTTCCTCAATTTCCTTCAGAAGCGTTCTGTACTTTTTAGTGTATAGAACCTTTAACCTCTTTGATTAGGTTTGTTCCTAGGTATCTTATGCTTTTGAGTACAGTTGTAAATGGGATTGACTCCTTCATTTCTCTTTCTTCAGTCTCATTGTTAGTGTATAGAAATCGCACTGACTTCTGGGCATTGATTTTGTATCCTGGCACACTGCCAAATTGCTGTATGAGTTCTAGCAATATTGGGGTGGAGTCTTTTGGGTTTTCTATGTACAGTACCATGTCATCTGCAAAGAGGGAAAGTTTGACTTCTTTGCCAATTTGAATGCCTTTCATTTATTTTTGTTGCCTGATTGCTAAGACTAGGACTTCCAGTACTATGTTGGATAGCAGGGGTGAGAGTGGACATCCCTGTCTTGTTCCTGATCTTAGGGGAAAGGCTCCCAGTGCTTCCCCATTGAGAATGATATTTGCTGTGGGCTTTTTGTAGATGGCTTTGAAGATGCTGAGATATGTTCCCTCTATCCCTACACTCTGAAGAGTTTTGATCAGGAATGGATGCTGTAGTTTGTCAAATGCTTTCTCTGCTTCTATTGAGAGGATCCTATGGTTCTTGGTTTTTCTCTTGCTGATATGATCAATCACATCATACAAGTGTTGAACCAGCCTGGCATCCTGGGGATAAATCCCACTTGGTCATGGTGAATAATCTTCTTAATGTGTTGTTGGATCTTATTGGCTAGTATCTTGTTGAGAATTTTTGCATCAATGTTCATCAGGGATATTGGTCTATAATTCTCCTTTTTGGTGGGATCTTTGTCTGGCTTTGGAATTAAGGTGATGCTGGCCTCATAGAACGAGTTTGGAAGTATTCCATCTCTTTCTCTCTTTCCAAACAGCTTTAGTAGAATAGGTATGGTTTCTTCTTTAAACGTAGAATTCCCCAGGGAAGCCAACTGGCCCTGGCCTTTTGTGTCTTGGGAGGTTTTTGATGGCTTCTTCAATTTCCTCCCTGGTTTTTGGCCTGTTCAGGTTTTCTATTTCTTCCATCTCCTGTTTTGGTAGTTTGTGATTTTCCAGAAATGCATCCATTTCTTCTAGATTGCCTAATTTATTGGCGTAGAGCTGTTCATAATATGTTTTTAAAATCGTTTGTATATCCTTGGTGTTGGTGGTGATCTCTCCTTTCTCATTCATGATTTTATTATTTTGAGTCTTTTCTCTCTTATTTTTAATAAGGTTGGCTAATGGTTTATCTATCTTATTAATTCTTTCAAAGAACCAACTCCTGGTTCTGTTGATCTGTTCCACAGTTCTTCTGGTCTCTATTTCATTGAGTTCTGCTCGAATCTTTATTAACTCTCTTCTTCTGCTGGGTGTAGGGTCTATTTGCTGTTTTTTCTCTAGCTCCTTTAGGTGTAAGGTTAGCTTTTGTATTTGAGTTCTTTCTAGTTTGGGATGGATGCTTGCACTGCAATGTATTTCCCCTTCAGGACTGCTTTTACTGTATCCCAAAGATTTTGAACGGTTGTATCTTCATTCTCATTAGTTTCCATGAATCTTTTTAATTCTTCCTTAATTTCCTGGTTGACCCTTTCATCTTTTAGCAGGATGGTCCTTAACCTCCACGTGTTTGAAATCCTTCCAAACTTCTTCTTGTGATTTATTTCTAATTTCAAGGCATTATGGTTTGAGAATATGCAGGGGACAATCCCAATCTTTTGGTATTAGTTCAGACCCGATTTGTGACCCAGTATGTGGTCTATTGTGGAGAAAGTTCCATGTGCACTTGAGAAGAATGTGTATTCAGTTATGTTTGGGTGTAAAGTTCTGTAAATATCTGTGAAATCCATCTGGTCCAGTGTATCATTTAAAGCTCTTATTTCTTTTTTTTTTAAAGATTTTTTTTTAATTTTTATTTATTTATGATAGTCGCACACACAGAGAGAAAGAGAGGCAGAGACATAGGCAGAGGGAGAAGCAGGCTCCATGCACCAGGAGCCTGACGTGGGATTTGATCTCGGGTCTCCAGGATCACACCCTGGGCCAAAGGCAGGCGCTAAACCGCTGCGCCTCCCAGGGATCCCAAAGCTCTTATTTCTTTGGAGATGTTGTGCTTAGAAGATCTGTCGATTGTAGAAAGCGCTACAGTCAAGTTACCAAGTATAAGTACATTATTATCTACGTATGCCTTAACTTTGGTTATTAATTGTTTGGTATACTTGGCAGCTCCTACATTCGGGGCATAAATATTCATGATTTTTAGGTCCTCTTGTTGGATAGATCTGTTCAGTATGATATAGTGTTCCTTTCCATCTCTCACTACAGTCTTTAGGATAAACTTTGTTGATATAAGGATGGCTACTCCTGCTTTTTTTGAGGACCATTTGAATGGTAAATGGTTCTCCAACCATTCATTTTCAGGTGTCGGTGTCCCTATGTCTCAAATTAGTCTCCTGTGGACAGCAAATAGATGGGTCTTGCTTTTTTATCCAGTCTGAATCTCTGCACCTTTTGATGGAGTCATTAAGCCCATTTACGTTCAGAGTTACTATTGAAAGATATGAGTTTAGTGTCATCATGATACCTATTCAGTCTCTGTTTATGTGGATTGTTCCCTTGGACTTCATCTATCTATTACAGAGTCCTCCTTAGTATTTCTTGGAGAGCCTGGTTGGTCGTCACATATTCTTTCAGTTTCTGCCTATCTTGGAAGCTCTTTATCTCTCCTTCTAATCTGAATGAAAGCCTTGCTGGATAAAGTATTCTTGGCTGCAGGTTCTTCTCATTTTGGACCCTGAATATATCCTTCCAGCCCTTTCTGGCCTGCCAGGTCTCTGTGGAGTGGTCTGCTGTTAATCTAATATTTCTCCCCTTAAAAGTTAGAGATTTCTTGTCTCTTGCTGCTTTAAGGATCGTCTCTTTATCTTTGGAATTTGCAAGCATCACTATTAAATGTCGAGGTGTTGAGCGGTTTTTATTGATTTTGCGGGGGTATCTCTCTATTTCCTGTGTCTGAATGCCTGTTTCCCTTCCCACATTAGGGAAGTTCTCAGCTATGATATGTTGAAATATATACTCTGGACCTCTGTCCCTTTTGGCACCCTCGGGAACCCAAATAAATGTAGATTTTTCCTTCTGAGGCTGTCATTTATTTCCCATAACCTATCCTCATGATCTTTTAATTTTCTTTTTTTTCCTCAGTTTCCCTCCTTGCCATCAACTTGTCTTCTATGTCACTCACTCGTTCTTCTACCTCGTTAACCCTAGTTGTTAGGACCTCCAGTATGGATTGCATCTCATTTAATTGATTTTTTATTTTGGCCTGATTAAATCTAAATTCTGCAGTCATGAAGTCTCTTGAGTCCTTTATGCTTTTTTCTAGAGCCACCAGTAGTTTTATAATAGTGCTTTTGAATTGGCTTTCTGACATTGAATAGTAATCCAGATTTTGTAACTCTGTGGGAGAGAGGACTGTTTCTGATTCTTTCTTTTGAGGTGAGGTTTTCCTTCTAGTCATTTTGCTCAGTGCAGAGTGGCCAAAAACAAGGTCTACTGGAAAAAGGAGAAAATGGGAGAAAAAAAATAAAGGATGAAAAATAAAAGAAAAAAAGGGGGGGGAGGAAACAGAAAACAAAAAACAAAGGGGAGTATCCTCTGATTCTATATACTGTAAATCCCTTGACTTCCCCTGGAACTTTCCAGTGAGCCCTGCTTGGTCAATAACTTGCTTTTTCCCTGTCCTTCTACCTGGTCTTCTGGGGGAGGGGTCTGTTGTGCTGATTCTCAGGTGTGTGCACCTGGGGGAGCTGCCCAGCCCCCTTCCAGCTGCATGGCTCAGTGGGAGTTGTTTATCCTGTGAGGCCCCTGCTCAGTCCCAGGTACAAGGTGACACTAGGAGGAACAACACCAGTGGCGGCAGCCCACTGTCCATCTCTGGAGTCAGTTCCCGCAGTAACTACCATAGGTCTCAGTCTGCAGGGGCCTGGATGCTCCAGGGGGAGGGTCTCCTGTCTGTGCAGCTCAGGGCATCGGGTGGCCGGAGCGTCCTTGCTGTCCTGGGCCTTCCCAGCCTCTGCCTGTCCCGGGGGAACGCTGGATCTTTGGTTCTGTCCCCTAGCGCCCAGGCCCTGGGGCCTGAGCCACAGGAATTGCTCCCCGGGCTGTGCAGGCCCCTCCGCATGGAGCGGCCTCCCGAGAGGCAGCCCAGGCTGCTCCCGCGGCCTGGCTGTGTGGGCACTGCAGCCCTTTAGGGAGCTCAGCCGGTGTGTGGCGTGCTCTCCTCCTCTCCTCCGGGGTGCACTTCCTCTGTTAGTGCCCCTTGGAGCCTCAGGGCATCCCCGCCCCTCCTGGGATCCTGCTCCAACTCCCTGCAAGCGCCTTTCGTTCTGGGAAGATTTGTGAAGCTCCTGCTTCTCCGGGACGGGGCTTTCCTGTCCTGGAGGCACTCACTGCGCGGCCTTAGCCAGGCTCCTCCCGGGGTCCTCTCCCCCTTGGATGCTTTTTTATTTCTTTATTATTTTTTTCCGGTCTTCTTACGTTGATAGAAGCACAAACTCTTCTCACTGTAGCATTCCAGCTGTTCTCTCTAAATCTCAGGCCGAATTCATAGGTTTTCAGGATGATTTGAAAGTTATGTAGGAATTTGGTGGGGACAGGTGACTTGGGGACCCTACTCTTCCGCCATCTGGCCCTGCCCCCCCACTCTGAGGAGTTTTGATCAGGAATGGATGCTGTATTTTGTCAAATGCTTTCTCTGCATCTATTGAGAGGATGTTATGATTCTTGTTTCTTTTTCTTGTTGATGTGATCTGTCATACTAATTGTTTTACAAGTGTAACCACCCTTGCATCCCAGGGATATATCTCACTTGATCGTGGTGAATAATTTTCTTAATGTACTGTTGGATCTTATTGGCTAGTATCTTGTTGAGAATTTTTGCATCCATGTTTATCAGGGATATTGGTCTGTAATTCTCCTTTTTGGCGGGGTCTTTGTTTGGTTTTGGGGTCAAGGTAACCCTGGCCTCATAGGAAAAGCTTGGAAATATTTCCTTTTTCTATCTTTTGAAACAGTTTTAATAGAATACATATTATTTCTTCTTCAATGTTTGGTGGAATTTCCCTGAGAAGCCATCTGGCCCTGGACTTTTGTGTCTTGGGAGGTTTTTGATGACTGCTTCGATTTCCTCCCTGGTTATTGGCCTGTTCAGGTTTTCTATTTCTTCCTGTTCCAGTTTTGGCAATTTGTGGTTTTCCAGAAATGAATTCTTTTCTTCTAGGTTGCTTAATTTGTTGGCATATAGCTGCTTATAATCCGTTTTAAAATCATTTTTATTTCCTTGGTATTGATTGAGATCTCTCCTCTTTCATTCATGACTTTATTAATTTGAGTCTTTTCTCTTTTCTTTTTAATAAGGGCGGCTAGGGGTTTAACTATCTATTAATTCTTTCAGGGGATGCCTGGGTAGCTCAGCAATTTAGCACCTGCGTTTGGCCCAGGGCATCATCCTGGAGTCCCAGGATCAAGTCTTGCATCGGGCTCCCTGCATGGAGCCTGTATTTCCCTCTGCCTATGTCTCTGCCTCTCTCTCTGTGTCTCTCATGAATAAATGAATAAAATATTTAAAAATAATAATAATAGTTCTTTCAAAGAACCAGCTCTTGTTTTTTTTTTTTAATCTGTTCCAAAGTTCTTCTTTTCTCTATTTCATTCAGTTCTGCCCTAATCTTTACTATCTCTCTTCTTCTGCTTGGTTTAGGCTTTATTTGCTGTTCCTTCTCCAATTCCTTTATTTGTGATTTAGCTTGTGTATTTGAGTTGTTTCCAATTTTTTGAGGGACGCTTGTATTGCGATGTATTTCCCTCTTAGGACCACTTTTGCTGTATTCCAAAGATTTTGGATCATTGTATTTTCATTTTCATCAGTTTCCATGAGTCTTGTTCATTCTTCTCTAATTTTCTGTTTGAGGGATCCCTGGGTGGCGCAGCGGTTTGGCGCCTGCCTTTGGCCCAGGGTGCGATCCTGGAGACCCGGGATCGAGTCCCGCGTCGGGCTCCCGGTGCATGGAGCCTGCTTCTCCCTCTGCCTGTGTCTCTGCCTCTCTCTCGCTCTCTGTGTGGCTATCATAGATAAATAAAAATTTAAAAAAAATAATTTTCTGTTTGACCCATTCATCTTTCTTAGGATGCTCTTTAACCTCCATGTGTTTGAGTGTCTTCCATATTTCTTTTTGTGATTCAGTTCTAGTTTCAAAGCATTGTGGTCTGAAAATATGCAGGGGACAATCCGAATCTTTTGGTATCAATTGAAACCTGATTTGTGATCCAGTATGTGGTCTATGCTGGAGAATATTCCATGTGCCCTTGAGAAGAATGTGTATTCAATTGTTTAAGACTGGAATATTCTATATGTAACTATGAAATCTGTTTTGTTCAGTGTATCATTCAAGCCTCTTGTTTCTTTCATGATGTTATGCTTAGAAGATCTGTCTTTTGCTGAGAGTGCTGTGTTGACATCTCCTACTATTAATGTATTATTATCTATTTTTCCTGTACTTTGATTATTGATTGATATACTTAGCTGGTCCCACATTAGGGGCATACATATTTATGATTGTTAGGTATTCTTGTTAGATAGACCCGTTAAGTATGATATACTGTCCCTCTTCATCTCTTCTTAGTCTTCTGCCTCCTCTTATGCCATCTTGCCTAACCACCCATAACATGCCCTCCTTAATGTTCATCACCCATTTACCCCATCTGCCATCCCCAGCCGCTCCAGTGACTCTCAGTTTTTTCCCTATGATTAAGAGTCTCTTATAGTTTGTCTCCCTCTCTGATTTCATCTTGTTTTATTATTTCCTTTAATAACAACTGACATTTCTTCACAGCCTCTTAATGGGTTCAGTGGCATTGTGCAAGATTCTCAGGTATGGTGGACTGTTTTACTTTACTCCAACTGCCAATGCTTCCTGAGAGGACATACTTTACTATGAAATCATTTTGATAAAAACAGCAGTGGAATTTTGGTATTTTCTTTCTATCATGTCCAGGTCTCACTATCCCTTGTCTCGCTGTCCACCTTTCACTTCCATCACATCTTCTCAGCCAAAACACAGACACATCAAAAGTTTCAGGATATAAAAATAAATAAAATGTGTTATCTATAATAGCATTTCATCTTATCCTGAAAATCTTCATGGGTATTATTTTAAATGGCCCATTGTTATAGTGAACAATTTCTAATTGCATTGTCTCTTTCACTTTATTGCTCCGAGGTAGGAAGGAGCTATTGTTCTGGAGTTTAACAGAGGATAGAAAAGTTTCCAAGTTGGAATAAATCAGAAACACACAATTACATAAAATATGGATTCACCCAACTGTTTTGTTGATGTTGATAATAAGCCAAAAATTACTTAAATCATTATACTTGAAGCACCTCATTTGACTCACTCTTCTGATATGCAAATATTTCATTTCCTGCTGATATGTCATAATATATGGGAGAAGAACCCTGAAAGGAACTTCTTTTTGAGCTTAAGCTTCTTTAACTCTTAAGAATTCCATACCTTAAATAACTTACTTCAGAATATAGTATTTTTTAAATGTTCAATTAAATGGTAAACACTACCCAAAATGTGCTTTTTTTTATTATTACTTCTCACCCATATATAAATCTTCTCTGTATTCTTGAAAGCAATAATAATAAAATTACAGAAATAAAAAATATGATGCCATATATCATCTTTCATAGTACAAAATGAAACAAAATAGGGATGTGACTTTCTGAATTATAGATATCATTTTTGCATGTAGGAAGTATGAAATAATTAAAATTCATTTATTTTCTTTAAAGATTTTATTTATTTTTGCAAAAGAGACGGAGTATGACCACAGGGGGGAAGTGACAGAAGAAGAAGAGACTCCCCACTGAGCAAGGACCCCCCAATGTGGGACTTGATCCCAGGACACCAGGATCATGACTCCCAACTGAAGGCAGATGCTTAACCTACTGAGCCACCCAGGCACCCAATAATTTCACTTAATATGTTAAAAAAGACTTTCCAATATAGGAATTGATAAGAGTATAAGAACAACATAGCAAAAACTTAAAAAGAGCTGAAGAAAAAGAAATTACCATATTCAACTCCCCCCCCAAAACTACTCCCACTATTTTTGTTGGTCAATACTTTTAAGATTTATTCTTTAAATCATCTTTGATTAATAATTTCAAAATGAATAGCTTCAGATTTGATATCCAGATGTGGACTACTTCTTTTGTTAGTAGACTTGGCTTTCTGGGCCCACTTTTGATTAAAGCACATTATCTGGTATGTGACTTGTTGGGTGAGAGAACAATGCCAATATAACAAAGAAAAAGGGATGCCTGGGTGGCTCAGCGGTTAAGGCTTTTGCCTTTGGCTCAGGTCGTGATCCTGGAGACACGGGATCAAGTCCCACATCGGGCTCCCTGTGTGGAGCCTGCTTCTCCCTCTGCCTATGTCTCTGCCTCTCTCTCTGTGTCTCTCATGAATAAATAAATAAAATCTAAAAAAATAACAAAGATAAAACTGTAGGATAAACTGCAGATACAGAAAGAAATGTAAGAACCCTGATGAACGAAATTTTGTCTGAAATTCTGTTTCATTTCTTTTCATCACAAATACAAACCAACTGATACTATGTTATGTGATGTTTCCAATATTATTTATAATCCAAATATTTGATCAGTTTTCTTTACATCTACAGAGAGATATCACTGTAGAGAAAGCAAGCCTGGGGACAGCAATAGAATAGTTGTAGTGCCCAGCAAATTAGAATTTTTATGTTCAAATTTAAAGAGATTGAGCTCTGCAGGTTTCCGAAAGACTTCAAGAAAATAGGCACTACCATGTGAGAACTCATTACAAAAGTTTACAATTGGACCAGATAAAGGGCTTTAGGAAAGACAAAAAACATTTATTTTTTTAGTCCATGAAATGATTTGCTCCTATTGGTTTGTTTTGTAGCTATACAAAAACAGCAAGTGCAGCAGTGCCTCTGTGCATGTGCTATCATTTTATGATATGAAATCTGCTTATGCATGCATCTGAGTAATATTGTAGCTTACAAAGCATGGGACTTTGGGGACAGGGGATTTACAAGCAAAGTGAAGTACCTGTATAAGATAATTTTATTTATTTACTTTAATTTTATCTTAAGAGTCACTCAGAACTTCACTAGTGTGGAACAGATTCATTCAGTGTTTCTAATTCTAGCATATAATGTATTCAGCTGATTCAGTTAAATATAATGTTTTGTTCATTTGCCTCTAAAGGCTGTGCCAAAGGTGAAAATTCCTGGTGTGTTACAGCAGGGCCTCTACCTGACTAGTTTTGTGTTTATTTTCCTGTATATTTTTTAATGCATTAAATCTGTATAGCTATAAAGAAAATCTATGTAATACAGATTTCTAACCAATTTCACTAACCACAAGTGTTTATTGAATATATTTGGTGAATCCAGAACTGTTAGGTTCTAACAAAATGCAAAAGATGTACAGTATTGAGACAAATGTAAAAACACATGAAACAATCAGAAACCAATGAAGTGCTACATTGTGTAGTACAAAGCTACTAATTTTAAAAAGCAAAAAACAATGCAAAGAAAGGTGAAGTAAATATTGGAATGAATACCCAAAGATCTTTTCATGAAGGAACTGGGGCATAAAGTCAGCCTTCAAGAATACTTTTGGCTTATATAGACAGAAAGGAGCTGGGAAAGCATTCAGAGTAATGGAAATCACATAAGAAAGTACACGGAAGGTAAAATACATACTAGGAAAGAAGGTAATAATTTGGTAGAGACAGATCAGATTATTCAAGGCTTAGAAAGCATGACAAGATTTTTATTTGACTTGTAAGACAGAAGGAAACTACTATAGGATTTTTCTTTTTTTACTATTTTTGCTACTTTTTAAGTAGTACTACTTTTAAAGTACTACTTAGAGTAGTACTTTTTTTTACTACTTTCCTATTTTTCTTTTTACTATAAAGTATGTCATGCACAAAAAGAGAGTGAATAAAGTGCATTGTTTGGTTTATAAAGATAATGTTAAAAGAACAATCAAAGAAGAAAAGGAATCTAAAAAACAAACTTTAAATACTAAGGACAAACTGATGATTGCCACAGGGGGTGGGATAGGGGGTGAGCAAAATGGGTGAACGGAAGTGGAAGACACAGGTTTTTAGATATGAAATGAATAAATTATCAGAATAAAAGACACAGCATAAGGAATATAATCAATGATATTGTAATAGAGTTGTATATTGACAGATGACTACATTTGTGGTGAGCATTACCATAATGCATGTTTATACATTAAACTACAGAATATCCTTCACCTAAAACTGATGTAACATTGTGTGTCAACTATATCCAAATGAAAAAATACTGCGGTGAGTACTAAGTAATGTATCGATTTGTTGAATCATTATTGTATACCTGAAACCAATATAAAACTGTATGGTAATTACACTTCATTTAAAAATCTTCAGCAAAGCAGCAAAGAATATCCAATGGGGGAAAAAAACAGTCTCTTCAACAAGTGGTGTGAGAAAAAATGGATAACCACTTGCAGAAGAATGAAACTGGACCACTTACACCATACACAAAAATAAACTCTAAATGGATAAAAGACCTATATGTGAGACAGAATCCATCAAAATCCTAGAAGAGATCACTGGAAGCAACCTCTTTGACCTTGGCTGCAGCAATATCTTGCTAATGTGTCTCCAAAGACAAGAGAAACAAAAGCAAATATGAAATACCAAGACTTCATCAAGATAAAAGACTTTTGCACAGCAAAGGAAACAGTCCACAAAACTAGAAGGCAACCTATAGAATAGGAGAAGATATCTGCAAATGTCTTATCAGATAAAGGGCTAGTATCCAAAATCTATAAAGCATTTATCAAACTCAACCCCCAAAGAACAAATAGTCCAGTCAAGAATTGGTCAGAAGACATGAATAGACATTTCTCCAAAGAAGACATACAAATGGCTAAAAGACACATGAAAAGGTGCTCAACATCACATGACATCAGGGAAATACAAATCAAAATCATGACAAGATACCACCTCACAGCTGTCAGAATGGCTAAAATGAACAGCTCAGTTAACAACAGATGTTGGCGAGGATGAAGAGAAAGGGGAACCCTGTTGCACTGTTGGTGGCAATGCAAACTGGTGCGGCCACTCTGGAAAACAGTATGGAGGTTCTTAAAAAAGTTTAGAATAGAACTACTCTATGACCCAACAATTCACCACTAAGTATTTATCCAAAGGATACAAAAATAGTGATTTGAAGGGGCACATGTACCCCAATGTTTACAGCAGCAATGTCCACAATAGTTACAATATGGAAAGAGCCCAGATGACCATCAAGAGATGAATGGGCAAAGAAGTGGTATATGTATACAATGGAATATTGCTCAGCCATCAAAAAGAATGAAATCTTGCCATTTGAAATGGCATGGATGGAACTAGAGGATATTATATTAAGCAAAGTAAGTCAGAGAAAGACAAATACCATTTGATTTGACTCATATATGGAATTTAAGAAATGAAACGTGAACCTAGGGGAAGGGAAGGAAAAATAAAATAAGATGAAAACAGAGAGGGAGGCAAACCATAAGAGACACTGAACTCTAGGAAACAAGGTTGCTGGAGGGGAGGTACATTGGGGGAGATGAGGTAACTGAGTGACGGGCACTAAGGAGGGAACTTGATGCAATGAGCACTGGGTATTATTTGCAACTGAAGAATCACTAAATTCTATCTCTGAAACTCAAAAATTAAAATAAACAATGATTTTTTAAAAATCTTTAATTTTTCTGCACTCAATTTAAGAAATAAAAATGTCAGTATTTTAGTATCCCTTTATATTTATTTCCAATTACATAATATTTCCTCCACTGCAGAGGTAACTACGATATTAAGTTTTATGTTATATAATGTTTGTTAGTTTTCTTTAATATTTTTTCTCGTTTTTTTCTTTAATATTTTAATACATATTTATGCAATTCTAAACAATATATTGTTCACTTCTGCTTGGCTTTAGAATTGATATAAATATTATGATGTTATATATATTTTTGTGTCACTTTCTTTTGCTCGGAATTATATTTTGGAGATTCATACATATTGATGATGTCTGTATCTGTGGTTCATTGAAATTTAATACTGGAATATACTAATATGTTGTGTGGGTATAATGGAATTTCTTTTTCCTGTCAACTTCTGATGGAGTACTGGGTTTTATTCAGATTTTGATGTCATGATCATTGCTGTTATGAGCTCTCTTGTATGTGTCCTTTGGTAGTATCTCTTGAGAGAAAGGACTAGGAGTATTGTTGGGTCATAAAATATTCATATGTTCCGTTTTGCTAGATAATGTCAAACTTTTATTCATCAGACATTTATTCTTCCCCTAACAGGGTATGAAAGTTCTCATTGTTTCATGTTCTTGTCAACACTTGATATTATAAAACTTTTAAATTTTTGCCAATCTGATGAGTAAAAGCTTTATGTAACCATTATTAATTACATGACACTGATTATTAATGAGGTTGAGCATATTTTATACATTAATAAGCCAATTATGCTCTATTGTCTGTGAAATGTCTAGTTGTGTTTTCTTAGTATTTTCAAGCAGGTTATATGTGATGTTTTATATCAATTATAGGTGATGCAAATATTTTCACAGATTATTACTTGAGTTCTAACTCTTATATGTCTTGAATGAACAAGTTTGTTTTTGTTTTCACATAACTGATCTAATAAATGTTCTCCTTTATAGTTTCATATTCTAATTATGAAGTCTTATACTATCCCAAGGTTGTAAAGATAGTCTCCTACTTTCTTTCAACATGATGCTTTCTGAAAAGGAAATGGGCAAATCCAAATAATAATGAGTTTATAGTCATTAGAGAAATTTAAGGATAGGAATATTAAGGAAAAGATGCATGTACTAGGTAAATAGTTGGATTAGATAACCCCTAAAATCTTTGTGTACCCCAAGAGTTTTTGATGTAAAAACAGGTGAAAATAGATATGCAAACAGTTTTGAATTTAAAAAATATTGCCTCCCTGTGGCACATGGGCGGCTCAGTTGGTTAAGTGGCCAACTCTTGGTTTTGGCTCAGGTCATGATCTCAGAATCCTGAAATTGAGGGCAGCCTGGGTGGCTCAGTGGTTTAGCGCCGCCTTCAGCCCAGGGCGTGATCCTGGAGTCCCTGGGTCGAGTCCCATGTCGGGCTCCCTGCATGGAGCCTGCTTCTCCCTCTGCCTGTGTCTCTGCTCTCTCTCTCTCTCTCTCTCCTCTCTGTGTATTCACATGCATAAATAAATAAAATCTTAAAAAAAAAGAATCCTGAAATTGAGCCCTGCTTCAGGCTCCATAGTCAGTGGGGAATCTGCTTGAGGATCCTCTCTCTTCTTCTCTCTTTGCCCTGCTCATTCTCTTGTTCTTTCTCTCTCCCTCTAAAATAAATAATTTTGTAAAAAGAAGATTACCTCTATATATGCTTTTATTTTTCTGTATTATCAGATCCTTTATAACCTTACCATGGTCTCAAAAGTTCTACTTTTCAAGAAAAAAAAGTGTGATGTTTAATTTTATGTGTCAACTTGACTGTACCATGTTGTGCCCAATTATTTGGTTAAACATTCTGGGTATACCTGAGAGGATGTTGTTGAGTGAGAGTAGCATTCAAATCAGCAGAATAAAGCATTTGCCTTCCTCAATCTGAGTAGGCCTCATCTTAATCAACTGAAGTCTTAGATAGAACAAAAAGGCAGAGGAAAGGAGAATTTGCTATCTCTGCCTAGTGGTTTTGAAGATGGGATATTGATTTCCTCCTGACTTTAAACTTAGACCTAGACTAGAACTTATACTATTGGCTTTTTTGGTTCTCAGTCTTTTGGGCTCAGATGGGATTTAAACCATCTGCTCTCTTGGGTCTTAAGTTTACTGACTATAGATATTATTAGTATTTTCCAGCATACATAATTACATGAGCCAATTCTTTATAAAAATCATATATATATATATATATATATATATATATATATATATATATATATATATTCTCTCTCTCAATTGGTTCTGGTTCCCTGAAAAACTCTAATGTAGAAATTCTATAAATATCTTAGAGCTATAGATGCTATTTTCAGGTAGAATGGGCAACCCTATATACTGGTGTCATAGTATCTATACCATACAATGACACTGTATAGAAGAAACATAAAACCTAGGTTTCAATCCTGGTTTTACTACTATTTTATTACTTTTCCTATATTACTTTTTTATATATAAAACAGGGATAATAATACCTTCTTAGGTTTTATGTAGATAAAATTGCTTAGCATAATGTCTAGTATATTTTAAGGTTCAGAAAGAAAAGGAATCTTTTGTTCCCCATCACCTATTTGACCCATCCTCCCAACCACTTCCCCTCTAATAACCAACAGTTTGTTCTCTATATTTAAGAATATTTTTTGTTTGTCTCCTTGTTTGTTACTTTCTTTTGTTTCTCAAATTCCACATGCAAGTGAAATGATATGGTATTTGTCTTTCTCTGATTGGTTTATTTCACTTAGAATTATACTCTCTAGATCCATCCATGCTATTGCATATAGAAAGATTTCATTCTTTTTCATGGCTGAGTTATATATATATATATATACCACTTCTTCTTTATCCATTCATCTATCAAAGGGTACTTGGTTTGCTTCCATAATTTGGCTATTGTAAATAATGCTGCAATAAATGTAGGGGTGCACGTATCTTTTCAAGTTAATGTTTTTGTACCTTTGGGTAAATACACAGGAATAAAATTAATGGATCACATGATAATTCTGTTTTTAGTTTTTTAAAGAGATTCCATACTATTCTCCACAATGGCTGTGCCAGTTTGCATTTCTTTCAGCAGTGCACAAGGAGTCTTTTTATTCACATTCTCATCAACACTTGCTGTCTCTTGTGTTTTTTTTTTATTTTAGGCATTCTGGCATGTGTGAGGGGATATCTCATTGTGGTTTGATTTACATCTTTCTGATAATTAGTGAGGTTGAGCATCTTTTCATGTGTCTGTTGGTTATCTGTATGTCTTCTTTGGAGAAATGCCTTTGTCTTCTACCCATTTTTCAATTGGATTATTTGGAGTTCTTTTTCCCTGGTGTTGAGTTGTGTAAGTTCTTTACATACTTTTTTCAAAAGCAGTGTTTTTTTTTAACCTGAAGTATACTTTGGAATTAATGGGTCTAAAAGATATATATGAAACATTCCATCCAAGAAAAATAGAATACATATTTTACTCAAGTACACACAAAAGAATCCCCTGGTTAAATCACATAAAAAGAGACATAACAAATATTACAAATTTAAGATGATTGAAATCATAACAAGTATATTTTCTAAC
Organism: Nyctereutes procyonoides; assembly: GCF_905146905.1. Lineage (NCBI taxonomy): Eukaryota > Metazoa > Chordata > Mammalia > Carnivora > Canidae > Nyctereutes > Nyctereutes procyonoides. The sequence continues at coordinate 71,229,654 of NW_026575125.1, forward strand.
CATTAACAATAAAACAAAAGTGGAAAATCTATAAATATTTAATATGTAAATATTAAGCAACACACTAATGTACAAACAATGGGTCAGATGAGAAACCAAATGGTGGGGCACCTGCCTGGGTGGCTCAGTGTTTGAGCATCTGCCTTTGGCTTAGGTCATGATTCTGGGGTCCTGGGATCATATTCTGCATCAGGCTCCTGCTTCTCTCTCTGTGTATATCTCTACCTCTCTTTCTGTGTCTCTCATGAATAAATGATAAAATCTTTTAAAAATTAGAAAAAAGAAAATCAAATGGCAAATCCAGTGTATCTTGAAATAGAGAAAAAAGAAAATACAATATTTCAAAACCAACAGGATGCAGCAAAAGCAAATGTTATAGTGAAATTTATGTTATAAATGCTTTGATTAAGAAACAAAGTTCAAATAAATAGCTTAATATTACCCCACAGGAACTAGAGAATGAAGAAACTTAGTTGAAATTTAGTAGAGGAGGAAAATAATACAAAAAATCATAAATAAAATGGAGACCAGAATAAAAGATAACATAACATTGAAAGTAATGGCCAATTTTTTAAAAAAGTAAACAAAATTGGGAATTCTTTAACCACATTAACTAAGATAAAAGGACATAAAACTCAAAAACCTTCTTAGAGTAATAACAAGGATGAAAATTGAATTAGGAATTTAAAAAAATCTCTCAGCACAGAAAAGTCCAAGACCACATGGTTTCATTGGTGAATTCTACCAAACACTTAAAAAAATACTGACAATTTTTATCAAAATCTTCCAAGTAATGGAACACATTCAAAACCATTCCCCCATGAAGCCAGTATGCTCCTGATACCGAAGCAGGATAAAAACAAGAACAAAAAAGTCTAGTTTGTCAGATATAAGTATTGCTACTCTGGCTTTCTTTCAGCATTCATATGCATGGTAAAAGTTTCTCCAACCTCTCACTTCAATCTTCAGGTGTCTTTAGACCTAAAATGAATCTCTTGTAGGCACCATATAGATGGGTCTTTTTTTTTTAAATCCATCTGACAGCCTATGTCTTTTGATTGAGTCTTTAATTACATTAAAAGTAATAAATTGATATATATATGTATTTTTTGCCATTTTATTACTTGTTTTGTCATTATTTCTGGAGGTTTTCTCTGATCCTTTCTTACCTTTGTCACTTTGGTTTCTTCTTTGCACTCAGAATTCCCTTTAATATTTCTCACAGATTTGGTTTAATGGTCACAAACACCTTTAGTTCCTATTTGGGAAATTTTCTTTCTTATTCTGAATGATACCCATGCTAGATAGAATATTCTTGACACAGGCTGTATTTTTCCCATTTAGCACTTTGCCATTTTCTTCTTGCTTGTCACGTTTCTGTTCAGAATTCTCTAACTAGCCTTATGGGTTTTCCCTTGTAAGTTAGGACTTCTTTTGTCTTGCCGCTTTTAACATTTTTTTTCTTTATCACTAGATTTTGCAAATTTAATGACCATATATGTTGCTGTGGATCTGGTTTTGTTGATTTAGTCGGGAGTTTTCTATGCCTCCTGGATCTGGATGTCTGTTTCCTTCCTCAGATTGGGGAAGTTTTTCAACTATTATTTCCTCAAATAAATTTTCTTTTCTTTTTTTAAAGATTTTATTTATTTATGAGAGAGAGAGAGAGAGAGAGAGAGAGAGAGAGAGAGAGAAGAAAGAGGCAGAGACACGGGCAGAGGGAGAAGCAGGTTCCACACAGGGAGCCTGACGTGGGACTCGATCCTGGGTCTCCAGGATCACACCCTGGGCTGAAGGCGGCGCTAAACTGCTGGGCCACCTGGGCTGCCCTCAAATAAATTTTCTACTCCCTTTTTTTTCTTTTCTTCTTCTGGGATTCCTACAATACGAATATTATTACATTTGATGAAGTCACTGAATTCACTAAGTCTCTTCTTGTGTTGTATAATTCTTCTTTCTCTCTTTTGCCAGCTTTATTATTTTCCATTATTTTGTTTTCTAGGTCATAAATTTGTTCCTCTGCTCCTTCTATCTGCTGTTCATTGAATCACACCTACTTCTCATCCCATTTATTTCATTCTTCATATCTGATGTATTCTTTTTTTTAATTTATGATAGTCACACACACACAGAGAGAGAGAGAGAGAGAGAGAGAGAGAGAGGCAGAGACACAGGCAGAGGGAGAAGCAGGCTCCATGCACTGGGAGCCCGACGTGGGATTCGATCCCGGGTCTCCAGGATCGCGCCCTGGGCCAAAGGCAGGCGCCAAACCACTGCGCCACCCAGGGATCCCCTGATGTATTCTTTTATAACTCTTTAATCTCTATGGTAAAGGTCTTACTGATATCTTCTATTGTTTTCTCAAGCCCTGTGATTATTCTTATAATTGTTTTAAATTCTCCATCAGGCATGTTACTTACATCTGTTTCGCTTAGATCTCTGACCTTGGTATTGTTTTTTCATTTGGGATAAATTCATCCATCTTGGCTTTTTGTCTAAATATCTGCCTTCTCTGTGTTAGGACAGTTAATTATGTCTGCTGCTCTTGAAAGGAATGGCCGTATGAAGAAGAGATCATGTAACACCCAAGGTTATTATCCTCTAGTGATTATCTCTGGGGTGTGCTGTGTGTGCTCTACTGTTGAGTTTTGCCTCCTCTATCCTTCAGGCCAGTTGACTGCAGAGGCTCTCCTTGCTTGTTTTGGGCAGTGTTTGTCTCTGACCTGAATATGACAAGTTTTAACTAGGTATGTTCTAGTCTGCTTGTGAAATGAGACCTGACACCACCTCCACCAGAACTGAGGCCCTGCAGAATTCTCTGGCTGGGAGCTATAGTATGGACAGGGGCTTGTGCTAGTCTTCTCAGGGAGGGGCTTTCTGCACTAGGACTGAGGCAAGTTTGGCTGAGAAGGGAACATAGGTATGTGCCTTTGTATAAGTAAGTTAGGCAGCCAGTGTCCATACTGAGCTACTTCCCTCAGGTGGCTCTGTGTTTATGCTTAGGGACAGGGGAGGGAAATGTTGCTGTGGAGGCCAAGAAAAATTAAGGCCATTCCACCTCAAGTTTAGCATTAGCACAAGTACAGCCATCTTAGGCCCCTTTGAATAAGAGCTGAACTTTACAGGAAAAACTGCAGAATGTCCTCGGCAGGGAATCCCATATCAGAAAGACAACAGAGCCCACGCCCATGGTACAGTCCCATATTAGAATGAGAACAGGGCTCAATGCCCTTGAAAGCCCCATATCAGAATGTAAGCAGAACTTGAGAAATTCCTCCACCTCTTCTGAAAATCCCCTAGACCAGCCTATAAAAAACCCAGCTGTAACCCACTTTGGGGTCCAAGTCCCTGCTCCGCTCTGTCGGGTATACTTGGGCCCAAGCTCGAGCTTGCTAATAAACCCCCGTGCACTTGTATCAGTGTCGGCTTCTTGGAGGTTTCTCGGATTCGCAATCTTGCGCACAACATTTGGGGGCTCGTCTGGGATCCGAGAGACCTCCAGGACCCTATCCGGAGGGTTTTCATGCATGGTGAGTGCACTCAACTTTTTCCACCTTTTCCATGCATATTCTCTGAGAGCTCTAAACTGTATTTTTACCTGTAGGAATTCCAATCTGTATTGGGTTGACATTGGCTTAGGCGGACGCGCTGGCAGGCTGTCGACCAGGGGTCTTGAGGAGACGTCCCTTGCCCCCGCCTGAGGATGGGGTCCTCATCTGTAAGGAGGACGGAGGTCCTCATCTGTAAGGAAGACAGGGTCCTCATCTGTAAAGAAGATGGAGGTCCTCATCTGTAAGGAGGATGGGGTCCTCATCTGTAAGGGGGACGGAGGTCCTCATCTGTAAGGAGGATGGAGGTCCTCATCTGTAAGGAGGGCTGGCTACCAGCCCTTCGGATTACTTTCTGTTTTGTCTCTGCAGCCACATGGGAACGTTTGTCTGTGTTACTATGTCCTTGTTAACTGTGCATTTGTCTGTATTACTGTGTCTTTGTTAACTGTCATAACTTTACATAAGGAGAGGGAAATTTCAAACTTCCTGCATGTCAGAATGGCCAACCTTTGGCGTGGGATGGCCCCGAGAAGGAACTTTCCACCTACCTATTATCTTACAGGTTAAGGCCGTGATCTTCAGGGACAAACTGGATGGCCACTCTGACCAGGTGCCCAACAACCTGGTCTGGCAGGACATGATTGAGAATTCCCCTCCTTGTCTAAAACCATTTTTACCCCCCAAAGTGCACAACTTGGCTGAAGGTAAGGAGAGACTCTGGGTCTACCACCAGACTCTAATGGCAGGTCTCCAGGCTGCCGCGCACAAGCTTACCAATCTGGCTGGGGTATGGTTATGTAAGACAGGGTAAGGAGAAGAGTCCAGCAGCCTTCTTAGAGAGAATACTAGGAGAGAAGAGCTTGCAGGACTTGTAGTAGCAGAAAAAGTCTATAATAATAAAGTCTGAAAGAGCAACAAACCAAACTAAGTGACCGGCAGACCTGAAACCTGGCCAAAATCCTGCTGGCCACAACCATGGATGACCCACAGGAAAGACAGAGGCACCTAAAGAAGCTGGCTTCGGGGATAGGTAAGGAGGATGGCCTTGGTCCCCGTCGGGAGCGCCCTAAGCTGAACAAAAACCAATGTATTTATTGCAAAGAAGAGGGCCACTGGGTGAAAGACTGTCTTAACAAAAGACCTAAGGCCCCTGCCAAGATCTTGGAAATGGAGGACCTGGATGACTAGGGGAGTCGGGGTTCGGCAACCCTCCCCGAGCCCAGGGTAACTCTCAGAGTGGAGGGGCAACCTGTTGAATTCCTAGTGGACACCGGGGCACAACATTTGGTTTTATTACAAACCCAAGGGAAATTGGCAAACAAGACTTTTTTTTAATAATAAATTTATTTTTTATTGGTGTTCAATTTGCCAACATACAGAATAACACCCAGTGCTCATCCCGTCAAGTGCCCCCCTCAGTGCCCATCACTGCAAGGGGCCACGGGCGCCAACAGTACTCATGGACTACCCGAAGAACTGTGGATCTCGGCATGGGCCGGGTATCCCATTCCTTCATGGTCATCCCTGAGTGTCCATACCCATTGTTAGGGCGGGATTTGCTCACCAAGATGGGGGCACAAATTTGCTTACACCTCGAAGGGGCAAAAGTCCTAAACAAGGAGGGGCACCCTATTCAGGTGCTTCTCCTGAGTTTAGAAGATGGATATTGTCTCCACCAAATGCCCTCAGCCCCAAGGACTGCCATTGACGGTTGGCTGCGGGAATTTCCCCAAGCGTGGGCAGAAACTGGGGGAATTGGGCTGGCCCAGCACTGACCGGCCATATACATAGAACTAAAGCCGGGGGCACACCCTGTCAGGGTCCGCCAATACCCCATGCCTCTCGTAGGGCATGGGGGAATCACACCCCACATATGGCGACTACTAGAGTCGGGCATATTGAGGCCTTGCCAATCGGCTCGGAACACTCCCTTGCTGCCAGTTCGGAAACCGCACTCTAACAATTTCAGGCCAGTCCAGGACTTAGGGGAAGTCAACCGGCAAGTAGAGGATATGCACCCTACGGTCCCAAACCCATACACCCTCCTCTATTTAAAAGATGCCTTTTTCAGCCTGCCTTTAGCACCCAAAAGCCAAGACCTCTTCACCTTTGAATGGATGGACCCTGAGAAAGGCATCAATGGCCAGCTCACCTGGACTCAACTACCACAAGGATTCAAAAATTCACTGACCATCTTCGATGAAGCCTTACACGAAGATTTGGGTGAGTTCCGTTCCGAGCACGCTCATTTGATATCCTGTTGGCAGTGGAGGACCAGGACACATGCCTACGAAGCACCAGGGACTTGCTCCAAACCATAGTGGCTCTAGGACACCGGGCCTCCCCTATAAAAGCCCAGATCTGCAGAGCAGAGGTGAGCTACCTTGGGTACAAATTAAAGTAAAGGATGGACCAAGATGGTTGACGGATGAATGGAAGGAAACCGTCTTAAGGATCCCACAGCTGCAAACTGTCCACCAGGATGAACAGAAGCATTTCCCACCAAACATGAAACAGCACAGACTGTGACCAAGAAACTGCTGGAAGACATCTTACCGAGGTATGGTTTTCCTGTTAAGACTGGATCTGACAACGGCCCAGGATTCGTCTCTAAGGTAACACGGGGAGTGGCACTAGTACTTGGGGCAGATTGGAAATTACATTGTGCATATAGGCCCCAAAGCTCAGGACAGGTAGAGAGGATGAACAGAACATTAAAGAAGACCTTAACTAAATTAGCCCTGGAGACTGTCGGGGACTGGGTGACTCTCCTCCCCTTCACCTTATATAGGGTGAGGAACTTCCCATATAAGATGGGACTGACTCCCTACGAGATCATGATCGGTCTTCCTCCACCTATCATCCCCAATTTAAAACCTGAGGTGTTGGGATCCCTGGGTGGCGCAGCGGTTTGGCGCGTGCCTTTGGCCCAGGGCGTGATCCTGAAGACCCAGGATCGAATCCCACGTCGGGCTCCCGGTGCATGGACCCTGCTTCTCTCTCTGCCTGTGTCTCTGCCTCTCTCTCTCTCTGTGTGACTATCATAAATAAATAAAAATAAAACCTGAGGTGCTTGCTGAGTTTGATGATTACCAACTCCTTTTCTCCCTCCAAATGTCACAACGAACCCATGAGCAGATGTGGCCTAAGCTGAGGGCCCTCTACGAGACTGGGCCACTCCCGGGCCCCCATCGATACCGGCCAGGTGACTGGGTGTACACGCAGTGACACCAACACCAGACACTTCAACCTCGCTGGAAGGGACCCTACATCGTGATCCTGACCTCTCCCACTGCTCTCAAGGTCGACAGGATTACTCCCTGGGTCCACTACACGCACGTCCGGCCAGCTGATCCACATGCCATTCTCAAGGACTTTGTTCCAGAATGGAAAGGCCCACCAGACAAGGACAATCCCCTAAAGCTAAGACTGTCCCATTCTCACTTACCCCACTAATGTTGCTTCCGCATTAGCCATTTAAAAATGTGTACCCAATTCAGCCTTGCTTCTAAAGTCTTTTAAGGGTTAAAATGATGGGAGCATCTTAACTGTAGAGAGGCTTTTGCAAGCAAGGGGGGGTGGTTATGTGTTGCCCCAAATGAGGAGTGTTGCTTCTTTACTGACCACTCAGGAATAGTCCGGGAATCTATGGCAAAAGTCAGAAAAGGTTTGGCTAGACGTAAACGGGAGCGAGAACAGCAACAAGGTTGATTTGAATAATGGTTTAATCATTTCCACTGGCTCACTCTGAGACCAACCTGGACCCATGATTGGGTCCTTCCTTAGGTTCCTCTGAGAGGGGGAAATGTGGAGGCCGAGAAACATTAAGGCCATTCCACCTCAAGTTTATTTATTTTATTTTTTTTTTCCACCTCAAGTTTAGCATTAGCACAAGTACAGCCATCTTAGGCCCCTTTGAATAAGAGCTGAACTTTACAGGAAAAACTGCAGAATGTCCTTGGCAGGGAATCCCGTATCAGAAAGACAACAGAGCCCACGCCCATGGTAAAAAAAAGTCCCATATTAGAATGAGAACAGAGCTCAATGCCCTTGAAAGCCCCATATCAGAATGTAAGCAGAACTTGAGAAATTCCTCCACCTCTTCTGAAAATCCCCTAGACCAGCCTATAAAAAACCCAGCTGTAACCCACTTTGGGGTTCAAGTCCCGTGCTCCGCTGTGTCGGGTATACTTGGACCCAAGCTCGAGCTTGCTAATAAACCCCCGTGCACTTGCATCAGTGTCGGCTCCTTGGTGGTTTCTCAGATTCACAATCTTTGGCACAACAGTTGCCAGCCAGCAACTTTGTTTCTGGAGAGTTGTCTCTCAGAATACTGCCTCTTAGGGATGTGCTCCTAGAATAGCAAATAACCTCCCCTGTGTGCCCCAGGCATTTTTCAGATTGCTCTCTCCAGGCTGTCTTCCCTGGAGTTGTTTACCTACCTTCTCTCCAGGAACATTTTAGTGACCCCTTGTCTCTATCTCAGCCAAGACCACTGACATTTAAAACTACAGGCTTTAGGGGCTTGTGCTGATTTTCTGGGGAAGGAACCCACTGAAATGGGACTGATGCAAGGTTGACTGAGAAGGGAAGTCCCACCAGAGCACAGGGAGGTGCTGCTTAGTGTAAGCAAGTTAAGCAGCCAGGATAGGTGCTGTAAGAAGTGGTTGGATCTTGAGTAGCTTAGTTTAAGAACAATCCATAATCTTGGTGGGCTCTGACTCTGTAGTAAAATAGAAGTGAACTTAAATCACAGTAATGCTACTTATCTATTTTATCTTCGGCAATTTATATAAGCATTCTTAGCATCAGTTTTCCAGTTTACAAAATGGAAATAGTACCATTTTCTTCATAGTTATGTTAGGTGCTCCAGAAAAGTTATTATTTTAATAGGTACAGTGCTTACATAACCTAAAAGAGTATCTAATTAATAATTTTAGGTCCATGCTTTATTTTTTTTATACAGCTACCACTTGGTAACTCTTATCAAAGGAAAAGATAAAATGAAGGAACAGATCCATAGCTCATAGAAAATAATGGGTGCTCTCCAAACATACATTTTTGTTTTAGAATGCCACCAGACATGCATGTTTCCCATCTTTTCCTTTGTGTTTGGCTTCTGTCTCTGCTTTTAGCAATGCAGCAGCCTGGGAGGAGAAGGAGATTGAGAACTGAAAGATGATTGTATGTAGTTAGAGGAATTAGGACCAAGGCAACAGAAGCAAGAAGCATGAAGAGGATGCAGAGAGGATGTGAAGAGCTCTGAGACCTCCTGACTTCATCAATATATGTCCATTTGAGAACACACATAATTTCAAAGCAATCCTGTCAGAATTTTTAGAGTGAATCATTTTCATTTTTACCACTGTATATTTCCCAGGATACAGACTCAAGATGTGTAAGAGAGGCACAAAAAAAATGAGAAATGTAATGAAACTTGTACATTATCTGTTTCTATCTGTAAGCTTCTTAAGAAAGCCTCCACATGAAATTGTCTGTTCAATGAAGCAAGGGTCAGGAAGTGGCAACATGAGAAGTGGAAAGAAATCTGCCACTATTCAAGAAATGAAGCATAAATAAAAGAACTCTGTGTTAGGTTTTCTTTTAATGATCGGTGGTGAAAATTAAAGACAGCAGAGCCAGGCTGTAGGTTCGAGAGTGCTTTAATGGGGAGCGCTCCGGGGTGAGGTTCTGTGACTCAGGTTCCAGGCAGGGAAGTGGCACCCAGGCAAACCGCAGGGGGTCTATAAAGAGTTTTTGGTGGGAAGATGGGGGTGGGGTGGCATTCCAGTTAGGGCAAGGGTTACAGGTCTTTGTAAGCTAAGTTAGGGTAGGTCAGCAGGGCGACATTATTGGGAGGTTGCTGGCCTGGGGTCGGCCATTTTGAGGTCCTCAGTCTCACCAGCCCAACATTCCGATCTTTTTGTTACATTATAATGGGGCGACGATTCAGATCTGGCTGCTTCCTGCTGATATAGGGGTGTAGTGGGGCATGTCGGAGGTGGGCAGGTGAACGAAGGGGTGTAAAAGGAGTTGGTTGACTGACCGAGACATTTTGCAAATTCGTTCCTGGATGAATCGGAGAACACAAGGGGCCACCATTAATAATATGCCAGTGATTAGGAGTGGGCTTAGAAAGGGGAGGAGCCATGTGGTTAGTGGGGTCTGCCACCATTGGGGTATATTTGGGCCGCCAGGGTGGTACCGGTTTTGGAGAGACTCACAAACTTTGGCGAGGGTATGGAGATTGGTCTCGACTACACCTTGATGTAGTAGCAGCACTCTTCGTTGAGGAACATGCAAGTTCCTCCTTTTTCGGCTATAAGGAGGTCCAAGACACATCGGTTCTGAAGAGCCAGGTGGGCCACCGAGGTTATTTGGCATTGTAGGGAGGCCAGAGACTCTGCCCAAGCCTCAATGGCCATTTGAAGCCTTTCCGATAGGTCCCTGGTGGAAACTACAAAGTGGATTAAGGCCCCTGTGCCCAATCCCACGGCCACCAGGATTGAGGCCAGGGAGACCCCGACAACTAGTGGGAAAAAGATTACTTGTTTCTGCTTTTGTGGAGTGTGGGTGAGGAGGGCTACCTCTGGCTGACTATAGATAGTTAACTGTGGAACTAGGGAGACAGGCAGAGGAGAGAGGCAGAGATATTAAGAGATTTAGAAATGGCACATTACACCAAAAGAAACCGCTGGTAGGGACATTATGGGAGGTGATATTTGACCAGGTGATGTTGCAGAGGGAAACATTAGGGGTGGAATAACAAAAAAGGGAACTGGTGGTTGAGAGGGTCAGTGAATAAGGGAATGTCATGGAGAGAGGGATAATGTCTCGGAGGTGTGGGTGTGGGGTTGGTGTAGTTAAACGCCTTGTAGAGGGGAACGCCCACCAGGGGGGCTTTGCCTAAGACGACACAGATAAAGCAGTGGGACAGATTGCCCATGCCAGAAAGGCTGGCGAGGGAAGTGCCTTGTTGAATAAGTTTTATCCAATGGGGCCTGGTCCTGAGCTGGGTTAGCGTGTAGGTCGGTTTGGAGAAGTTTTTCCTGTGTGTGTATGGTATGAGTTTGGTCACTTAGGGCAGTTTGGAGAAGTTTGTTAAAACCTTAGAAACTTATAAAGCACACCTAAATAGGATTAAAGACCTGATAAAGGCAAAACATAGCAACTTTTTTTCTGGGCTGGCAAAGAAAAAACAACTCTAGATTTTCTTATCAAGAGCAGACCAGCAAATCAAGAAAACTTTATTTTATTTTATATTTTTAATAATAAATTTATTTTTTATTGGTGTTCAATTTGCCAACATACAGAATAGCACCCAGTGCTCATCCCGTCAAGTGCCCCCCTCAGTGCCCGTCACCCATTCACCCCCACCCCCCGCCCTCCTCCCCTTCCACAACCCCTAGTTCGTTTCCCAGAGTTAGGAGTCTTTATTTTCTGTCTCCTTTCTGATATTTCCTACCCATTTCTTCTCCCTTCCCTTCTATTCCCTTTCACTGTTATTTATATTCCCCAAATGAATGAGAACATATAATGTTTGTCCTTCTCCGATCGACTTATTTCACTCAGCATAATACCCTCCAGTTCCATCCACATTGAAGAAAGTAGACTTTCAATCTTATACCCTTGTACTTTGTACTTTCACTTGGATCTTAGTCTGTCCTGACCACACCTAAAATTCCTTTCCAAGGATTTCCCTTCACAAACCTTCCACACCTTCCTTTGCATTCAGAATTTGTCCCAAGCCATTTCTTTACAGTCAGTCTCATTTAGGACAAAATTGCTTTCTTTTACCTTGAACAAAAATTTATTCCCATTCCTTATATTTTTCTTATACATCTCTTACTTTTCTACATACAGAGTTGCTTCTCTTATTCCCATCAGTCTTAATTATATTTAGCAGAGTTTTTCACTCTTAGAAACCTTAGTCTCCAGTGAAAACTAATGAGTAACTGATTTTGAACTGTCACACCAGAACTCTTTAGATGGCAAATTTATGAAACAGTTAAGTACAAAGCATGTTCACCAACAGATTCGAATATCCCTAGTTCTTTTGCAATCAGAAGTCAAAAGCATAAAGTGATATCCATTAATCAGCATTTCAGCACTTTATCCTGTTTGGAAAAGACCTAGATGTCCAATAAATTTAATCCCATTTATCATCCAAGCATAACTTGAAGGTTTCAGGTTACGAAAGACTTTGAAAGGTATCTTAACAATTACCTATGAAAAATTGGAAACAGACAACAATCATTTTAGCCATTTTTTTACTTAAAAATTGTAAAGAGACAACATAGCTTATATGACCTTCAGTAAACCTCAATAGAATAAAAGTTTCAGGCTTAGCAGTGATAATTTTCAAGACCTATCTTAGTTAAACCAACAAATTTAGTTTAAGTACCTACTATGTCCATCCTGGATCCACTTAAAGTCAATCAAATTGCTTCCCATTGTCAACTTTTACCTGAGACACTGGTGGGAGAATCTGGAGTGGGCAGTGTTAAGTAATTGGTGGTCTTCTTGCTCCTGGACAGTGAGGGGAGAAGGAGCCACTGCACCTGAGGCACCGAGGATGGCCGAGAAGCCAGCTATGCAGGCCATACCTGGGGCACTGCAGAAACAGGAGGAGGGGGAGGGAGAAGGGGAGGCAGAAGAGGGGAGGTGCTGCCAGAAGGCAGAGAAAGGATTCCCGGTTCTAGAGCTCATCAGCTCCGACAGAGGAGCAGACGCCATGTTTTCCCGTCAACAAGGGGGAACAGGCAGTCCATGTTGGGCCTGATAAGACAGGGAATTTCACCTGAAAAAAAGGGAGTTTCAGCAGCTGCTTGGTAATATTCCTTAAAGTCTCCATCCCCAGGTGGGCCAGCCCCAGTTGGCTCCAATTATAGCCTTGCACCCGGGAGGTGAGGGAGAAAGACGAATGGTGGCCTTGAGTTTGTGTAGGATATCCAGCTGAGGAGAGGAGCTGGACAGGAAGGAATTATAAGGAAAGGAATGTGAGAAGGGGAACCCATCCAGGCTGCAAGAGAAGAGTGGGGTAGTCCGTGGAATAGAGGAGGTGCCATCAATTCCCATCACTGCTACTGGAGAAGGAAAACTGGCACCTGAGTAGGAAGGCAAAACAGAGTAGGTAGCCCCTGTGTCCAAAAGGACTTACCCGCTACCTGGAGCAGGACCCTGGGCTCGGCCTAGGTTAGGGGGTGTCCGAGTCTGGGCCCTGTCAGTCATCATCCAATCTGAGTAGTTGGAAGGCTGAACTTACTGGCTCAGGGTTTCCTCCACGTGGAGGCACCGAGGATCCTCGGAGACCAAGGGAGTTGGATTTCCAGTGGCCCATCATTTGACATTGAGGGCATGGCTACGTTGGCTCCTTGGGATTGGGACATTGATGGGCCCAGTGTCCCTCGGTTCCTCATTTGAAGCAAGCCCCAGGCGGGGTGCGGTTTGTTCCCCCTTTCTGTTGGCTCCCGGAGAGGCTTGGGTCTGGAGTTGGACCTTCTGCTGGAGTCTAGCCTGCCTCTTAAGTTCAGCCACTTCCTCTCAGGTGTTAAAGACCTTAAATGCCATTTTCACCAGTCGGGAATGGGAGTTTGAGGACCGTTCTCAGCCTTCTTTAATTTTTTACGGAGGACTGAGAGATACAATGGGTTGCCAAGACAGTAGCCCTGGCCAGGGAGGCAGGGTCCAGGTGAGTGTACTGGGTTAAAGCCTTAGTGAGCCTATTAGGGAAAACTGCAGGGTTTTCATCTGGGTTCTGAATGACTTCCCAGAGTTTGTCATAGTTGACAGCCTTGTTTAGAGGCCACCCATGTGCCAGCAATGAGACAATGGACATGTGGTTGTGGCATCCGCGGCCCTCCTGGCCAGTCTGATAATCCCTTCCGGGACCAACGGCAGGAACTGCCTGAGCACCAACCCCCATAGTAGCATTGGTTAAATGGACCCAGTTGGCGTGTTCTCGGGCAGCAGCCTGAATACGCTCCCTCTCCTTTAGTGTAAGGGTGGTGGTCTGGAAACATGCAAATCATGCCAAGTCAAGTCATATGCCTGGGCCAAATATTGGAATTCCTTGGTATAGTTTTGCGGGTTAGCAGAGTAAGAGCCCAGCCGCTTTTTAATTTGGGAAAGGTCCTGGAGTGAGAAAGGTATGGACCTGAAGAACAACCCCTTCAGCTCCTGCCACCTCTCGCACGGGGCAGACCAGATCAGGGGAGGAGGAGGCCTAGTGAGATCTGGTGCACGTGGAGATCGGAGGGGAGGTAGGGGGTGAAAGTTGGGGGTCAGGAACAGGTAAAGAGGTGTGTGGTTGGGAGGTAGGAGAAGGAGAGGGAGCAGGGGGTTTCAGATAGGGACTGGGGAGCGCTGGCATCCCCTTAGCAGGTGGACAGGCCAAGGTCTCAGGAGACTCCAAGGAGGGGAAGACGGAAAGGATTAGGGGGCTTTTGGAGCTGAGGGGATAGGTGGAGGGGAGGGAGGGAGCGCCGCCCCTGCCAAAAGGACCTGGGTGGTAGAGCACTGAGAGCAGAGGGAGGGGCAGAAGCGCAAATCCCAGAAAGCTTGTATATAAGGAACCTCAAGCCATTTGCCTTGGTGCCTGCAAAGATTATCAAAATCTATAAGAATTTGATAATTGAAAGTTCCTTCTGGAGGCCATTGGGACTGATTGGGTATTGAGCCCAGGCTACAGTACAATAATGGATAAGGCAACACCTCCTCAGATCGTGAGAATATCCCCGAACTTCAAGGTTAGCCAGTAGACAGCCTAATGGAGTTTTGGGGTCAATCTTGGACTGGGTGGAAACCATGGTCTCAGTCGGGTAATCCCAAGGTTGAAATCTGGCGTCCCAGTTCGGCCCTGGATTATGGAATGGAAATGGAGGCCACCAGGGGGAGAAGGACATCTCCCAATCGCTCTATGACCAAGTGGGGTGGGGACCTCTAAGGGCGAGAAGGATGTCTCCCTATTGCCTTGGAGCCAGATGGAGCTCTGATGAGATCCCCGTTTTGGCAGAGCAGCGGAAGACTGAGGAACTCACCCAGTGGTTCACGAAAGAGGAGGAACCTCACTGGTGGTCCTGACTGGTTCGAGTGGCAAGAGGAGAGATGCCCTCTCCTGGGGTGAGGCCTTAATCTCCTCCCAGGTTTGGGCACCAAATGTTAGATTTTCTTTTTTTTTTAAATAAATTTATTTTTTATTGGTGCTCAATTTGCCAACACATAGAATAACACCCAGTGCTCATCCCGTCAAGTGCCCACTTTTCTTTTAATGATCAGCAGAGAAAATTAAAGACAGCAGAGCCAGGCGTTAGGTTCGAAAGTGCTTTAATGGGGAGCGCTCACCGGCTGGCTGAGGTTCTGTGACTCAGAAAGGCTCCAGTCAGGGAAGTCGCCCCCAGGCAAACCGAAGGGGGGTCTATAAAGAGTTTTCAGTGGGGAAGATGGGGGCAGGGCAGCATTCAGTTTAGGGCAAGGGTTACAGGTCTTGTAAGCTAAGTTAGGGTAGGGTGGCAGGGCAGCGTTATTGGGAGGTTGCTGGCCTGGGATCGGCTGTTTTGAGGTCCCCAGTCTCTTCAGCCCAACACTCTGTCAAACAATGTTTTTAAAATTTCTTTTTCCATTTAACAGCCACCGCTAGCCAACAAAATACTCCTGAGTCCATTTGAGTAGATGAGCTGTAAATCTTGTCTCTTCTTCACTTTAAGATAGAAAGAACTCGGGGATCCCTGGGTGGCGCAGCGGTTTGGCGCCTGCCTTTGGCCCAGGGCTCGATCCTGGAGACCCGGGATCGAATCCCATGTCGGGCTCCCGGTGCATGGAGCCTGCTTCTCCCTTTGCCTATGTCTCTGCTTCTCTCTCTCTCTCTCTCTCTCTCTCTCTCTCTCTCTCTCCCCCCCCCGTGTGTGACTATTATAAATAAATAAAAATTAAAAAAAAGATAGAAAGAACTCTAGTCAAAAAACTGTGACTGCAGCTTGAGTAAAAACAACCAGAGATAAGGTGCTTTATAAAGGAAAGAAATCATTAGCAGAAAACAAGAAAGCAAAAGAGAAGAGAAATAGACACATTCATTTAAAAATAATATAATCAAAACTTAGCATACTCTCATAGTTTTCTTTTTAAAAGAGATAGAGTGTGTGAGGCAAGAGACTCATTATCCTGCTCCTAGCTAGTATTTCACAGATAACAGAAACTGGAAATGGGGTGGTGCTGTCTAGAGAATTGTAAGTCATAGATGAGCCCATTAGCACCATTTACTGTTTACATAAGGAGAGCCATTTGAAAGATTCCCAGTATGTTTTAGAAGCCCTTCCACAGTCCACATATTACATGCACAAATGGTCACAGTGGACTTCTTCTTTTTTTTTGTTCTTATATACTTTATATTTGAGACAGTCAAATTAGGAATGTTGAATGGCAAATATCACTTCAGAAAGAAAAGCGCACTAATCTTCAGATAAAAAAGGGAAAAGCAGAGACATTTTGAAAATGGCAAATACTTAAATACAATTGAGAACAGCTTGTTTTCTTTTACTTCAGTGAGTGGAAGGAGCAAATTGAACTTATTTTTCAGGGACAAATTGTCCAAAACCCTGTATTTGGGCCTTCCATCTCAATAATTTTTCTTTCCCCTAAACACACACACACACACACACACACACACATGCGCACAAAAAATATGAGTCATGCTTACTGTGTTTAGTGAGCATCTACAATACGTCAGTTATTGGGCTAGATGGTGATAGTGATGGTGTGTGTGTTTGTATATACCTTGCTTTACCCTCACAATACACCTGTGAGGTAGGTGCCATCATTATATATTTTTTACAAGCAAGGATGTTGAACTGAATATATTTAACATTACCCAAATCACACAGTAAAGAAATGGGAGAATTTTAATTTGGCCCTGATCTGACTGACTTAAAACTCATTTTTACTTATATCTGCTTCTCTAGTCTGGCTGTTGCAGACATGAATGCTTGCATATAAGTGTCCATTGACAACAACTTGTCCACATATGTGTAGGTAAAAGATTTCATATTTCCACAGCAAGCTCGCTAATGGAAAGGACTGCCTTTCCTTTTCTCCTTCCTGTCAGTTCATTAGTGTGGCTCACATAAGTTTTTCAGTAATCCAGTCTGAAGCTATCACAATGGGGGCTTTCTATTGGAGACGAAAAAGGATTTTACCCCCTCTCACCAGTTCTTTCCCAGATCAACAGCCACAAATCCAGCTCTTTCAGTTACTGCCATGGAAGCACAGGAATAAAGGTGATGACTGTCTACAGGTATTTCCATGAAGTACGAATTGAGTAGCCTGCCTCCTTAGTAATCTAATCTTCCTATAGAAGAGTCCACATATATAGAGAATTAGCATTTGATTATAACCTACCCTGTGCTCTGTATATAATTTTTCCATATGTGTAATTCTTATCTTATGTACAAGAATGTTAGCTCTTTGAATGTTGCCTAGGTGGTATAGTCAATAGTTGCCTAGGTCAATAGTCAACTAACCATTCTGCTCAGGTCATGATCTTGGGATCTTGATCTCAGGGTTGTGAGATCAAGCCCTACTTCAGGCTTCATGCTCTACATAGAGTCTGCTTTAGACTCTCTCTCCCTCTGCCCCTCCCCTGACCCTTACTCAAATTTAGAAGTGAGAGGAAAGGAAATTTGATAAAGATCATTCTGACTCCAAGGTTTATATCTTTATACTATACTGTGTTAACAAACTTTTATAAAACATTTAAAAAATTAGTAACTGGAATTTAAGCCATTCATGCTTCATATTTTATTAGTAAATGAAAAGTATATCCCCTTAAGTAGAAAACACTTGAAATTAGCTATAAAGTAAAAATTGAGAGACTGTGGGTTTTTATTGGTTTGATGGGAAGAAAAAAGCTTTGAAGTGTGTTCTTCAATGGCTGACCAGAAATGAGTGGGGGAAAAAAAGGAGAGGGGAAGAATGCTTAGAAAAGTGATAAAAATATTTGTGTTTGTTGATAGGAAGGACTTTAGATGAAAGAAGGCTTAGAAAACACAGAAATGTGCTCCTATATAACAAATTTTTCTCACTTGATCATTTTTCTTTTGGACCTATATGCCATTGAAAATAGTCTTTGCCACATGTTTTCTATAATTTGTTTAGCATCTGGTATAATGAAAGAACCCATGACTACATTTCTTCAAAAGATATAGTTTCAGATGATATTATAGAACAAAATAATAATTTATCAGGAAGTTAATGTGGTGATATTTAATGTCCAAGCCACCACTTCCATTTATAGAATAGGCCATGACTATAGTATTATCATATACCTCTTTTATTTAAAAAAAAAACCCTTTTTGGAACCCTCTTGCACTGTTAGTAGGAATGTGAACTGGTACAGCCACTCTGGAAAACTGTGTGGAGGTTCCTCAAAGAGTTAAAAATAGAGCTACCCTATGACCCAGCAATTGCACTGCTTGGGATTTACCCAAAGACACTGATGCAGTGAAAAATGGAGACACCTGCACCCCAATGTTTATAGCAGCAATGTCCACAATAGCTAACCTGTGGAAGGAGCATCGGTGTCCATAGAAAGATGAACGGATAAAGAAGATGTGGTATATATATACAATGGGATATTACTCGGCCATTAGAAACGACGAATACCCACTATTTGCTCCAATGTGGATGGAACTGGAGGGCATTATGTGGAGTGAAGTAAATCAATCAGAGAAGGACAATCATTATATGGTTTCACTCATATGGGGAATATAAAAATAGTGAAAGGGATTATAGGGGAAAGGAGAGAAAATGAGTGGGGAAAAATCAGAGAGGGTGACAAAACATGAGAGACTCCTAACTCTGGGAAACAAACAAAAGGTAGTGGAAGGGAAGGTAAGCGGGGGAATGGGGTGACTGGTTGAGGGGCACTGAGGGGGGCACTTGATGGGATGAGCATTGAGTGTTAAATGTCAGCAAATCGAACTCTAATAAAAAATACATATTAAAAATTCCTTTCTGTTAATGCATTTACACCCCAATATTTGTTTTTCATTTATGTACATTCATGTACTACCATGTATGGTTTTGTATATATTATAATAAGTATAACAATAGGAATTCTTTAAAAATGAGTTTAGAAAATAAATAGAAGTTTTAATATCTACATCCTTCCCACCAGTGAGTTATCAACCAATGCCCACTTTGAAGTTTACTAGAATATATGGTAATACTATAGTCTAAATCAAAGCACAGTACTCCAGAATCACTGTATAAGCTGTCATTTTTTTTACTTGTTCCTAATGATCCCATTCTATTCCATATGTCTCACTTGTAGATTATCTGGATGACACACTCTAATTTTTGAAAGAGTTCATTTATTTTCTTGAAAGACGTATTGGGAAAAGGTTAAATTTTTTTAAAAAATGAGCTGCCTTGGGATTATGTTGCATATATGTAAGATTCAACTGCTTCTAACTCACTTATCCTCCAACATAGCCCACTGGTGGTCATAATAGAAGAATGGGAGTTGACTGAGAACATTTACCCGCAGGTATTTGTTTCCACAGCACCATAAGATTGTTAAAATCTCTAGACTGGTTTTCCAGAGGCTTTCTGCTTAAATACTTAATTATCCTCTTCCTCCACACAATCTCAGAATTTGGCAAATATTATGGGTAAACCAGCCCAATCCAATTCTCAGTGGGAACCTGGATCCTCAGGTCTTCACTTTTCTGTCTATAACCCAATGAAATTACAAGTAACTTGGCTGTTCTGTTTTGGTTTGTGGCTCATAGTAGAAGTTCTTTACATGGGTAAGGGATAGGAGAATGGAGGTCCAGAATCTCAGCCTTTTTGCCTTGTGTCCAGTATTAGCAAATATCTAATGGCAAATATATATATATATATATATATATATATATATATATATATATATATAATGTCACCTCACCTCTATGTGAATCCTTCTTTTCTAGAATCCTATCCCCTGAAGTTCTGGTTTTCTCAATGGCTCTCTGATACACTCTATCTAGATAATCTATCTATCTATCTATCTATCATCTATCTATCATCTAAGTATCTATCATCTATCTGTCTACTTATCTATTTTTACAAACTTAAATCATAAGTTATATATATATATATATAATTGTTTACATGCACATTTATGTTTTTGAGAGATTTTTCTGGTTGGTTTTTCAGGAGAGTATGTATGTCACAGATTATTCCATTTTAGAACAAATTAGCATTTCTCAAACCTGTGTGTATGCCAGCATCATCTCAAGAATCTTATTTTAAAATACAGATTTTCTGATTCCACACAAATCTTAAAATAATTTGTTCTAAGTCTCTGAAGAAAGTCCATGGTATTTTGATAGGGATTGCATTATACGTGTAAATTGCCCTGGGTAACATTGACATTTTCACAATATTAATTCTGCCAATCCATGAGCATGGAATATTTTTCCATCTCTTTGTGTCTTCCTCAATTTCTTTCAGAAGTGTTCTATAGTTTTTAGGGTATATTTTGAGAACCATTTGGATGGTAAATGGTTCTCCAACCTTTTATTTTCAGGTTGTAGGTGTCCTTCTGTCTAAAATGAGTCTCTTGTAGACAGCAAATAGATGGGTCCTGCTTTTTTATCCAGTCTGAAACCCTGCGCCTTTTGATGGGGTCATTAAGCCCATTCACGTTCAGAGTTACTATTGACAGATATGAGTTTAGTGTCATCATGATATCTATTTAGTCCTTGTTTTTGTGGATTGTTCCACTGAACTTCTTCTTAAAGGGGAGTTTTAAGAAAAGACCCCAAACAGCCAGGGGAATTTTAAAAAAAGAAAACCATATCTGGGGGCATCACAATGCCAGATTTCAGGTTGTACTACAAAGCTGTGTTCATCAAGACAGTGTGGTACTGGCACAAAAACAGACATATAGATCAATGGAACAGAACAGAGAACCCAGAAGTGGACCCTGAACTTTATGCTCAACTAATATACGATAAAGGAGGAAAGCCGATCCACTGGAAGAAAGACAGTCTCTTCAATAAATGGTGCTGGGAAAATTGGACATCCACATGCAGAAGAATGAAACTGGACCACTCTCTTGCACCATACACAAAGATAAACTCAAAATAGATGAAAGATCTAAATGTGAGACAAGATTCCATCAAAATCCCAGAGGAGAACTCAGGCAACACCCTTTTTGAACTTGGCCACAGTAACCGGAGAAGGACAAACAGTGTATGTTCTCATTCATTTGGGGAATATGAATAATAGTGAAAGGGAATATAAGGGAAGGGAGAAGAAATGTGTGGGAAATATCAGAAAGGGAGACAGAACATAAAGACTTCTAACTCTGGGAAATGAACTAGGGGTGGTGGAGGGGGAGGAGGGTGGGGGGGTGAATGGGTGACGGGCACTGAGGGGTACACTTGACGGGATGAGCACTGGGTGTTATTCTGTATGTTGGTAAATTGAACACCAATAAAAATTAATTTATAAAAAAAATAAAAAATAAAAAATAAAATACAGATTTTCAATACTAGCATAACCTAAGTGAATCAGTATGTCATAGTATGGGGCTTTGGGGACTGGCTACTTTTAAAAAGTTGGATGATATGTATGAATCCATTCTGAGACTAGTAATTGGGTATCGATGGACTAAATGACCTCTCATGCCCTTCTCAGCTCCAACATTTAATGATTTTGTTGTATTTTTACTAGAATGAGAAATAATGAAGTTTAGAAGTTCTACTCTGCACATTTTACTTTGGGTTAGGGAAAAACTTCACCTTGTCAAAGTCTTTCCAACATGTAAAACAACTGTATTGTTGTACTTGATTTTAAAGTCAAACAAAATCTATAAAGCATTTAGTTTTTTTTAAGCATTTAGTTTAATCAGCACTCCTGTTAAATCACAGCCTACAGGTGTTCTTAGTTTTGTGGTTATTTCCCTTTTATTTACACATAAATGAGGGAGTGTGATTTTCACCTAGTGGCTGCAGAGCATGAATTCTTCAGATTAGCAATTGTTTTCAGAAGTTTTGGTGACAATATTTCTTCATTAAACTTTCAGTGAAAAATATGGACCTCAGTTTTATCCATGTGTATGCATTTTTTCCATTAATAAAAACTTAGGTAACTAAACTACTATAAGAAAATAGATTCATCAACCATATGTTGGCCCTAGATAAAGGCCTCCAAATATTTAATGTTTATAGTACCTGAATCATTTCACAATATCATGCCCCTCTGTCAGTACTTTAATCCTCAATGTTTCTTGCAATTTGAGGAAATGGGGATATGTTTGGGTGATACCCTCTGAGGAATTATTTTTACACTTCAGAATTAAAAGAAAAAATACTTCTGCAGAATAAAGTGCACAAGGACACAAATTGAAGTGCTATAAGAAAAATTGTGTGTGTGTGTGTGTGTAAGACAAAGAGACATATATATAGAGAGACAAGAAATGCAGTGACAATTTGTATATAGCTGATCCTATCTGTAGGGTGAAGTGTAAGCTCCTCCCTAGTTTCATTACCTGGCAGAATCTCTCTAATGGAGCGATTTTTTTTCTTCAATGGTGAAAAAACAGGTTTCGAGATGTGAAAATAATAATTTAAAGAAAAATTAAAGAGATGTATGGTTGACAGACTGGTTGTTGGTGAAGTGACATTTTAAAACCTGGTGTTCAAAGCCAAATCAAAAATAAAACCCGAAGTAATTATCTAAGAACTCTATATAAAACCTTAGTGTTTATTGAATTCACTTTGATTCAATCAACCCATCACCAAGTATTTTTTGAGTGCATGCTACCTGCATTTGTTGTGCATCTTAAGGGCAACTTGCACTAAATCTTTGCTCATGTATATAGTGAAAATAAGTGGGGACAAATGGCCAGAAGTCTTGCACAGTCTCAGTTTTGGAGATGTTTGAAAGATCATCTAATCCAAGCCTCATTATATGCCTGACTCTTCAACACAGGTTCATCTAGCTCACTTAAAGAGGTTTCTTTCATTAAAACTAAGCAAAAAGCTCAAAATTTTAGAAATCTATCTTTATAAGCCTCCCTACAACTTCTACCCCTTAGCATTCTATTTTGTGACTCACTAATGGATATTGCTTACAGTTCTTTTTGTGATTATCTGAACTTCAGAGGTTGGAATTAAAAGGTTTTAGCAAACTTATAGAAAAAGTATTAGCAGATTTTTTTTGATTGCTTAAAAAGATCAGAGGCTGAGACTGCACTAACGTTAAGAATTTAGATAATGAGTATACTCAGGAGTCAAAAAAATAAGTTGGCACCGGTGACCAGGGCTCAGCCAGAATAATGTTCTTACTTATTAAACTTGTCTTCATAGGAAACAAAATAATTGAGCCAAAAGTAGGAAGATTCCTCCTAATTTATCCAGGTTTTTGAAGAAAATAAATTAATGAGTGATAAGCCCCTTACTCTGATGTAACAGCTTTCCTGAAGAAAGACTAGTGAGAAGCTGGTTTTTCACTAACAGAAAACTTGGGAAAAATCTAAATTTTTTTTTTAAATAAATAGCTTTATTCAGATGAAATTCATATACCTTATACTTTCCAATTTAAAGTGTACAATTCAGTGTTTCTTTAAAGATTTATTTATTTATTTCAGACAAGGAAAGTGAGAGAGAGAGACAGGGAGAGAATGAGTGGGAAGGAGGAGCAAAGGGAGAAGCAGAGTTCCCACTGAGCAGGGAGCCAGATGTGGGGATCTACCCCAGGACTCTGGGATCATGACCTGAGCTGAAGGCAGACACTTGACTGACTGAGCCACCCTGGCATCCCAATTCAGTGTTTTTTAGTATATTCATGGAGTTGAGCAACTATCACCACAATCTAATTTTAGAACATTTTATCATCCTGTAAAGAAAGCCCATACCTGTTAGCAATCACCCCTATTTTACCACACCACTCATAGTTTCAGGCAACAACTAACTTCCTTTATCTCTCCATAGATTTGCCCATTTTAGGAATTTTATATAATGAAATCATATAGTAGGTGTTCTTTTTTATCACCCTTCAATTAGCATAAGGTTTTCAAGTTTTGTCCATGTTATAGCATGTATCAGAACTGTATTTTTGTTTTGTTAAATAACATTTCATTGTAAAAAGTACAACTTTTTAAATCCATTCTTTAATTAATAAACATTTGAGCTGTTTCCACTTTTTGACTATTATGAATAACGCTACTTTCAACATTTCTATGCAAGGTTTTGTGTGGATGTATGTATTCATTTCTCTTGAATAATGCAATTGTTGGGTCATATGTCAACTAAATTTTTGAGAAACTGTCAGACATTTTCCAATCTGGCTGTAAAATTTCAATTCTCACTAGTAGTGAATGATATCCAACATAGCTACATCCTCACAAATATAAGTTACTGTTTTCTAAGCCATTCTAGTGGGTGCAAAGGGATATATAATTATAAATTTGATTTTCATTTACCCAATGACTCATGATGTTGAACAACTTTTTTCTATTTCTTTTCTTTTAAGATTTTAGTTATTTATTCATGAGAGACACTGAGAGAGAGAGACAGAGACAGAGACAGAGACACAGGCAGAGGGAGAAGCAGGCTCCATGCAGTAAGCCTGATGTGGGACTTGATCCCGGGTCTTCAGGATCATGCCCTGGGCTGAAGGTGGCACTAAATGGCTGGGCCACCAGGGCTACCCAACAACTTTTTTCTTTAAATTGAAGTATAGTTACATATAATATTACATTAGTTTCAGGTGTAGAGAAAAGCAATTTGACAATTATACACATTACAAAATCCTTGCCAGGATAATTGTATCACCCTATGTAACCATATAAAATTATTTTATTTATTATTTATTTATGTATTTATTATTTATTATTGGAGTTCAATTTGCCAACATATAGCATAACACCCAGTGCTCATCCCATCAAGTGCCCCCCTCAGTGCCTGTCACCCAGTCACCCCCACCCCCTGCCCATGTCCCTTTCTACCACCCCTTGTTCGTTTCCCAGGGTTAGGAGTCTCTCATGTTCTGTTTCCCTTTCTGATAATAAAGTTATTATATTATGGATTATATTCCTGATGCTAGAATTTTCATCCCCCTGAATTATTTTATAACTGAAAATCTGTACCTGTCACTCTCCTTCATCTATTTCACCTATTCCCTAACCTCTTACCTTCCTCCTTTCTGTAAATCACAAGTTTGTTCTCTATGTCTTTTTCTTTTTTGCTATTTTTGTTTTGTTTTTTAGATTCCACATATAAGTAAAATCATACAGTGTTTGCCAATCTCTACTTATTTCACTTAGCATAATAATCTCTAGGTCCACCTATGTTGTCACTAATGGCAACACTTCATTTTTTCTTATGGGTGATTAACATTCCCTTGTGTATATATACCATATCTACTTTATCCTTGATCAATATTTTTAAAATTTTTTATTGGAGTTCAATTTGCCAACATATAGTATAACAGCTAGGTCTCATCCCATCAATTGCCCCCTCAGTGCCTGTCAACCAGTCACCCCATCCCCCGCCCACCTCCCCTTCCACTACCACTTGTTCATTTCCCAGAGTTAGGAGTCTCACGTTTTGTAACTCTTTATTTTTCCCACTTGTTTTCTCTCCTTTCTCCTATAATCCCTTTCACTATTTTTTATATTCCCCATATGAGTGAAACCATATAATGATTGTCCATCTCCAATTGACTTACTTCACTCAGCAAAATACACTCCAGTTCCATCCATGCCGAAGCAAATGGTAGGTATTAGTTGTTTCTAATGCCTGAGTAATATTCCATTATATATATATATATATATATATATATATATATATATATATATATACCACACCTTTTTATCCATTCATCTTTCGATGGACACCAAGGCTCCTTCCACAGTTTGGCTATTGTGGATATTGGTCCTATAAATAAAGGGGTGCAGGTGTCTTAGTATTTCACTACATCTGTATCTTTGGGATAAATCTCGAGTAGAGCAATTGCTTGGTCGTAGGGCAGTTCTATTTTTTTACACTGTAAGGAACCTCCACACAGTTTTCCAGAGTGGCTGCACCAGTTCACATTCCCACCAAAAATGCAAGCTGGTTCCCCTTTCTCCACATTCTCTCCAACATATATTGTTTCCTTTCTTGTTAATTTTCCCCATTCTCACTGGTGTGAGGGGGTATCTCATTGTGGTTTTGATTTGTATTTCCCTGATGGCAAGTGATGTGGAGCATTTTCTCATTTGCTTCTTGGCCATGTGTATGTCTTCTTTGGTGACATTCCTGCTCATGTCTTTTGCCCATTTCATGATTGGATTGTTTGTTTCCTGGGTGTCAAGATTCATAAGTTCTTTATAGATTTGGATACTAGCCCTTTATCTGATATGTCATTTGCAAATATCTTCTCCCATGCTGTAGGTGGTCCTTTAGTTTTGTTGACTCTTTTGCTGTGCAGAAGTTTTTATCCTGATTACATACCAATAGTTCATTTTTGCTTTTGTTTCCCTAGCCTTTTTTTAAAAAAATTCATTTATTCATGAGAGACAGAAAGAAAATGGCAGAGACACAGGCAGAAGGAGAAGCAGGATCCATGCAGGGAACCCAATGTGGGACTCAATCCTGGGTACCCAGGATCACCCACTGGTCCGAAGGCAAGTGCTAAACCGCTGAGCCACCCAGGGATCCCTTCCCTAGCATTCATAGATGTATCATGCAAGAAGTTGCTGTGGCCAAGTACAAAAAGGGTGGTGCTTATGTTCTCTAGGATTTTGATGGATTCTTGTCTCACATTTAGATCTTTCATCCATTTTGAGTTTATCTTTGTGTATGGTGTAAGGAAATAATCTAGTTTCACTCTTCAGCATGTGGATGTCCAATTTTCCCAGCACCATTTATTGAAGAGACTGTTTTTTTGTCCAGTGGATAGTCTTTCCTCCTTTGTCGACTATTAGTTGACCATAGAGTTGAGGGGCCATTTCTGGATTCTCTATTCTGTTCCATTGATCTATGTGTCTGTTTCTGTACCAGTACCACACTGTCTTGATGACCAAAGCTTTGTAGTAGAACCTGAAATCTGGCAGAGTGACGCTCCCAGTTCTGGGTTCCTTTTTCAATATTCCCCTGGCTATTTGGGGTCTTTTCTGATTTCACATAAACCTTAAGATGATTTCTTCCAACTTTCTGAAGAGAGCCCATGATATTTTCATAGGGATTGCATTAAATCTGTAAATTGACGTGGGTTAGCATTGACATTTTTGCAATATTAATTCTTCCATTTGATTAGCATGGAATATTTTTCCATCTCTTTGTGTCTTCCTCAATTTCTTTCAGAAGTGTTCTGTAGTATGGGATTGATTCCTTCATTTCTCTTTCTTCAGTCTCATTGTTAGTGAAGAGAAATGCCACTGATTTCTGGCATTGATTTTGTATCCTGCCACACTGCAAAATTGCTGTATGTGTTCTAGAAATCTTGGGGTGGAGTCTTTTGGGTTCTATATGTACAGTATCATGTCATCTGCAAAGAGGGAGAGTTTGACTTCGTCTTTGGCAATTTGAATGCTTTTTATTTCTTTTTGTTGCCTGATCACGCAGGCTAGGACTCCTAGTACTATTTTGAATAACACTGGTGAGAGTGGACATCCATGTCGTGTTCCTGATCTAAGGGGAAAGGCTCTAGGTGTTTCTCCATTGAAAATGATATTTGCTGTGGGGTTTTCATAGATGGCTTTTAAGATGCTGAAGAATGTTCCCTCTATCCCTACACTTTGAAGAGTTTTGATCAGGAATGGATGCTGTATTTTGTCAAATGGCTTTCTCTGAATCTATTGAGAGGATCCTATGGTTCTTGTTTTTTCTCTTGTTGATATGATTTATCACATTGCCAATAAAAAATAATTTATTAAAAAAATAAAAAGAAACAAATGGGGATACTAAAGGGGTTCAGGACAGGTCCTCCATCCATAACGTGTACTTCGGAATGTGGATTATTTTGAGCTGAAAGCACTTGAGACCCTGCAGGCTCAAAAGAAACGTCTGCCTCCTCCCCTTTAACTACATAGAAGAATATAAATTGGGAGTCTTTCCCAGAATAAGGGTTATTAACTGAGATAAATTTTACCTGGGTGACCCATCTGTATGGGAGGAAAAACAAACATCTAATTACCAAACATATGTTCTTATCACCCTGTGAGATACATTCCTTTCCTCTGAAATCCCAGACCCTTACCCTCTTCTTCTTAGTACAGAAGGACATCTATACCTCATTTTGCCTGTCTTTAGAATTTCCATATCTATGTGGATTCCCTGTATGTACACCTATTACATTTGATTTTTTTCTCTTAATATGTCTCATGTCAATTTGATTCTTAGTCCAGCTACAAAAGTCTTTGAGGGGACAGGAATTATTGCTCCCTGAAAAGTTATATCATCTAATGCACTATGCAATTTTAAATGTCTCCAGAACTGGGACATCCACTCTTTCATCATCAATTAGAAATATGGAATTAATATCTAAAATTACATTCACATAAATTTTCCCTTCCTTCTTTCCTTCCTTCTTTCTTTCTTCCTTCCTTCCTCCCTCCCTCCCTCCCCCTCTCTTTTTTCCTTTTCTTTTGTTCTTTTTTTTTTTGCCTATGAACCTTAGTTATATTTTTGAAACTTCCCTAACTGCTTTTATTTTTACCTTATTTATGGCTCTATACCTTTCACAGATGTGTTGAAAATACCATGTCCTGAATTTTTCTATGCTTACTAGTAGTAGTAATTCTGCAAAATTGCATGTTATTAACACAGGTAGTACATTATAAAGATGAAAAGGCCAGGATCCAAAATAAGACTGCCTGGATTTGAGTCCTGGCTCTGCCATACACATCACTGTCTCATTTTCCTCATCTGTAAAATGAGGACAGTGCTCACTTTGGAAGCACATATACTGAAATTGGAACAATATAAAGGAGACTAGCATGGCCCCTGTGCAAGGATGACATGCAAATTCATGAAGCATTCCATATTTTTTTGGACATTAAGGCGAGCACGTGATATAATGAGCACTGGATATAAGACTGACAAATCACTGAACTCTACCTCTGAAACTAATAATACACTATATGTTAATTAATTGAATTTAAATTAAAAAATAAAATGAGGATAATCATAGCACATGTGTAACTTCTAGAAGATTAACAGATACATGCTCACATATTAATTTTAATTATGATCTCCAGAGTATACCAAAGAACATGTGTTTTCAAAGGAAAAACAGAGTGGTATAAATATATAATTAGTATATATATGGCATAAATATAATTATATTATATATAAATATAAATATGGTCATGTAATTTTAGTAAAATCATCAGATTATTTATATAACGTATTTTCTACCACTCCTTATTAAAAAAATCCCAATCACTTCAAATTACCTTGGACATGGTATGGTAAAAGAGAAAAAGCAGGATTTTTATTTAGAAAACCTCTACAGTTTCTCCCACTATTCAAATTTAGAACATCTCTGTGCAATCTTTCATAAGCTGAAAGGTTTCATAAACCTTTTTTATACTGTATAAAGCAAAGAGTATCCTCTGTATTCCAAAAGTTTGCATTAAGCCACTTCATCTTTAAGAAAGACTTGCATTAATACCTGGTTTTGCTAGCCAAAGTAAGTCTGAGAGGATTTTCACTTTTACAGAAAAAAGCTGTTACCATACTAATGTAGGTCTTTTGTAAAAGCAAAGATGGGTAATATCTATATTCAAATTCTAGCCCTAACATTTACATGCTGTGTAACTGCATGCAAAATTCTTCTCTTTGAGCCTCATTCTCTTCATTTGTAAAATAAGGATAATAATAGTATTCCCCTCATAAGATTGTTACAAGGTTTAAATAACTGAAAATAATAATAGACATTTTTATGTTAAATGTTCAAAAGTATTCAGAGCTCTGCATAATCAGACTTCCTGGGTTCATATCTGTGATGGTTAATTTTCTTTTTATTTATTTTTATTTTTATTTTTTATTTTTTTTGATGGTTAATTTTCTGTGTGAACTTGAAAGTTGTTTTTGGATGACATTAACATTTAAATCATTGGGTTTTGAGTAAGTATATTGCCTTTTGTTATGTTAATGTACCTTATCCAATCAGTTGTAAGCTTGAATAGAACAACAACAAAACCCTCCCAGAGCAAGAAAGAATTTTCCAGAAGACTGTTTCTGGACTTTATCTGTACCATTGGCTCTTCAGGATCTCAATTACTGCCAGCTCACACTGTAGATTTGGACTAGTAAGCCATTATAATTGCCTGAGCCAATTCCTTATCATAAATCACTTCTCGAAATATACACATTCTATTGGTTTTGTTTCTCCACAGAGCCTTAACTAATAGAATATCCCAGCTTTGCAGTTTACTAACTGACTTTGTTCTAGTTATTTAACCACTCTGAGTCTTGCTTTTTCATCTACAAAATGAAAATAATGTTTGCCTTACTTGCTTGTTGTAAGAATTAACCAAGTTAGAATCTTTAAAGTGGTTAACCCACTATTTAGCACCTAGGAAATTATCGGGAAATGAGTTTCATGGAGTCCCTGAAAACAGAAGACACTATTTCCCCATATAAGGATGTGTCTGTTCTCAGTTATTTTGTCCAAGAACTAATAGAACATGGGTATATAAACAGTCTCTTCAAAGCAAAATACATGACTGTCAGGATAAATTATTTCAGAAAAGTGTGGTAAGTCCCACAGATAAAAATTTAGTTTATGAAAAAAGTTTCCCTATTTTCTCAGATCCAGCCATTTTCTCAGACCCACTAGGGCCACAATATGTGTGGTCAATGAAATCTTAGGGAACTTGAGCCATGAGAAAACTATGCCAATATATGTTACATCCTGTTCTGCCCTGTGTGGTCCCTACTTCAGGTCAGTTTCTAGATCCTGATTTTCTTGCCTCACCATTTTCTGAGAAGGCATTTATGTATCCCCATGACACTAGTTTATTATTAAAAAAAAAGTGCCAAAAATATTTGCTTATTTTCTAGTATAGACAAGTCTATTATATCTTGCATTGCTAGTTGCAACCTACTCAATTAATTTTACAATTCATTAGTTGGTCACTAACCAGAGCTTGAAAACACTGCTCTTTATACTGCTTTGTAAAAAATGTGTTTAACTTTTGCTACCCCTCCCTGCTATATATTCTAGTCAATCCTTCCTTTCCGCATGGGATGCCATTCATTTTTTTAAGTGCTGAAAAGCCACTCCCATTCACTTCCTTCCTGGTACCTTCTGCTCATTCTACATACCCTTCCTGGTTTTTTTATGCATGGTAATTGGCTCTGTCACACTTTAAGCATGCGATTCTTAGAACAACAATGCTGAAAGTCAAGAAAAGTGATCTGTTTTAGGTCTAAGAAATGGTGACAAATCCATAAATTTTGTTCCATTCTGGAGCAGAAAAAAACAATACTATTAGTTTTTTTTTAATTGCTGTATAACAAATTACCACAAAATTAATGGTTTTAAAGAAATACCATTTCCATTGGTCAGGTGCCAGGAACAGCTTAGTTGGGTCATCTGCTTAGCATCTCACCAGAATGAAATCAAGGTGTTGGCTGGGGCTGTGATCTCATCTGGGGCTCAAGTTCCTGCTCTAAGCTCACCGGTTGCTGACAGAGTTCAATTCCTTCTGACTATGGCTATCAAACTCATGGTGGCTGGCTTCTTCAAGGTCTGGAGTAGAATCTTTTCAGGAGTGACTTAGTCCCTTTTTGAAGAGCCCACAGGATTACACCACACCTACCTAGGATAATCTCCATCATGATTAGCTGTAAATCAACTGGTTAGTACCGTAATCGTGATAGTGATATCCCATTCCCAGTTCCTGCTCATACTTAAAGGGGTGGAAATCATAGAGGATATATACATTAAGCCTTAAGAATTATATTAGAATTTAGTTTACCACACCAAACATCTCAATTTTCCAAGATATGCCCTGGGTTTAGCAATGAAAATCCCACATCCCCAGGGAAAAACTTCAGTCACAGGCAAACTGATATAGTGGTCACATTATCAGTGGAACCCAGGCATGTAATTTGTTCCTGTTCTCCACTGATACAGTGTTTGTAAAGAACATTGAAGTGTGCCAAAAGTCAGATGCCCGAGTCAGCATCATAGAAACACTTGACCCAAAACATATATTTTTCTTGGTCATATTCCACCTACTGCACACACTGAACAATATTCACAAATGAAACAGTTTGGAGAGGGAAGGAAAATCACATTTTTACAGTTCCTTTTGAACATGCTATGTGTGTCAAATAATAAATATAGTATAACCTCAGTGATATAAAACTTTTTTTCTGATTGTAGACAACAACAGGTCAAGTCAGAAGCATATTAGAACAAATATAATTTAAATTTTAAAAATTATTAGGAAGCATACATTTTATTATTTAATAATTTTTTATTTTTTTAAATTTTTAAAAATGTCCTATAAATGTATTTTTATTGGTGGTCAATTTGCCAACATACAGAATAACACCCAGTGTTCATCCCATCAAGTGCACCCCTCAGTGCCCATCACCCAGTCACCCCCACCCACCGCCCACCTCCCCTTCTACCACCCCTAGTTCGTTTCCCAGAGTTAGGAGTCTCTCATGTTCTGTCTCCCTTTCTGATACTTCCCACTCATTTTTTTCCTTTCCCCTTTATTCCCTTTCACTATTTTTTACATTCCCCAAATGAATGAGACCATATAATGTTTGTCCTTCTCCGATTGACTTATTTCACTCAGCATAATACCCTCCAGTTCCATCCACGTCGAAGCAAATGGTGGGTATTTGTCGTTTCTAATGGCTGAGTCATATTCCATTGTATACATATACCACATCTTCCTTATCCATTCATCTTTTGATGGACACCAAGGCTCCATCCACAGTTTGGCTATTGTGGACATTGCTGCTAGAAACATCAGGGTGCAGGTGTCCTGCGTTTCATTGTATCTGTATCTTTGGAGTAAATCCCCAGCAGTGCAATTGCTGGGTCATAGGGCAGATCTATCTTTAACTCTTTGAGGAATGTCCACACAGCTTTCCAGAGTGGCTGCACCAGTTCACATTCCCACCAACAGTGCAGAAGGGTTCTCTTTTCTCCACATCCACTCCAACATTTGTTGTTTCCTGCCTTGTTAATTTTCCCCATTCTCACTGGTGTGAGATAGTATCTCATCGTGGTTTTGATTTGTATTTCCCTGATGGCAACTGATGCAGAGCATTTTCTCATGTGCATGTTGGCCATGTCTATGTCTTCCTGTGGGAGATTTCTGTTCATGTCTTTTGCCCATTTCATGATTAGATTGTTTGTTTCTTTGCTGGTGAGTTTAATAAGTTCTTTATAGATCTTGGATACAAGCCCTTTATCTGATAGGTCATTTGCAAATATCTTCTCCCATTCTGTAGGTTGTCTTTAAGTTTTGTTGACTGTTTCTTTTGCTGTGCAAAAGCTTCTTATCTTGATGAAGTCCCAATAGTTCATTTTTGCTTTTTTTTCTTTTGCCTTCGTGGATGTATCTTGCAAGAAGTTACTGTGGCTGAGTTCAAAAAGGGTGTTGCCTGTGTTCTCCTCTATGATTTTGATGGAATCTTGTCTCACATTTAGATCATTCATCCATTTTGAGTTTATCTTTGTGTATGGTGAAAGAGAGTACTCTAGTTTCATTCTTCTGCATGTAGATGTCCAATTTTCCCAGCACCATTTATTGAAGAGACTTTTTTTCCTTTGGATAGTCTTTCCTGCTTTGTCGAATATTAGTTGACCATAAAGTTGAGGGTCCACTTCTGGATTCTCTATTCTGTTCCATTGATCTATGTGTCTGTTTTTGTGCCAGTACCACACTGTCTTGATGACCACAGCTTTGTAGTACAACCTGAAATCTGGCATTGTGATGCCCCCAGCTACAGTTTTCTTTTTTAAAATTCCCCTGGCTATTCGGGGTCTTTTCTGATTCCACACAAATCTTAAAATAATTTGTTCTAACTCTCTGAAGAAAGTCCATGGTACTTTGAGAGGGATTGCATTAAACGTGTAAATTGCCCTAGGTAACATTGACATTTTCACAATATTAATTCTGCCAATCCATGAGCATGGAATATTTTTCCATCTCTTTGTGTCTTCCTCAATTTCTTTCAGAAGTGTTCTCTAGTTTTTAGGGTATAGATCCTTTACCTCTTTGGTTAGGTTTATTCCTAGGTATCTTCTGCTTTTGGGTGCAATTGTAAATGGGGTTGACTCCTTAATTTCTCTTTCTTCAGTCTCATTGTTAGTGTATAGAAATGGCACTGACTTCTGGGCATTGATTTTGTATCCTGCCACACTGCCAAATTGCTGTATGAGTTCTAGCAATCTTGGGTGGAGGCTTTTGGGTTTTCTATGTACAGTGTCATGTCATCTGCAAAGAGGGAGAGTTTGACTTCTTCTTTGCCAATTTGAATGCGTTTTATTTCTTTTTGTTGTCTGATTGATGAGGCTAGGACTTCTAGTATTATGTTGAATAGCAGTGATGAGAGTGGACATCCCTGTTTTGTTCCTAATCTTAGGGGAATGGCTCCCAGTGTTTCCCCTTTGAGAATGATATATGCTGTGGGCTTTTTAGATGGCTTTGAAGATGCTGAGGAATGTGCCCTCTCTCCCTACCCTCTGAAGAGTTTTGATCAGGAATGGATGCTGTAGTTTGTCAAATGCTTTTTCTGCATCTATTGAGAGGTTCTTATGGTTCTAGTTTTTTTCTGTTGCTGATATGATGAATCACATTGATTGCTTTACGAGTGTTGAACCAGCTTGCATCTCAGGGATAAATACCACTTGGTCATGGTGAATAATCTTCTTAATGTATTGTTGGATCCTATTGGCTAATATCTTGTTGAGAATTTTGCATTTGTGATCATCAGGGATACTGGTCTATAATTCTCCTTTTTGGTGGGGTCTTGGTCTGGTTTTGCAATTAAGGTGATGCTGGCCTCATAAAACGAGTTTGGAATTATTCTGTCCCTTTCTATCTTTCAGAACAGCTTTAGTAGAATAGGTATTGTTTCTTCTTTAAAAATTTGATAGAATTCCCCTGAGAAGCCCTCTGGCCCTGGACTTTGTGTCTTTGGAGGTTTTTGATGACTGCTTCAATTTCCTCCTGGTTATTCGCCTGTTCAGGTTTCCTATTTCTTCCTGTTGCCGGTTTGGTCATTTGTGGTTGTCCAGATATGTGTCCATTTCTTTTAGATTGCCTAATTTATTGGTGTATAGCTGCTCATAATATGTTTTCAAATTCATTTGTATTTCCTTGGTATTGGTTGTGATCTCTCCTTTTTCATTTGTGGATTTCTTTAATTTTAGTGTATTCTCTTTTGTTTCTAATAAGGCTGGCTAATGGTTTATCTGTATTATTAATTCTTTAGATTAACCAACTCCTGGTTTTGTTTATCTGTTCTACAGTTCTTCTGGTCTCTATTTCATTGAGTTCTGCTCCAATCTTTATTAACCCTCTTCTGCTTGTTGTAGGTTTTATTTGCTTTTCTTTTTTCTGTTCCTCTAGGTGCAAGGCTAGCTTCTGTAATTTAAGTTTTTTTCCAGTTTTTGAGGGATGCTTGTATTGCTATCTATTTCCCTCTTAGGACTTCTTTTGCTGTATCCCAAAGATTTTGAATGGTTGTATCTTCATTCTCATTACTTTCCATGAATCTTTTTAATTTTCTCCAAGTTCCTGGTTTACCCTTTCATCTTTTAGCAGGATGGTCTCTCACCTCTACGTGTTTGAGTTTCTTCCAAATTTCTTCTTGTAATTGAGTTCAAGTTCAAAGCATTATAGTCTGAAAATATGCAGAAGACCATCCCAACATTTTGGTATTGGTTGAGACCTGATTTGTGATCCAGTATGTGTTCTATTCTGGAGAAAGTTCCATGTGCAGTTGAGAAGAATGTATTAAGTTGCAATCGGATATAGAGTTCTGTAAATATTTGTGAAATCCATATGGTCCAGTGTATCATTTAAAGCTCTTGTTTCTTTGGAGATGTTGTGCTTCAAAAATCTGTCATTTGCAGAAAACGCTGTGTTGTAGTCTCCCAGTATAAGTGTATTATTATCTAAGTATGTCTTTACTCTTTTTATTAATTGATTGATATACTTGGCAGCTCCCACATGAGGGGCATAAATATTCATGGTTTAGGTCCTCTTGTTGGATAGATCCTTTAAGTATGATATAGTATCCCTCTTCATCTCTTACTACAGTGTTTAGGATAAACTTTAATATCTGATATGAGGATGGCTACCCCTACTTTCTTTTGAGGACCATTTGAATGGTAAATGGTTCTCCAACCTTTCATTTTCAGGCTGTAGATGTCCTTATGTTTTAAATGAGTCTCTTATAGACAGCAGATAGATGGGTCTTGCTTTTTCATCCAGTCTGAATCCCTGTGCCTTTTTATGGGATTCTTAAGCCCACTCACATTCAAAGTTACTTTGAAATATATGAATTTAGTGTCATCGTAATACCTATTCAGTCCCTGTTTTTGTGGTTTATTTCTTTGGCCTCCTCTTTCTTTTTCAGAATCCCCCTTAATATTTCTTGCAGAGTTGGTTTAGTGGTCACATATTCTTTCAGTTTCTGCCTATCTTGGAAGCTCTTTATCTCTTCTTCTATTCTGAATGAGAGCCTTACTGGGTATAGTATTCTTGGCTTCATGTTCTTCTCATTTAGGACCCTGAATATATCCTGCCATCCCTTTCAGGCCTGCCAGGTCTCTGTGGAGAGTTCTGCTGTTAATCTAATATTTCTGCCCCTATTTGTTAGGGATCTCTTGTCTCTTGTTGCTTTAAGGATCTTCTCTTTATCTTTGGTATTTGTAAGTTTCACTATGAAATGTTGAGGTGTTGAACAGTTTTTATTTATTTCAGGGGGGTACCACTCTATCTTCTGGATCTGAATGCCTGTTTCCTTCCTCAGGTTATGGAAGTTCTCAGCTATGATTTGTTCAAATATGCTTTCTGGTTCTTTGTCCCTTTTTGGGCCCTCTGGAATCCCTATTATAGGTTGAATTTTCCTTCTGAGGCTGTCATTTATTTCCCTTTACCTTTCCTCATGGTCTTTTAATTGTTTTTTGCTTTTATCCTCAGCTTCCTTCCTTGCCATCACTTTGTCTTCTATGCCACTCACTTTTTCTTCTACCTCATTAACCTTCATCGTTAGGACCTCCAGTTTGGATTGCATCTCAGTTAATTGATTTTCAAATTTGTCATGATTATATCTCAATTCTGCAGTCATGAAGTCTCTTGAATCCTTTATGCTTTTTTTCCAGAGTGACCAGTAGCTTTATAATTGTGCTTCTGAATTGGCTTTCTAACTTTGAATTTTAATCCAAATTCTGTAACTCTGTGGCATAGAGTACTGTTCCTGATTCTTTCTTTTGTGGTGAGTTATTCTTTCTAGTCATTTTGTTCATTGCAGCGTGGCTAAAAATGTGTTGTGCTTCTTAGAATGGAAAACTCTTCTCTCTGTAGCGTTCCAGCTGATCTCTCTGTAAATATCAGGTTGAATTCATGGGGTTTCAGGATGATTTGAAAGTTTTCTAGATAAGTTGGTGGGGACAGGTGACTTGTGGACACTACTCCTCTGCCATCTTGCCATATGTTTCTAATATAATGGGCTCATATGTTTATTTGGGGATTTTGATATTTGGGTTTTTTCTCTTGTACAAGAAGAATTTCTTTTGCTTTCTAGTTTGACCAGTGGCAAACATCAGCAAGATAATAGTTCACTGTCCTGATGCTTTGTCATCATAAGTGAGGAGGGTATTTCACTGCCCCACAACTGGGAGATAACTTTTCTCTTTCCATTTTCTAGAAGCTTAAGTTAATTTATTTTAGAAGTACTCAGAAGGAAGGAGGGCAAGGATTTAATATACATCTTGGGATTCTGCACTCTATGCCTTCCTGTATGTAAAACATATTTTGATATAATTGGTCATTCTGGAATTCTTCCCAGAAGCATAGAAATGCCTAAAATAGGGGTAAATCTGAACTACCAATGCTAAATCTAGATTCTCTTTTCAGACTTTTAATTCTGCCATATGCAAATGTCTTTCCAGGCCTTAAAAAAAAGCTTCATTCAGGATATTTAAGTATATCAAAGAGCATTGTTTCATAGCTACTGCCAACGTTCATTGTTAAATACTGGGGGCCTGAAGGAAACACAGACTCCTTAGAAATAGAATATTCATCAAGTTATAATGGTTGATTATTATATTGCTACATTCTGAACTTGTTTCTCAAATATATTGCAAAACAACTCTTACATTTTGGCATCACATCACCACCAACTGGCCAAGATTGTTTACTAGGAAAGTTTACTAGGAAGAAAACCGATGTTTACAAAAAAATGAACAGAAATGGATAAAAATCCAGTATTTGATAAATTCATGGAGAAGCTAAATGCTCATGATCATTTTTTTTCAGTTTAGATTGAATTCCAACAACTTCAAGTGTAAAGAATGTTGTCAGCTTTGATTCTGCAATTTTTTGCGACTACATCCACCATTTGTCAATCGTTTAGCCTTAAGAAATTGTGAAGAGTCAGTTCACTTAGTTTGTTCACTCTTTTATGAGCCCTGTCCAAAGAGGCTATTTAATGCATTCATTTGGTGAAATTAACTGAACATTCCAGCACTTTTATAAAAGCTTCTGCTCTCTGGCAGCTGATCAGACTTCATTTCAAACATCTAGATATACTTAAGGGTATTTCTTCTCTACTGTCTGATGTAAGTAATTTATGTACACTAAGAAAATTTTACTTTGCAATGAAAATTCCAGTACCTGGTTTCCAGAGAAACTATCAACTTATAAAACTGAATACCGGATTGGATTTATTAACTAACTCACTTAGGGTTTATAAATAACATATAACATTCTTAAAGGTTAGTTCCAACAATTTCAGGAGCCTAAGGTACTTATCCAGAAATGATATATTTCTAATTTTTATCAAATTCTCAGTTTCACCTTTTCACTGATAGAATTCACCACAAAACACACCATATAACTTGTAGACATTGCCATTTTGTGTGTGATCAAAGACATATATAGATATGTATATGGAAAACTGTAATCTTTTTCATAGTGATGAATTTTAGCTTTGTTTTGATGATTATGTCAGCTATTTCCTCTTAATCTTTACTTCATTCTCAGTACAATTATTTAGCTCTGGGCCAGGGAAAAAAGCTTCTGAGTGGTTAACTAGCATAGATAGGCACATAAAAATTGCTATTCTATTTGACTGTTTCCTTGTTTGTCTTTCAACTTTCTTCTATTCTCACTTTCTGCTATGGAAGCATGGTTTCTAGTAGCAATCAGATTTAGGATTTTTTTTCTCAATTCTGGTTTCCAGTATTCTTGTCTTGTTTGCCAGATTACAATAATCTCCAAACTAAATTCATAGTCTTAAGTATCTTTGCCCTTGGTTACACTCTCCATATCACTGTCAAATTTGTCTTTTCAAGCACCACTTATAACTTGTAATCCTCTGTGACCACATTCTTACAGTGATATTCTGTCATTTAGTGAATCAAATCCAAACTCATCATTTGACAATTCAAGCCACATAATCTAACACAACACTCCCTCTATCTAACCAGTGTTTTTAAATCCCTCTTCTTTTTATCCCATCCCCACTCTTTATGAAAGGCTTGACACATTTATGTGATTCATCTATTAATTATACTGAAAAATGAATGTTATATTAAAATAACAGAAAATTCCAAGAGAAAATTGCCCACAAGCTAATAACAATCAAGTATTTTGACTTTTTCTTCATATAATAATAACAGTGATACAGTGCTTATTAGGTATCAGGCCTTATTTTTAAAAACTATTCTATTTATTTGTTTGTTTGAGAGTGAGAGAACAGGGAGAGGGGAAAAGAGAGAGAGAGAGAATCTCAAGAAGACTTTGCACTGAGCACAGAGCCCAATGTGGGGTTTGATCCCACAACCCGAGATCATGACCTGAGCCAAAATCAAGAGCTGGATGCTGAAATGGCTGAACCAGCCAGGCACTGTTGTCAGGACCTATTTTGATGACTTTAAAAATATTATCTGTATAGCTAGCATCTATTCTGATTGGCTTGGTGCTTGTGCCATACTGTGTATTAAATATAGTGGCTATCATTCTTAGAAATAGAGGTGGTCAGAAAAGGCTTTCACTTTTGCTAAGTTAAAAGCAGGAGTACTAAAAACTTCAGGCAAAGGAAGAGAAGTTCAAGATAACATAAGAAAGTATAAGTAAGCCTGTATATGTGGAGTGAAAAGAGAGTAATGGATTGAGAAAGAATGCTAGAAAGACATGTTCCGGAAAGACCATGATGGTCCTTGAAAATTATTGAAGCCAATAGGGACTAAAGTAAGGAAATGTCATGCTCAGATTAATATTTTAGAAACTTTACTCCTCCAGCAGTGTTGAAAAGATT
Source organism: Nyctereutes procyonoides (assembly GCF_905146905.1). Lineage (NCBI taxonomy): Eukaryota > Metazoa > Chordata > Mammalia > Carnivora > Canidae > Nyctereutes > Nyctereutes procyonoides. Next base: position 71,269,705 of record NW_026575125.1, read on the forward strand.
TAAAAGGTTAGGTTGTAGGCAGAGCTCCTTGTGTGAGGAGAACTCTTTTCTAACTCTGTCACATTCATCAATCTCAAATTCTCTCAACAGTATTGAGTTTTAAAACTCTTTCCCAGGTGCAAGTGGGATACAGAATTTTTCCTTTTCTCCAAAAAACTGTTTCATGTCAGTTCATCAGGAATGCCTGTCTGTCTTCTGCATTCATGTCATTTTTCAGTTCAATTTTTTCTGGACTTGTTATCAAACTTAAAATCTAAAGTCCTTTTGGCTTGCAAAGTGTTAAATGATCTTTTTTCTGACCATGTCCATGAGCTCATCTCATATCACTCTACTGTCACTTACCATGGCCCAGCCACACTGGGCTTATTTTGTTACATGAACAAATGAAGGACTTATCATTAGTTGTTTACTTCTGCCTGGAATATATCAAACCCTCCCCCTTTCCTCAAAACTACTACACCTGGATGCTTCCCATTCTTCATATCTCAGCTTAAATATAATGTTAAAGAGGCTTTTCTAACCAGTTAATCTAAAGAGCAAACAAGACACTTGTATTATTCTTTTAAAAATCTATGTATAGTACATATTCTTTGCTACTCCTCCCGTTATTTGTTAGCTTGTTGGTTTGTATTTTTATTTATTGTCTGTCTTCCTTCAACACTAGAATATACACAATGAAAAGATAAGAACCTTGTCTATCTCACTTAATGTTGAATTTCCAGGGATGGAGCAAAGTAGGTGTTGAATAAATATTTGTAGAAGGAATAAATAAATCAAGTGCACACTGACCACATTGATTCACCTAAAATAAAAACTAAAACTCTGTTGACTAAATGTCAATAAGTAATTTTAAAAAATAATCCTCACAGGATTAATTCTTTATGCTTGATTTCTTTTGCATATCAATACACAAATGATGCATATACACAATGTGAACATCAAAGAATAATGCTATTATTTTATACCCTATAAGCCCTTAAAGCGATGAGATTTTGGAGCTTTTTAAGTTGAGAGAAAAGTACAACTAATAATTTATGACCAAAAATAGAAGGAAGATGTCAGTGTAAAATTTCATGGACTTTGATTCATATTTGTCAAAATTATTGAATGTACAGATGGTATTACTTATATTGACAAATTTTATCACACAAGTGTAAGACATTTTTTGGTGGATATAAGTAACGAGATATTTCCTATTACTTTTGGTTATCAAATAAGCCAAATTTTTCATGAATCCCTATTGTTTCCTTGATGTTTTATACTTATACATGTTGTGCAAATAAGCCTTGCATGCACTCATGTATTCAACAAATATTTAAATATTGCAAACAAAAAACACTGATCAATAAGAAGAGAAAGTGCAGAAATAAATCTATACATTTACTAAAATGTGATTTATGACAAAACATGGGAAGAACAAAACAAAATAAATAGAAACATGGGAAGAAGACTTGAATAGGCAATTCACAAAAGAGGGTATCTAAATAATTAATAAGAAGATGTGCTGATGCTTTTCAGTTACCAGGAAAAATCCTAATTAAAAGCACAATAAAATACTCTACAAATCCACCAAAATAACTAAAATGAAAAAATATAAAATATATGTTGGCAAGGATATATAAAACAACTATAATGATCTTACTCTGTTGGAAGTAAAATTGGTGCAACTGCTTTGGAAAATTGTTTGGTAGTACCTACTAACACTGAACATATGCCTACTCTAATCCAGCAATTTTACTTTGGCACTTTGACATGTAATTAATAGAAATGCCTACATTTTGCTCACTAAAGAACATGAATTAGAATGTCTATGACAGCACTATTTGTAAAATCTTCAAACTTGAAGTTGTTTATAAATAGTAGAATGAATTAATATTGGTATATTCACAGAATATCACATAGAAATCATAAATAAAAACTGCATCAATACCAAGTAACATGGATAAATCTTACAAATGTAATTCTGAGTGAAGGAATCTAGACACAAAATAGTGCCTGCTGTACTTTCCAATTATATAAAGTAAAAAACAACAAAACTAATTATTTGTAGATATCAGGATAGGGGTTACCCTGAAACATGGATAATGATAGGTAGATGAGCAGAAGTCAATTTCTAGGGTATTGGTACTACATTTCTGAATCAGGATGCTGGTTACATAAGTGAATTCAGTAGGTATAATTTATTGAGTTGTGTACATAGAAGATAGTTCACTTTTCTGTGTGTATTTTGAAAATACAAGCACAAATTTGAAAACATTTTCCTATGTGCCTATTATATTCTAGAACTTTTTAAGGGTCAGGGGCAAATAGAGATGAACAAGCTGATGTGGTCTCTGGATGCAGAGAATAGCTTTTAATTAGGGAAAATAGGGATACATATATATTATAGTTTATTATATGTATATTATATACATATATACATGTATATTATACATATTACATATAATAAAATAAGTGTTATGATAAACACAACAAATATATTACCTAACATCACTGAGCATAGTGTCCAACAGAAAAGCTAGAAAGTTAAACCACTAATATCAACAAAATGTTATAAAAGTTGTGATCTCAAAAGTACAATGCACTATGATAATCTAGTGACTGCAGAAAAGAAGTGATATTTGAGCTGAGACCTGAAGCATGTGTTAGTAGTTACATGGAGAAAGGAGAAGGGTGTGTATGACCTCAAGCCAATTTCATGCCCTGCAGCGTTAAGGCTAAGTTTGAAGAACAAAATTGTTGAAGTTAGAAACCGAGGGATAAATGAAACATGATGGACTTACAGTAGTAAACAAGAGTCAGATTGTGAGACACTTTGGACCAGATTAAAGATTTTGTTTTGTATTCCAAATGTAATTGGAAGTCAAGTTTAATCAGAGGAGTCATATCATTTGATTTAAAGTTTTAAAAGATCATTATAGCGGCAAGGTGAAATGCATTGAGAGGAACATATCAGTTAAACAATTTGGTACACGAGGATAAATAATAACTTAGAACAAAATGAGAGCAATTGAACTAGAAACAAGTAGAGTAATATAGGGTATATTTTAAAATTAAAGTCAATTCAATTAGCTCTCATTTTATTTTATTTATTTATTTTTTTAATAACAAATTTATTTTTTTATTGGTGTTCAATTTGCCAACATACAGAATAACACCCAGTGCTCATCCTGTCAAGTGCACACCTCAGTGCCCGTCACCCAGTCACCCCCACGCCCCGCCCTCGTCCCCTTCTACCACCCTTTGTTCGTTTCCCAGAGTTAGGAGTTTTCCATGTTCTGTCTCCCTTTCTGATATTTCCCACTTATTTTTTCTCCTTTCCCCTTTATTCCCTTTCACTATTATTTATATTCTCCAAATGAATGAGACCATATAATGTTTGTCCTTCTCCGATTGACTTATTTCACTCGGCATAATACCCTCCAGTTCTATCCACGTCGAAGCAAATGGTGGATATTTGTCGTTTCTAATGGCTGAGTAATTAGCTCTCATTTTAAAGAGTAGTAAAGGAATACAAAGAATCAACAAATTTTATAAGTTTGGAACTTGAACTACTGGGTGATGCCCATTACATAATTTCATCTGTGCACACATTGCTCACTCACTTACTTCATTTTGGACTCTATTCAGATGTCATCTAATCAGAAAGGTTTTTCTTGACCTCCCTATACTAAATAGCAATTTTCCTTTTTTAAAGATTTTATTTATTTATTCATGAGAGACACAAAGAGAGAGGCAGAGACAGGCAGAGAGAGAAGCAGGCTCCATGCAGGGAGACTGATGTGGGACTAAATCCCAGGACTCTAGGATACGTCCTGGGCCAAAGGCAGATGCTCAACCACTGAGCCACCTAGGAGTCCCACTAAACAGCAATTTTCATCACTCTTTATCCCTTTTCTTACTTTATTTTCCTTCTTAGAACTTATTTGCTGACATTTTATTTGTTGACCTTGCCACTAGAATATATACCCCACAAAACCATGAATGTTGTCTGTGTTGTCCACTATTGTATCCATTGTCTAAAATAACATCTAGCAGAAGAGATTTTCAATTAATATTTGCCAAATGAATACATTTTCTAAATATATATAATGTTGATGGAAGTATAGGTTGGGGAAATCAATATTTCTATTATTTTAAGTTTGAAGTATTTATTACACATCCAAGTAGATATGGTGAGTAGGCAGTTGGATATACAAGTTTAGAGATCAGAAAGAGGTTAATGATAAAGATAAAAATTCAGTTGTCAATAGCATATTGATAGTATTTAAAGTGGTTGAACTGCATGATGTCATGGTGCTATATTGGGGCTTTGAAATTTTACTCTTGCCCTCTTAGAATGCTGTCATGAGAAACAATCTTTTGAAGAATCTGATTCAATATATTGGAAGATAAGAGAGCATATGGATGAGAACTGAGGTGCCCCAACCATCTGCTAACACCAACTGCAAAATCTGTGTGATATAATCTTAGACCTTACAGCCATTACAACTGCCACCTAACTGTAACTGCACAAGTAAGACCAGATAAGAATGGTCAAAGAACTGCCCATTCCACTCAGATTCACAAGTAATAATATTTCAGTGTGTTTTTAAGCCACTAAGATGTGGAGCAGTTTGCTACCCAGCAATAGCTAACTGAAGCAGCCACTGAGGATAAGACTGAAGAAAAAACAGGCAGTTAGATGAAGGAATTAGAGACAAAGAAAAAAAATGGGAAAAGTATGCATATATATTTGAGTGGCAGAATAAATCAATGATGATGGCATGGATGTGGGTGGTAAATGAAAGGAAGCTCTAAGGAACTCCAATATTTATGATCTGTTAGAGAAAGAGGTACTAACAAAGTAGTACTTTGAAAGAAGTAGTCAAAAGGATAAAAGGAAAAGCAGGAAAGTAAAATACCACAGAAAGGAATACAGTATTTCCTACAAAGAGTGGTAAATTGTATAAAAACTTTTGATAGATGAAAAAGATGAATGTATTTAAATGATTATTGTATTTAATGAGATCACATAAACAAACATAAATGTAATTTATTATTGTAATTAACTGCTGAATGGATTTGTAAATCATTCAAAAACTTAAACCTTACATTATACAAGCATCACTGATAATTGATTTAATACATGTATAAAAAGTATGGTTATTGTACCCTTCACCAGTAATACAATTTCATATTATGAAATTGTTCCTAGGAGAAAATAATATTATACTTAAATTATTTCATCCTGAAATTCTCTATAGGAAAAATCTACAATTTGACGGTTGTATTTGATTAGATGAAAAGTCTGGTACTCAATAAGGATACTGTGACATTTGCTATTTTTGAATGGATTTTATTTTTTTTTTAATTTATGATAGTCACACAGAGAGGGAGAGAGAGAGAGAGAGAGAGAGAGAGAGAGAGAGGCAGAGACACAGGCAGAGGGAGAAGCAGGCTCCATGCACCGGGAGCCCGACATGGGATTCGATCCCCGGTCTCCAGGATCGCGTCCTGGGCCAAAGGCAGGCGCCAAACCGCTGCGCCACCCAGGGATCCCTTGAATGGATTTTAATCTGTTAAATGTACTTCTCTAAATACTTTCATGAAGACTTACCTTTAAATGCAAGAACTTCTCCTTTAAAGCTAAAATGTATTTAATCAGTATCATTTTTCACAAGGGGACAAAGAAAGCTCAGTTACTTTTTTTTAAAAAAAAACTAACATATTTATGCATCTTAGAAATTTATAATAAATTAAAAGTATACAGAAAAGTAAATACCACTTTAAAACAAAAATACTTATGAAAATAAATCATAAGCATATTGGATATGTACCTTTGATTATACTGTCTATTCTTATGAATATCAATGAGGTTATATTTGAAACTAACTTACAAATATACTGCTTTCCATAACTGCTTCCATTTGGTCTTTGTGCTACATTCCTAATTACCAATTATTAATTTGGTATTCTAATTATGAAAAGTATGCATAAAGCCACAAATGTATGGAACTTTCTATTTACTAAATTACTGTACATAGTCTTACTATATAAGGAAAGCAATATGCAAAGAAACGTATTGATGTAGCAGAAACATTTTATCCCTGTATGTGCTGAGCATTTGCAACTACTCTAAATGAAACTTGAACAGAAAAGCAAACAAATGCAAAAAAAAAAATTGAGCCCCAACACTATAGCCTCTTCAACCCTATACTTCTAAAACCAGTTCCCATTATGTTTTCAAGACCAATGAAAAGTGTATGGACATGCTTATAGCTAAAAACGGCATTTGCCCCCTTTTTCCTTATAAATCAGTGAAAGAAGAGTGAAAAACAGGAAAACAAACTTCATTTACAAAAAAACTAAAAATATCTCAAATTCCAATGGCAAATCTGTAGAAAGACTACCAAAATCATTGACGGTCAAGTAGACTACAAGAAGACATAATGCCTGTGGCTAAAGATGTCAGTAAACCCTGGAAAGTAGGTGGGATAGCCTGAAATACAAAACCAGTGACAACTTATTTTCTACAACAAGAAAAGGATTAAATAGTAGTAGTTGAAGCTTTCCTGGACTCCATTAAACATGAAGTCTTGGAAGCTATGGAGATCACACCAAATCAGAAGTAATGTGAACATGTAACATTTACAGGAAATTAATAATTACTAATATATTAATCATATCAATTATATATCTATATTATAGTATTATATGCACATTTTGTCTATAAATTATTAATAGTTATTAATAATTAATCAGGGAAAAATAGACTCCACCTGTCCTCATTCTAGTTTCCTGAGTCTAAAAAAAATCACACTTTTACGTGTCCTTCACATCGGGAGAATATCTGATCGTTTAAATCATCTTCTTGTTTCCTCACTCATACAAGCTTCCTAAATAGATCCATCCCAAGAAGAATGCACTGCATAGTGAATAAAGAAATTATATTTTAGTTTCAATTCTGACATGAATTGCTTTAAGTTTTCCCTTCTGTTCTTGTACAAGAAATGTCTGAACACACTGAAAAAATAATTTTGATGAATTTCAGGAGGCTGACTATGAACTAGCATTGAGAATGAAAAACTCCTGGGAGTCACAGTCTAAGGGATGTCTCCATTCCATGCAAACCTAGAAATCCCATGGGATTTTCATGGTAATGAGTTAAGAAAGATCACTCTTGGTTCTCATGTGGAGGAGAGAAGAGTGACCATTCTGACATACATGCAAAGCATGCTGCTCACCAAAGAGGAGAAAAGCCAAGAAATGAATTTGAATGTCAACTCATAAGGGCACATGTCTATTAAAAGACTGAGATTTAATCATAATGTAATAAAATGTTACCCCTCTTTCACATATTACCACCACATAACAGCTCCAGTATAATCACAGAACAGAAAGAACTATAAAATTCAGATGTTCTTGGAGGAGTAGTCCAAAATCAAGACAGGAGACCAAATGATATTAGAGGAATTTGAAGACATTGGCATCTCTAGCTACAGCCAAAATTAAACAAGTCTAACTCCTAGCCAAATGAATAAACCATCATGCACGGCATCTATTCAGTTTCTAATACCTGAAACGTGTATGGATTTTTTCAAGGTTTTATTTAAATTCCAGTTAGTTAACATACAGTGTAATATTAGTTTCAGATGTACAATTTAGTATTCATCACTTACATAAAACAAGCAGTGCTCATCACAAGTGTCCTTAACCCACCATCCATTTAAAACAACCCCCACCCATCTCCTCTCCAATAACTCTCAGTATGTTCTCTTTAGTTAAAAGTCTGTTTCACATCTTTTTTGCACCCATGTTCATCGGTTTTATTTCTTAAATTCCACAAATGAATGAAATCATATGGTATTTATCTTTTTCTGAATTATTTCGCTTAGCCTAATATTCTTTAGCTCCATCCACATTGTTGTGAATGGCAAATTTCATTATTTTTTTATGGCTAAGTAATATTCTGTTGTATATACTTGTGCCATCTCTTCTTTATACATTCATCAGTTGATGCACATGTGGGCTTTTTACTTAATTTGGCTATTGTTGATAATGTTGCTACAAACATTAGGGTGACTGTATCCCTTTGAATTATTATTTTTGTACTCTATGGGTAAATCCCTAGTAGTGCAATTGCTAGATCTAAAGGTAGTCCTATTTTTGACTTTTTGAGGAAGCTCCATAGTGTTTTCCAGAACAGCTGCACCAGTTGCATTCCCACCAACAGTGGAAAGAGGGTTCCCTTTCTCTGCATCCTTACTAACACCTGTTGATTCCTGTGTTGTTAATTTTAGCTGTTCTGACTGGTATGAGGTCATATGTCATTGTAGTTTTGATTTATATTGCCCTGATGATCAGCGATGTTGAATCTTTTCAACTGTCTGTTAGCCAACTATATGTCTTTGGAAAACTGTGGAAGGAGCCTCGGTGCCCATCGAAAGATGAATGGATAAAGAAGATGTGGTTTATGTATACAATGGAATATTACTCAGCCATTAGAAACGACAAATACCCACCATTTGCTTCAACGTGGATGGAACTGGAGGGTATTATGCTGAGTGAAGTAAGTCAATCGGAGAAGGACAAACAGTGTATGTTCTCATTCATTTGGGGAATATGAATAATAGTGAAGGGGAATATAAGGGAAGGGAGAGGAAATGTGTGGGAGATATCAGAAAGGGAGACAGAACATAAAGACTTCTAACTCTGGGAAATGAACTAGGGGTGGTGGAAGGGGAGGAGGGCGGGGGGTGGGGGTGAATGGGTGACGGGCACGGAGGGGGACACTTGACGGGATGAGCACTGGGTGTCATTCTGTATGTTGGTAAATTGAACACCAATAAAAATTAATTTATTAAAAAAAAGAAAAATGTCCATTCATGCATCCTGCCCATATTATAATTTGATTATTTATTTTGGAGTGTTCAGTTTTATAATTTCTTTATATATTTTGGATTCTAGCCCTTTATCAGGTAGGTCATTTGCAAATGTCTTCTCTGATTCTGTAGGCTGCCTTTTAGTTTTGTTGATTGTTTCCTTCACTGTGCAGAAGATTTTAATTTGAATAAATCCCAATAGGTTATTTTTGCTTTTGTTTCCCTTGCCTCAAGAGACATATCTAAGAAGAAGTTGCCATACCCTATCTCAGAGAGATTATGGCCTGTGTTCCTCTCTAAGATTTTGATGTTTTCCAGGATCACAATTAGTTATTTTATCCATTTTGAATTTGTTTTTGTGCACAGTGTAAGGAAGTGGTCCAGTTTCATTATTTTTCATGTTGCTGTCCAGTTTTCCCAACACCATTTGTTGAAGAGACTGTCTTTTTCACATTGGATATTCTTTCCTGCTTTGTGGAAGATTCGTTGATCATATACCTGTGGGTTCATTTCTGGTTTTCTATTGTATCATTGATCTATGTTTCTGTTTTTATGCCAATACCATACTGTTTTGATCACTACAGCTTGGTAATATAACTTGAAGTATGGAATTGTGACGCCTATAGCTTTGCTTTTCCTTTTCAAATTTGCTGAGCATATTTGGGGTCTTTTGTAGTTCCATACAAATTTTAGGATTCTTTTTTCTAGCTCTGTGAAAAATGCTGATGATATTTTGATAGGGATTGCATGAAATGTGTAGATTGCTTTGGGTAGTAGACACATTTCAACAATATTTGTTCTTTCAATTTATGAACATGGAGTGTTTTTCAATTTCTTCCTGTCATCTTCAATTTTTTCATCGTTTTATAGTTTTCAGGATAAAGGCATTTTACCACTTTGGTCAGTTATATTCCTAAGTATCTTATGGGTTTTGGTATAATTATAAATGGGATTAATTCCTTGATTTCTCTTTCTGCTGTTTCATTATTGGTGTATAGAAATGCAATAGATTTCTGTACATTAATTTTGGATCTTGCCACTATACCAAATTTGTGAATCAGTTCTGGCTGGTTTTTGATGAGGTTTTTCTGGTTTTCTATATAGAGTATTATGCCATCTGCAAATAGTAAAAATCTGACTTCTTCCTTATGGATTTGGATGCCTTTCATTTCTTTTTGTTGTCTGATTGTTGGAGCTGGACTTCCAATACTATGTTAAATAGAAGTGGTGAGAGTGGACACCTCTGTCTTATTCCTGAACATAGAGGAAACGCTCTCAGTTTTGCTTTTTATCCTTTCTTTAATTAATGTGGTGCATCACATTGATTGATTTGTGCATATTGAACCACCCCTGCAGCCCAGAAATAAAACCTACTTGATCGTAGTGAATGATTCTTTTAATGTACTGTTGGATTAGATTTGCTAATAGGTTGGTGAGAACTTTTGCATTCATATTTATCAGGGATATTGGCCCATAGTTCTTTTTTTTTAAATGGAGTCTTTGGTTTTGGAATCAAGGTAATGCTGGTCTTCTGGAATGAGTTTGAAAGTTTTTCTTCTATTACTATTTTTTTAATAGTTTGAGAAGAATACGTATTAACTGCTCTTTAAATGCTTGGTACAATTCCCCTTGTAAAGCCATCTGGCACTGGACTTTTGTTTTTTTGGGAGACTTTTGACTACTGATTTAATCTATTTGCTGGTTATTGGTCTGTTCATATTTTGCATTTCTTCTTGTTTCAATTTTGGTAGTTTATACTTCCAGGAATGTGTCATTTCTTTCAAAATGTCTAATTTATTGGCATATAATTTTTCCCAGTATTCTCTTAGAATTATTTGTATTTCTGTGATGTTGGTTGTGATCTCTCTCTCTCTCTCATTTGTGATTTCATTTGTTTGGGTCCTTTCTCTTTTCTTTTTGATAAGCTCTGCCAGGAGTTTATCGATTTTATTAATTCTTGGTTTCATGGATCTGTTTTACTGTTTTTCTTGTTTTCTCTTTTAGTTTCTATATCAATAATTACTATGAATGTAAATGGACTAAATGCTCCAATCAAAAGACATATAGCATCAGAATGGATTTAAAAAAAAAACTATCAGAACTCCTGGGCTGGCTCAGGGCTTGAGCCTCTCCCTTTGGCTCAGAACATGATCCAGGGGTCCCAGGATAGAGTCCCTCATCAGGCTCCCAGCAGGGAGCCTGCTTCTCCCTCTGCCTATGTCTCTGCCCCTCTCTCTCTCTTTATCTCTTATGAAAAAATAAGTAAAATCTTTAAAAAATAAAACAAAACCTATCTATATACTGCTTACAAGAAACTCACTTTAGACCTAAAGACACCTGCAAATTGAAAGTGAGGAGATGGAGAGACAGTAATTATGCAGAAGGCCATCAGAAGAAAGCCAGAGTAGTCATGCTTATATCAGATAAACTCAATTTTAAACCAAACTGTAACAAGAGATAAAGAAGGGCATTATATTATAAAAGGAGGTCTATCCAACAAGAAGATCTAACAATTGTAAATACTTATGCACCCGATATGGAAGCACCCAAATGTATACAATAATTAAAAACAAATATAAAAGAAATCATTGATAAAAATACAATAATAGTAGGAGACTTTAATACCCTATTTACTACAAGAGACATCTAAGCAAGAAATTTATTTACTACAAGATCATCTAAGCAGAAAATCAACAGGAAACAATTATTTTGAATGACACAATGGACCAGATGGACTTAACAGATATATTCAGAATGATTTATGCTAAAGCAGTAGAATATTTTTTCAGGTGCACATGGGACATTCTCCTGAATAGATCACATACTAGGTCACAAATCAGGTCTCCACTGACACAAAAATATTGAGATCATACCATGCACATTTTCAGACCACAACACTGTGAAACTTGAAGTCAAACACACATACAAAAAAAGTTTGGAACAATCACAAATACATGGAGGTTAAACAACATGCTAGCTAGTAAAAAAATGAATGGGTCAACCAGAAAATCAAAGAATGAATCAATGAATGAATGAATGAATGAATGAATAAATAAATAAATAAATAAATGGAAATAGATGAAAATGAAAACATGAGGGGATCCCTGAGTGGCTCAGCGGTTTAGTGCCTGCCTTTGACTCAGGGCATGATCCTGGATTCCCGGGATCCAGTCCCACGTTGGGCTCCCTGCATGGAGCCTGCTTCTCCCTCTGCCTGTGTCTCTGCTTCTCTCTCTCTCTCTCTCTCTCTCTCTCTCTCTCTCTCTGTCTGTCTCTCATGAATAAATAAATAAAATCTTAAAAAAAAGAAAATGAAAACATAACAGTCCAGAACATTGGAGATGCAGTAGAAACATTTATAAGAAGTACATAGCAATACAGACCTAGCTCAAGAAGCCATGAAAACTCAAACAATGTAACCTTACAACTGAAGGAAGTAGTAAAAGAACAACAAACAGAGTCTAAGGCCAGCAAAAGAAGGGAAATAATAAGGATTAGAGCAGAAGTAGATAAATATATACTTAACGCCTTTTTAATTATTTGTTTTATTATTTCTGGAGATTTTCTTTATTCCTTTTTATTCTTTGTCACTTTTGATCTTTCCTTCCCACTCAGAGTCCCCTTTAATGTTGTTTGCAGGTCTGTTTTTACTGGTCATGAACTCCTTTAGTTTGTGTTTGTCTGGGACACTTTTTATCTCTCTTTCTCTTCTGAATGATAGCCTTGCTAGATAGCATATTTTGGCTATAGATTTTTCCCTTTCAGCACATTTAATATATCATGCTTTCCTCTTCTGGCTTGCCAAGTTTCTGTGGAGATATCGACTGCTAAATTTATTTATCTTCCCTTGTAAATTTGAGACCTCTAACCCTGGCTGCTTTTAGGATTTTTTCTTTACCACTAAAATTTGCAAATTTAACTACCATCTGTCTTGATGTTGGCTTGCTTTTGTTGATTTTGAGGGGAGTCATCTGTGTCTCCTAGAGTCATCTGTGTCTCCTTGGAGGTCTGTTTCCTTCCCAGATTAGGGAGTTTTCCTCAAACAAATTTTTTGCCCCCTTTTCTCTCTATTCTTCTGGGACTCCTATGATATAAATATTACACTTCATGAAGTCACTAAGTTCCCTAATTCTACTCTCATGTTCCATAATTCTTTCTCTCTTTTATTCTGCTTCATTATTTTCCATATTACTATCTTCTATATCACTCATTCAATCTCTGCTTCTTCTGTCCTGTGGTCATTACATCCAGTCTATTTTGAATCTCACTTACTGCATTTTTCATTTCTGCCTGATTGTTTTTTAACTCTTTTATCTCTTTGTAATGGTCTCCCTGATATTTTCCATGCCTTTCTCAAGCCCAACAAGTATCCTTATGATTGTTGCTTTAAGTTCTGGATCAGGCATATTAAATCTGTTTCAATTTGATGCGTGGCCATCACCTTTTCTTGTTCATTCTTTTGGGAAGAATTCCTCCATATTGGAATTTTGTCTAGGTCTCTGTCTTCTTCTCTTTGTTAGGAAACCTGTTATGTTTCCTGCTTATAATAATAATGGCTTTATGAAGAGATCATTTAGTTTCTAGGTCCTTCAGAGAGTGTCTATTATGTGCTGCATATACTCTGCTGCTGTATTTTTGCTGCTCTATCCCTCAGGTCAGTCATTTGCAGAGTTTCTCCTCACCTGCAGTGGGCACTGTTTGGACTTTGGCCATAGTGTTGTGAGTTTCTACTAGATGTGCTTTGGTCTGCTTGATAAATGAGAACTAATGTTCCTTCTACTAGAATTGAATTCTTACAGAAGTCTATGGTCAGTAGATGTAGTGCGTTTGGGGTTTTCTGCTGTTCTTATGGGGAAGGGGCCTGATGCATTGGGTCCTAGGCATTCTTGTCCAAGAAAGTCAATACCAGCAGATTGAGGGGACAGGACTTAGTGTAAATAATTTAGGCAGTCAGTGTTGGTACTGTTTACTAAAGCTTACTTATGTTGAGAGCTGGGGAGAGAAATGGCATTACCAACATCTTTGACCCTGGAAAGGGGATTTTGTTCTTGCTACTCTCAGAGAAGTACTCCCAGAAGAGTGGATAATTTCCCTTCTTGAATCCCAGGTGTGTTTTTGGATCACTGTTTTCATACTTTCTGTCTCTGGTTTGCTTCCTGCCTGGAGCAAGACAGTGCAATTTAGCTCCAACTCAGCCAAGCCTGATAACATTTAAAACTCAAACTTTAGGGACCTGTTGTGACAGGGACCTGAATTATTCTTCTAAGGTGGGTATCACCACTCTGGGACTGATGCAGGTTTGACCCAGAAGGACAGTTGTGCCAGAGTGTAGAGGCATGGGATTTGGAGGAAAGCAGGCAATACACCCAGTATCTGGGTTAGCTGCACTCAGCAGGTATCTCTGGGTGGGGGAAGGAAATGGTACCCACTGGCTCTTTTGTCTTCAGAGAGGCATTCTGCAAATGCCATCTTATACAGATGTGCTCCAAGTGGAGCAAACTCTCTCCCAATGTACCTTAGATGATCCTCAGATCATGCAGTCTGCCCCCAGGTTTCTTGTGTGCCTTCTAGCCAGGAATAGAGCAGCATCTTCAGGGTTTTATCCTAGTCAAGACCACCAGCTTCCAAAACTCCAGTCATTGAGCCCTGCTGATTTCAAACATGCATGAAAATCAGCCCTTCTCCTTTCCCAGACAATGGCTTTGGAGAAGTGTTCTCTTTGTGTATATCCATGTGCACTCCACTTTTTCCCTCTTGCCTTTCTCCATGACCAGGGCTCCCTCTCCTCCACAGCAACCCTGATCTGTTTCTTCCCTAAACCTCCTCTCAGCACTTCCTACCTTCCTTGATGTGGCCCCTTCGCTCCCTCTACTTGTGCAGTTTATTCTTTCAATCCTCAGGTCCATTTCTTGGGTATTCAGAATGATTTTATAGTTATCAAATTATATTTGAGGGACAAGGCAACCCTAAGATTCTCCTATTATTCCACCATCTTAACTTCTCTCCCTGATACATGTCTGGTTTCAAACAGAATATTACCAGATATAGCAAAACACATTCAGTAAATAAATAACACTTATTAAATACAAACTCAGATATGACAAAGATGTTGAAATTATCAAGTGGTAGTTTTAAATTACTTGATTAATGAGTTAAAGGTATTATGAAAAATGTAGGTAACATGCTAGAAAAGATGGAGAAGCAGAGAGACTTAAATGCTAAGAAAGAATGAAAGTGAAGTATTAAAGACAAAATCACCGTTAGAGAAATGAAGAATGCTTTTATGAGCTCATCAGTAGACTGGATATTGCTGAGGAAAGAATCAGCAAATACGAAGACAAGCCAGTAGAAACTTCTGAAAGTTAAATGCAAAGAAGAAAATAGTTTTAAAAAGAACAATACATCAAAAACCTTGGGGAAATAACAAAAGATACAACATGTAATGGGAATTCCAAAAGGAGGAGAAATACAGACAAGATTAAATTAAATGTGTGAGGGTGCCTGGGTGGCTCCATGGTTGAGCATCTGCCTTGGCTCAGGTTATGATCCCTGGGACCTTGGATTGAGTCCAGCATCAGGCTCCGTGTATGGAGTCTCCTTCTCCCTCTGTCTGTGTCTCTGCCTCTCTCTGTGTGTCTCTCATGAATAAATAAATAAAATATTAAAAAATAAAATAAATGTTTGAGGTAGTAACAGGTAAGGATTTTCTACACACCAAACCACAAACCCAGGAAGCTCAGAAAACACTATGCATAATACATATTTAAAAATACACGTAGGCATATTTTATTCAAGCTGTAGAAAACCCAAGAAAACAAAATCATTTTTTGTAATATTTTTTATTTATTTATAAGAGACACACAGAGAGAGAGAGGCGCAGAGACACAGGCAGAGGAAGAAGCAGGCTCCATGCAGGAAGCCCGATGTGGGACTGGATCCCGGGAATCCAGGATCATGCCCTGGGCCGAACGCAGGCGCTAAACTGCTGAGCCACTCAGGGATCCCAAGAAGACAAAATCTTAAAGGTAATCAGAAATAAAATGCTTTATAAACAGAGTGACAAGTAGAAGATTTCCATAGATTTATCATCAGAACACATGAAAGCAAGAATGAGTGGAATGAAATATTTAACATGATGAAAGAAAAAAAATCCCAGCATTTTGTATTCAGTTAATTTATCGTTTAAAATTTTAAGAATTTTTATTACTAGGTTTTGCAAGTTTAATTACAAAATGTCCTGGTGTGGTCTGCTTTTGCTGATTTTCATGGGAATTCTCTGGGCCTCCTAGATCTGGATCTGTTTCCTTCCTCGGGTTAAGGATATTTTTTTCAATTATCATTTCTTCAAATAAATTTTCTGCCCCTTTTTCTCTCTTTTCTTCTCAGAATCCTATAATTCAAATGTTATTACATTTTCTCTAGTTGATTTCCATAGATCTATGCTCATTTTCTGTAATTTCTTTAAGTCTGATATTTCTTAATTCATTTACTGAGTCTTTTATCTCTGCTTTATTATTCTTTACCTGTGTTAAAGGTCTCACTCATGTCTTCCACTCCTTTTTCAAGTTCAGTGAGTATCCTTTCATCATTTCTTTAAGTTCTCTAACGGTCATGTTACATATGTCTGTTTCCATTAGATCTCTGGATGTGGCCTTCACCTCTTCTTTCATTTGGGATAAATTTCTCCATCTTCTCATTTTGTCTGCTCTCTGGGTCTGTTTCTGTTTATTAAAAAGTTAGTTATATCTTCTGCTTTTGAAAATACTGACACTGTGAAGGAGAGGCCATGAAGTGTCATGCAGTGTAGTGTCCCCTTGCCCTTTAGGACTGTATCCTACATATGTTGCTTACTCTCTGCTGTTGTGTCTGATTCATTTTTCTTTTCAGTGCAATCATCGGTACTGGCTCTGCCTGCTGTGGTTTATTTCATTATTTCATAATGAAAAGTAGTTCAACATTTAAAAAAATCTCATTATAATCTGAGTGTCATCTTTTTTCTTCCCAAAAGGCATTTTATGGTATGTTTCTATTAATTAAGTAGCACTGGTTCCTACAACTTATATAAACCCTGGATTTTCTTAAATCTTGCAAAAACTTCACAATTTTAGAGCCAGTTTATGAAAATCTATTTTCGTATTGGATTTGGTAGAAACCACACATTGCTTTTAATGCTAGAAAACAAAGAGTGATTTATTTTATTCCATACCTTTCAGAGAAGATAGTTAGATTCCACTTCATGTCTAAGTCATTGAACATCTCAAGCACTTCATACATTTCTAGTCTATGTTACCAAGGCAAAAGTTATCAAAACATATGTACTATGTCAACCACTTGTAGAAAAATCACTAGCTGGTGTATAAGTTTGACATTAGGAGATAAGACTGAGATAGAATTTTATGAGTCAACTACATCCCAAATATGACACCTACAATTATTTGAATTAAGAATTTTAGAGTTTGTGAATAGGGTTAACAGATTTTGTTTCTTCATATTAGATTACTTTTGTCACATATAAATCAAATATTTTCAATGAGCAATAGAAATAGCAAACAATGCATTAGGTCATTTAAGTGTAGAAATAATTTTATTTCCAAAATTTCCTCTTAAAACTTTACTTCTTGGGGATCCCTGGGTGGCGCAGCGGTTTGGCGCCTGCCTTTGGCCCAGGGCGCGATCCTGGAGACTCGGGATCGAATCCCATATCGGGCTCCCGGTGCATGGAGCCTGCTTCTCCCTCTGCCTGTCTCTCTCTCTCTCTCTCTCTCTCTCTCTGTGACTATCATAAATAAATAAATAAAACTTTAAAAAAATAAATAAATAAAAATAAAACTTTACTTCTTAGTGATATCTTTAGATTCTTCTATATTCCTTTTTCTCTATAGTAGCTCTCAGATGTCTTTCATAATAATGAAAAAATGCCAGCAACTTCTTTTCTGTACTATGTTCAGCCACATAAAAATTCCCTTTCCCTTGTCATGTCCTTCAAATATTCTTTTCAATATGTTAAGAAGACTCTGCTCCAAATTGACACTTAACCAAATGATTGATAAGAAATAGCCTAAAAAAATGAATGCACTTCAAAGGTTATATCTGAATGTGAGACAAGATTCCATCAAAATCATAGAGGAGAACACAGGCAACACCCTTTTTGAACTCAGCCACAGTAACTTCTTGCAAGATACATCCACGAAGGCAAAAGAAACAAAAGCAAAAATTAACTATTGGGACTTCATCAAGATAAGAAGCTTTTGCACAGCAAAGGATACAGTCAACAAAACTCAAAGACAACCTACAGAATGGGAGAAAATATTTGCAAATAACATATCAGATAAAGGGCTAGTATCCAAAATATATAAAGAACTTATTAAACTCAACAGCAAAGAAACAATCCAATCATGAAATGGGCAAAAGACATGAACAGAAATCTCACAGAGGAAGACATAAACATGGCCAACATGCACATGAGAAAATGCTCTGCATCACTTGCCATCAGGGAAATACAAATCAAAACCACAATGAGATACCACCTCACACCAGTGAGAATGGGGAAAATTAACAAGGCAGGAAACCACAAATGTTGGAGAGGATGTGGAGAAAAGGGAACCCTCTTGCACTGTTGGTGAGAATGTGAACTGATGCAGCCACTCTGGAAAACTGTGTGGAGGTTCCTCAAAGAGTTAAAAATAGACCTGCCCTACGACCCAGCAATTGCACTGTTGAGGATTTACCCCAAAGATACTGATGCAATGAAAAGCCAGGACACCTGCACCCCGATGTTTCTAGCAGCAGTGTCCACAATAGCGAAACTGTGGAAGGAGCCTCAGTGTCCACCGAAAGATGAACGGATAAAGAAGATGTGGTTTATGTATACAATGGAATATTACTCACCCATTAGAAACGACAAATACCCACCATTTGCTTCAAAGTGGATGGAACTGGAGGGTATTATGCTGAGTGAAATAAGTCAATCGGAGAAGGACAAACATTATATGGTCTCATTCATTTGGGGAATATAAATAATAGTGAAAGGGAATAGAAGGGAAGGGAGAAGAAATGAGTAGGAAATATCAGAAAGGGAGACAGAACATAAAGACTCCTAACTCTGGGAAATGAACTAGGGGGTAGTGGAAGGGGAGGAGGGCGGGGGGTGGGGGTGACTAAGTGATGGGCACTGAGGGGGCACTTGACGGGATGAGCACTGGGTGCTATTCTGTATGTTGGTAAATTGAACACCAATAAAAAATAAATTTATTATTTAAAAAAAATCTTTCTATATAAATCCAGTCATTCAACTAAGCAACAACAAAATGAAGTTAATTTTTGGAGTGTTAATGACTAAACATGCATGGGGAAATCAATAAAACATGAAAAAAACCACAAAGGTTATATCTGCAAATTAGAAGCTTCCATCTGATCTTTGGATTTAACACACAAGTAATTAGTGTAAGCAGTTGCATCATTGTTAGTCTCAATGGATGATGGATAGATATAGATATATATAAAAGTGCTAGCAAGTTCTAAATATAAAATGTGCATTTCCATACATCTGAGGGGGCAGGATTGTAGAATTTTACATTTGTATAGTATGTTCTTAGAAAACTAGAGTGTGGGATCCCTGGGTGGCGCAGCGGTTTGGCGCCTGCCTTTGGCCTAGGGCACGATCCTGGAGACCCGGGATCGAATCCCACATTGGGCTCCCGGTGCATGGAGCCTGCTTCTCCCTCTGCCTGTGTCTCTGCCTCTCTTTCTCTCTCTGTGTGTGTGACTATCATAAATAAAAAAATTAAAAAAAAAACTAGAGTGTAAGAATTCCAAAGCAGAAACATGACCGTGTAAATTAATGTCATTTAGGATTAGAAGGATGATGGCAATAGAGCAGGAAGACCCTACGCTCATTTTGTCCCACAAACACAACTAGATACCTATGAAATCATACTAAATACTTCAGAAGTTGATGTGAAAACTGACAGAACAAACTCCACAACTAAAGGGAGAGAAAAGGTCATACTGAAGAAGGTAAGAAATGGAGAGACCTGACTTAGAGGAGAAATAAACTGGGGTTGCTACAGAGAGGAGGGAGCCATGGTCACAGAGAAGGGTAGGAGGGAGGATCACACAGAGAAACACACAAGGAGAATTTTTCTCAAAAGGCATTGACTTGGAAAACAAGAAGGGCTAGATTTTGTGAGTTCTCACAAGCAGTGGAGCTTAAAGACTGAAGTTTTAAAGGTCAGTGTACTTGGCTGGCATAAAGCTGGAGGGCACCACCCTGCGCTTCAAGAGAAGGCAGGCAAACAACCTGGGGGCAGATGGCATGGAAATGGCTATTTGAAGAACATCTCTGGCACACTATGAGGAGATTATTCACTCTTCTCAGAGTGTGTCCCTGAGAAACAGTATTCATAGAGATACCTCTCCGGGTACAAAGTAGCTGGCTGGTGCCTTTTCAATCTGCCACCCTTAGGATAACACAGAACAACCTGTGAGAAACTAACTTGCTTATACCACACCCCACACTACTGCACAATGGCAGGACTGCCCTTCTCAGTCAAGCTTGCCTCAGTCCCAGTGTAGTAGGTTCCTTCTCCAGAAGACCAGCACAAACCTGTGCTCACAACACATCTCCAGATCAGAGAGGTTTGTAGGGATTCAGTTCCATTGGACATGATGAAAAGCCTCATTTTGCAAGCAAAATAAGGCACACCTCATTAAAACTCTCCACAGTTCAGGCCAATGGCCAACCACTGCCCACAACAGGCAAGGAGAGCCTCTGCAGATGATTGGCTTGAAGGATAGAGCAGCCCAAACACAACAGCAGAATGTACTCAGCATACACCAGAAACACTCCCTGAAGTGCCAGGTTGTGGGTGCTACAAGACCTCTTTTTCATAAATTCACAACTTTTTTTTAATTTTTTTTAATTTATTTATGATAGTCACACACAGAGAGAGAGAGAGAGAGAGAGAGGCAGAGACATAGAGGGAGAAGCAGGCTCCATGCACCGGGAGCCCGACGTGGGATTCGATCCCGGGTCTCCAGGATCGCGCCCTGGGCCAAAGGCAGGCACCAAACTGCTGCGCCACCCAGGGATCCCAATTCATAACTTTCAAGAGCAGGAGACATAAGTGGCTTTTCTAACTTAGAGAAGAAGGCATAGATTTAGACAAAATCAAAAGACAGAGGAGTTTATCATAAATGAGAGAACAAGATAAGGTGTTGGCCAGAGATTTAAGTGAGAAAGATATTTTAAGAAATGCCTAATGGGCAATTTAAAGCAACAATCATAAGCATACTCACTGGGCTTGATAAAAGAATAGAACACATCAGTGAGAACCTTACCACAGAGATAAAAGAATAATCAATGAGAGATCAAGAATGCAATAAATGAGATTAGAAAGAGGCTCGAAGCAAAACAAACAAACAAACAAACAAAACCCCAACAACAACAACAAAAACCCTAGCAGGATAGAAGAAACAGGGGAATGAATGAGGGACCTACAAAACAAAATAATGGAAAATTATAAATCTGAACAAAAGAGAGAAAGAAGAACTATGCAACACAAAGATACACTAAGGAAACTCAGTGACTCCATATATCATAATGACATTCATATTATAGGACTCCCAGTAAAAAAAGAGAAAGAGAAAAGGCAAAACATTTATTTCAAGGAATAATAATAGAAAATCTCCATAATCTGGGGAAGGAAACAGACATCTGGATCTTAGGAAGCACAGAGAACTCCCATCAAAATCAACAAAATCGGGATCCCTGGGTGGCGCAGCGGTTTGGCGCCTGCCTTTGGCCCAGGGCGCGATCCTGGAGACCCAGGATCGAATCCCACGTCGGGCTCCCGGTGCATGGAGCCTGCTTCTCCCTCTGCCTGTGTCTCTGCCTCTCTCTCTGTGTGTGTGACTATCATAAATAAATAAAAATTTAAAAAAAAATCAACAAAATCAGGCCAATGCCAAGACATATTATAATTAAATTGGCAAAATATTATGATTTTTAAAAATCTTAAAAGCAGCAAGATAAAAGAAGCCCTTAAATTACAAAGGAAGACCTATAAGGCTAGCTACAGATTTCTCAATATAAACTTGGCAAGCCAGAAGGGAGTGACATGATATATTCAAATTGCTAAATGGGAAAAATCTGCAGCCAAGAATACTCTAACCAACAAGACTATCATGCAGAATAGAAGGAGAGATAAAAAGTTTCCCAAAAGTAACTAAAAGAGTATGTGACTACTAAACCAACCATACAAAAAATATTAAAGGGATCTCTTTGGTGTAAAGAAGAGACCCAAAGTGACAAAGGCAAGAAAGGATCAGAGAAAATCTCCAGAAACAATGACAAAATAAGTAATAAAATGGCACTAGATACATATCTATCAATAATTACTATGAATATAAATAGCTTAAATGCTCCAATCAAAAGACATAGGGTACCAGAATGAATAAGTAACAGCAATGACAACAAAAACAAGACCCATCTATATGCTGCCCACAAGAGACTCATATAGACCTAAAGAAACCTATAGACTGAAAGTGAGGATATGGAGAACCACTGATCGTGCAAATGGATATCAGAAGAAAGCCAGAGTACCAACACATATATGAGACAAATTAGACTTTAAAACAAAGAGTGTAACAAGAGATGAAAATGGCACTATATCATAATAAAGGGGATTATCCACCAAGAAAATTTAACAATTATAACATTTATGCTCCTGGATTAGGAGCACAATTAATGACAAACTTAAAGGAACTCATTGATAATAATACAGTAATAGTAGGGGACATTAACATCTCACTTACATTAATAGAGAGATCAGCTAAGAAGAAAATCAACAAGAAAACAATAGCTTTCACAAATCACACAAATACAAAAAGATTGAGATCATACCATGTATATTTTCTGACCACAATGCTATGAAAATTTCAGTCAACCACAAGAAAAAAATGTGGAATGAACACAAATACATGGAGGTTAAGCATCATATTATTACACGATAAATAGATCAACCAGGAAATCAAAGAAGAAACAAAAGAAAATACATGGAGACAAATGGAAATTAAAACAGAATGGTCCAAAATAATTTGGATGCAATAAGGCAGTCCTAATAGGGAAGTATATAGCAATACAGACCTACCATAAGAAGAAAAAAAAACAGTCAAATAAACAACCTCACTTAACACCTAAAGGAGCTAGAAAAAGAACAAAGCCTAAAGCCAGCAGATGGAAGAAGAAAAAATAAACATTAGCGCAGAAATAAAATATATAGAAACTAAAAAACATGATAGAACAGATAATGAAACCAGTAGCTGGATCTTTGAAAAAATTAATAAATTTGATAAAATCTTAGCTAGACTTATCAAAAAGATAAGAGAAAGGACCCAAATAAATAAAATCACAAATGAAAGAGGAAAGATTGCTACCAACACCACAGAAATACAAGCAATTATAAAAGAATGTTAAGAACAATTATATATCAATAAATTGGGCAATGTGGAAGAAATAGGTAAATTCCTAGAAATATATAAACTATCAAAACTGAAATAGGAATAGAAAATTTGAATAACCAGCAAAATTTGAATCAGTTATCAGAAAACTCAAGAAAAAAAGGTCCAGGGATGCCTGGGTGGCTCAGAGGTTGAGCTTCTGCCTTTGGCTCAGGGTGTGATCCCAGGGTCCTGGGATCGAGTTCCACTTTGGGCTCCTTGTGAGGCACCTGCTTCTCCCTCTGCCTATGTCACTGCCTCTTTTGCTGTGTCTGTTATAAATAATAAAAAAAGCTTTAAAAAAGAAACAAAAGTCCAAAGCCAGATAACTTCACAAATTTTATGAAACTTTTAAAGAATAGTTAAAATCTATTCTTCTCAAACTAATCTGAAAAATAGAATAGGAAAGACAACTCCCAAGTTCGTTTTATTAGGCCAGCATTACACTCATGACAAAACCAGATAGATTTCACAAAAAAGAGAACTACAAGCAATATCCCTGATGAATATGAATGCCAAAATTCCCCCCAAAATATTAGCAAACTGAATTCAACAATATATCAAAGAAATCATTTACCAGGATCTGGTTGGATTTATTCCTGGGCTGCAAGTATGGTTCAATATCCACAAATCAATCAATGTGATACTCCATATTAATAAAAGAAAGAATCAGAACCTTATGATCATTTCACTACATGCAGAAAAAGCATTTGACAAAGTACAACATCCATTTATGATAAAAAACCATCAACAAAGTAGGGATAGAGGAAACATAGCTCAACATAATAAAAGCCATATATGAAAAACCCAGAGCTAATGTCCTCTTCAATGGGGAAAGCTAAGAGCTTTCCCTTTATGGTCAGGAACAAGACAGGGATATCCACTCTCAGTATTGTTGTTTAGCACAATACTGAAAGTTGTAGCCATAGCAATCAGACAACAAAAAGAAATAAAAGTCACCCAAACTCGTAAGGAAGAAGTAAACTTTCACCATTTGCAGATGATATGACACTATATATAGAAAGCCATAAACACTCCACTAAACAGTTACTAGAACTGATAAATGATTTCAGTAAAATCACAGGGTGTAGGGATCCCTGGGTGGCGCAGCGGTTTAGCGCCTGCCTTTGGCCCAGGGCGCGATCCTGGAGACCCGGGATCGAATCCCACGTCGGGCTCCCGGTGCATGCAGCCTGCTTCTCCCTCTGCCTGTGTCTCTGCCTGTCTCTCTCTCTCTCTCTGTGACTATCATAAAAAAAAATCACAGGGTGTAAAATTAATATACATGGGATGCCTGGCTGGCTCAGCAGTTAAGCCTCTGCCTTCAGCTCAGGGCATGATCCTGGAGTCCTGGGATCAAGTCCGGGGATCGAGTCCCACATCAGGGTCCCTGCATGGAGCCTGCTTCTCCCTCTGCCTGTGTCTCCACCTCTTTCTCTCTCTCTCTCTCTCTCTCTCTCTCTCTGTGTCTCTCATGAATAAACAAATAAAATCTTTAAAAAATAAAGTTAATATACAGAAAAATGTAATTCTATACACAAATACTGAGGCAGCAGAAAGGGAAATTAAGAAAACAATCTTATTTACAATTGCACTAAATACAGTGAGATATCTGGGAATAATCAAAGACTTGTACTCTGAGAAACAATAAAAAATACTGATGAAAGAAATTGAAGACAACACAAATAAACAGAATTATTTTCCATACTTATGTATTAGAACAAATATTGTTAAAATGTCCATAATGCCCAAAGCAATTTACACATTTCTTACAATCCCTATGAAAATACCCACAGCATTTTTCACAGAACTAGAACAAACAATCCTAAATTTTGTAGGGAACCACAGAAGATCTCCAGTAGGCAAACCAACCTTGAAAAGGAAAAGCAAATCTCAGCTATCATAATTCCAGACTTTGTTATATTATAAAGCTGTAGTGATCAAAACAGTATGGTACTGGTACAAAAACAGAGAGATAGATCAATAAAACAGAATAGAAAACACAGAAATGAACCCACACCTATATGGTGAATTAATCTTCAACCATACAGGAAAGACTATCCAATGGGAAAAAGATTGTTTCTTTACCAAATAGTGTTGGGAAAACTGGACAGCAATATGAAAAAGAATGAAATGGGGCCACTTTCTTACATTATACACAAAAATAAATTAAAAATGGATGAAAGACCTAAATGTGAGACAGGAAACCATGAAAATCCTAGAAGAAAACACAGGCGGCAACCTCTTTGACCTCAGCAGCAGCAACTTCTTACTAGGCATACCTCTGGAGGCAAGGGAAACAAACAAAAGCAAAAATGAACTATCAGGACTTCATCAAGATAAAAAAAAAAAAAAGCTTCTTTAAGAAAACAATCAACAAAACTAAAAGGCAACCTTCAGAATGGAAGAAGATATTTGCAAATGACATATCTGATGAAGGGTTATTATCCAAAATATATTTTAAAAACCTTATAAAACTCATCACTCCCAAAATGAATAATCCAATTAAAAATAGGTAAAAGAGGGCAGCCCCGGTGGCTCAGCGGTTTAGCGCCACCTTCAGCCCAGGGCCGGATTCCGGAGACCCGGGATGGAGTCCCATGTCGGGCTCCCTGCATAGAGCCTGCTTATCTCTCTGCCTGGGTCTCTGCCTCTTTCTCTCTCTCAATCTGTGTCTCTCATGAATAAGTAAATAAAATCTTAAAAAAGATAGGTAGAAGATATGTGCAAACATTTTTCCAAAAAGACACAAAGATGACCAACAGACACATGAAAACATTCTCTACATCACTGATCATCAAGGAAATACAAATCAAAATCATAATGAGATATCACTTCACATCTGTTAGAATGGCTAGAATCAGTAACATCAGAAACAACAGGTGTGGAGAAAGAAAGTGAAACCCTCTTGTGCTGTTGATGGGAATGCAAATGCAATTCCAGAAATTGTAGTACTAGGTATTTAACCAAAGATTACAAAAATACTAATTCAAAAGGATACATGTAACCTGATGTCTATAGCAGCATTATCTACAACAGCCAGATTATGGAAACAGCCCAAGCATCCATTGACGGATGAATGAATAAAGATTATGTATATATATATATATATATACATATAGAACAAACTAATGGTTACTAGAGGGGAGTTGGGTAGGGGGATGAGTTAAATAGATGGAGATTAAAGAGTGCATTTGCTGTGATAAACAAGTGTTGTATGGAAGGATTCAATCACAATATTGTATACCGGAGACCAATAATACACTCTATAGTTACTAACTGAAATTTAAATAACAACTTGAAGGACACCTGAGTGGCTCAGTGGTTGAGGGTCTGCCTTTGACTCAGGTCATGATCCTGGGGTCCTGGGATAGAGTTCCACATCAGGCTTCTGGCAGGGAGTCTGCTTCTCCCTCCGCTTATGTCTGCCTCTCTCTGTGTGTTTCTCATAAATAAATAAATAAATAAATAAATAAATAAATAAATAAATAAATAAATAAATAACAACTTGAAAAAAAGATTGATGGAATTTACAAACAAGCATATTCCTTCCTCAAGCACATGTTCCACATTTTAGACTTACGGAGTAATGTTTCTTGATATTGTTAAAACAACTTAAATGATTTTATCCCAATTAGATGTTGAACAATATATATTTTAAGCATGTTACACCATAATTCTTCAATGTCAAATAAGAGATCACTCATTTTGTTTCCCTTATGGCTACCCAAATAAATTAACAGCATTTCTAGAGTACCTGGGTGGCTCAGTAGGTTAAGTGTCTGCCTTAGGCTCAAGACATGATCCCAGAGTCCTCCAATCTGAGCCCCACATCTGGCTTCCTACTCAGTGGGGACCCTGCTTCTCCCTCTCCCTCTGCCCCTCCCCTTGCTTGTGTTTCCTCTCTCTCTCTCTCTCTCTCTCTCTCAAATACACAAATAAAATCTTCTAAAAATTAAAAATGCTCTTATTTGAAAATTAAGTAGTTCTGAAAAATGCAGCATTAACTCTGGGAAAATATTTCTAAAAAGTGAATATACATTTCTTTTTTTTAATTTTTAAAAGATTTTATTTATTTATTCATGAGAGACAGAGAGAGAGAGGCAGAGACACAGGCAGAGGGAGAAGCAGGCGCCATGCAGGGAGCCTGACATGGGACTGGATCCTGGGTCTCCAGGATCACAACCTGGGCTGAAGGCGGCGCTAAGCTGCTGAGCCACCCAGGCTGCCCCATATTTCTAAATAAAAAACACAGGGAGACAATTTATTCACCAACAGATTTCAAACATGTTAAAGAAACATAGCACATAACTCAATATTCTTCTTCTAGTGACAGATGAATAGGATTTTCTCTGCATTATGGTTTCATTTGACAAGTGTAGTTTTAAATTCTGTGTAGTCCATAAACACCTGAGTGCTTCTAGCTTTAATGGGTATTAATTTCATTTTTCTCCTGCATTATTATGCATCTATACTTCCACCCACACACCATTATCTTCTATTTAAAAATACCCGTCCCAACTTCACTTACAAAAAATCCTCAGCCAAGCTTCATTTCATTTGTTCCTATTACCAACTACAGACATCAACCTCCAGCTCCTGTATTTTTAGAAAGAAGACAACTGAATGAGAAGATGTAACATTGCAATTAGGTCAGTGCTCATTTAAGTAATACTTAAATTTAGGACAATGTAATTTCTTTACATTAAATGATCAAAATGATTCTTAGCATCTCTAAGAACAAATATGAGAAATATCAGGAAAATGGATAAAACCAGGAGTAATGAACAGGGATTATCTCACTAGATTATAAATATGTTGGAAAGTTACAGCATTCAAAATAATGTGGAACTGGAAGCAAAAATAAATAATAAAAGAAGGTAATATAATACCTAAAGAAATCTGAACAGAAATAAAATATACATCACAACAAATGGCATAAAGAAAGAGTTCTTTTCATAGTGGAAATCTATGTTGTCAGAAAAATATGAAGAAAATATTTTACTTCATATTTGGCAAGATAACTAAATAGTTAAGGTGTGAAACTAGTCAATTTAGCAACACCTACTAAATAATGAATATTAATAAGGATCTTCATTTGTTACTAAAATAATTATATCTCATTTATATGTTGCATCAAAAAAAAAAAAACAGAACAAATGAACAGATGACCAAAAACGCAGAAGCAGACCCATAAATATGGAAAACAGACTGGTGGTAGCTAGAGGTGGGTTCTGGGGGACAAACAAAATTGGTGAAGAGGAGTGGGAGGTACAGGTATCCAGTTATGGAATGAATAAGTCACAGGGATGAAAGGTACAGCATAGGGAATATGGTCATTAGTGTTGTAATGTATGGTGACAGATGGTAGCTACAACTTATACTGAGCACAGCATGATATATAGAGTCCATGAATCACTCTGTTATACACCTAAAAGAAATATAACATTATATGTCAACTATACTTAAATTAAAAAATAACAACAACAACAAACAAACAAAGATATTAATCCAATGCACTGTTTGGACTTTAAATCTTAACCTAAACAAATTAATCTTATAGAAGTAGATTTACCAAACAATGTTATAATAGTTTCAGGTATAAAACACGGTCATTCAACATTTGTATATATTGTAAATTGATCACAATAAGTCTGTTTACCTTCTGTCACCATTAAAAGTTGATTTTGTCAAAATTATTGACTACACTCTCCATGCTGCACTTTATATCCCCATGACTTATTTTAAAACTGGAAGTTTGTATTTTTTTTATCCCCTTCATATATTATGTCCCCTAACCTCTCTCTGCTCCGGCAACCACCAATCTGTTCTTTGTATAAACAAATACATTCTAAAAATATTTTTTATACAGCCAGAGGAAAACAAACAGGCCCTGATTAGTTAATTATATTAAGGAACTATTATTGTGTTAAAAGCTATAATCTCATTAAGGTATTGCTTAAAAATGAGCTTCTATCTATTATAGATATATTCTGTAAATTATGTGGGTAATATTTTATATTATCCGAGATTTGCTATAAAATAATCATAATGGATATAGAAAATGGATATATCAATGCAAGAAGACTGGTAATGTATTGATAACTGCTGAAGTAGGGCAGCATGTACACGGAATGGAATATTCCTATCATGTAAGCTTTACTTGTAAAAAATTAAAAATTTTCAATATAAAAAGTTTTTAAATGATCAAGTAGCATTATAGTATAATTCCATATTTCTTGTGTGCGTAGAGAACATACTTCATAAGTAATTTTTACTTTAATCCTAAAACAATACATAAAAAATTTCAGACAATTGTGATAATTATTGGATGCCAGAATTTTTTTTAATTGGAGTTCAATTTACCAACATATAACATACCACCCAGTGCTCATCCCGTCAAGTGCCCCCCTCAGTGCCCATCACCCATCACCCCATCCCTCCGCCCACCTCCCTTTATAACACCACTTGTTCGTATCCCAGAGTTAGGAGTCTCTCATGCTCTGTTACCCTCACTGATATTTCCCACTTATTTCCTCTCCTTTCCCTTTATTCCCTTCCACTATTTTTTATATTCCCCAAATGAATGAGACCATATAATGTTTGTCCTTCTCTGACTGACTTATTTCACTCAGCAAAATACTGTCCAGTTCCATCCACGTCGAAGCAAATGGTGGGTATTTGTCATTTTTAATGACTAATATTCCATTCTACACATATACCACACCTTCTTTATCCATTCATCTTTCGATGGACACGGAGGCTTCTTCCACAGTTTGGCTACTGTGGACATTGCTGCTATAAACATTAGGATTCAGGTGTCTCTACATTTCACTGCATCTGTATCTTTGGGGTAAATCCCCAGCAGTACAATTGCTGAGTCATAGGGCAGTTCTATTTTTAACTCTTTAAGGAACCTCCACACAGTTTTCCAGAGTGCCTGCAACAGTTCACATTCCCACCAACAGTGCAAGAGGGTTCCCCTTTCTCCACATCCTCTCCAACATTTGTGGTTTCCTGTCTTGTTAATTTTCACCATTCTCACTGGTGTGAGGTGGTATCTCATTGTGGTTTTGATTTGTATTTCCCTGATGGCAAGTGATGTGGAGCATCGTCTCATGTGCTTGTGGGCCATGTGTGTGTCTTCTTCTGTGAGATTTCTGTTCATGTCTTTTGCCCATTTCAGGATTGGATTGTTTGTTTCTTTGCTTGTGAGTTTAATAAGTTCTTTACAGATCTTGGATACTAGTCCTTTATCTGATACGTCATTTTCAAATATCTTCTCCCATTCTGTAGGTTGTCTTTCAGTTCTGTTGACTGTTTCTTTGGCTGTGCAGAAGCTTGTTATCTTGATAAAGTCCCAACAATTCATTTTTGCTTTTGTTTCCCTTGCCTTCATGGATGTATCTTGCAAGAGGTTGCTGTCGCCAAGGTCAAAAAGGGTGTTGCCTGTGTTCTCCACTAGGATTTTGATGGATGCTTGTGCCACATTTAGATCTTTCATCCATCTTGTGTTTATCTTTGTCTATGGTGTAAGAAAATGGTCTAGTTTCATTCTTCTGCACGTGGGTGTCCAATTTTCCCAGCACCGTTTATTGAAGAGATTGTCTTTTTTCCAGTGGATAGTCTTTCCTGCTTTGTCGAATATTAGTTGACCATAGAGTTCAGTGCCCATTTCTGGGTTCTCTATTCTGTCCCATTGATCTACGTGTCTTTTTATGCCAGAATCACACTGTCTTGATGACCACAGTTTGTAGTACAACCTGAAATCTGGCATTGTGATGCCCTCAGCTACGGTTATCCTTTTTAGTATTTTCCTGGCTATTCGGGGTCTTTTCTGATTCCACACAAATCTTAAGATAATTTGTTCCGACTCTCTGAAGAAAGTCCATGGTATTTTGATAGGGATTGCATTAAATGTGTAAATTGCCCTGGGTAACACTGACATTTTTGCAATATTAATTCTTCAAATCCATGAACATGGAATAATATTATATCTCTTCGTGTCTTCCTCAATTTCTTTCAGGAGTGGTCTGTAGTTTTTAGGGTATACATTCTTTACCTCTTTGGTTATTTTTATTCCTAGGTACCTTATGCTTTTGGGAGCAATTGGAAATGGGATTGACTCCTTAATTCCTCTTTCTTCAGTCTCATTGTTGGTGTATAGAAAAGTCATTGATTTCTGGGCATTGATGTTGTATCCTGCCATGCTCCCAAATTGCTGTATGAGTTCTAGCAATTTTGGGGTGGAGTCTTTTGGGTTTTTTACATACAGTATCATGTCATCTGCAAAGAGGGAGAGTTTGACTTCTTCTTTGCCCATTTGAATGCCTTTTATTTCTTTTTGTTGCCTGATTGCTGAGGCTAGGACTTCTAGTACTATGTTGAATAGTAGTGGTGAGAGTGGACATCCCTGTTCTGTTCCTGATCTTAGGGGAAAGGCTCTCAGTGTTTCCCCATTGAGAATGATATTTGCTGTGGGCTTTTCGTAGATGGGTTTGAAGATGCTGAGGAATGTTCCCTCTATCCCTTCACTTCGAAGAGTTTTGATCAGGAATGGATGCTGTACTTTGTCAAACGTTTATCTGCATCTATTGGGAGCATCATATGGTTCTTGTTTTTTCTCTTGTTGATATGATCTATCACATTGATTGCTTTGTGAGTGTTGAAACAGTCTTGCATCCCGGGGATAAATCCCACTTGGTCATGGTGAATAATCTTAATGTACTGTTGGATCCTATTGGCTAGTATCTTTTTGAGAATTTTTGCATCTGTGTTCATCAGGGATATTGGTCTATTGTTTTCCTTTTTGGTGGGGTCTTTGGTTTTGGAATTAAGGTGATGCTGACCTCATAGAACGAGTTTGGAAGTATTCCATCCCTTTCTATCTTTCCAAACAGCTTTAGTAGAATTGGTATTTTTTTTTTAACTTTTGATAGAATTCCCCTGGGAAACCATCTGGCCCTGGACTTTTGTGTCTTGGGAGATTTTTGATGACTGCTTCAATATCCTCCCTGATTATTGGCCTGTTCAGGTTTTCTATTTCTTCCTGTTCCAGTTTTGGTAGTTTGTGGTATTCCAGAAATGCGTCCATTTCTTCTAGATTGCCTAATTTGTTGGCATATAGCTGTTCATAATATGTTTTTAAAATCGTTTGTATTTCCTTGGTATTGGTGGTTATCTCTCCTTTTTCATTCATGATTTTATTAATTTAAGTCTTTTCTCTTTTGTTTTTAATCCGGCTGGCTTATGGTTTATCTATCTTATTAATTCCTTCAAACAACCAACTCCTGGTGTTGTTGATCTGTTCTATAGTTCTTCTGGTCTCTATTTCATTGAGTTCTGCTCAAATCTTTACTAACTTTCTTCTTCTGCTTGGTGCATGTTTTATTTGCTGTTCTTTCTTCAGTTCCTTTAGGTCCAAGGTTAGCTTTTGTATTTGAGTTTTTTCCAATTTTTTGAGGGATGCCTGTATTGCCATGTATTTCCCTCTCAGGACTGCTTTTG
This sequence comes from Nyctereutes procyonoides, assembly GCF_905146905.1. NCBI lineage: Eukaryota > Metazoa > Chordata > Mammalia > Carnivora > Canidae > Nyctereutes > Nyctereutes procyonoides. Next base: position 71,302,575 of record NW_026575125.1, read on the forward strand.
CTGTATCCCAAAGATTTTGAGTGGTTGTATCTTCATTCTCATTAGTTTCCATGAATCTTTTTAATTCTTCTCTAATTTCCTGTTTGACCCTTTCATCTTTTAGCAGGTTGGTCTTTAACCTCCATGTGTTTGAATTCTTTCTAAATTTCTTCTTGTGATTGAGTTCAAGTTTCAAAGCATTGTGGTCTGAAAATATGCAGGGGACAATCCCCATCTTTTTTTTTCTTTCTTTAAAGATTTTATTTTTTATTTATGTTTAAGTGATCTTTACACCCATTGTGGGGGTCAAACTCAGCCACCCCATGATCAAGAGTCACATGCCCCAATGGCCCAGCCAGGCGCCCCTCCCCAAATATTCCTTACCTCCCTGCTGGTTAGAGCTGAAGAAAATGGTTGATCATACCTCTTTTTTTAAAGATTTTATTTATTCATGAGAGACAGACAGGGAGAGAGAGGCAGAGACACAGGCAGAGGGAGCAGCAGGCTCCCTGCAGGGAGCCCTATATGGGACTCGATTCGGGAACCCTGGGGTCACGGCCTGGGCTTAGGGTGGTGCTAAACCACTGAGCCACCCAGGGGTCCCCAATCATACCTCTTCTTATCCTGTTCCTGACTCCTCTCCACTTTTGTTCTGTAGTGCCAATTTCAGTAGGTTATTTTTGTAAATTATTTCCAGGTAAGACAGAAAAAGTAGTACAAAAAATAACCCAGGAATAGGTTTGTGGAAAGGTGTTTCCTTTTGGTGGGAATGTGAACTGGTGCAGCCACTCTGGAAAACTGTGTGGAGGTTCCTCAAAGAATTAAAAATAGACCTGCCCTACGACCCAGCAATTGCACTGTTAGGGATTTACCCCAAAGATTCAGATGCAATGAAACGCCAGGACACCTGCACCCCGATGTTTCTAGCAGCCATGTCCACAATAGCCAAACTGTGGAAGGAGCCTCGGTGCCCATCGAAAGATGAATGGATAAAGAAGATGTGGTTTATGTATACAATGGAATATTACTCAGCCATTAGAAACGACAAATACCCACCATTTGCTTCAATGTGGATGGAACTGGAGGGTATTATGCTGAGTGAAGTAAGTCAATCGGAGAAAGACAAACAGTGTATGTTCTCATTCATTTGGGGAATATGAATATTAGTGAGAGGGAATATAAGGGAAGGGAGAAGAAATGTGATAGGAAATATCAGAAAGGGAGACAGAACATAAAGACTTCTAACTCTGGGAAATGAACTAGGGGTGGTGGAGGGGGAGGAGGGCGGGGGGTGGGGGTGAATGGGTGACGGGCACTGAGGGGGACACTTGACGGGATGAGCACTGGGTGTTATTCTGTATGTTGGTAAATTGAACACCAATAAAAATTAATTTATAAAAAAAATAAAGAGAGAACAGCTAGAAAAAAAATAAAAAAAATAAAAACTGGTCTTTGGTTATAGTGTAAGAATTACTGCGGCAACTGATGATAATTTTTAAGCCAAAAGTGTTGTATTTTTCAGCCAAATGTTTCAGGTTACTTGATAATTACCCAAATATATGGAAAACTAGATCAGTAAATCAGCGATTTAAAAAATTATTAAAAATCAAACACTAGCATAGCCTTCATCGTAATTCTGATTTAATGCCTATCAGTGTCTACCACTGGAGCTTTACTGTAGTACTTGGTATTTTGTCACTCTACTTATTAAATTTTGCTTTCCTTTCCCAGCAATCACCTCTTTGTTTGCAGGTCCAACCCCAAACCCTTCCTACAAGATCTTTTTTGATCTGTAAAGCCTCCTCCAAACAGAGCTCTTTGCCTGAAGACACCTATCTTTTCAAAGCTCTAATTACTTACAGAGGCCCCTTGGTGAACTGCCTTAGCCACGCCTGTGCCTCTTGCAGACAGTCGGCCTTGTCAGAGGAGCGCAGGACCTCTTCCACCATCCCCATGCTCAGGGCTTTCACCGCATTCAGGTGGACGGCTCCGCTTAGCACCTTGAGGACCTGCCTGGCGCCCAGGATCTCCACCAGGTGGGTGGCATCGCCCCAGCTGGGTACTATGCCCATTTCCTGTGGACGAATCTGATCTCGCTGTCCGTGGTCATCAGCTTGAAATCACATGCTGTAGTAACCTCTGCTCCTCCACCTAATGCCTGACCTTGAATCAGTGCAACACTTATTAAAGGGAGTCTCATAAATCTTGTTAAGGTGTTTTGCATGAACATACATAAGGCCATTCCATCCTTTGGAGTCGCTAGTGCTTTCACAGCATTCAGATCAGAACCTGAGGAGAAAGTATTTTTTGCCGCACAAGCAATGAGACCTTTCCCTTCTGTCCAATTTTCCAATTCAATCACTTTTTTCTAGAAGTTGTAGCATCATAACACCTGAGAAAGCATTCATTTTATTTGGGTTGTTCAGGGTAAGAATACCAATGCCACTGTCTTCCTTCTTAAGGTCCACCAGGAAACTGTTGATTTTTTTTTTTAATTCTTCCTTATGGAAGCCATGAGATGTATTATAAAGGGACAATCCCGTTTGATGTAGTAATTTTGTTCTTACAGCCAAAGATGATGTCTTCAGAAGATTTCCTGCCATTTTTATGGACTATAATACTGATATGGGTCAAGGTGATGAAGAAAACTAATAATCATCCAAGCAAAGTAGTCAAATGTTGCAATTGTGCTCAGCGCCTGCAGCACTCCCTGGTCCTCTGTCTTCCCCACGGCCCTGGGACTCGGGCCTCCCTGCGCCCAGCAGAGGGCACTGGGCCTCCGCGATGGCCGCCCGCCAGCATCTTGGGGCAGGAGCAGTGCCTGAGGCGGCCGCAGCCACACACAGCGACCCCCGCCAGGCCCGCAGGCAGCATGGCCTGCGACACTGGTCGCCTCCCCCACTTCCACCCCCCAAATCCATTCAATCCCCATCTTTTGATATCCCTTGAGACCTGATTTGTGACCCATATGTGGTTTATTCTGGAGAAAGTTCCATGTGCACTTGAGAAAAATGTGTATTCAGTTGCATTTGGATGTAAAGTTCTGTAAATATCTGTGAAATCCATCTGGTCCAGTGTATCATTTAAAGCTCTTGTTTCTTTGGAGATGTTGTGCTTAGAAGACCTGTCGATTACAGAAAGCGTGTGTTGAAGTCTCCCAGTATAAGTGTATTATTAAGTATGTCTTTACTTTGGTTATTAATTGATTGATCTACTCAGCAGCTCCCGCATTTGGTGCATAAATATTCATGATTGTTAGGTCGTCTAGTTGGATAGATCCTTTAAGTAGGATATAGTGTCCCTCTTCATCTCTTACTACAGGCTTTGGGATAAAGTTTATCTGATATGAAGATGGCTACCCCTGCTTTCTTTTGAGGACCATTTGAATGGTACATGGTTCTCCAACCTTTTATTTTCTGGCTGGAGGTGTCCATCTAAATGAGTCTCTTGCAGACAGCAAATAGATGGGTCTTGGTTTTTTATACAGTCTGAAACCCTGCATCTTTTGATGGGGTCATGAAGCCCATTCACATTCAGAGTTACTATTGAAAACTATGAATTTAGTGTCATCATGATACCTATTCAGTCCCTGTTTTTGTGGATTGTTTCTTTCGACTTCCTCTTTCTTTTAGAGTCCCCCTTAATATTTCTTGCAGAGCTGGTTTGGTGGTCACATATTCTTTCAGTTTCTGCCTATCTTGGAAGCTCTTTATCTCTCCTTCTCTTCTGAATGAGAGCCTTGCTGGATAGAGTATTCTTGGCTGCATGTTCTTTTCATTTAGGACCCTGAATATATCCTGCCAGCACTTTCTGGCTTGCCAGGTCTCTGTGGAGAGGTCTGCTGTTAACCTAATACTTCTCCCCATATAAGTTAAGGATCTCTTGTCTCATGCTGCTTTAAGGATTTTCTCTTTATCTTTGGAATTTGCAAGTTTCACTATTACATGTTGGGATGTTGAAGGGTTTTTATTGATTTTATAGGGGGATCTGTCTATCTCCTGGATCTGAATGCCTGTTTCCCTCCCCATGTAAGGGAAGTTGTCAGCTATGATTTATTCAAATATGCTTTCTGGTCTTCTGTCCCTTTTGGCGCCCTCTGGAACCCCAATTAAAGGTAGATTTTTCCTTCTGAGGCTGTCATTTGTTTCCCTTAACCTTTTCTCATGATCTTTTAGTTGTTTTTCTCTTTTTTCCTCAGCTTCTTTCCTTGCTATCACCTTGTCCTCTATGTCACTCACTCATTCTTCTACCTCATTAACCCTTGTCGTTAGGACCTCCTGTTTGGATTGCATCTCATTTAATTCATTTTTAATTTCAACCTGATTAGATCCAAATTCTGCAGTCGTGAAGTCTCTTGAATCCTTTATTCTTTTTTCCAGAGCCACCAGTAGCTTTATAACTGTGCTTTCTGAATTGGCTTTCTGACATCAAATTGTAATTCAAATTCTGTAACTCTGTGGCAGAGAGTACTGTTTCTGACTTTTGTGGTGAGTTCTTCTTTCTAGTCATTTTGCTCAGTGCAGAGTGGCTAAAAACGAGTTGTGCTGGAAAATGGAAGAAAAAAAGAAGAAAAACAAAACAAAACAAATCAACAACAACAACAACAACAAAACAAGGAGGGATATCTTCTGGTTCAATTTACTGTAAATCCCTCCACTTCCCCTGGAACTTTCCAGCGCTGTTTGGTCAAGAACTTACTCTTCCCCTGTCTTTCCAGCTGCTCTTCTGGGGGAGGGGCGTGCTGTGCTGATTCTCTGGTGTGTGCACCTGGGGGAGCTGCCCCACCCCCTTCCAGGTGCAGGGCTCAGTGGAAGCTGTTTATCCTGTGAAGCCTCTGTTCCCTTGTGGCCCCGCCCTGTCCCAGGCACAGAGTGACAATAAGAGGAATAACAAGAGTGGGGGCAGCCAGCCTTCCAGCCCTGGAGTCATCTCCCTCAGTAACTACTACAGCTCCCAGTCTGCACTCGCCTGGAGGATCCGGGGGTAAGGGGCGCTGATCTGTACAGCTCGGGGGCGCCTGGTGGCAGGAGCATCCTCGCCGTCCTGTGCCCTTCTCGCCTCTGCCTGTCCCAAGGGGAGCGCCGGATCCTGGGCTGTGTCATCCAGCGCCCTGGGATCTGGCGCCTGCGCTGCTGGAATCGTGCTCCCAGGGCAGTGGCTCTTGAAGGCAGTAGGGTGCAGCCCCCTCCACCCGGAGCCGCCACCTGAGCTACTCCAGGGGCCCCTCTGGGGGCGTTCCAGCCCTTTACCACGATGGGCCCATGGTGTGTCGTGTGTTCTCCCCTGGGGTGCACTTCCTCTGTTAGTGACCCCGGAAACCTGGGGGCTACACTGCCCCTCCTGGGATCCTGCCCGAGTTCCCTGCAAGCGCCTTTCTGTCCAGGAAGATTGGTAAAGTTCCTGCTTCTCCGGGGCTGGGCTTTCCTGTCCTGGGAGCACTCGCCGCCAGGCCTCAGCCTGGCTCCTCGCGGGCCCCTGCCCCACTGAAGTCTTTTTTTTTTTTTTTCTGTCTTCCTACCTTGTTAGAAGCGTGAACTCTTTCCTTTGTAGCGTTCCAGCTGTTCTCTCTTTAAATCTCAGGCCGGATTATTAGGTTTTCAGGATGATTTGAAAGTTATGTAGTTAAGTTGGTGGGGACAGGTGACTTGGGGACCCTACTCTTCCGCCATCTTGCCCCGTACCCCATGCTAGAAATTTGAACCATTGCAATTGTTTTTTTTATTTCAATTTATGTATACTTAAAGTTTTCTATACTGGAACTTACTACTCAAATTATTGAAGTACATATGAATAATTACCAAAATAATTACTTTATTGTCAAATTGCAATTATGTTATTTTTTATTCAGAAAACGATCCAACAATACTCTCAAAGCAAGTTTTATGTACATTTTGTTGGAGGGCATAATTTAAAAATGTTCCTTAGATTGTTACTTTTCTTGGTTTCTTTTTTCAGAAGATTGTCAGCTATTGATAACATTCATTTTTTGCATCTCTACTTACTCCATTCTGTATTTGCTTTTACATCATTTTTCCTTGACTAGTTTGAAATGCCAATCTGCTGTATTCTCAGATATCTTCCTTTAGACTTTTACTATGGCTTTGACTTATAAAAGATTGACATTTAACTTCCTACACAATATGATTCAAACCAAACCTTCAACACTTATGTACCATAGTGCAGTAAGGAAACATCATCATGTGGTCAAATGTATGTGCTTGTCAAAAAGCAGATGAATTAAAATCACAACCTTGTCATCAGTAGAGTATCTTTGAACAAATTACTGAACTCCACTGGGCCTCAGATATCTTCACTGCGAAAAGAAATAAAAGTGATACCTCACAGGATTGGGGATAAGGAAATATAAGAAAGATGTGAAATTTAAAAAATGTAACAGTTTTTCAATAACTGTTAATTACCTTTTCCTATAGCCTCATACATAAGCACTATGTGCCATCCAAATTTTACTAAGTTGTTCTTAAATAACATCTCTAAGTATTAGCACATTTAAATGAAGTGATATAAAAATCTGAAACATTTAAACTAGTGAATAAAAAGAGAGGAAAAAGCAACTGTAGGATAAATCTGGTAAAGATGTAAGAATCTCCACTTGAAATGTGTGCTTGCAAGATTATAGATCTTTGAAGGTTCTGTCTAAATAACACCACTTTCATAGAGCCTTTTCTGATTCACAAATTAAATGTAGTTTCTCCCTCCCTTCAATTCTACATAAAACCACATATTTTTCTTTTGACAATTGTCTTGCCTTATTTATTATTGTCAATGTTATTTAAGCATTATCTGTTAGTTAATAATATTCTTTTGTAAAAAATTATTATTGAAGTATAGTTGATGGTTATATTAGTTTAAATTTTAAAATGTAGTGATTCAACAATTCTATATACTATGCAATGCTCATCATAAGTGTAGTTAACATTTGAATTTATAATATTCCTAATGTCAGAAACTGTATCAGCTATTTTTGTGTGAATTATAGTGTTCATCACAGTACCTTTAACCATGTAAACATACATTATGTGATATGGGAATAAGATTTGGGTACTATAAGAATGGAGGAATAGTAGTGATTAGAATAGCAAGGGTCTTATATATGAAATATATGACAAAAAAGGTACTGTTCTATGTTGCAAAAAAGAGGCAATAAACATGGGCACAGAATAGGTAAAAATAAATATATAGGCTATGCATATCTACAGGACCTAAGAAAATATGTAAACAATATAGAATGAAGAAGTTGACTTACTATGTATGGCTGGGTCAGAAAATAATTGACTAAAGACTAAGAAAAACAGTGTATTTAAGTAGAAAACATCATATTTAAAATTGATTAATTGCCTAGCTTCAAGGAGGCAGCATCCAATATTACACCATCTTTGAGGATACAGCTATTGATATTAGCACTATAAAAGTTCTCAAATAAATATATTAAGGTAGAAAATGCAATGATCAACTTTGATCATTGACAGTAAAAGTCCATATTGTAATTTTCATGCAGGCTAGCTACATAACAAGATGATGGGAACCCCAAGATTCGGTAAGACAAATTAATATGTGTCTTCCTCTTAGGAGGAAGGATCCTAAAAAGCTGAAAATACCCTTCAGGGGGTACTGGTACAGATACCAAAAAGAAAGGAATGATTTTTTTTTTCTTTCAAGTAGGATGGAATAGTTTGCAGCAGACCAATATCACTGGAAACAATCAGAAAATATGAATTTTTTAAGGCATCAGAAAGCTACACAAAGAATGAGGACAAGAAGGAATAGCATTTCAGAAAAGAAAAAATATTTTAGAAGCTAAGGATCTGCAATTGCCTCTTCACTGAGGAAATTAGAAAACTCTGGATATGTCCTGGAATTTAAAATCTGGGTGTAGTTCAGGCAGAGGGCTACTGCTTGGGACAAAGAAACCACCAGTTTGATGGCTAGCTGGGGCTGAAGAGACAAAGTTGGAGGATTTACGATTTTAAAAGCACAGACAAGAAATTTGCTATATTATAAATAAACACTGTAGGATACAAAAGAATTAGGCCAGAAGACTATGAAAAATAAAGTGGAAATTCTCTGGTCTTTCACTACCTGGACCTACCAGGATAGAAGCCTTAATACACAAGGAATGAAAATTGATATCCTAGAGCTATTTTCTCTAATAGTACATGCCATTTGGACATGATGGAAGACTAAGAATCTAGGTTTGGCCCTTAGCAAAGGGCCATTGCTGGAGGATGTTAAAACCTTCAGATATTTTGGCCATCAGTAGACACTTTAGTAGCAAAGTTGGAGATGTGAAATGGTTCAGAGCCATTATTGCCTTGGAGACATCTCCTAAATTCTAAAGCCAACGAGGATGTGATATAACAGAAATCTCTGAAAGTCAGAGTGAAACATTTCACAAATATGCCCTGAGGAGGCAAAGACCTAATAGATTTTCAGAAGGAAGCCCTGGATGATTACATTCACAGAATGGGAAAAACCAGAAGTAGGTAGTGCCTTACCAAAACTATGATAGAGATTCAACATAGCTCTGTTCCTGATTCAGTTGAGGTAATAAGTTCCTCTTCTCATATGTATCTAACAGATAAAATGTTAAACATTCTGTGATAAAAGATAACATCATCAGGAATTGATATGGCTTTTTTATATACAATGTGTAAAATCTAATTAAAAATCAATAGAGATAAGTACATATGACCAATAACCAAGAAGAAATAAAACAGGTAACAGAAGCAAATCATAGGTGATTCTGGAATTTTAGGTAGCAGACAAAAATGTCAAATATGATTGATTATTTTTCTTTTAATAATAAATTTATTTTTATTGGTGTTCAATTTGCCAACATACAGAATAACACTCAGTGCTCATCCCGTCAAGTGCCCCCCTCAGTGCCCATCACCTATTCACCCCCACCCCCCGCCCTCCTCCCCTTCACCCCTAGTTCATTTCCCAGAGTTAGTAGTCTTTATGTTCTGTCTCCCTTTCTGATATTTCCTACCCATTTCTTCTCCTTTCCCTTCTATTCCCTTTCACTATTATTTATATTCCCCAAATGAATGAGAACATATAATGTTTGTCCTTCTCCGATTGACTCATTTCACTCAGCATGATACCCTCCAGTTCCATCCACATTGAAGCAAATGGTGGGTATTTGTCGTTTCTAATGGCTGAGTAATATTCCATTGTATACATAAACCACATCTTCTTTATCCACTCATCTTTCGATGGACACAGAGGCTCCTTCCACAGTTTGGCTATTGTGGACATTGCTGCTGGAAACATCGGGGTGCAGGTGTCCCGGCATTTCATTGCATCTGTATCTTTGGGTAAATCCCCAACAGTGCAATTGCTGGGTCGTAGGGCAGGTCTATTTTTAACTCTTTGAGGAACCTCCACACAGTTTTCTAGAGTGGCTGCACCATTTCACACTCCCACCAACAGTGTAAGAGGGTTCCCTTTTCTCCACATCCTCTCCAACATTTGTGGTTTCCTGTCTTGTTAATTTTCACCATTCTCACTGGTGTGAGGTGGTATCTCATTGTGGTTTTGATTTGTATTTCCCTGATGGCAAGTGATATGGAGCATTTTCTCATGTGCATGTTGGCCATGTCTATGTCTTCCTCTGTGAGATTTCTGTTCATGTCTTTTGCCCATTTCATGATTGGATTGTTTGTTTCTTTGCTGTTGAGTTTCATAAGTTCTTTATAGATCTTGGAAACTAGCCCTTTATCTGATACGTCATTTGCAAATATCTTCTCCCATTCTGTAGGTTGTATGATTGATTATTTGATTATACTATATTATTACTATAAACTATAAATATACACACAATATACATACATGCATGCATACATACATATATTATAGATTGTATCCTCCCAAAAGATGTGTCAAGCCCTAACCCCCAGTACCTGTGAATGTGACTTTATTTGACAATAGGGTATTTGTAAATGTACTCAAGTTAAGATTAGGTCATATTGAATCATGGAAAGCTCTATATCCAAAGTTTATTTATTGTCTTTATAAGAAGAAACAGGCACACAGACGCACACCAGGAAGATGGCTGCGTGAAGAGAAAAACAGAAGTTGGAGTGTTGCAGCTAGGAAATCTAGGAAGAGTAAAGGAATAATTCTTTCTTAGAGTATTTAGAGGGAGCATGGCCCAACACCTTCATTTCAGATTTTTAACCTCAATAATTGAGAGAATAATTCTTTGTCCCTTTAAGCCACCCAGTTTACGGTATTTTGTTATGGTAGCTCTAGGAAACTGATAAGCATACATAAATGAACATGTTGGCTGAGATTTAGGAGGCAAGGTAGAGAAGAGGAGGAGACCATAAAGAATGAGTCACAAACTTCTACATAAATATTGCTCTTATATCCTTGGGAATATCTTAATCTACATAGGTGCAGGTAAGACTCTATTAGGGAGGCTGTAGGATTGAGCAAATATTAAAGAGGGCACGTGGTGCAGAGGAACCATTGTAGTGCAAGCCTAGCCAGAACAAAGACCTTCTTAGATACCCTGGGCTTTCAGTTGTGATCCTTAACAGCTATAACCCACAGTAAGGAACATAGAATAAGTGCTACACCAGGGAAGTAGGATAAAACTAAAATAGAGACTAGGAAACCTGAAAAACAAGCTTTAGTACAATTAAGGTGATTTTTTTGGCAATGTAATTACATCCTGGAGCAAAATATAATATTCCAGAGAGGATGATTTACATAATCAAGATCTTCTTCAACATTTTAGGAACAATGTACAACATACACTAAAAAAATCTCAGACATGTAAAAAGTCAGTAATGAAGAAATATAATAGTCTATGAAAGCAGACCCAGATATAATTCAAATATAATTAGCAGACAAGGACTTCAAAATTACTTTAATTAATGTGATAAATATAAGGGGAGGTGGAAATAAGAGGTGTAGCATTTCAAAGAATTAGAATCTACAAAGATGTATCAAATGGACATTTCACAACATAAAAAGGTATTATGAGAATCTAAAAACCTGCTGGATAGTTATAACATCAGATAGAACATAACGACACAAGGTTAGTAAAATTGAACAATAACAAGAGAAAAAGACCCAAACTGAGCATAGAATAATGAAAAGAAAACACAAATCAAGGAGTAAGTAATACATGAAAAACAAAAGTTTTAACATACATGTAATCAAAATCCTAGATGAGAAGAAAATTAATGGAAAAGAATCAGTATATGAAAATTGAATGACTTTAAGTTTAAATGTGGCAAAATATCTCCAACCATAGATACAATAAACATCAGCACACAATAAATAGGATAATGTGCTGAAAATATAAACAGTTTTATGACTAGGAAAATATTCAACAAAGATAAAATACAAAAATTTCAAAGCTTTAAAAGATGAATGTATTCATATCTACATTACAAAAAAATATTCGATGTGAAGAAAAGCAATCCTAATAGAACAAGTTTCCATAAAAAGTAAGGAAGAGCAAGATGGCTGAAGAGTAGGGTCCCCAAGTCACCTGCCCCTACCAAATTACCTAGATAACCTTCAAATCATCCTGAAAACTTACGAATTCAGCCTGAGATTTAAAGAGAGAACAGCTGGAATGCTACAGTGAGAAGAGTTCGGGCTTCTATCAAGGTAGGAAGACGGGGAAAAAGAAATAAAGAAACAAAAGGCCTCCGAGGGGGAGGGGCCCCGCGAGGAGCCGGGCTGAGGCCGGGGCGAGTGTCCCCAGGACAGGAGAGCCCCGTCCTGGAGAAGCAGGAGCTGCACCAACCTTCCCGGGCGGGCGGAAAGGGGCTCGCAGGGAGTTAGAGCAGGACCCCAGGCGGGCGGGGATGCCCTCAGGCTCCCAGGGACACTAACAGAGCACCTGCGATGTGCCCCACGGAGAGCGCGCCACACCCTGCGGCCGAGCTCCCTAAAGGTCTGGAGCCAGAGCTCGGCTGGACCCCCGAGCAGCTCAGGGGCAGCTCCCGCGGCGGCTCCGCGCGGTGGGGGCTGCCCGGCCAGGAACACGAATCCAACGTTGCAGGCCGCGGAGCACAGGGTGCTGGGGACACAGCCCAAGATCCGGCGCTCCGCCCAGGACAGACAGAAGCCAGTAGGGCACAAGACCACAAGGACACTCCTGCCCCAAGCTGAGCAGATTAGCAGCCCCGCCCCTGGAGCCTCCAGGCCCCTGCAGACGGAGAGCTCCGGAGTTACTGCGGGAGCTGAATCCAGGGCTCCAGAGCTGGCCGCTGCCAGTGTTGTTGTTCCTCCTGGGGCCTCATGGGGTAAACAACCCACACTAAGCCTCACAGTGGCCTCACAGAATAAACAGCTTAAACGTCTTTCACTGAGCCCTACACCAGGCAGGGACCTGAGCAGCTCCCCCAAGTGCTAACACTTGAAAATCAGCACAGCAGGCCCTTCCCCCAGAAGACCAGCTAGACGGACAGAGGAAAAGCAAATTATTTACCAAGCAGCCCTGGAAAGTTCCAGGGGAAGTTGAGAGATTCATAGTATACAGAATCAGAGGATACTCCCCCTTATTTTTTGTTTTTGGATTTCTGTTTGCTTCCCCCGCCCCCTTTTTTTCTTTTTTTCTCTTTCTTTTCTTCTTTTTTCTTTTTCTTTCCTTCTTTCTGTCCTCTTTTTCTCCTTTTCCCAATACAACTTGTTTTTGGCCACTCTGCACTGAGCAAAATGACTAGCAGTAAAACCTCACCTCAAAAGAAAGAATCAGGAAAAATGCAAGCTGAAGCCATTGTGAAAACTGTCTTAACACTTTCCTAGCAATAGGAGACATTTTGGGAAATGTGAAGCATATGGAATAAAAACGTGGTGTCAAAGACTATGCATCAGTTTCTCTTTCTTTGTCTCCATTCTTTTTTTTTTATAAATTAATTTTTATTGGTGTTCAATTTACCAACATACAGAATAACACCCAATGCTCATCCCGTCAAGTGTCCCCCTCCGTGCCCGTCACCCATTCACCCCCACCCCCCGCCCTCCTCCCCTTCCACCACCCCTAGTTCATTTCCCAGAGTTAGAAGTCTTTATGTTCTGTGTCCCTTTCTGATATCTCCCACACATTTCTTCTCCCTTCCCTTATATTCCCCTTCACTATTATTCATATTCCCCAAATGAGTGAGAACATACACTGTTTGTCCTTCTCCGACTGACTTACTTCACTCAGCATAATACCCTCCAGTTCCATCCACGTTGAAGCAAATGGTGGGTATTTGTTGTTTCTAATGGCTGAGTAATATTCCATTGTATACATAAACCACATCTTCTTTATCCATTCATCTTTCGATGGGCACCGAGGCTCCTTTTGGATCTTAAATTTAGATCATTCAAGATAAGAATACAGTATTACAGATCTACATTAAGTCCATTCTTCTGGTATCCCCAATCACTTTTCCTTCCTTAGAAGTGACAACTAGAGGTGCCCAGATGGCTTAGTCGTTAAGCATTAGGTGCAGGTCATGATCTCAGGGTCCTGAGTCAAGCCTTGCTTCGGGCTCTGCTCTGGGCAGGGAATCTACTTGTCCCTCTCTTTTCCCCCACTATCCCTAAAATAAATAAAATCTTAAAAAAAAAGTGACAATTATCATAAGTTTTGTATACATTATCCCAAAGCTTGTTTTTATGGTTTTCCTATATAGGCATGTATACTCAAATACATTCATGCACATGCACATGCACAATGTATTATATATATACACATATTTACATGCATATTGTATGTATAATATACAACTATACATATAATTATAAACTGCATAATATGCTTTCACAATACATATCTTTTTACAACTTGCTTTTTCACTTAACATTTTGTTTAATTGTTATCCATGTCTACAACTATACATAAAGATCTAGCTCAATATTTTCTACTGCTATGTGGCATTCTAATAGATTATTAATACACAATATAGTCATTTTCCATTTGAGGTATATTCGATGTCTTTTTGTCATTTTTCCCCATTACAAATAAAATTGTAACACATGTCCTTGTACATAATGTCCTGTGTATATGTGTGAGCTTCTCTTAATTCAAAGAATTAAGCTGAAGTTCTGAGTCCTATTACATGTGCAGCTAAAATGTTATTTGATATTGCAATTTGTTTTCCAAAGTGGCTATATCAGTTTATAATTCTATCATTGATATGCAAGTTTTAGTTTTTAACAAAAAATATCATCAAAAACAATTAAGGAATCATCCAATTTAAGAATTTAGAGAATAATAATAATAATAATAAAAACTGAGAATATATATCATCATAAATCCAAGAAAGTAGCAAAGGGAGGTAATGAATAAAAGAACAGAATTTGATAAAATATAAAGCATGAAAATAATGTGCACTGCCTAATCTTTGGGTGTCAGATTTTGTATATCTGTTAGCTAAATGTTAATATGCATTATTCAATCAATGTTAATAAGCATTATTAGTTAATGGCATTACATAAGTATTCTATGACCTTATTTTTCTCTTTCTCTGGCTTGTCTATTAAATATTGAAAGAGTAATTTTAAAACATAAAAAAAAAGAATCAGAAACAGTCCTCTCTCCCACAGAGTTACAGAATTTGGATTATAATTCAATGTCAGAAAGCCAATTAGAAGCACTCTTATAAAGCTACTGGTGGCTCTAGAAGAAACCATAAAGGACTCAGGACACTTCATGACTGCAGAATTTAGATCTATTCAAGCAGAAATTAAAAATCAATTAAATGAGATGCAATCCAAACTAGAGGTCCTAACAATGAGGGTTAATGAGGTAGAAGAACGAGTGAGTGACATAGAAGACAAATTGATGGCAAAGAGGGAAACTGAGGAAAAAAGAGACAAACAATTAAAAGATCATGAGGATAGATTAAGGGAAATAAGTGACAGCCTGAGAAAGAAAAATCTACGTTTAATTGGGGTTCCCGAGGGCGCCGAAAGGGAGAGATGTCCAGAATATGTATTTGAACAAATCATAGCTGAAAAGTTTCCTAATCTGGGAAAGGAAACAGGCATTCAGATCCAGGAAATAGAGAGATCCCCCTCTAAATCAATAAAAAACGTTCAACAACTCGACATTTAATAGTAAAGCTTGCAAATTCCAAAGACAAAGAGAAGATCCTTAAGGCAGCAAGAGACAAGAGAACCCTAACTGATATGGGGAGGAATATCAGATTAACAGCAGACCTCTCCACAGAGACCTGGCAGGCCAGAAAGGGCTAGCAGGATATATTCAGGGTCCTAAATGAGAAGAACATGCAACCAAGAATACTTTATCCAGCAAGGCTCTCATTCAAAATGGAAGGACAGATAAAGAGCTTCCAAGACAGGCAGGAACTGAAAGAATATGCGACCTCCAAACCAGCTCTGCAAGAAATTTTAAGGGGGACTATTAAATTTCCCCTTCAAGAAGAAGTCCAATGGAACAATCCACAAAAACAGGGACTGAATAGATATCATGATGACACTAAACTCCTATCTTTCAGTAGTAACTCTTAATGTGAATGGGCTTAATTACTCCATCAAAAGGCGCAGGTTGTCAGACTGGATAAAAAGGAGGACCCATCTATTTGCTGTCTACAAGAGACTCATTTTAGACAGAAGGACACCTACAGTTTGAAAATAAAAGGTTGGAGAACCATTTACCATTCAAAGGGTCCTCAAAAGAAAGCAGGGGTAGCCATCCTTATATCAGATAAACTAAAATTTATCCCGAAGACTGTAGTGAGAGATGAAGAGGGACACTATATCATACTTAAAGGATCTAACCAATGAGAGGACTTAACAATCATCAATATATGCCACCAATGTGGGAGATGCCAAAAGTATCAATCAAGTAATAACCAAAGTTAAGACATACTTACATAATAATACACTTTTACTTGGTGACTTCAATCTAGCGCTTTCCACACTCTATAGGTATTCTAAACACAATATTTCCAAAACAAACGAGAGCTTTAAATGATACACTGGACCAGATGGATTTCACAGATAGCTACAGAACATTACATCCAAACTCAACTGAATACACATTTTTCTCAAGTGCACATGGAACTTTCTCCAGAATAGACCACATACTGGGTCACAAATCGGGTCTGAACTGATACCAAAAGATTGGGATCGTCCCCTGCATATTCTCAGACCATAATGCATTGAAATTAGAACTCAATCACAAGAAGAAGTTTGGAAGGATTTCAAACACGTGGAGGTTAAGGACCATCCAGCTAAAAGATGAAAGGGTCAACCAGGAAATTAAGGAAGAATTAAAAATATTAATGGAAACTAATGAGAAAGAAGATACAACCATTCAAAATCTTTGGGATGCAGCAAAAGCAGTCCTGAGGGGCAAATACATCGCAATACAAACATCCATCCAAAAACTGGAAAGGACTCAAATACAAAAGCTAACCTTACACCTAAAGGAGATAGAGAAAAAACAGCAAATAGATCCTACACCTAGCAGAAGAAGAGAGTTAATTAAGATTCAAGCAGAACTCAATGAAATCGAGACCAGAAGAACTGTGGAACAGATCAACAAAACCAGGAGTTGGTTCTTTGAAAGAATTAATAAGATAGATAAACCATTAGCCAGCCTTATTACTAAGAAGAGAGAGAAGACTCAAATTAATAAAATCATGAATGAGAAAGGAGAGATCACTACCAACACCAAGGAAATACAAACGATTTTAAAAACATATTATGAACAGCTCTATGCCAATAAATTAGGCAATCTAGAAGAAACGGACGCATTCCTGGAAATCCACAAACTACCAAAACTGGAGCAGGAAGAAATAGAAAACCCGAACAGGCCAATAACCAGGGAGGAAATTGAAGCAGTCATCAAAAACCTCCCAAGACACAACAGTCCAGGGCCAGATGGCTTACCTGGGGAATTCTATCAAAAGTTTGAAGAAGAAACCTTACCTATTCTACTAAAGCTGTTCAGAAAGATAGAAAGAGATGCAATACTTCCAAGCTCGTTGTATGAGGCCAGCATCACCTTAATTCCAAAACCAGACAAAGACCCCACCAAAAAGGAGGATTATAGAAAATATCCCTGATGAACATGAATGCAAAAATTCTCAACAAGATACTAGCCAATAGGATACAACAACACATTAAGAAGATTATTCATCATGACCAAGTAGGATTTATCCCCGGGATGCAAGGCTGGTTCAACAGTCAGAAAAGAATCAATGTGATTCATCATATCAGCAAGAGAAAAACCAAGAACCATATGATCCTCTCAATGGATGCAGAGAAAGCATTTGACAAAATACAGCATCCATTCCTGATCAAAACTCTTCAGAGTGTTGAGATAGAGGGAACATTCCTCAGCATCTTAGAAGCCATTTACAAAAAGCCCGCAGTAAATATCATTCTCAATGTGGAAGCATTGGGAGCCTTTCCCCTAAGATCAGGAACAAGACAGGGATGTCCACTCTCACCACTGCTATTCAACATAGTACTAGAAGTCCTCGCCTCAGCAATCAGACAACAAAAAGACATTAAAGGCATTCAAATTGGCAAAGAAGAAGTCAAACTCTCCCTCTTCGCTGACGACATGATACTTTACATAGAAAACCCAAAAGACTGCACCCCATGATCCGAGAACTCATACAGCAATTTGGCAGTGTGGCAGGATACAAAATCAATGCCCAGAAGTCAGTGGCATTTCTATACACTAACAATGAGACTGAAGAAAGAGAAATTAAAGAGTCAATCCCATTTACAATTGCACCCCAAAACATAAGATACCTAGGAATAAACCTAAGCAAAGAGGTAAAGAATCTATACCCTAAAACCTACCAGACACTTCTGAAAGAAATTGAGGAAGACACAAAGAGATGGAAAAATATTCTATGCTCATGGATTGGCAGAATTAATATTGTGAAAATGTCAATGTTACCTAGGGCAATTTACATGTTTAATGCAATCCCTTTCAAAGTACCATGGAGTATCTTCAGAGAGTTTGAACAAATCATCTTAAGATTTGTGTGGAATCAGAAAAGACCCCGAATAGCCAGGGGACTTTTAAAAAAGAAAACCATATCTGGGGGCATCACAATGCCAGATTTCAGGTTGTACTACAAACTGTGCTCATCAAGACAGTGTGGTACTGTCACAAAAACAGACACATAGATCAGTGGAACAGAAGAGGGAATCCAGACATGGACCCTCAACTTTATGGTCAACTAATTTTCGAGAAAGGAGGAAAGACTATCCACTGGAAGAAAGACAGTCTCGACAAATACCCACCATTTGCTTCGACGTGGATGGAACTGGAGGTTATTATGTTGAGTGAAATAAGTCAATCGGAGAAGGACAAACATTATATGATCTCATACATTTGGGGAATATAAAAAATAGTGAAAGGGAATAAAGTGGAAAGGAGAAAAATTAAGTGGGAAATATCAGAAAGGGAGACAGAACATGAGAGACTCCTAACTCTGGGAACCGAACTACGGGTGGTGGAAGGGGAGGGGGCGGAGGGTCAGGGTGAGTGATTGGTGGGTACTGTGGTGGGCACTTGACGGGATGAGCACTGGGTGTTATTCTGTATGTTGACAAATTGGACACCAATAAAAAACAAATTTTAAAAAAAAGTAAGGAAGAATACCAAAAGATTTTAAGTAAATGGAAATCTATCATTTATGAGTGAGGCAGAGACATTTATTTATTTAAACATATTTATTTATTGAAATTTATTTATGATTTTATTTATTTATGATTTTATTTATTTATGAGAGGCAACAGGCAGAGGGAGAAGCAGGCTCCATGCAGGGAGCCTGACATGGGACTGGATCCCGTGTCTCCAGGATCACACCCTGGGCTGCAGGTGGCGCTATACCGCTGCGCCATGGTGGCTGCCCTGTATTTATTTAAATATTCATTTATTTCCAAGTGGAAATCTATTCAAAACAGAGTGATAACTGGGACGCCTGGCTGACTCAGCCGTTGAGTGTCTACCTTCGGCTCAGGGCATGATCCTGGAGTCCCAGGATTGATTCCCACATTGGGCTCCCTGCATGAAGCCTGATCTCCTTCTGCCTGTGTCTCTGCCTCTCTCTCTATGTGTGTGTCTCTCATGAATAAATAAGTAAATAAATCTTAAAAAAATAGCCACAGTGATGACAATGTCTAATTAGATTTGTAACAGATGTCACTAATAAATCATATAACAAAAACAAGAATTGGAGGGACTAAATGGAGTTAACTTGTTATAAATTTCCTGTATTGTTTGGTAATTAGTAAAATTACTTATTAAAAGTAGATTCTAATACATAATAGATGTACACTGTAGTCCCTTGGTAACTACTTATTAGTAATAAAAAGAAGTCATGGCTAAAATCTAAACAACAATAACAAAATCATAAAGCACACTTAATACAAAAGAAATAACAGGAATAAATAAACACAGAAAAGATGAGCCAATTAAAAAGATGATACTAAATGTTTATTATATATCTTTAATTACATCAATTTGAGTAGCCTAATTTATCATATTAAAAGATAAATATTGCCATGATGAATTAAGAAGCTATATGCAATTTCTAATCAACATATTTTAAATATAATTAAAGAAATGTTAAAGTTAAGAGATGAAATATATATTTCATTTATATGCATATATATGAAATATGCATATATATAAATATGCAAAAACTAAAGAAAGGTGCTGTAGCCTCATTGACATCAGGAAAAGTATACTTTAAGAAATAATTACTGAGAAGTAATAAAGGATATTTCATAAAAAACAAAAGAAATACAATAGGAAAATATAAAAATCCAAAAGTTTTTCTAGTAACATGACTTTAAAATAAACAAAACAGAAATTGACAGAAGTAAAAAAAAGAGATATAAAAACCCATAATTATAGTTTGAGATTTTATTTTATTAAGGTTTTATTTATTGATTCATGAGAGACCACCTCACACCAGTGAGAATGGGGAAAATTAACAAGGCAGGAAACAACAAATGTTGGAGAGGATGTGGAGAAAGGGGAACCCTCTTACAGTGTTGGTGGGAATATGAACTGATGCAGCCACTCTGGAAAACTGTGTGGAGGTTCCTCAACGAGTTAAAAATAGATCTGCCCTACGACCCAGCAATTGCACTGCTGGGGATTTACCCCAAAGATACAGATGCAATGAAACGCCGGGACACCTGCACCCCGATGTTTCTAGCAGCAATATCCACAATAGCCAAACTGTGGAAGGAGCCTCGGTGTCCATCGAAAGATGAATGGATAAAGAAGATGTGGTTTATGTATACAATGGAATATTACTCCGCCACTAGAAATGACAAATACCCACCATTTGCTTCGACATGGATGGAACTGGAGCGTATTATGCTGAGTGAAATACGTCATTCGGAGAAGGGCAAATATTATATGGTCTCATTCATTTGGGGAATATAAAAAATAGTGAAAGAGAATAAAGGGGAAAGGAGAATAAATGAGTGGGAGATATCAGAAAGGAAGACCGAACATGAGAGACTGTAACTCTGGGAAATGAACTATGGGTGATAGAAAGGGAGGTGGGTGGGAGGTGGGGGTGACTATTGATGGGCACTGAGGGGGGTACTTGGTGGGATGAGCACTGGGTTTTATGCTATATGTTGGCAAATTGAAATCCTATAAATTTTTTTTAAAAAAAGTAATGAATTTTGAGTCCAGAGTTATCACCAGGAAGATATAGTGATAAGACAAATATAACTTTAGTAGGCGAATCAATAGTATTTCTTAAATTATTGTATTGAAAAGATGAAGAAGATGAGAACTTTCAAGGTGATTCTGGTGTTTTTAGCTTGGTTGTATCATTTATATAAAAGTAAAGACATGGTAGGTAGTTTTGAATAAGATGTTAATTTCATTTTCAGGCATATAGAATTTGATGTGATTAGCTAGAATATGTTTTCTATAAGTAGTCAACAGAATAAATTTTGCACATACCTCTTTTGTTTATGTATGTGTCTTATTTTTTTTCCTAATTTGCCTTCTGCCAAGCTCTTCCTTTTATTTGTCATGCTGTTTACTCCAGGGTTTCTTGCTTAAGATTACCTGGATGGTCAAGTTATACACTGAATTTTTTTTGTTTTATTTTAGGTTTAAAAATGATATTTGAATTAATTTGAGGGTCTACATACAGAAGAAGATTTAAAGGCTGCTTATGTGGGCTCATCTAGCCAACTCCTGCAGATCCCAATTTTACTTCCTTCTGCAGGAGATATGACATCAAAACTTGCAGTTTCCTCTGCCACATATTTCACATTCAGCTTGGGTAAAGGAAGCCACTTATGACCCAGCTTTCTCAGGCTGACAAAACACTTATGAATATTTTCCCCATCAATCAGTACCAACATGGATTTCATATAAGATTCATTTATAGAGAATGACTCTAAGAATATAATGCAATAGTGCTTGATGGGATAAATGAATGGAGTATGTTAGATATTCCCACATACTACACACATCCCTGATGAAAACACTGAGTTTCAGGTGACAATGGGAATGTTTCTCTTTCTCCTCTTTTTGTCTCTTTCACTCTCTCTGTTTTCCCTCTGTCTCTCTCTCTCCCTGTAAATCAGAAAAAAAAAAACAAATTGCCCATAAGAAGGCCTCTAACAATAGGTGCTGTTGATACTGGGAATCAATTTAGTTTCTATGTGATGAGATTGTGCTGTTCTAGAAAGATAAAGTACAAAGATAGTTACCTCCACTTGAAAAAGTTCATCAACCATCCCATGAAATGAGATGCCTTGTTAAAAAAAAAAAGATTAAACCACTATTGACACTCAAGAAGCCTTACCTGTTGCAATATATACATAGTATAGGGTCTATCCATACACATGCACACTGAGGATTTCAACTAGTCCATTGGGCATGCTTATATGTCACAACAAATTGGTAGGCATAGTCATTTTAATCATCTTGGGGGGTAACTTTCTTTCCTTGTCTTTTAGTGAGATTTTCTGTTATATTGATGCTCTTGAAATAAACCTTGTGCTCTCCAATACAGTCTCTTTTACCAAGTCCATCAACACCACTAGAGACTACTCATTCTCTGTGACCTAAAACTACATTTTCCCTTTTGAGGCCCAAGGCTCAACATGACTTTAAATTGTTTATTTTTCCTATTACTGTAAATAATTGCTTATCACACTGGATACTTATTGTTAATATTAAAATAATTTAAAAATAGATAGGACTATATTTCAATCCCTTTCAGAAGGCCTGAAACTATTTTCCTCTCTATATACATATTATTTGGATAAATCTGTGCTTATAGTAAAACCATCTTTCTTCTTTCCCCAGTGAAATTGCTAACCCAACATATATTTTTTTTCTTGCTTTAGCATGGCTACTTTTTTATCATAGGATGAAGAAAACTTGGAAGAGGGGTATCTGAAACTAGAACTTTACACCTCAATGAGAAACACTCATTTGGACCACCTCAGTCAATAGTTCTGAGAGCTCAATTTATCACCAAATGCACAGCATTCAAAGTGAATGGTGGCTGTACTTTTTGAAATGCTGGCAAGCATACAGGTGATCATATGCATAATAGCTGTGGGGTAGGGATCCCTGGGTGGCGCAGTGGTTTGGCGCCTGCCTTTGGCTCAGGGCGCGATCCTGGAGACCCGGGATCGAATATCAGGCTCCTGGTGCATGGAGCCTGCTTCTCCCTCTGCCTATGTCTCTGCCTCTCTCTCTCTCTCTCTCTCTCTCTCTCTCTCTCTCTCTCTCTCTCTGTGACTATCATAAATAAATAAATTAAAAAAATAGCTGTGGGGTAGTGACACTCAAAATCTAGGTGAGCAAGAGGCAGAATGGAAGTTATACTGTGGGTAGTGGAGCTACAGTTACTGTGCTGGGATTCAGTTAATGGAATTTAAGACAGAGAAATGCAAGCCAAAGCAAAGGTGAGACCTAGATTCTGGACTATGAGGCAGGTTACAAAGCCAAATTATTTGAGCACAAATATAAAACCTAAATTATATACTTAAGAAATTAGTCGTCTGCAGTAGGAGTAAACTGACATTAAGTCTCAGGGTACTGAATAATAGCTCCTTATATTGCATTATTTTCTGGATGGACTTGTTCCTAGAGAAACCAATTGAGGTAAAAGTAAGGGAAAGTTCAACTTGTTTGTTTCAAATATTTAAATTCTAGTCAGTTAAAATATATTGTAATATTGGTTTCAAGAATAGAATTTAGTGATTCATCATTTACATATAACACTCAAGACTCATCACAACTTGTGCTCTCCTTAATACCAATCACTCATTTGGTCCATGCCCTGCCTACCTCCCTCCATCAACCTTCAGTTTGTCCTCTATAGTTAAGTCTCTTATGGTTTGCTTCCCTTTTGTTTCTTTTTCCTTCTCCTATGTTGAAAGACTAAAATTTAAAACAGGGTTCAAACTTTTTCAATACAGCATCAGGAAGCAATATTCAGACTTGAGAACTATACACAGTTACAGCTGTTCAATTTTGCATTGTGGTACAAAAACAGCCATTGACTGGGACGCCTGGGTGGCTTAGTGGTTGAATGTCTGCCTTTGGCTCAGGGCATGATCCTGGGGTGCTGGGATCCAGTCCCTCATCAGGCTCCCTGCAAGGAGCCTGCTTCTCCTTCTGCCTGTATCCCTGTGTCTCTGCCCCGCTCTCTATGTCTCTCATGAATAAATAAGTAAAATCTTTAAAAAAAAAAAAACAGCCTTTTAAAGTGATGCTTGTAAGTCTGCCCCCCCCCCAAAAAAAAAGTTCAAAAATAGAGATGATAGACCAAATTTTGCCTACAGGCTGTAGTTTGTTAATACCTATTTCAGGAGGGTATTTAATGGCCTCAGGTGAAAGGAGAATAAGTTTAAGTAGAGCAGGACAAACGCAATCCAAATACTTCTCACATTTTAAGCAATGAATTGGGTTTAAGACAGTCTGCCGTCTTGTCTTTTAATCATCTCCCTCCCTAAATCTACTAAAGGATTACTCTCATATACCTTTTTTGAGCCTTCCTAGTTGGATTGGTCTATTCATTTATACAAGATTCAAAATATTATGATTAACTTCAGATTACAACTACCTAAGAAAATAATTTAATGTAATAAACAAAAGAGGTATCAGTATGCAATGGTATGTTACCTCCTCTCTGCATATACTTGCCTTTCCTTTTGTAGCACAGGGAAGCCCTTCATCAAAGATACTGCCTCACTTTTGCCTGTAAATTCACAACATTGCTATTATCCAGTCCTTTCTGAGTGATTATGTAAGTAGGAAAATGTTCCCACAGAAAATTAAGGCTTCTTATTTTCAAGTTTTAAATAATACACAGGTTCAGTATAGGAGGCATAGGTCAGTAAAGGAGAAGCAGAAGCTGATAATTCTCAGATAGCCCCAAACTGTTTCCTGAATAAATTGGCTGAAATCATGTGGTGCCCTTTGGCCTGCAAAATATAGATCATATGACCCAACTATACTATGTTCTGGTTCAGCTTAAATGTGGGAAATCCTAATACAGTACACAATGATTTAAAAATACTGAATTTCCCAGAGGAAAAATAATAATGCACTCTTTGGCTATAACTAAAGAATACCGAAAATATGCATTTTCGTATTTTCATAACATCATCTGGATTGTGCAACAAGTCAGTTCATGCTATTCCATTATCCCAATTGTATTTACTTTCTATTTGGAGTCAAGACCTTTGATTAAGTCCTATTATAACAAGAACCTATCCCAGGCTTTAAGTGATACTGGTGCTTGTGGGAGAAATCCACTGAGAGTTGATAGGGATGTAAGTAACATTTCAACCAAACTGCAGGTATGATATTCAATAAAACTGCCAGTTTTTGCTCTCAAAGAATATTTATGAACATAAAAATAACATAAAAATTACACCCTGAAGCTTCATGTTTATTCCCTTTCAATGATTTTCAGAGCAAATTTGCTCAGTTTACAAGTTAAGAGAAGACTTTCTTCCTAGTTCTCAGCCTTAGGAGACTCCCATTAGAATAAAAACAAAGCTGTATTTTCTCAATCTCTGACACTACAACTTGTAGTGACATTTTTGCAATCCAAGCTTTAGATAAGATCATGTTAAAGCATAAGCAAAACGCTGCATCAGTTTTACCAACTTCCTCATCATTTCTGATACATTTTTTGCTTTCTATCATTAATGAAATTACCACCATGCCCCTTTACTACAGGTTAGAAAAGTATATTTAAATTATATCAGGAAAGAACTCAAATCTTCCAATTTGATATTATAAAACGTTTGTTACATAACTCTTAAAACATGGTAAAAATTGTCACTCAAGTTGAATTCTAATACATAAATATATTTCTAGATTTCTCTTAAGCTATATTTCACATATTGCAGTCATAGCTACCAAAGATTCAGTTAATAATTTTATAGCTGCACATGATGATTACAAGTTTTCCAAGGCCTATTTAAAAAATTCAGAAAGGGAGACAGAGCATAAAGACTTCTAACTCTGGGAAATGAACTAGGGGTGGTGGAGGGGGAGGAGGGCGGGGGGTGGGGGTGAATGGGTGACGGGCACTGAGGGGAACACTTGACGGGATGAGCACTGGGTGTTATTCTGTATGTTGGTAAACTGAACACCAATAAAAATTAATTTATTAAAAAAATAAAAAAAATAAAAAATTCTAAACCAGAATGATTAATAGTGCTGAATCACAGTATGTTGGCTATAAAAGAGAGAACAGAGAAAATATACTGGTTAGTGAAATTTGGTGAGATAAAGTAAAAAAAAAATCTACATGTGATTCTTTCAATTTGTTGTTGATTAAAAGTATTGGACTATTTTCACAAATGTATAAATATTGGCAATAAAATCTGTTGACTGATATTCCCTCTGCATGAAATTTTTAAAAACTATTTCAACTATTTCATAGAAAAAGTCAACTGGCAATCCTAAAAAAACAACTCATAAAAAATAAGAACTATATGCAGTATCATTGATTTAATATTGTAACTAGTGTATTGGCTTTTTATTGTTGTGTAACAGATTGCCACATATTTAATAGTGTAAAACAGCACTCATTTATTAACTTAATCATTCTGTAAGTCAGAAGTCTGTCAACTGCCTGGATTCCCTGCTCAGAGTCTCACAAAGACTGAAATTTAAGTGATGATTAAGCTGAATTCTTATTTGGGGGCTCTGGTAAGAAATTCTCTTCTTTGTTGTTTGCAGAATTCAGTTGTTTGTGATTATAGATCCAAGGTTCCTATTTTCTTACTGGCTATAGGCTGATGTCTACTATCAGCTACTAGAGGTCACATACATTCTTCATAATATGTTCTCCCCTCCATATTCAAGCTAGCAGCATGTCAAATTCTTCTCATATTTGACATCTCTGACATTCTTTTCTACAATTAGAGAACATTCTCTGCTTTTAAAGGATTCATGTGAATTGTCCAGGTTTACTCAGGTAATTCCCTATCCCAAGGTCAAATGTGACATATAGCATAACTTAATCATGGAATTAAGATCCATTATATTCATATTTCCAGGTACTATACAAGGTGTGTACATGTTGGGGGAGGGGTAATCTTGGGGCCATCTTAAAATTCTGCCTAGCACACTTAGGAAAATTAACCCCACCATTAAGTAAATTGATAAATAGTTTAAAAGCACATACTATGTGTCAGGCACTGTTCTATTTGAGTTCTTACAGCCAGACCTTATGGTTTACTCTATATTATAGATCTGCAACAATGAATTAGAGGGGTATAGAGCACAGCTTTCAGATGAAACAGACCAGACTTAAATCCCACTTGGGCCACTTACTGGCTGTGTAATCTTGGATAAGTAATTCTTTTCTCTGAGCTTCAATTTCTTTATCCAAAATAGTGAAAATAATAATGATATATATTTAAAGGATTGTTATGAAGATTAAATGAGATCATGTCTGAAAAGTGTTTAGTACAATAGAGATAGATCAATCACTTAACAAATAATGTAGAAAATGTTACACAATTTTTTGAAACACATATGGCAATGTGGTCAGGAGATCTTTATATTTTTCTTCTTTGCAAGATCCAGTGATGGAAAGTATATTCCTTTAGTTTTTCTTTCACTGTATAACTCCTCCTGGAAAATATGTTGATATCTGTGTCCATGGTAATACCTCCAGGAAACAGTTACTGTAATTCACATCAAGCTTACCCTTAACTGGGGCCAATAATGCTGACCCTTTATGCAGAGAGATTGGCAGCTTTGTGGTACTTGGGTGATCTCAGTTCAGGTTTTCTTTAGCTAAATGGTGTCTGAAGGATTATTCTTCCTCCTAATATAACAGAAATTAGAAAACAGATAAACATTCATATGCTCACTCTGTTCACTAGAACTGCACCTTAAGATCAAAGAAGCAATGATGGGACTCTAACCACAATACTAGAAAAACTCACATCTCTCCTTTAAACTGATGCATTAGAAAAGTTTTAATATGTTTTGATAATGACTGTTTTTTACCATTGAGCAGAGATGCCCATGGGAAAAATATAAATCCAACAAAGTTTGCATTTGACTAAATACAGGGAAATGTACAGAAGGCATGGATATTCAAAGAAATTTGTAGAATTTCACTAATAATCAGTCTAATTTTAAAGTCATACGTCTTTAACATCTTCACACAGATAAACCAGCAACTAAATGCCATGTTTTAAATTTGGGAACTAAAACTTTTCTCCATAGTTTTAGAGAAATACAGATGTTGGAGAAACTAGAAAGGATGATCCTTCACCTATATCTAGAAATTTAATAATGCAAGATATTGATCACCTCATTCAGAAATTGAAATGCAAAACGTATGGATTACATGATGATTCTCATTGTCCTGGTAATTTTTCCTAGGGCTGGGATTATATAATAGTGTCTGCAGCTTATATTTGGTGGTACCAAAGCCTATTACAGTTTTAAATTGCTGATTGTATTTATTTATAAAAAATAATTATTCTAACATGTACTTTTCAATACTTTTTTAAAGATTTTATTTATTTATTCATGAGAGACACCGAGAGAGAGAGAAGCAGAGACACAGGCAGAGAGAGAGAAGCAGGCTTCATGCAGGGAGCCTGATGTGAGACTTGATCACAGGACTCCAGGATCATGCCCTGGGCCAAAGGCAGGCACTAAACCATTGAGCCACCCAGGGATCCCCTCTTTTCAATACTTTTGAGAAGAATTTGTTGCTCAGAGGATTTCAAAGCTGGCAAAAGTCTGTCAAAGAGTAAAGCATCTAATTTTGAAAAATTGACCACTCAGTGTTATCACTTGCTAAGCAGATGGCTGATTGCACTATGGGGCTGGGAGGAGGTAGGAATAACAACTAAAAAAGAAAACTTAATAGAAGTTACTTGATAATAAGTTCTTTACAGATCTTGGAAACTAGCCCTTTATCTGATACGTCATTTGCAAATATCTTCTCCCATTCTGTAGGTTGTCTTTTAGTTTTGTGGACTGTATCCTTTGCTGTGCAAAAGCTTCTTATCTTGATGAAGTCCCAATAGTTCATTTTTGCTTTTGTTTCTTTTGCCTTCATGGATGTATCTTGCAAGAAGTTACTGTGGCCAAGTTAAAAAAGGATGTTGCCTGTGTTCTCCTCTAGGATTTTTTTCCCTTTTTTTTTCCTCTAGGATTTTGATGGAATCTTGTCTCACATTTAGATCTTTCATCTATTTTGAGTTGATCTTTGTGGATGGTGCAAGAGAGTGGTCTAGTTTCATTCTTCTGCATGTGGATGTCCAATCTTCCCAGCACCATTTATTGAAGAGACTGTCTTTCTTCCAGTGGATAGTCTTTCTTGCTTTGTCGAATATTAGTTGACCATAAAGTTGAGTGTCCACTTCTGGATTCTCTATTCTGTTCCACTGATCTATGTGTCTGTTTTTGTGCCAGTACCACACTGTCTTGATGACCACAGATTTGTAGTACAACCTGAAAGAAGATGTGGTTTATGTATACAATGGAATATTACTCAGCCATTAGAAATGACAAATACCCACCATTTGCTTCGACGTGGATGGAACTGGAGGGTATTATGCTGAGTGAAATAAGTCAATCGGAGAAGGAGAAACATATGTTCTCATTCATTTGGGGAATATAAATAATAGTGAAAAGGAATAGAGGGGAAGGGAGAAGAAATGGGTAGGAAATATCAGAAAGGGAGACAGAACATGGAAGACTCCTAACTCTGGGAAACGAACTAGGGGTGGTGGAAGGAGAGGAGGGCGGGGGGTGGGAGTGACTGGGTGGTGGGCACTGAGGGGGGCACTTGACAGGTTGAGCACTGGGTGTTATTCTATATGTTGGCAAATTGAACACCAATAAAAAATAAATTTATTATTTAAAAAAATAAGTTACTTGCTAAGTCATCCTAATGGAGAATTTTGTTAGCCAAAATTAGTGTTAGTGTTTTTAATCAACAATTTATAGGTCTCTGTCTGGACAAATGGTAGAATTGTCTCTGAAATTATGGGTGACTGTATGACTTTTTTGGTCATTGACATATTAGCACAAATGACTAGTATCATTTTCAAATGGAAGCTTCTTAAAAAATGTATTTTATTATTTATTTATTTATTTATTTATTTATTTATTTATGAGAGAGAGAAAGCATGAGCAGAGAGAGAGGCAGATGGAGAAGGAGAGGCAGATTTCTCCACTGAGCAGGGAGCCCAATGTGGAGATTGAATCTAGGACCCTGGGATCCTGACCCCAGCCAAGGGTAGACACTTAACTGACTGAGCCACTCAAGCACCCCTCAAATGGAAGCTTTAAGAGCCAGTGTACAGTTTATTTATCTCTTTTGCTCTGCCATAGTGACTGGAAATACCATGTAGAGACTCTAGTAGCCTTGAAAAGTGATAAATAAACCTTGATATTTTAAGCCAATGAAACAGTGGGATTGTTTCCACAATATAATCTCCTATCCTATCCTGAGTATTGTGAGGACCATAAAATCTATTTCTGAATCAGGGAAGAAATGAAAAGCTAATTAAGGTGAAGCTTTATTTTTATATTAGAGGGGTATAAGCATACTGTCTAGCTTTTTTCCTAACCCATAATGTAAAAGTACAACACACCTTGGACCAAAAATATAACTTCTTAAATCTGGATCTAAAAGTATGCATTTATATAAAACAATTAGTGCTTGTGACATACTTTTTTTTTAAAGATTTATTTATTTATTTATTTATTTATTTATGAGAGAGAGAGAGAGAGAGAGAGAGAGAGAGAGAGAGAGAGGTGGAGACACAGGAGGAGGGAGAAGCAGACTCCATGCTGGGAGCCCGATGTGGGACTCGATCCCAGGACTCCAGGATCGCGTCTTGGGCCAAAGGCAGGCGCTAAACCACTGAGCCACCCAGGGATCCCCTTGTGACATACTTTTAAGCAAGATTTGCAATGAACAGTGTTTCAAATAAAATCAAGCATAAAATACACATAGGTTTTTGTTTAAATTCCACTTAGTTAACAGTCTAATATTAGTTTCGAATGTGCAATATAGTGATTGCACACTTCCATACAAAATCCAGTGCTCATCATAAATATACTCCTTAATCACCATCATCTATTTCACGCTTCTCCCCACCAGCCATAAGTTTGTTTTGTGTAGTTAAGAGTCTGTTTGTTTATTGGTTTGCCTCACTCCCTCTCTTTTTTAAAAAAATATTCATTCATTTATTTTAGAAAGAGAAAGAAAGAGGGTGTGTGCATGGGGGGGAGGAGAGGAGAAAGAGGAAGAAAAAATCCCAAGCAGACTCCATGCTCAGCATGGAGCCACATGTGGGGCTTGATTTCACGACCCTGAGGTCATGACCTTATGACCCTGGGTGATCCAAAACCAAGAGTCAGATACTTAACCAACTGCACCATCCAGATTTCCCTTTCCCTCTCTCTTTTTTTTCTCTTTGATTCTTTTTTTGTTTCTTGAATTCTACATATAAGTGAAATCATATGGTATTTGTCTTTCTCTGACTTATTTCACTTATCATAATACTCAGTAGCTCCATCCATGTGGTTGCAAATGGCAAGATTTCATTATTTTTATGGCTGAGTAATAGTCCATTATATACATACTGCATCTTCTTTATCCATTTATCTATGGATAGACACATAGGTTGCTTCCATATTCTGGCTATTGTAAATAACGTTGCAATGTGTATATGGAATTATATTTGCTTATTGATTTCCACTATAAGTCTACAATTGCTTTTCTATTAGAAAGAAAACATGCTTACTTGAAAATAGAATGGGAATTACATTTTAAAAGCCTATTATATTCACTTTGAGGAACATTATCCTCTATCTATGTACATTTAAATATCTTATGAAATACCCCACAATAAATTTGCCAAATGGAAATATCATTATTTTGGTTCCATTGTTTGTTTACTAGTTTTTAAAAATCTACTGAGTATCTTTTACATGCTATGGGAGATCTAAAGATAAATAAAGCATGGTTCCTTCCCCAGGAATAATAGCTACATAAATGTTGAGAAAATATATTGAATATTAACATCTATCATAGTTGTTTTATATCTTTATAAATTCTCATTTACTCCATTAAATTCAAATTTAAAATCATGTCACCTCATTTGTACTTCATACACTTAATAGAGGTCACTAGCTTAAAAAAAACTGTCATGAACATAGTTTCCATACTGAACTCAGAAATTTTTAACTGATGATTAATTGGTACTAGTAATAATGCTAGTATTATTCCTTAAGTCTTTAGCAAATACAAGGCACAGCATCATGTCCCTTTTCTAAAATAATTTTTAATAAGTAGACAAAAAAACCAAATATTTCTAGTGATAACTTGAAACTGCGTGAACAACAGTAGAATAGATCTTCTTGCCCAGGGAACCCAACTGGGCAAAGCCCGAAGAATTAGCTAAGATACACAAGTCTAGTCAGATAAGAGATTGAGTCCAGGGATCATCATATGGGACATAAGAGTTTAATAGTAGGTGTAATCATGTAAGTTCTAGAATAGAGAAGGACAGATGAGGTAAGAAACATGACACTAATTGAAAAATGACTATGGAGTTGATTTATGATCCTAATACATTGGTTGTTTAGGGTGTAATCACTTTTATATTCACTATTTATTTTTCCTTACTGGTCTGTATTTACAGCCTATGGGAAAGATGGAGTCCTTCTAAACATTCTTTTGGGGCCCCAATTATTACAGTAAGCCTGAAAGATGCAAGAATAGAGATCTGTTTCTGAGTTTCTCAGGATCAGTCTTATAGACCAGTCTTCCCGGTTGGAAAGACATTGGAGGTCCAATCAGGTTAATAGAAGTGCTTCCACATCTAAATGAAATTTCTAGATACAATACGGACTCATCATGGCTTTGAACAATTACTAGATAGAAGATATGGAGAGCCATGTATAAACTTCCAAGAGAAAAGGAAGAGCCACATGTCAACTTTTAAGAAGGGTTAGATATTTGCCTCTGCTTGAAGTAAAACCTTTTATATGGTTGATTTCATTTGGTTTATAAACTGCACAATGAAATTTTGTGAACCACTTTCTTTTGTGTAGGGCCTCCTCTGCCATGTGAGTGGTACTGGAAGTCTCCAAAAATAAGATATTAAAAGCAGCAAGTCAAATATAGTGTGACAAATTAAGAACCATAGTCCAGGGAACTGACAAGAGAAGAAGACCTAGATAGGCTCTGAAACTAGAATTGTGGCAATTTGTTTTCTGTCCTATGTTATACTTCCTGCTGTGTAGAGTTAGGCAGGGGTTTTAAGGTGACTGTGTATAGCCAGCATGAGAGTCAGGGTCCGGCAGGTACCGCTAGTGACTATTTAAGTTAAGGGCAAAGGCCCTAGGCCTTTTGGGAGATACTTACATCAATCTTTAACAGATCTTTGCCACTTTGGAAACTTCTTTCAGGACAATAAAGATGCTGCAAGCAAGATGGCACCCGGTGAAAGAGCCTGAGCATGTGCACATGTGAGCCATACAGATAAGTAATTCAATTTACTGCTGCACTTTATTATTTGAAAAATCCAAAGAAAATTAAATCAATGCAAAAAGCATAGCTAACTTATACTTGTAATATCATATTAATGGTCTTACTGATAAATATTTACATCAGTTATTCATGATTAATATGTTGTTTTTATTTACATTGAAAGATATTAAAGTGGTAAAGGAGCATGATCTCTTCAAACTCCTGAGTGACTAATATTAGGCTATTCAATTTTATTCAGCTGAGATTCAGCTCCTACATTTTCAGCATGAAAGTCAATGAGCTTAAGGTATAATAAAGTCTGTTAAAGCCACTATGGAGCAATACTGCAGAACATACTTTCCTTTGACCTCACAGAATCACAGCAGGGATTTGGGCCCCTACACTGAGCAGTAGAGTGGTCTACGTTGAAGAGCAGATTTAAAAAATGGATATGCTATTGCCCTAAATTAATTAACATTCTAGGCCTTCAACATAATAATTCAATTTTGTTCATCAAATAACAACATTGACAATAGTAGTTATAACAATAAATAAGATATTATTTTGCAATGCTGATGTATATGCATGCCAGGAACTATGCAAGGTTTCCCCCCCGCCATCTTTTATAACTAAAGTACAAAATGAGAAAACATCACAGAATGGGATTAGGGCACCTCACTGGCCATATCAGAGGGAAAAAGAAAAAGTAATTAAATGTCATTAAATAGAGAAAAGCAATGAATCTCTATGTATTCTTTTTAAATAGTGTCTGAAATACAGAAAACAATCCAGAAAGCCAAGCACATGAAGATTATAATAAAAATAATAACAACCATTTACTGAGTACTTATTATGTAGCAGATCTTCTAAGTGTATTACATAGATTATCTCATTTACTTCCCAGTGTAAAGAAGGAAACTCAAGTTTAAGGAGGTTAAGTCTATACTACGACCACAGTAAGAACATGCAGCTAAGCGACAGAGTAAATATTCAAACCCAGATGCATCTGACTCCAAAGACTACCTGTTTCTGACTTTACTAAAGACCTGTATTAACTGCATTATAGTTAAAGTTACTGTGGGAATAAGGAGAATGGCCCATAACTTGGTTTCTGAGCCAGACGTGGATGTCTTACTTCTGCCATATAAGCAGTTTCTGTATGAAAGTACTAGCTTGATGAATTTTTCAAATGTGCTAATTACATTTTTTAAAAAGTTAACTCTGTGGTAAGAGAGCCTCTTTCATATTTTATATATTCCCATGAGTGTTAGAAAAGGAGAAAAGGCCAACAAAGGCCATATTCTCATGAACTAGACAGCAATTCCCATTGGCAACAAAGTACTGCAATTTGCCATTATATTCTGTTATACAGGCAGTACTAGCCTAGAATGCACTGATTGTCAAGGAAATAGAGCCCTGAATGAAAAAGGCCACTGTATCTTTTAGAGAAACTAAAGGACAGAATATTGTCCTAAAATAAAAGTGTCAAATACCAAACAAAAAAGGTTTACAGAAAAGTCATGATTGACTTTATAGAACTATAAAAATTGTGTGTTTTTAAAGAAGAAAATCTTTTACTTTTCTTAAGCCACTTCAATTGTTTGATTATTGTCATTGTCCTCATAACCGAAATGTACTAAGTGCTTGACATAAGTTAAACACTATACATGTAATGATTCATTTAATCCTCACAACGATACTATGTAGTAACTACTATTGTCAAACCATTTTTACATTTGTGGGAACAATGGCAATTTGAGGTTAGATTACTTGCGTTTAGTCATCCAGCTAGCAAATGGAGATCTGGAATTCACCTGGGCAATCTGACATCAGAGCCTACCTTTCAACCACTACACTACACCTCTTCCTGAAACTGAAAAGGAAGATAGGATTAGCACTATAACCCAGAATCTAGTCAATTTTAGTTTTAAAATAATAGTCATGGTTACATATCTCCTCTGAGTTCGACATAGAAGCCAAATTGAAGTAAAAAAGATATGATTGACAGTTGCACTAAAGTGAATAAAAATGAGTCAACTGTAAATATTTCAAATAAAGGAAAGTTTTTTTAATATAAATTTATTTTTTATTGGTGTTCAATTTGCCAACATATAGAATAACACCCAGTGCTCATCCCATCAAGTACCCTTCTCAGTGCCTGTCACCCAGTCACCCCCACCCCCGCCACCTCCCCTTCCACCCACCCCCCAGTTCGTTTCCTAGAGTTAGGAATCTCTCATGTTCTGTCTCCCTTTCTGATATTTCCCACTCATCTTTTCTCCTTTCCCCTTTATTCCCTTTCACTATTTTTTATATTCCCCAAATGAATGAGACCATATAATGTTTGTCCTTCTCCGATTGACTTATTTCACTCAGCATAATACCCTCCAGTTCCATCCACGTTGAAGCAAATGGTGAGTATTTGTCCTTTCTAATGGCTGAGTAATATTCCATTGTATACATAAACCACATCTTCTTTATCTATTCATCTTTCGATGGACACCGAGGCTCCTTTCACAGTTTGGCTATTGTGGACATTGCTGCTATAAACATTGGGGAAGTTTTTTTTTTTAAGATTTTATTTATTTATCCATGGGAGACACAGAGAGAGAGGCAGAGACTCAGGCAGAGAGAGAAGCAGGCTCCATGCAGGGAGCCTGATGTGGGACTCAATCACGGGTCTTCAGGATCACACCCTGGGCTGAAGGTGGCGCTAAACCGCTGAGTCACTTGGGCTGCCCAACAAAGTTTTAAGGACACACAAATACACACATACAAAATTAATGACTCAAAAGCAGAACCCCTCTATTCTAATTGTGTCACACTCAAATGGTTTTTCTACTTCTGCTGCTTTCTGGCTAAAAGATCAGGAAGGATGCAAATGAAAGAGGTAGAATTTCAAAAAACATCACACTGAAAATAACAGCTGGAACCTTAATCCAAAGATACTAGAGGTGAATATATTTTATGAAAATGATTGTTAGTTGTACATAAATCATTTGAAAAATTACATAAACTATGATTGTAAGTCATTGATATAAAGCCCAATAGAATACAATTCTTCAAATTTTAGTTTCACTAATTTGAAAAAAATGTTGATGATATGGACTGTTAAAATTCATTATATTCCTACTATGAGTTAGGTACTAAACTCTGCACTTAAGCAAAAATTGTTTTCTTTAGTCTAATTTCATGAAAATGCTGTAAAGCATAATTAACATATGCATATTTTACAGGTAAAAAATTAAGCAAAAATAAGTAATTTTCCCCAAAATTGCACTAGCATTTAGAAGTAGGGGTAGGTTTTGATCTCAAAGGTAATAAATAGGGCTTAAGACTTTTTTTTTAAGATTTGTTTATTTTAGAGAGAGGTAGAAAGAGAGTGGGGGAAGGGTCAGAGGGAGAGAGACTCCCCTGTTGAGCATGGAGTCCAACTGGGGACTGGATACCAGGACCCTGAGATCATGACCTGAACCAAAATCAAGAGTTGGATGCCCACCAGGGGCCCACCCACCCAGATACCTCAGTCTAATACCTGCTTAATACCTGTTACCTTCTATATGCTCCGTATTGATTTAGGCAATTCACAGGTGTTGTCTCATTTATATCTAAGAAATGTTCAGTGGGGGGACATAAATAACATATTTCAGTGTATAGGAACCACTGGTACTGACTACTTACTGTAAAAAAATTTAACTTTTATGGTCAGGTTAAATTGTGAAATAATCAAATTTTATTCTCAGAGATCATCTTTCTCCTCTCCTTTGGTCAAACTGATAGATGCATGCATACAAAACCTGAAACCGTGAGTAGAGTCTCAGAACTTAACTATCAGGAAGATGGTGTACATAAAGCTATGGCTCCAGATTTGATGGACTGTATTGCTGAGCCACATAGGCATATAGCTCAAAAAGATACTGATTGATGGTCAAATCATGCTTCTCAAAAAATAAATATATAAAGAAAGGATAGAACATGTCTAGCCAATAACGCATGTTTTAGTCCTGTCCCCAGGGACAAGGCTTATAAAATATTTCTATAAAATATTAAGTTTGCACATTTATCTTTTCTCTCCCTTTCTTTCAGAGAGTAATTTAAGTAATTCATCTAAAGTTGCAGAGCAAGGGGGAATGAATGCCAAGGACTATTATTTGTTAGAGGTATGTTTTCTACTAAATTTAGATACCTTGTTTATTTTTTTTATTTTTTTTTAATTTTTAAATTTATTTATGATAGTCACAGAGAGAGAGAGAGAGAGAGAGAGAGAGAGGCAGAGACACAGGCAGAGGGAGAAGCAGGCTCCATGCACCGGGAGCCCGATGTGGGATTCGATCCTGGGTCTCCAGGATCGCGCCCTGGGCCAAAGGCAGGCGCCAAACCGCTGCGCCACCCAGGGATCCCAGATACCTTGTTTAAAATGAGTTTTCTTTTACTATGTACAGAGTGTGTCTCTTTTTCTCTTTATTTTTATATCAATAGTTTCTTAAGCCATTAAAAAATTAGCAGTCAGTGACTAAAATAGATGTGTTTCTGACCATTGAGAAAATCATATGTTCATATGTTCTGGTGGTGGTTATTTGCTATTTTTATAATAATAGAAGGTTAATTTTTTTTTCAGGAAAGAATCCTGCAGAGCTCTGACTGAAGAGGACATTCTAAAACAGCAGTTTTGGGCAGCCCGCGTGGCTCAGTGGTTTAGCGCCACCTTCCGTCCAGGGCGTGATCCTGGACACCTGGGATCCAGTCCCACATCAGGCTCCCTGCATGGAGCCTGCTTCTCCCTTTGCCTGTGTCTCTGCCTCTCTCTCTCTCTCTCTCTCTCTCTCTCTCTCTCTCTCTCTCTCTCTCCCTCTCTCTCTCTGTGTGTGTCTCTATGAATAAATAAATAAAATCTTAAAAAAAACAGCAGTTTGAAACATCTGTTCAAGAATTTAATAGCCCCTTTACATGCACTAGCATTTTGAGCTAAAGCTAGAATATAAGTCTTAAAGGCCTTCTCCTGCCTCCAATTTAAATGAAGATGAAACCAAGAGTGTACTTGGATTCATTCAACATTCTTCCCCTGTGTGTTGCACACTTGAAATATCCCTTCTTCACTTGCCATTTCACATGCATTACTATTATGGTCGGCAACCAAAATCATCACCATCATACTTCAATAATAAATAAATTTATAAAAACTAATGCCTGGTCCTAAGTACCATCCCCCCTTTGACTTTCAAAAAAATCTTTATTTAATTAATTTGGCATGAGACTGATGATCCTAATGTGTAGTCCAGGAAGTAATCTTTTTTAATGCTGTGTGTATTGTTTTTTTTTAGTAAAGTACAATTAATATACAATATTATATTAGTGTCAGATATACAACATTGATTCAATAATTCTATACTTAGTCCTTATCATGACAAGTATAGTCACCATCTGTCACCAAACGTTACTAAAATATTATTGACCATATTTGCTATGTTGTACCCTTCATCTATGTGGCTTATTTTTTCCATAACTGGAAGTTTGGACCTCATAATCCCCTTTATCTATTTTACCCATTCCCTACCCACTTTCACTCTGGCAACCATTTATTTTGTCTCTATATTTAAGAGTCTTTTTGTTTGTTTGTTTAAGTTAGATATGAATGCAAGTAGAGAAAAATTAGATTATCAATAACCAAGTATAGAGGACAAAATATCTAAACATCTAGAATAATAATAGAAAATGTTAAGATTTTTAGACTCTTTGTACTTGGCTATAGATAATCTAACTTTGCTCCACTCCCATTTATCCCAACTTCAACTTCTAATACCAGGGTACTGTCTTTTTACCTTATTTCTTTTAGACGGTCAATGACTTTGAGAAACAAAATGAACACTCTCCAACTATATCTTGCTGTTTTGTCGCTGGACATATTGTTTTAATTCTTTAAATGGTAGTTAGTGGCACATTCGCATTTGAACCCTGAATATTTGGCATGTGACTAGTTTGGACTCAGCTGGACTACATCTCTAAAATGAGAAACCAAAGAATACCTGACATAACAATAAATTTCAGACTCCTTAATAAGAGTAGAATTTCTGATTACCCATCAGCCTTGACTCTTATTAACTCTGCTACTAAAAGGTACTCACCAGTGGTCAGGATCATATTTACCAATGTATATGTTAGAGATGTCTTCTATATGAAATGCTCTTGCCTCTTCTTGCTTAGTTATGTCAGTAATCCTCATTAGAAAAATGACAAATATCCTTTCATTAAAAAACATTAACCACAAAGTTCTTTGTCATCTGTGTTAATATAATAGATATTTCCAAATGAATTATAGATTAAGGAGGACGTGAGTTCATAATGCTAAATTTTCTATGAAGTTACCATGTTAATTACATAAAATTTAGTAAAAACTATATTTCTCAGTCACATTAAATGATCAGAAAAACAGAAAAGATCACATTTTCTTGAAAACGTTAAAGTGATATTTTCACCTTAAATAAGGCAGGAACAATACACTGACAATTTTCATTATAACCACTGAATCACTTTTCAACAGACTGGAAATAACTATCTCAAGTCTATATGCTTGTTACTTTTAAAATTTAGTGGATGTGTATGTATGTTTGTACATTTATTTTTCATAGTTTTGTTGAAGACAAATTACCAGGTAATTACCAGTACTTATGACTCCACCGGTGTAGTTTTGAAAGGCAGCAATTATTTACTTTTAAATGACTAATACTGTATTTAAATGGATTGCTGCTGTTTATTTGTTTTAGCCTAGATTTATTGTTGTTTTACCACAGCTTCACCTTCATCCTCACCCCAAGGGAAGTCAAAGTCACATATAATACCCATAGATCAAACCAGATCTAGGATTTTTATACCAAGATCCAAATATTAACAGACCAGGATTTTTCAGTTCACTAAAGGGAGAGACTTCAATAAAAGTCCTTTAAGTCATTTCATTCTCCAAGCCATGACATGTGTTCTACTATGCAACTTTCCGTGTGAATATCTCATAAAAATATAGAGCACTCTGGGGCTGTGCACAAAGAAGTTACCAATGGAATCATTGCATTTGTCCACAGGATCCCTTTGGAATTTGATAGTGCTGTGATAATATCGCCTTAATGCCCAGAGATATTCTGTTTGGAGTAGAGCAACATGCTTCCAGCAATCACAATCAACTTGACCCAACTGAACCCAGAACAACAAAAGCTTAGGCTCAGTAAAACTTGCAAGTTTACCAATATGACCTTGAACTGGAATTGCAGTTGTTTTTTTCAATATAGAAAACCTTTCTAATCAGTTCAGACCAGGAACCAAGAACTAGCACAGTATTTCCCAACACATTCATGTTATTGAGTGAAATCTCTGAACATAGAACTTACCAAAATAGTAGGCATGCAGCAAGGATTTAATAACTGACTTGTGATTTAAGTGGAACATTTTATATCTAAAAAAATGAGTGAGTGGTTTGGTGGATATTAAAAGGGTGACTTGCATGTGATGTTAACAACAGTTACAAACAATTACAGACTGGAATACTGGTGTTGGGTCATAGCATTGTCAGACTTACTGATATTACTTAGGGGCAAGTCAAGTGGCTGTGATCTTGAATTTTCCATGTCAAGAAGATCTTATCTGAATTAAATCCCTTCTATCCATGATCATGGGATCGCTATCGATGTGCACTAGGTTCTAGAACTTTAGGTGGTATGAATGGCAGTACCATGAGGATATGCTATCAGCCATGATTATGCATCTGTGAATACACACAAGTATGTATAGCTATTTGTCCCTGGCATTTCTTCTTTAGAAATGCTTTTGAGTTTACCAGTCTGGAAAAGTCATTTCCCTTTTTCCTTTTGATCTGTCCTTTGCTATCTATTTTGACCCTTTCTCCTACTTAAGTCAGAAACATTTAAACTATGTTACAATTTGGAAGCTGTCCTGAGAAGCTTGAAGTACATTGTGGCACTGAGATGTTCTCTGTCTCTATATCTCTGTGTCTGTCTCTTCAACTTTTTTCCCCATAGCTGAAGTGGCTAGAAGTGGTATCTTTGTTCAGGCTTGAAAATAAGATGTTTCTAGAGATATTTCTAAGAATTGGAGCCAACTTTCTTTTTTAAATTCCTCTCATCAGTTTCTGTTTCTTAGTGCTATCATGCTCTGAATTGGCTTTCTCTGTCATTACAGTATTAATATTTGAGGCTCTGGTATCGGCCTTAAGCAGATAAGGCAAAAGTGGAGGTTCTTTGGCTTGCATTGGACCTAGGTACCAAGCTAGCTCTAGTCTATGCAAAAGAGAGTTTACCACATGGTCCAGTACAATTAACTGAGGATCCGCATTGTCGTATGGAGCCAATCTTAATGATAGGTTACTTTCTCTTTTATTAAATAATAAATTTATTTTTATTGGTGTTCAATTTGCCAACATACAGAATAACACCCAGTGCTCATCCCGTCAGGTGCCGCCCTCAGTGCCCGTCACCCATTCAACTCCACCCCCCGCCCTCCTCCCCTTCCACCACACCTAGTTCATTTCCCAGAGTTAGTAGTCTTTATGTTCTGTCTCCCTTTCTGATATTTCCTACACATTTCTTCTCCCTTCCCTTATATTCCCTTTCACTATTATTTATATTCCCCAAATGAATGAGACCATATAATGTTTGTCCTCCGATTGACTTATTTCACTCAGCATAATACCCTCCAGTTCCATCCACGTTGAAGCAAATAGGGGGTATTTGTCATTTCTAATGGCTGAGTAATATTCCATTGTATACAGAAACCACATCTTCTTTATCCATTCATCTTTCGATGGGCACCGAGGCTCCTTCCACAGTTTGGCTATTGTGGACATTGCTGTGATAAACATTGGGGTGCAGGTCCCGGCGTGTCATTGAATCTGTATCTTTGGGGTAAATCCCAGCATTGCAATTGCTGGGTCGTAGGGCAGGTCTATTTTTAACTCTTTGAGGAACCCCCACACAGTTTTCCAGAGTGGCTGCACCATTTCACATTCCCACCAACAGTGTAAGAGGGTTCCCTTTTCTCCGCATCCTCTCCAACATTTGTGGTTTCCTGCCTTGTTAACTTTCCCCATTCTCACTGGCATGAGGTGGTATCTCATTGTGGTTTTGATTTGTATTTCCCTGATGGCAAGGAATGCAGAGCATTTTCTCATGTGTGTGTTGGCCATGTCTATGTCTTCCTCTGTGAGATCTTAAGATCTTAAGATGATTTGTTCCAACTCCCTGAAGAAAGTCCATGGTATTTTGATAGGGATTGCATTAAATGTGTTAATTGCCCTGGGTAACATTGACATTTTCACAATATTAATTCTTCCAATCCATGAGCATAGAATATTTTTCCATTTCTTTGTGTCTTCCTCAATTTCTTTCAGAAGTGTTCTATAGTTTTTAGGGTATAGATCCTTTACCTCTTTGGTTAGGTTTATTCCTAGGTATCTTACGCTTTTGGGTACAATTGTAAATGGGATTGACTCCTTCATTTTTCTTTCTTCAGTCTCATTGTTAATGGATAGAAATGCCACTGATTTCTGGGCATTGATTTTGTATCCTGCCACACTCCCAAATTGCTGTATGCATTCTAGCAATCTTGGGGTGGAGTCGTTTGGGTTTTCTATGTAGAGTATCATGGCATCTGCGAAGAGGGAGAGTTTGACTTCTTCTTTGCCAATTTGAATGCCTTTTATTTCTTTTTGTTGCCTGATTGCTGAGGCTAGGACTTCTAGTACTATGTTGAATAGCGGTGGTGAGAGGAGACATCCCTGTCGTGTTCCTGATCTTAGAGGAAATGCTTCGAGTGTTTCCCCATTGAGAATGATATTTCCTATGGGCTTTCCATCAATGGCCTTTAAGATGCTGAGGAATGTTCCCTCAATCCCTACACTCTGAAGGGTTTGATCAGGAATGGATGCTGTATTTTGTCTATTTCTTTCTCTGTATCTATTGAGAGGATCATATGGTTCTTGTTTGTTGTTGTTGTTGTTGTTGTTGTTGATATGATCTATCACACTGATTGCTTTACGAGTATTGAACCACCCTTGTATCCCAGGGATAAATCCCACTTGGTCATGGTGAATAATCTTCTTAACATACTGTTGGATCCTATTGGCTAATATCTTGTTGAGAAGTTTTGCATATGTGTTCATAAGGGATATTGGTCTATAATTCTCCTTCTTGGTGGGTTCTTTGTCTGGTTTTGGAATTAAGGTGATGCTGGCCTCATAAAATGAATTTGGAAGTAGTACATCCCTTTCTATCTTTCAGAATAGCTTTAGTAGAATAGTTATTGTTTCTTCCTTAAACATTTGATACAATTCCCCTGGGAGCTATCTGGCCCTGGATTTTTGTGTCTTGGGAGATTTTGATGGCTGCTCCAGTTTCCTCCCTAGTTATTGGCCTGTTCAGGTTTTCTATTTCTTCCTGTTCCAGTTTTGGCAGTTTCTGGTATTCCAGAGATGTGTCCATTTTTCTAGATTGTCTAATTTATTGGCATATAGTTGTTGATAATATGTTTTTAAAATCATTTGTATTTCCTTGGTATTGTTTGTCATCTCTCCTTTTTCATTCGTGATTTTTTGATTTGAGTTTTTTCTCTTTTGTTTTTAATAAGACTGGCTACTGATTTACCTATCTTAACCTCTTGTTTCTTTGGATATGTCATGCTGAGAAGATCTGTCATTTGCAGAAAGTGCAGTGTTGGTCTCCGAATATTGGTGTACTATTATCTAAGTATGTCTTTCCTTTAGTTTTTAAGTGATTGATATACTTAATGCTCCCATATTAGGGGCATAAATATTCATGATTGTTAGGTCCTCTAGTTGGATAGATCCTTTAAGTATGATATAATGTCCCTCTTCATCCCTTACTACAGTCTTTGGGATAAACTTTAATTTATCTGATATGAGGATTGCTGTCCCTGCTTTCTTTTGAGGACCATTTGAATGGTAAATGGTCCTTACATTTTCAGGCTGTAGGTGTCCTTAGGTCTAAAATGAGTCTTTTGTCGACAGGAAATAGATGGATCGTGCTTTTTTAGCCAGTCTGAAACCCTGTGTCTTTTGATGGGATCATTTAGCCCATTCACGTTCAGAATCACTATTGAAAGATATGAATTTAGTGTCATCATAATACCTATTCAGTCCCTGTTTTTCTGCATTTTTTTGGACTTCTTTCTTTTACTGAGTCCCTGTTAATATTTCTTACAGAACTGGTTTGGTGGTTACATATTCTTTCCGTTTCTGCCTATCTTGGAAGCTCTTTATCTCTCCTTCTATTCTGAATGAGTGCCTTACTGGATATAGTATTCTTGGCTTCATGTTCTTCTCATTGGACCCTGAATATATCCTGCCAGCCCTTTCAGGCCTGCCAGGTCTCTGTGGAGAGTCCTGCTGTTAATCTAATACTTCTCCCTATATAAGTTAGGGATCTCTTGTCTCTTGCTACTTGAAGGATTTTCTCTTTATCTTTGGAATTTGCAAGTTTCACAATTATATGTTGAGGTGTTGAATGGCTTTTATTGATTTCAGGGGGGACCTCTATCTCCTGCATCTGAATGCCTGTTTCCCTACCCAAATTAGGGAAGTTCTCAGCTGTGATTTGTTCATATATGCTTTCTTATCCTCTGTCCCTCTCGACGCTCCCTAGAACCCCAAATGTATGTCGATTTTTCCTTCTGAGGCTGTCATTTATTTCCCTTTACCTTTCCTCATGATCTTTTAATTGTTTTTCTCTTTTTTTCCTCAGATACCTTCCTTGCCATCAACTTGTCTTCTATGTCACTCACTCTTTCTTCTCCCTCATTAACCCTCATCGTTAGGAACTTTGGTTTTG
Source organism: Nyctereutes procyonoides (assembly GCF_905146905.1). NCBI lineage: Eukaryota > Metazoa > Chordata > Mammalia > Carnivora > Canidae > Nyctereutes > Nyctereutes procyonoides. The sequence continues at coordinate 71,347,411 of NW_026575125.1, forward strand.
ATTGCATCTCATTTAGTTGATTTTTTTAATTTTGGCCTGATTAGATCTAAATTCTGCAGTCATGAAGTCTCTTTAATCCTATATGCTTTTCGCAAAGCCACCAGTAGCTTTATAATTGTGTCTGAATTTGCTTTCTGACATCGAATTGTAATCCAAATTCTTTAACTCTGTGACAGAGAGTACTGTTTCTGATTCTTCCTTTTGTGGTGAGTTCTTCTTTCTAGTCATTTTGCTCAGTGCAGAGTGGCTGTATGAGTGGGCTGTATCAAGAATATTAACCACGACCTAAGTAAATTTCACCCTAGATGATTCTGCCGAGGTCAGAAACCAGAAACTGAAAACAAAGATCAGAATGAAATAAAGCAAAAGGATCACTAAAATAAAAAAACAAATTTTAACACAAAGTAGTAAAAAATAAATCACCAGGAATCCTAATGAAGAAGAGAAAAAATATAAGGAAAAAAAAGAAAAAGAAAAGAAAAAAGAAAAAAAGGAGAAGAAATAGAAGTGGGGTATTGGGAGATGGTGGTGGTGAAGAAGTTGTAGTGTAACAAGAATGTAGTCTACCTGAAGGGTTCTAGAGGTTGATCCTCTTGTTTCTGAGTATATTAAGTTCTCTATGTTAGAAGAGGCTCAGTCCAAAATTTATGTAAACCAGAAATACTTGTAGAGAGCCCCAACATTTACTACCAAAACATAAATAAGATAAAAGAGCGGGGCAAATTGGAAATGAGGAATCTCACAGAATGAACCAGCATGGTATACCACTTGGCTCTAGGTGCATGCTGGTCATATTTTAGAAGGTACTAACTTCTGTCTTTGTAGAACAAAATGAGGCAGAGAAAAAAAACACAAAGTAAAAACAAAACAAAACAAAACATATTTTGTATATCTCCCAAAATTAAGTTGAGTATGTTGAAGGGAATCTAGAAGTGGAAAATATATCTAGGACCTGTCATTTTAGAAATATGAAAGTCAAAAAGGAAGAATCTTAAAAATGAAGAGGTGTTAAAATATTGTAGTTAAAGTGGGAAAAGAGAAAAAAATTGGAAAATTACAGTCTGATACAGAAACGAGTTGTACTGAAAAAAGGAGGGGTACCCTCTGGTTCTATATACTGTGAATCCCTCGACTTCCCCTGGAGCTTTCTAGCACTGCTTGGTGAAGAACTTGCTCTTCCCCTGTCCTTTGCTGGTCTTCTGGGGGTAGGGGCCTGCTGTGCTGACTCACAGGGGGAGTGGTCCTGCCCCCTGACAGGTGCACGGCTCAGTGGGAGCTGTTTATTTTGTGAGGCCCCTGTTTCCTGGTGGCTGCACTCTGTCCCAAGCACAGGGTGACACCAGGAGGAAAAACGCCACTGGCAGGGAACAGCTCTTCAGCCCTAGAATCAGCTCCTGCAGTTACTACCGCAATCTCCCAGTCACCCTGGCCTGGATGCTCCTGGGGCAGGGATCGCTGATCTGCACAGCTTGGGGGCACCTGGCAGCACGAGAGTCCTCGCTGTCCTGGCCCCTCCCCATCTCCACCTGTCCTGAGGGGAGCGCAGGATCCTGAGCTGTGTTCCCCACGCCCTAGGATCTGAGACCTGTGTTGCTGGAATCACGTTCCTGGGTCCGTGGTTCCCAAAGGCAGCAGGGCGCAGCTCCCTGCCGGAGCCACCCCCTGAGCTGCTCCTGAGGCCCCGACGGGTGTGCTCCAGCCCTTTACTGCGCTTGGCCCACAGTCTGTGGTGCGCTCTCCCCTGGGGTGCACTTCCTGTATTAGTGACTCCAGGAACCTAGAGGCTTCACTGCCCCTCCTGCGATTCTGCCTGAGTTCCCTGCTAAGCGTCTTTCTGTCCAGGAAGAATCCAGTGCGGATTTTTAAAGTTCCCGTTTTTCTAGGGCTGGGCTTTCCTGTCCTGGAGGCTTTAGCTGCCCGCCCTTAGCCAGGCTCCTTGGGAGGCCCCTCCCCCACTTGATTCTTTTTCTTTTTTTCTGCCTTCCTACCTTGTTAGAAGTGAAAACCCTTCTCTCTGTAGCGTTCTAGCTGTTCTCTCTTTAAATCTCAGGTTGAATTCGTAGGTTTTCAGGATGATTTGAAAGTTTTCTAGGTAAGTTGGTAGGGACAGGTGAGTTGAGGATCCCTACTCCTCTGCCATCTTGCCCCGCCCCCCTATATACACATATTTTTATCCATTGATCTATTGAAGGACATCTCAGCTCCTTTCAAGTTTGGCTATTGTGGACATTGCTGTTCTAAACATTGGGGTGCAAATGCCCCTTTGGATCACTATATTTGTATCTTTAGGGTATATACCTAGTAGTGCAATTGCTGCGTCATAGCATAGCTTTATTTTTAACTTTTTGAGGAGCTTCCATACTGTTTTCCAGAGTATGCTGTACCAACTTGCATTCCCACCAACAGTGTAAGAAGGTTCCCCGTTCTCTGTAACCTTGTCAATATTTGTTGTTTTCCTGACTTGTTAATTTTACCCATTTTTTTTTTAGCAAGCTTTAATTCACTTTTATTTTTCTTATATAAACCTATGTGGTAGCCACAGCTGGAGCCTGGGTCCTCTGCACGGAGACTCTGGTGTGGGTCTTTACAAGATGGTCAGTGAATTCCTGATAGGGAGACTTGGTGAACACAGTCTCTTTCCAGAGATCAGGGGTGAGATAACTGTAGGTCTTGGAGATCGCATCAAAAGTAGCCTTGGCAAAGTTCCCCAAGGTGGCAGTGCAGCCCCTGGCCGAAGTGTAGCAGTTGTCAATACCAGCCATCATCAATAGCTTCTCCGGCACAGGGGCTGAGACAATGCCAGTGCTTCTGGGGGCAGGGATGAGACGCACCAGCACAGAACCACAGCGACCAGTCACCTGGCATGGACAGTGTGGGGCTTGCCGATCTTGTTTCCCCAGTAGCCTCGTCGCACAGGGACAATGAAAAGCTTGGCCAGGAAGATGGCCCCACGGATGGCAGTGGCTATCTCCTTGGAGCACTTGATGCCCAGACCCACGTGTCCATTGTAATCTCCGATGGCAACAAATGCCTTGAACCTGGTCTGCTGGCCAGCACGGGTCTGCTTTTGCATGGGCATGATTTTCAAGACCTCATCCTTGAGGGATGCCCCCAAGAAGAAGTCAATGATCTCAGATTCCTTGATGGGCAGAGAAAAGAGATAGATCTCCTCCAGGGACTTGATCTTCATGTCCTTGACTAGGCGGCCCAGCTTGGTGACGGAGATCCACTCCTTGTCCTCCGCCTTGCCTCTGTGAGCTCTTCGGCCCCGGCCCCGGCCCCGAACACGGCCACGCCCGCGACCCCGGATGGGGCTGCCTAAAAAGCCGCCACAAAGCCGCCGTGGCCTCCCATTCCGCCCCCGCCCCGGGGCCTCTGGAGCCTCTGGGGCCTCTGGGGCCTCCGGGTCCTCCCACAGCACCGGCGTCATCTGCCATTTGGTGTTCTCTCGGAGAAGAAGCAATTTTACCCATTTTGACTGGTGTGAGATGGTATGTTCTTCCACCCCAAAATTTCTAGAACTCATACAGGAATTCAACAATGTGGCAGGTTATAAAATCAATGCACATAAGTCAGTTGCACTACTATACACTAATAAGAAAGAAGAAAGAGAAATTAAGGAATCAATCCTATTTACATTTGCACCAAAATCCATAAGATACCTAGGAATAAACCTAATTAAAGAGGTAAATGTATATTCTAAAAACTGCAGAGGACTTATGAATGAAATTGAGAAAAACAAAAAGAGATGGACAAACGTTCCATGCTCATGGATTGGAAGATAAACATTGTTAAAATGTCTCTGTTACCCAAATCAATCTACACATACAGTGAAATCCCTATCAAAATACCATTGACATTCTTCACAGAGCTGAAGGAAATAATCTTAGAATTTTTATGGAACCAGAAAAGACCCTGAATAGCCAGAGGAATATTTAACAAGAAAAGCAAAGCAGATGGCAGTACAATGCCAGACTTCAATCTATATTAGAAAACTTTAATCATCAAGACAATATAGTAGTGGCACATAAAGGCACATAGATCAATGGAGCAAAATAGAGAACCCAGAAATGGACTCTCAACTCTATGGTCAACTAATCTTTGACAAAGTAGGGGAGAAGATCCAATGGAAAAATGTCTCTTAAAAAATGGTGTTGGGAAAATTGGATAGCCACATGTAGAAGAATGAAACTGGACCTTTTTTTGTATCACGCACAAAAGTAAACTCAAAATGAATGAAAGATCTCAATGTGAGACACAAATCCATCAAAACCTTAGAGAACACAGGGAGCAACCTCTTGACCTCTGCCACAGCAATTTCTTGCTACACACATCTCCAAAGGCAAGGGAAACAAAGGTAAAAATAAATTATTGAGACTTCATCAAGATATAAAGCTTTTGCACAGCAAAGGAAATAGTTGACAAAACTAAAAGATAACCTACATAATAGAAGATATTTGCAAATGACATACCAGAAAAGGGACTAGTATCTAAGATCTATAAAGAATTTATCAAACTTAACACCCAAGAAACAAATAATCCAGTCAAAAAATTGGCAGAAGACATGAAGAGACATTTCTCCAAAGAAGACATACCAATGGCCAACAGACACATGAAAAAATGCTCAACATCCCTTAGTAACAGGGAAATACAAATCCTTTTATTGATTTTGATGGGAATTCTCTGTGCCTACTGGATCTGTATATCTGTTTCCTTCCCCAAATTAGGGATGTTTGCAGCTATTATTACTTAAAATATTTTTTCTGCTCCATTTTTCTTCTTCTTGGACACATACAATACAAATGTTATTATATTGTTGGAGTCACCGAGTTCCTTAAGTCTATTCCCATTTTGAATAATTATTTTTTCTCTTTTGTTCAACTTGATTACTTTTCATAACCCTGTATTTTATGTCACTAATTCGTTCCTCTGCTTCTTCCATCCTGCTTTTTATTCCATCTAGTGTGTTTCTCATTTCAATTATTGTGCTTTTTATCTCTGCTATGTTGTTTCTTTTCTCTGTGTTAAGGGTCTTACTAATGTCTTCCACACTCTTTCCAAATCCAATGAGTATCCTTATGATAATTGTTTTAAATTCTTTATCAGGTATCTTGCTTATGTCTGTTTTGCTTTGTTCTCTGGCCATGGTTTTGTCTTATTCTTTCATTCACGATAAATTTCTTTTATTCCCTAATTTTGTATGCTCTCTGTGTTAAGAAAATCAGCTATATCTTCTGCTCTTGAAAGTAGTGACTTTAATATAAAAACTTGAAAAAAATGGGATGCCTGGTTGGCAGACAGAGAGCATGTAACTCTTGATTTTGAGACCCACATCAGGTATAGCACTCACTTAAAGAGAGAGAGAGAGAGAGAGAGAGAGAAGAAGAAGAAGAAGAAGAAGAAGAAGAAGAAGAAGAAGAAGAAAAAGAGAGAGAGAAAGAAAGAAAGAAAGAGAAAGAAAGAAAGAAGAAAGAAGAAAGAAAAGAAAGAAAGAAGAAAGAAAGAAAGAAAAGAAAAGAAAGAAAGAAAGAAAGAAAGAAAGAAAGAAAGAAAGAAAGAAAGAAAGAAAGAAAGTTACTTTATAAGGAAGAGGTCCTGGTGTGCCCCTAGTGTAGTGTTCCCAGTTCACCACAACCCGGCCCTTCAGAACAGTATCCTATGTATACTGCTTATACTCTAGTGTTGTGTCTGAATCACTTTTCCTTTCACTGCAGCTATCTGCACTGACCTTGCCTGTTGTGGGCTCTGCTTGCTTTCTATAGTGTTAGTGGAGCCCAAGAAGGTCAGCTTCAAAGGGGTATGACCACCTAGGAACTTGGGAATGGGCAGTGGTGTGAGAAAAATTTACCCCAGACCACTAGTCCTATGCTGGACCCCCTGAAATTCTATGGTGGCTGGAGGCTATGCACTGGGGTGCCAAGGGTTGCAAGGCTCCACATGGCATGCAATGATGGCTTGGAGTATGCAGATGGGCTTGGCCAACAGCAGGGTGTATCATGCAGTGGTGATGGCTCAGGGTGTTACAGGGGTATGTGGGGCATGATGGCCAGATGTGGCAGAAGGTGGTGTCTGTGCGACAGGTGGCCAAGCAGGGCATGAGTGTGGCTCTAGTCAAATTTGCCCTTATCCCAGGGCTGAGCCTAGCAGGTTAGAAGAGGGCAAGACTTCAGGAGAAGTTGTGGATGTGGTACATCGTCTAGGGGTTAGGTAGCAAAGTATCTGTACAGCTCTGCCTCTTGCAGGTGGTGCTGTGTTTATGCTGCAGATGGGAGAGGAAAATGGTACCTTCCAGCTCCATCATTTTCTGGGAGGTCCCCCAGCATGCTCTGAAATCAGTATAAATAGATATATGTTCCCAATACCCTCAGTGTTGTACAGTGCCTCTCCATGCAGGCTGCTATCTCTTTAAGGGTGGGGAACCAGCTATCACTGGCCTTTCTGTCTTGCCTAATGCTGATTCAGGTGACTTTTAAGACTCCAGGCTCCAAGTCCCACTGGTTTTACAAACTCATGGAATTCAGCCCCTCTGATATTTAGATAAACTTTATGAGGATTAATATTCTCTGTGTGAAGTTCCTGATGTGAGGGCCTCTTTCTTTGCTTTGTCCATAAGCATAGTTCTCTCCCTCCTGCAGGTAGGCTCCTTCTGCTTTTCTGACCTTCCTAAATTTTCAGATGGAGATTCTTCTCTACATTTAGTTATGAGTTTGTTCTGCCAGTTTTTGGATTGTGTTCTGGTTTACTGACTTGAATGTGGATGATATCTAGTTTAAGTGTGGGATGAGATGAGCTCAGGGTCCTCCCATTCTGTCATCTTCCTAAGCTCTCTTAAAGTTGCATCCCACAGATTTTTAGATCATTGTGTTTTCATTTTTACTTCTATATATATAATTTTTAAAAGATTTATTTACTTTTTAGAGGAGATGGGCAGAGGGAGAGAGCACTGTGAAGCAGTCTCCCTGCTGAGTGTGGAGCTTGATGTGGGGCTTGAACCCAGGAACCTGAGATCATGACCTGAGCCAAAATTAAGAGTAGGCCACTTAACTGACAGAGCCACCCAGATGCCCCTCTCTCTATATATTTTTTTATTTCTTATTTGATTTCTTGGGTGGTCCATTCGTTGTTTAGTAGCTTGCTATTTAACCTCCATGTATTTGTGGTCTTTCCAGATTTTTCCTGTTGTTGATTTCTAGTTTCATAGTATTGAGGTCAAAAAAGATACAGAGTATGGCTTTGATCTTTTTGAATTTATTCAGACTTGTTTTGACATCTAAAATGTGATCTATTCTGGAGAATGTTTCATGTGCACTTGAAAAGAATATGTATTCTATTGTTTTAAGATGAAATGTTCTGAATATTCTTTTTTTTAATAAATTAATTTTTATTGGTGTTCAATTTACCAACATACAGAATAACACCCAGTGCTCATCCCGTCAAGTGTACCCCTCAGTGCCCGTCACCCATTCACCCCCACCCCCCGCCCTCCTCCCCCTCCACCACCCCTAGTTCATTTCCCAGAGTTAGAAGTCTTTATGTTCGGTCACCCTTTCTGATATTTCTCACACATTTCTTCTCCCTTCCCTTATATTCCCTTTCACTATTATTCATATTCCCCAAATGAATGAGAACATACACTGTTTGTCCTTCTCCGGTTACTGTGGCCAAGTTCAAAAAGGGTGTTGCCTGAGTTCTCCTCTGGGATTTTGATGGAATCTTGTCTCACATTTAGATCTTTCATCTATTTTGAGTTTATCTTTGTGTATGGTGCAAGAAAGTGGTCCAGTTTCATTCTTCTGCATGTGGATGTCCAATTTTCCCAGCACCATTTATTGAAGAGAGTGTCTTTCTTCCAGTGGATCGTCTTTCCTCCTTTATCGTATATTAGTTGACCATAAAGTTCAGGGTCCACTTCTGGGTTCTCTGTTCTGTTCCATTGATCTATATGTCTGTTTTTGTGCCAGTACCACACTGTCTTGATGAACACAGCTTTGTAGTACAACCTGAAATCTGGCATTGTGATGCCCCCAGATATGGTTTTCTTTTTTAAAATTCCCCTGGGTATTCGGGGTCTTTTCTGATTCCACACAAATCTTAAAATAATTTGTTCTAAGTCTCTGAAGAAAGTCCATGGTATTTTGATAGGGATTGCATTAAACGTGTAAATTGCCCTGGATAACATTGACATTTTCACAATATTAATTCTGCCAATCCATGAGCATGGAATATTTTTCCATCTCTTTGTGTCTTCCTCAATTTCTTTCAGAAGTGTTCTATAGTTTTTAGGGTATATTTTGAGAACCATTTGAATGGTAAATGGTTCTCCAACCTTTTATTTTCAGGTTGTAGGTGTCCTTCTGTCTAAAATGAGTCTCTTGTAGACAGCAAATAGATGGGTCCTGCTTTTTTATCCAGTCTGAAACCCTGCGCCTTTTGATGGGGTCATTAAGCCCATTCACGTTCAGAGTTACTATTGACAGATATGAGTTTAGTGTCATCATGATATCTATTTAGTCCTTGTTTTTGTGGATTGTTCCACTGAACTTCTTCTTAAAGGGGAGTTTTAAGAGTCCCCCTTAAAATTTCTTGCAGAGCTGGTTTGGAGGTCACATATTCTTTCAGTTCCTGCCTGTCTTGGAAGCTCTTTATCTCTCCTTCCATTTTGAATGAGAGCCTTGCTGGATAAAGTATTCTTGGTTGCATGTTCTTCTCATTTAGGACCCTGAATATATCCTGCCAGCCCTTTCTGGCCTGCCACGTCTCTGTGGAGAGGTCTGCTGTTACCCTAATATTCCTCCCCATGAAAGTCAGGGACTTCTTGTCTCGTGCTGCTTTAAGGATCTTCTCTTTATCTTTGGAATTTGCAAGCTTCACTATTAAATGTCGAGGTGTTGAACGGTTTTTATTGATTTTAGGGGGGGATCTCTCTATTTCCTGGGTCTGAATGCCTGTTTCCCTTCCCAGATTGGGAAAGTTTTCAGCTAGGATTTGTTCAAATACATATTCTGGCCCTCTGGCCCTTTCGGTGCCCTCGGGAACCCCAATTAAACGTAGGTTTTTCTTCCTTAGACTGTCATTTATTTGCCTTAATCTGTCTTCATGGTCCCTTAATTGTTTGTCTCTTTTTTCCTCAGTTTCCCTCTTTGCCATTAACTTGTCTTCTATGTCACTCACTCGTTCTTCCACCTCGTTAACCCTCGTCGTTAGGACTTCTAGTTTGGATTGCATCTCATTCAATTGATTTTTAATTTCTGCCTGATTGGATCTAAATTCTGCAGTCATGAAGTCTCGTGAGTCCTTAATGCTTTTTTCTAGAGCCACCAGTAGCTGTATAATAGTGCTTCTGAATTGGCTTTCTGACATTGAAGTGTAATCCAGATTTTGTAACTCTGTGGGAGAGAGGGCTGTTTCTGATTCTTTCTTTTGAGGTGAGGTTTTCCTTCTAGTCATTTTGCTCAGTGCAGAGTGGCCAAAAACAAGTTGTATTGGAACACGGGGGAGTATCACTGGTCCGTCTAGCTGGTCTTCTGGGGGAGGGGCCTGCTGTGCTGATTTTCAGGTGTTAGCACTTGGGGGAGCTGCTCTGCCCCTGCCTGCTGCAGGGCTCAGCGGGGGTTGTTTACCCCGTGGGGCCCCAGGAGGAACAGCAGCAGTTGCTATGGCAACTCTGGAAGCCTGGATTTAGCCTCTGCGGGAACTACGGGGCTCCCGGTTCTCTGGATTTAGCCTCTGCAGGAACTACGGGGCTCCCGGTTCTCCGTCCGCAGGGCTTGGAGGCTCCGGGGCGGGGCCGCTGATCTGCTCAGCTCGGGGCAGGAGCGTCCTTGGTGTCCTGGGCATTCCCGGCCTCTGCCTGTCCCGGGGGAGGCCGGATCCTGGGCTGTGTCCCGGCGCCCTGTGCTCCGGGGCCTGCACTGTTGGATTCGCGCTCCCGCCCTGCAGCCCCCTCCCTGGAGCCGCTCCCGAGCCCCTCCGAGCTGCTCCGGTCGGTCCCGCCGTGTGCGCTGCAGCCCTTAGGGAGCTCGGCGCACTCTCCTGCGCTCGCAGGTGTCTGTTAGTGTCCCCGGGAGCCCGAGGGCATCCCCGCCCTCCTGGGTCCTGCTCCAACTCCCTGCGAGCCCCTTTCCGCCCGTCCGGGAAGGTTGGTGCAGCTCCTGCTCCTCTGGGACGGGGCTCTCCTGTCCTGGGGACACTCGCCCCGGCCTCAGCCCGGCTCCTCACGGGGCCCCTCCCCCTCGGAGGCCTTTTGTTCCTTTATTTCTTTTTCCCCGTCTTCCTACCTTGATAGAAGCGCGAACTCTTCTCACTGTAGCGTTCCAGCTGGTCTCTCTTTACATCTTAGGCCAAATTCGTAAATTTTCAGGATGGTTTGAAGGTTATCTAGGTAATTTGGTGGGGACAGGTGATTTGGGGACCCTGCTCTTCCGCCATCTTGCCCCTCCCCCCCTGTTCTGAATATTCTGAATACATCTGTTAAATCCATTAGGTACTGTGTGTTTCTTTGTTGATTTTTGTTTGAATGATCAATGTAAGTTGACTATTAATGTCCCTTATGATTGTATTACTATCAGTTAGTTCCTTTATGTTTGTTATTAATTGTGTTTTGTGTGCTTCCACTTTGGGTACATGAATATTTATATCTGTTATATTTTTTACTGGATTGTTCCCTTTATTATTATTATGGTGTCCTTTTTGTCTCTTTTCACAGACTTTGTTTTACAGTCTATTTTGTTCAACATATGTGTTGCTACCTCAGGTTTCTTCTGACATCAAATTACATGATAAATGTTCTATTCCTTCACTTTCAATCTGCAGATGTCTTTAAGTCTGAAATGAGCCTTTGGTAGGCAGTATATAGATCTACTCTGTCACCCTAAGTCTTTTGATCGAAGCATTTAGTTCATTTATATTCAAACTAATTATTGATAGATATGTATTTATTGACATTTGTTATTTGTTTTGCAGGGTTTTTTTTGTAGTTTTTCTCTGATCCTTTCTCCTCTATCTCCCTTTCATGGTTTGCTGGTTTTCTGTAGTGATATACTTGGATTCCTTACTCTTTAGTTTTTGCATACCTATAACTGGCTATTTATTTCTAGTTACCATTTGGTTTATATATAACATCTTCAGCATATTTCAGTTTATATTAAAATGATAGTCACTTAATTTTCAACTCATTCTTTATTCCTCTCTTCTCTATGTTTTAGATATTTGGTATCATATTTTATATCCTTTTGTTTTGTGCTTTTCTTGACTGATTTTTGCAGGTATACCTATGTTTTTTTTTTTCATTTTGTGATTATTTTTTCTTATGGCATTTGCTTTCCACTCACAGAATCTCCCTTAGTATTTTTTATGAGGCTGACTTAGTGGTGATGAATTCTTTTAAATTTTGTTTGTCTGAGAAACTCTTTATCTCTCCTTCTATTCTGAATAATAGACTTGATGGATAGAGTATTCTTGGCTGCAGATTTTTCCCTTTCAGCATTTTGAATAAATCATGTCACTTTCTTCTAGTATGAATAGTTTCTGCTGAAAATAACAGCTTTGCCTTATAGAATTTCCTTTGTATGTAATTGTCCTCTTTTCTCTGGTAACTTTTTTTAAGATTTTTATTTATTCATTCATGAGAGACACAGAGAGACAGAGGCAGAGACACAGGCAGAGAGAGAAGCAGGCTCCACGCAGGGAGCCCAATGTGGGACTTGATCCCAGGACCACAACCTGAGCCAAAGTCAGATGCTCAACTGCTGAGCCATCCAGGGATCCCCTCTGGTAACTTTTGAAACTCTTTCCTTATAATTTTTTTCCTCATTTTAATTACTCTTTGTCTTGATGTGGACTTCCTTGGGTTGAATTTGTTTGGGATCTTTATGTCTACTGAAAATTGATCTCATTTTCACTCCCCATTTTCGGGAAGTTTTCAGATATTATTTCTCCAAATACATTTTCTACCTCCTTATCTCTTTTTCTGGGATCCCTACAATGCAAATGTTATTATGCTTGATGGTGTTGCTCAGTTCTCTAAGTGTATTCTCATTATGCACTATTTGCTTGTCTCATCTATTTACCTTCTTGCTTTCCATTACTCTATCCTCCAGGTCACGGATATGTTCCTTTGATTCCTGTAGCTTACTATTTGTGACATGTATTGTATTTTTAATTTCACCTATTCAGTTTCTCATCTCTGATATGTTATATTTTATTTCTTTGTCAAGCATCTCACTGATGTCCTACACCCTTTTCTGAGGTCCAGGGAGTATCTTTAGGATCATTACTTTGAATTCTATATCAGGCATATAACTTATTTCTCTTTTGCTTAGATCTCCTGCTCTGATCTTTTTCTGTTCTTTTATTTCAGACATATTCCTCTGTCTCTCCATTTTGTCTACCATCCTGTGTCTGTTTCTGTGTGTTAGGAAAGTCAGATATGTCTTCTGTTCCTGAAAGCAGTAGTTTTATGAACAAGAGCTTCTATAGTGCCCTGCAGTGCAATGTCCCTGTTTACGAGGACATGGCACTTCAAGGGGGTCTCCTATGTATGTTTCTTGCATCTTGTTTTATCTAAATTACTTTTTCTTTATGTTCAAGCAACTGCACTGATACTCTGCCTGTTGTGGGCTATTTTTTATGGTGTTAGTGGGATCCACTAGGCTGGCTCTGTGAAAAATGGCACTTGCCATCTCCTTTGTTTCCAGAGTAGTCCCCCCAACATACTTCAAAATCAGAATAAACAGATCTTCCTCCCATTTACCCTAGGCATTGTGCAAATTGTTACTTCTGTTTCTTCTCTGTAGGCTGTTGTCTCTTTAAGGGTGGGACCCAGCTATCATGGGCTCTCCTGGGTTGCCTATTGCTGAGTCAGCTGACTTTTAAAACTCCAGGCTCCACCTCCTCCTGGCTATACAAATATGGAATTCAACCCTTCTGGTTTTCAAAGCCAGATATTATGAGGATTCATCTCCCCTGTGTTAGCTCCATGGTTCTTCTCCCTGTCCTTGCCTACAGCTCCCTCCCTCTTGAGCAGCTCCTAACCACCATTTCTACCCTTCTTAGCCTCTCAGATGTAGTTTCTTCTCTACATTTGTTGTGTAGTTTGTTCTGCAAGTCTTCAGATTGCTCTCCAGTTTACTTACTCAGATGTGAATTATATGTAGAATTATATGTGTATTATATGTCTAGTCATAGACATGGGATGGAGTGAACTTAGGGTCCTCCTACTCTGCCATCTTCCCGAGTTCAAATCAATAATAATTATTAACTAAATGAAAATTATGTTCTAGGCTCTGTGCTTGTTGCAATGTATATTTAATATACCACATAATTCTCACATTTCTTGCAACTTTCCTTTTACAGATAAGAAAAACTAAGTTACTTACTTAGGGCATACAGGTGGCAAATAGTAGGGCAAAAATTAATACCCAAACCTATGTGTTTATAAAGGTCATGCCCTCTAGATGAAACTAGACTTATTATGCATTACTAAACACTTTCTACAGTCTATCTCTTTTGTTAAAAAAAAAAGAATCATTCTTGAAATGTAAACAATAATACTGTGTTTGGTAGATTTTATAAATCCTCCTTTTTATGCCAAATGTACCAATATCCTCTCAAGTATTAGATTAAGCACAATGAGTTCCTGCAATCTCCAGAAAATGTGATCTTATTCTTTTAAATATCAATAGTGCAGGGACATTGAATAGCATTACATAGTGTCTGTCATCATTCTTATAGTCTCTAGCTATCTTAAAAAAAAAGAAATTCATTGGAAGGTTATATTGGATACTATTGTATTAGATACAAAAACAGACTTCTAAGACTAGAAGGAACCAAATGAAGTTTGGAGATATAAGAAACAAAGAACAAAATAATAATCTTTTAGGTAGAACTATCTGGTCAAGACAGAGCCACCAATATTTGTAGGCCTCCATCTTCTCTAAAAATTGCCACTACTACTAGTGGACATTGCAGCAGTTTTTCTCAATTAATTGCAACCATCATTTAAATCTTGTTTTATTCAATTTACATTCATATTTTGGGATGTTAGCATACATTTATCTCAGTCTAGAGTATATACCCAGAACCTGGCTGCCATGGGACAATAAAAGGACTTTCTAGCCTTTTATTCTGAATAGAAAGTGGGTTACTGTGTAAATTAGTACATTGCACAGCGAAGAGTTGGGAAACAGCCAAAAAAAAGCAGAAAATCCCCTCTACATCTATACAGATGGTCCAGAATCATTTTTCTGAGTTCCTTTTATATCAAAGTTTTAGTTATGCCATAAATTCCGAGTTTTAATTTAAAAATTGAAGTTAGACTACATTGTACATACTGCTTTTTGTAATGGTTTCCTGGAAGTGATTATTAATCAAAGAACATATAGATCAGGGAAGCCCAGGTGGCTCAGAGATTTAGCACAGGCTTCAGCCCAGTGCCTGATCCTGGAGTCCCGGGATCCAGTCCCATGTCAGGCTCCCTGCATGGAGCCTGCTTCTCCCTCTGCCTGTGTCTCTGCCTCTCTCTCTCCCTCTCTCTCTCACTCTCTCTCTCTGATAAATAAATAATATCTTTTTAAAAAAATAACATATAGATCAATGAAATTTTATGCCTAAACACACTCTTGGATAAAAAGCCAAGAGATAACATTCTGAGTGTGTATATGATCCAAACCTTTATTCTATGTCCCCATATTTTCTTTTCATATAATTTGAACAGCAATAATATTTTACCAGCCTTCAGTGGCCTGCATCTCAAAAAGTTAGACTTATTTATATGTTTGTAAGAACATTGAAGTTCATTATTAACAATGCTTAACCACACAAGGACTTTTTTATCTTTATCAAAGTTCATCTTAAATGGAGGAAACATATTTTTCTCATTTACATCCCTGTCTGTTGTTATGTTAAATGTTCAGAAAAATCTAAATACTACTCATAGAGAAGAATTTAAGTAATTTAGTTATAAATATACAATATAAATATACCTTGGAATTATAGATAGGCAACGTAGTATCCACAGAAGAATATTAATTCAATATTTAGGAAAGAATTAGGTATCTGTTGTGCATTGAATAGAAAAATAGAAACATAAAATATTATTGCAGTAAGCCCTTCTTAACTGGATTTGAAAAGTAAGAAATTGTGTGATTTTTGTATGACATCTTTTGTAATAATATGCTTGAATTCTAAATGATATGTCTCCTGAGATCAGCATGAACAATCAAGATGAGTGCTGCTTTAAATAATAAAAGGTAAGAACTGCAAAAGTTTTGCTAATTCACTTATTAAAATAATACCATACAGTTTCATAAGAATTGCACTAAATATAACTATTACCTACTTGCCACCTGTCAACCCCTGATGAATTTGATTAGCACAGATGAACTATCAAATTGCCAAAGTGGAATACTGAGGAGAAAGAAGAAAACCCAAGGGCTTGGATTTGCCTTCACTGTACCATCCTTTGCTCTTGTGTCCAGAGCCATGGAGAAACAAACCATGAAAGATATCTCAACTTGGCACCTGCATCTAGGATCATTTAAGAGACACAAGACAAATTTTAATGTAGAGCTAATTTGTTGATTTCTCTGCTACTTGAATCATTTTTTAAAAACATGTGGGGCAGCCTGGGTGGCTCGGCAGTTGAGTGCCACCTTCAGCCCAGGGCCTGATCCTGGAGACCCAGGATCTAGTCCCATGTTGGGCTCCCTGCATGGAGCCTGCTTCTTCCTCTGCCTGTGTCTCTGCCTCTGTGTGTGTGTGTGTGTCTCATGAATAAATAAATAAAATCTTTTAAAAAAATAAAAAGAAATGTGAAAAATATTAAAGAACTAAGATATACAAAATCTATCAAGGCATAGACTTTCAGAATAATGCAGTTCTACTTTCTAAGTATAATAGAAATTAATAATTCTCTACAAACTAATAATTATTCAATTAGACTCATAATAACTAGATTTAGGAAGCTGGGTTCTTATATACTTGAAAGAAAACCATATGCCTAGAGAAAAATAATAGCTACCTTAAACCCATAAGCCTCTTGTCACTGAAGAAGCTTAAAGGGGGGAAAAGAAAACTATGAAGGAAAATATAAGGAAGCCTTTTTCATTTTGGTAAGATAAACAACATTTTGAGAATGAGAATGACCATTATCTCTTAAAATGCTGAATTATATATTGTCCAAGAGTATCATGGGGACTATATAACATTTGGTTTAGTTTTCTTTATTCTTGGATCTTACAATATAAAAGTTGGCTTATTCCAAACATCATAGGGAAGTATACTGAATCTCTCAAAAGTAGTGTATATAAAGAAACTACTGCAGCCCACATATAAGGGTAAATGAAACAGAAAAGAACCAGGAAAGCAGAAGAGAAAGGCATATATGAGGTATCCGTGGAATATATATGATAGTAGGACACAGCACTCACTGAGAGAGGGACTTTTAAAAATTTATTTATTTGAAAGAGAGAGACACAGAGGGAGAGAGAGAGAGAATCTCAAGCAGATTCCACACTGAACAGAGAGCCTAACATGGGGTTTGATCCAAGACCCTGAGCTCATGACCTGAGCCAAAACCAAGAGTCAGAACTCAACTAACTGAGCCAACCATATGGTCTAAGAAAAAGGTACTTAAAAAATAGATTGTATTTATTACTTATTTGAGAGAGAGAGAGAGAGAGAGAGAGCTCACAAGCAGAGTAGGGGAAGGGGTAGAGGGAGAGGGACAAACAGGTTCCCAGCTGAGCAGGAAGCTCTACGCAGGGCTGGATCTCAGGACCCTGGGATCATGACCTGAGCCAAAGGCAGATGCTTAATTGACTGAGCCACCCAGGCACCCCAAGAAAGGGGCTTTTAAATAAGAGGAACTTTAGGGACCACTCAAACAAAAGAATCTTTTTTTTCTACCTAAAATCATGGGAAATTATAGATTTGAATCCCATCACAAAGACATTTTTTAAAGGAAAATGGCAGAGAAAATTCATATTGGAAGAAAACTGTGAAGCTGGCTTTCCTTATTATATGGATTTGTGCAGTAGCCAACAGAAACCAAAAATATCTAGATTTAAGAATTGTAGTTAGTATGTGTTTGTGATACATTGCAAAAGCTGAAATGTAAGCAATTATGGATCAAAAAACCCCCAGAAACATCTCTATACATATCAGATTAATATCAACCAAGATACAAAGACCTGACCAGTCTCATGGGAAGTATGAAGAAGCATGGTCAAACATAGAATGTGAAACTCTGTGTGATATAAAACCAATTTTACAAAAACAAATATTGTACCAGAACAACTCATTTATTCATCCAGGATGTGAATGCCTTTGACAGAACAGGTAGTGTGAGAATATGAAAATGAATAAGTGATATCTCTGATCTTCTAGAACTCAAGGTGAGAAGTCAGAGATGTAAACAAATAATTACAACATAACTTGACAAGTTCCCTCCTCGCCAACCCCAGTTAATTAATTCTCTAATGATAATGGATTGGTGAAAAACACCATGACATGTTGTGCAATATAAGTATAATTTTAGCTGTATGCATATAAATGACCTATTTAAATATTTTATAAAGAAAAATAAACACTGACTCCCAGAATTAGTCTCCTTTTACTGGCATTAGATTCTGAGTAGTTATGAAATTATCCATAAACCTTGCAACAAAGTCCAGAACCAGATGACTTCACTGGTGAATTCTACAAAACATTCAAAAAGGAATTAATATGAATCCTTCTTAAAATCTTTCAAAAATAGAAAAGGGGGAAACACTTTCAAACTCATTTTTACAAGACCAGTATTCCCCCGATACACTAACAAGAACAGAAAATTACAGGTCAATATCCCTGATGATTTTAGATTCAACAATACTCAAAAAATATTAGGAAACCAAATTCAAAAATACAATAAAAGGATCATAAAGCATGATCAAGTGTGATTTATACCATGGATGCAAGGATCCTTCAATATCTGTAAATCAAAGTGATGCACCACACTAACAAAATGCAAGATTAAAATCATATGATCATTTCAATAGATTTAGAAAAAGCTTTTGACAAAATTCAAATCCATTTATGATAAAAATTGATCAACAAAGTGATTATAGAGAGAATGTTCTTCAATATGATAAAGCCTCATATAACAAGTCCACAGCTAACTAATACTCCATGGTGAAAAATTGAATGTTTTTCCTTATATCAGAATAAGACAAGAATGTTCATTCTCACTACTTTTATTCAACATAGTATTGGAAGTCATAGCCAGAATAGTTGAGCAAGAAAAAAAAAGCACATACAAATTGGCAGGAAAGAAGTAAAACACTATAGATGATATGATATTATATCATATAGCCCTAAAGATTCCCCCCAAAAATGTTAGAACTAATGAATTCAATAAAGTTGCAGGAAGCAAAATTAATATACAGAAATCTGTTGTGTTTCTGTATACTAATAATGTAATAGCAGAAAAAGATTTTAAGAAATCAGTCCTATTTATAATTGCATAAAAAAGAATAAAAACCCAGAAATAAATTTACTGAGGTGTTGAAAGACCCGTACTCTGAAAACTGTAAGACATTGATGAAAGAAATTCAGGACACCAATAAATTTTAAAAAATATTTTGTGTTTATGGATTAGAAGAATTAATATTGTTGAAATACTACCCAAAGTCATCTAAGAGTCAATGTAAAGCCTACCAAAATTACAGTGGCATTTTTCGCAGAAATAGAACAAAAACTCCTAAAATTTATGTGAAACCAAAAAAGGCAGTGAACAACCAAAGCAATTTTGAGAAAGAAAAACAAAGCTGGAGGAATCATGCTCCTTGATTTGAAACTGTATTATGAAACTATGGTAATCAAAGCAGTATGGTAGTGACATAAACACAGACACACAGATCAATGGAACAAAGTAGAAGACCTAGAAACAAACCCACAACTAAATGTTCAATTAATCTTCAACAAAGCAGGAAATTATACCCAATGGAAAAAAATCTCTTCGATAAATGGTATTGGGAAAATTGGATACCAACATGCAAAAGAATGAAAGTGGAGCACTGTCTTGCATCACACACAAAAATGAACTCAAAATGGATTAAAGATTTGAATATAAAACCTGAATCCATAAAATTCCTCAAAGAAAACATTGGCAGTAAGCTCCTTGACATTATCCTACCATGATAAATGAGTGGGACTACAACAACCTCAAGAGCTTCTACCCATCAAAAGAAACCATCAAAAAAATGAGAAGGCAACTTACTGAATGGGAAAAAGTGCAAATAATGTATCTTATAAGGAGTTGATATTCAAAATATATAAAGATTCATGCAACTCAATTCCCCAAAAGACCCCTCAATCTGCTTTAAAAATGGGCAGATAATTTGATTAGATACTTTTCTTTTCTCCCAAAGGAAGCAAAGCGATGGCAAACAGGTCCATGAAAAAATGCATAACATTATTAATTATTAGGGAAATGTTGAAACTACAATGAGATATCACCTCACATCTGTTAGAATGGCTATTATCAAAAAGAAAAGAAAAAATACTGGCCAGGATGTGGAAAAAAAGGGAATCTTTGTGTACTGTTGGGGAAAATTTAAATTGATGCAGCCACTATGGAAAATGGTTTGGAAGTTCTTTAGAAAATTAAAAATAGAACTACCATAGGATTCAACAGTTCCACTTTTGGGTATCTAAAGAAAATGAAAACACTAACTCAAAAAAACATATTCACCCCCATATTCATTGCAGCATTATTTACAATAGCCAAAATATGGAAACAACCTAAATGTCCATGAATGGATGAATGAATAAAGAAAATGTGGTATATGTTTACAATGAAGTATTATTCAGGCATAAAAAAGAACGAAACCTTGCCATTTGCAACAATATGAATGAGCTTTGAGGGTATTATTTTAAGTGAAAAAAAATCAGACATAGAGACAAATATATGATCTCACTTATACTTAGAATCTAAAAAACAAACTAACTTAAACTCTGAGATACAGAGAACAGATCGGTGGTTGCCAGAAGCGGGTGATGGAGGTGGGTAAAATAGGTGAAAAGAATCAAAAGTTATGAACTCCTAGTTTTACAATAAATAAGTCATAGGGATGTAATCTGCAATATGGTGACTATAGTTAATAATACCATTCTTCATATTTGAAAATTGCTAAGAGAATAAATCTTAAAATCTCATCATAAGAAAAATAACTACATTACTATGTATGGTGATAGATATTAACTAGATTTATTTTGGTGATTATTTCACAGTATATACAAATATCAATTCACTATGCTATATACTTAACACTAATATAATGTGGTATGCCAATTATACCTCAATAAAAATGAAATTAAAAAATAAGGTTATGCAAAGCACCTTTCCTTCTTCCAAGGCAAATGGTCACTGTTACCATGGTCATCTTTTTTTTTTTTTAAACAGAATGTTCATTGGGTGGAATGCTAAAATAGAATCCAGTGAATCCAAATTTCAGCATTATTTCAGTAGGATGTCTAAGTGTTGAAGAACAGGACAACCATATAGGAAAATAAATATATAAATTTAAAGCAGAAACCAAAGTAAATCAAGGATAATGAAAAAAGAAATAACGGTTTCTGTGTGGCTCAGTCAGCTGGGCGTCTGCCTTCTGCTCAGGACATGATCCCAGGGTCTTGAATCGAGTCCCACATATGGCTCCCTGCTCTGCATGCTGATTCCCCTCCTGTGCGCGCTCTCTCTCTCTCTCAAATAAATAAATAAATAAATAAATAAATAAAATCTTTAAAAAATTTCAAAAATTAGTTGGACATATTAAAACAATTCCAACCATTAACAACACTTCATCAGTTACAGACAGAGAAGGCTGCCTATAGAAGAGCTGAATCAGGTACATTATTTAATTTGAGCTTTATGGTTTCAGTTCTCTTAATGTGTAGTGGCAACCTTAGGGGGCTGGCATCTGGAGGCAGCCAGAATGAGTTTTTAAATCACTTTTATTGGAGCTCCTCAGCTGCAGGTAATGGCTTAAGGGCTGCAGAATATGCAGATTTGAAGGAAATGCAATCTTACTATTTCAGAGCTTTATCTCCCTTGACTCCCTGGCAGAAATCCTTGAGAATGTTTCTGCCACCTGCACACTCAGTGCATTTTCTTGTCTTTCACACATTTTTTCTTCTCCTTCTAGCATCCCTAGATCTTGGAAAAGAACACTTCTAATTGTAGTTTTCTTATTTATTTTACACAAAATTTTGCAGTTATAAAAAGTAACACTTCACCAACATAAAGTCCGTTGAATCTCTCAATTTTCTTTAAACAATCACATTGCCTTAAAATTTCTACCTACCTGTAATAATCAGTGCTGCCTCTGATTATCAATCAACATAATCTTGGCTCTATAATTACTTTTGGTCTTAATAATCTATCTCATGTCCAGACAAGTATATAACTACATAAAGGTGCATAATATCTCTGAAACACTTGAGCTATTTTTTGTGGAAAATACCTTAGGTTCAACATTAATATTTCTTCTATTAAAATAATAATAAAACTATTTATTTACATGAGATCTAAAACCAGCAAAACAGTTAATTTACACAAAGTAATGATGTATGTTTGTCTTGAATATGATAATGACATTAAAGCAGAGTTAGATGTTCTTTTCTACAATCTTCTGATATTCTACATCTGTTGTCTTCTTGAACTGTCCATCCACTGGTCTGCTTCTATGGGCATCTACAAGGAAATAAAGGACAAACTGAATTTTAAAAAATGACAAGAAGAAGAGAAGTCCTTCCATAGTAACTGTTGGGCCATTCCAGTAACCATGGTCATCTCTAGGGTTATGATAACCTAAAGGAAAGGGACATTTCACTATGTTTGTTTGTCCTGGCATTAGAGATCAACTTCCAAATAGTATCTTATTTGCATTTTTTCTACAAATTGTGCCCCAATGCAAATTCTTACCCATTCATTTCTAGGGAAAGATATTCTATTGACATTTTGGGGAAAAAATCTAAAAATTGGGACTAAAGACATAAAAGTAATTACATCCAATATGCAGATCATCTCTCTTTGAATTAAGATATACAACAATTTATCTTTCTTTGTAATCAGTTTAGAACTAGTATTACAGTACTTTTGGTCTTGTAAAAAACAATTGAACTTCGTCTAGTGCTTTTTTTCATTTAATATGAAAATGTATAAAGTATTTAAAATGACAACAGAGTACTGATCCTATTATTGCTAGTTGTTATCTACCCACATAGAACTTAAAACCTAAAATGGAAACATAGTGGGGAAGCTTCCTTTAACATCATTAGCACCTGCAGTAGCAGCATCACAAACACCTGCATGTTTATGAAACTATGAAGTTTAAGTAGCATATTCATATCATGATATATATGGCAGGGATTACTCTTACCAATTTTTAGAGATAGGGCTCTGATAGACTTTATGTGTAAAATCCAGCATTCTTTTGCTACCATGTTGCATTCCATAAACATATACAAAAAAAACCCCACAGGATTCAATTATAATTGCTTTGAAGAAAAAAGTAGAATCAGAGCTTGTACTAGTGTGTAACCAGTTATGACAACCAAGATTAACCTCACTTATCTAATCAGAACATAGATGAATAATACAATTTTGATAAATTGTAAGATTTATCTTTCTTATCTTTTTGATAAGAAAAAAGTAGATTCGATATGAAATCTGTTTCATTGAGGTCTTTCTTCTTATCTTTTTGATAAGAAAAAAGTAGATTCTAATGAAATCTGTTTCACTGAGGTCTTTTGCTCACACTACCTCCAAAAAGAAAATATGTTTTTTTTTCAGTATGCTGGAAACTTAGGGTTATTCCAGGGAATCAAAATGATACAATGGGAAGAGGAGAAACTACAGGGAAGGTAAGAATTTGGGCCTTGAAAAGTTGCTTAGAGATACCATTCAAGAAATATCTCTGTTACTGCTATACATTAAATCTAAAAGCAATCCAGGTTTCTCTGGGAAGATCATGTTCTTTAATCAAGCCAAAGTTACGTGTGTGTGTGCGTGTGTGTGCATGTGTGTGTGTGTATCTCAATCATTTCCTTGGAATAAAACTAGTCAACTCACACAATTTGGACAATTTGAAGAGAGATTGAGAAAACGAATATTTTTCAAGTTATGAGCAGTATGTAGGAATACCACAAAAGGATAAGGCAAAACTCCAGAGCTAAGAAAAGAGTAAGGAGAGATCCAAATAGGCCAGGAGAGATGAATGATGACAGCAACCTTGATATGAAGTAGCTCTGTGGTCTCTTTACAGATACAAATAGTCCATGGTGACTTCCAAAAGGAGGGATTATACGGAACTACCCCAATCTCACTTAGGGACTCCAATCTTTATGCAATTGGTCTCCTTATCCTCTTTTTTGTCCTAGCCCAAAATGAAACCAGAAGATGAGGATGTCCTCTAATGGCCTATAATACAGGTTAGATGCCCAAGACACAAAGCGAGGTTAAAAAGATGGAATGGGGATTTGGAGAAACATTTTTTGGCTTTTAATTCTTTTTTAAATGTAGTTGACTGAAACATTTTTTTAATAAATTTCTTTCTATTGGTGTTCAATTTGTCAGCATATAGAATAACACCCAGTGCTCATCCCGTCAAGTGCCCACCTCAGTGCCCATCACACAGTGACCCCCACCAATCGCCCACCTCCCCTTCCACCACCCCTAGTTCGTTTCCCAGAGTTAGGAGTCTCTCGTGTTCTGTCTCCCTTTCTGATATTTCCCACTTATTTTTTTCTCCTTTCCCCTTTATTCACTTTCACTATTTTTTATATTCCTCAAATGAATGAGACCATATAATGTTTGTCCTTCTCCGATTGACTTACGTCACTCAGCATAATACCCTCCAGTTCCGTCCACGTCGAAGCAAATGGTGGGTATTTGTCATTTCTAATGGCTGAGTAATATTCCATTGTATACATAAACCACATCTTCTTTATCCATTCATCTTTCGATGGACACCAAGGCTCCTTCCACAGTTTGGCTATTGTGGACATTGCTGCTATAAACATTGGGGTGCAGGTGTCCCGGCATTTCATTGCATCTGAATATTTGGGGTAAATCCCTAACAGTGCAATTGCTGGGTCATAGGGCAGATCTTTTTTTAACTCTTTGAGGAAACCCCACACGGTTTTCCAGAGTGGCTGCACCAGTTCACATTCTCATCAACAGTGCAGGAGGGTTCCCCTTTCTCCACATCCTCTCTAACATTTGTGGTTTCCTGCTTTGTTAATTCTCCCCATTCTCACTGGTGTGAGGTGGTATCTCATTGTGGTTTCGATTTGTATTTCCTTGATGGCCAGTGATGCGGAGGATTTTCTCATGTGCATGTTGGCCAGGTCTATGTCTTCCTCTGTGAGATTTCTGTTCATGTCTTTTGCCCATTTCATGATTGGATTTTTTGTTTCTTTGCTTGTGAGTTTAATAAGTTCTTTATAGATCTTGGAAACTAGCCCTTTATCTGATATGTCATTTGCAAATATCTTTCCCATTCTGTAGGTTGTCTTTGAGTTTTGTTGGCAGTATCCTTTGCTGTGCGAAAGCTTCTCATCTTGATGAAGTCCCAATAGTTCATTTTTGAACTATCTCTTGCATTTGTGGATGTATCTTGCAAGAAGTTACTGTGGCTGAGTTCAAAAAGGGTGTTGCCTGTGTTCTCCTCTAGGATTTTGATGGAATCTTGTCTCACATTTAGATCTTTCATCTATTTTGAGTTTATCTTTGTGTATGGTGCAAGAGAGTGGTCTAGTTTCATTCTTCTGCATGTGGATGTCCAATTTGCCCAGCACCATTTATTGAAGAGACTGTCTTTTTTCCAGTGGATAGTCATTCCTGCTTTGTTGAATATTAGTTGACCATAAAGTTGAGGGACAACTTCTGGGTTCTCTATTCTGTTCCATTGATCTATGTGTCTGTTTTTGTGCCAGTACCACATTGTCCTGATGACCACAGCTTTGTAGTACAACCTGAAATCTGGCATTGTGATGCCCCCAGATATGCTTTTCTTTTTTAAAATTCCCCTGGCTATTCGGGGTCTTTTCTGATTCCACACAAATCTTAAGATAATTTGTTCCAACTCTCTGAAGAAAGTCCATGGTATTTTGAAAGGGATTGCATTAAATATGTAAATTGCCTTAGGTAACATTGACATTTTCACAATATTAATTCTGCCAATCCATGAGCATGGAATATTTTTCCATCTCCTTGTGTCTTCCTCAATTTCGTTCAGAAATGTTCTATAGTTTTTAGGGTATAGATCCTTTACCTCTTTGGTTAGGTTTATTCCTAGGTATCTTAGGCTTTGGGGTGCAATTATAAATGGGGTTGACTCCTTAATTTCTCTTTGTTCAGTCTCCTTGTTAGTATACAGAAATGCCACTGACTTCTGGGCATTCATTTTGTATCTTGCCACATGGCCAAATTGCTGTATGATTTCAAGAAATCTTGAGGTGGCGTCCTTTGAGTTTTCTATGTAGAGTATCATGTCACTGGCGAAGAGGAAGAGTTTGACTTCTTCTTTGCCTATTTGAATGCCTTTTATTTCTTTTTGTTGTCTGATTGATGAGGCTAGGACGTCTAGTACTATGTTGAATAGCAGTGGTGAGAGTGGACATCCCTGTCTTGTTCCTGATGTTAGGCGAAAGGCTTCCAGTGCTTCCCCATTGAGAATAATATTTGCTGTGGGTTTTTCGTAGATGGCTTTTAAGATGTTGAGGAAAGTTCCCTCTATCCCTACACTCTGAAGTGTTTTGATCAGGAATGGATGCTGTATTTTGTCAAATGCTTTCTCTTCATGTATTGAGAGGATCATATGATTCTTGTTTTTTCTCTTGCTGACATGATGAATCACATTGATTGTTTTATGATTGTTGAACCAGCCTTGCATCCCAGGAATAAATCCTAGTTGGTCATGGTGAATAATCTTCTTAATGTACTGTTGTATCCTATTGGCTAGTATCTTGTTGAGAATTTTTGCATCCATGTTGATCAGGGATATTGGTCGATAATTCTCCTTTTTCTTGGGGTCTTTGTCTGGTTTTGGAATTAAGGTGATGCTGGGCTCATAGAACAAGTTTGGACATACTCCATCTCTTTCTATCTTTCCAAACATCTTTAGTAGAATAGGTATGGTTTCTTCTTTAAACGTCTGATAGAATTCCCCAGGGAAGCCATCTGGCCCTGGACTTTTGTGTCTTCGGAGGTTGTTGATGACTGCTTCAATTTCCTCCCTGGTTATTGGCCTGTTCAGGTTTTCTATTTCTTCCTGTTCCAGTTTTGGTAGTTTTTGGTTTTCCAGAAATGCATCCATTTCTTCTAGATTGCCTAATTTATTGGCATATAGCTGTTCATAATATGTATTTAAAATCGTTTGTATTTCCTTGGTGTTGGTAGTGGTCTCTCCTTTCTCATTCATGATTTTATTTGATTTAATTTTTTATCATGATTCTATTATTTTGAGTCTTCTCTCTCTCTTTTTTTTAATAAGGCTGGCTAATGGTTTATCTATCTTATTTATTCCTTCAAAGAACCAACTGCTGGCTTTCGTGATCTTTTCCACAGTTCTTCTGGTCTCTATTTCATTGAATTCTGCTCGAATCTTTATCAACTCTCTTCTGCTAGGTGTAGGATCTATTTGCTTTTGTTTCTTCAGCTCCTTTAGGTGCAAGGTTAGCTTTTGTATTTGAGTTCTTTCCTATTTTTGTATGGCTGCTTGTATTGCGATGTATTTCCCCCTCAGGACTGCTTTTGCTGTATCCCAAAGATTTTGAATGGTTGTATCTTCATCCTCATTAGTTTCCGTGAATCTTTTCAATTCTTCTCTAATTTCCTGGTTGACCCTTTCATCTTTTAGCAGGATGGTCCTTAACCTCACGTGTTTGATATCCTTCCAAACTTCTTCTTGTGATTTAGTTCTAATTTCAAGGCATTATGTTCTGCGAATACGCAGGGGTCGATCCCAATCTTTTCGTATCAGTTCAGACCTGATTTGTGACCCAGTATGTGGTCTATTCTGGAGAAAGTTCCATGTGCGCTTATGAAGAATGTGTATTCAGTTGCGTTTGCATGTAAAGTTCTGTAGATATCTGTGAAATCCATCTGGTCCAGTGTATCATTTAAAGCTCTCCTTTCTTTGGAGATGTTGTGCTTAGAAGACCCATCGAGTGTAGATAGCGCTAGATTGAAGTCACCAAGTATAAGTGTATTATTATCTAAGTATATCTTAACTTTGGTTATTTATTGATTGATATACATGTCAGCTCCCACATTCGGGGCATAAATATTGATGATTATTAGGTCCTCTTGTTGGATAGATCATTTAAGTATGATATAGTGTCCCACTTCATCTCTCACTACAGTCTTTGGGATAAATTTTAGTTTATCTGATATAAGGATGGCTACCCTTGCTTTCTTTTGAGGACCATTTGAATGATAAATGGTTCTTCAACCTTTTATTTTCAGGTTATAGGTGTCCTTATGTCTAAAATAACTCTCTTGTAGACAGCAAATAGATGCCTCTTGGTTTTTTATCCAGTCTGAAACTCTGCACCTTTTGATGGGGTCATTAAGCCCATTCACGTTCAGAGTTACTATTGAAAGATATGAGTTTAGTGTCTTCATGATACCTATTCAGTCCCTGTTTTTGTGGATTGTTCCATTGGACTTCTTAAAGGGGAATTTTAAGAGTCTCCCTTAAAATTTCTTGCAGAGCTGGTGTGGTGGTCACATATTCTTTCAGTTCCTGCCTGTCTTGAAAGCTCTTTCTCCTTATATTCTGAATGAGAGCCTTGCTGGATAAAGTATTCTTGGTTGCATGTTTTTCTCATTTAGGACCCTGAATATATGCTGCCAGCCCTTTCTGGCCTGCCAGGTCTCTGTGGAGAGGTCTGCTGTTAATCTGATATTTCTATCCATATAAGTTAGGGATCTCTTGCCTCTTGCTGCTTTAAGGATCTTCTCTTTATCTTTGGAATTTGCAAGCTTCACTATTAAATGTCGAGGTATTGAACATTTTTTATTGATTTTTAGGGGGGAGATCTATTTCCTGGATCTGAATGCCTGTTTCCCTTCCCAGATTAGGAAAGTTTTCAGCTATGATTTGTTCAAATACATATTCTGGGCCTCTGTCCCTTTCGGCACCCTCGGGAACCCCAATTAAAGGTAGATTTTTCTTCCTCAGACTGTCACTTCTTTCCCTTAATCTATCCTCATGATCTTTTAATTGTTTGTCTCTTTTTCCTCAGTTTCCCTCTTTGCCATCGCTTGACTTCTATGTCACTCACTTGTTCTTCTACCTCGTTCACCCTTGTCGTTAGGACCTCTAGTTTGGATTGCATCTCATTCAATTGATTTTTAATTTCTGCCTGATTAGATCTTAATTCTGCAGTCATGAAGTCTCTTGAATCATTTATGCTTTTTTCTAGAGCCACCAGTAGTTTTATAATAGTGCTTTGAATTGGCTTTCTGATATTGAATTTTAATTCAGATTTTGTAACTCAGTGGAAGAGAGGACTGTTTCTGATTCTTTTTTTGAGGTGAGGTTTTCCTTCTAGTCATTTTGCTCAGTGCAGAGTGGCCAAAACCAAGTTGTATTGGGAAAAGGAGAAAAGAGAGAAGAGAAAGAAGGAAAGAAAAAGAAAAACAGAAAAATGAAATAAATAAGAAAAAGTAGAAAAAAGAAAAAAAAGATAAGAAAAAAAAAAAGAAAAAAATTAGGGGGAAGCAAACAGAAATCAAAAATAAAAAAAAAAACAGGGGGGAGTATCCTCTGATTCTGTATACTGTAAATCCCTCAACTTCCCCTGGAACTTTCCAGTGCTGCTTGGTCAATAATTTGTTTTTCCCCAGTTCTTCTAGGTGGTCTTCTGGGGGAGGGGCCTGCTGTGCTGATTTTCAGGTGTTAGCACTTGGGGGAGCTGCTCAGCCCCCTGCCTGGTGCAGGGCTCAGTGAAATATGTTTAACCTGTTTATCCTGTGAGGCCACTGTGAGGCTCAGTGGGGGTTGTTCGTTCTGTGAGGCCCCAGGAGGAACAATAACAGTGGCAGAGGTCAGCTCTAGAGCTCTGGATTCAGCTCCCGCAGTAACTACAGAGCTCTCAGCCTGCAGGGGCCTGGATGCTCCGGGAGCGGGGCCGCTGATCTGCCTAGCTCGGGGCCGCCTGGTGGCAGGAGTGTCCTTGCTGTCCTGTGCCTTCTAGGCCTCTGCCTGTCCCGAGGGGAGCGCCGGTTCTTGGGATGTGTCCCCGGTGCCCTGCGCTCCCGGGCCTGTGCTGTTGGAATGCGCTCCCAGCCGTGCAGCCCCTTCCACGCGAACCTCTGCCGGAGCTGCCTCCAAGCTGCTTCCCTGTCTAGCCGGGCGCCCAGAAATTGGCCCTCAATTCTATGGTCAACTAATATTCGACAAAGGAAGAATGACTATCCACTGGAAAAAGGACAGTCTCTTCAATAAATGGTGCTGGGAAAATTGGACACCCACGTGCAGAAGAATGAAACTATACCATTCTCTTACACCATACACAAAGATAAACTCAAAATGGATGAATGATCTAAATGTGAGACAAGATTCCATCAAAATTCTAGAGGAGAACACAGGCAACACCCTTTTTGAACTTGGCCACAGCAACTTCTTTCAAGATACATCTGTGAAGGCAAGGGAAACAGAAGCAAAAATGAATTATTGGGACTTCATCAAGATAAAAAGCTTCTGCACAGCCAAAAAATCAGTCAACAAAACTAAAAGATCACCTGCAGGATGGGAGAAGATATTTGCAAATGACATATCAGATAAAGGTATAGTATCCAAGATCCATAAAGAGCTTATTCAACTCAACAGCAAAGAAACAAACAATCCAATCATGAAATGGGCAAAAGACATGAACAGAAATCTCACAGAGGAAGACATAGACATGGCCAACATGCACATGAGAAAATGCTCTGCATCACTTGCCATCAGGGAAATACAAATCAAAACCACAATGAGATACCACCTCACACCAGTGAGAATGGGGAAAATTAATAAGGCAGGAAACAACAAATGTTGGAGAGGATGTGGAGAAAAGGGAACCCTCTTACACTGTTGGTGGGAATGTGAACTGGTGCAGCCACTCTGGAAAACTGTGTGGAGGTTCCTCAAAGAATTAAAAATAGACCTGCCCTACGACCCAGCAATTGCACTGTTAGGGATTTACCCCGAAGATTCAGATGCAATGAAACGCCGGGGCACCTGCACCCCGATGTTTCTAGCAGCCATGTCCACAATAGCCAAACTGTGGAAGGAGCCGCGGTGCCCATCGAAAGATGAATGGATAAAGAAGATGTGGTTTATGTATACAATGGAATATTACTCAGCCATTAGAAACGACAAATACCCACCATTTGCTTCAACGTGGATGGAACTGGAGGGTATTATGCTGAGTGAAGTAAGTCAATCGGAGAAGGACAAACAGTGTATGTTCTCACTCATTTGGGGAATATGAATAATAGTGAAGGGGAATATAAGGGAAGAGAGAAGAAATGTGTGGGAGATATCAGAAAGGGACACAGAACATAAAGACTCCTAACTCTGGGAAATGAACTAGGGGTGGTGGAAGGGGAGGAGGGCGGGGGGTGGGGGTGAATGGGTGACGGGCACGGAGGGGGACACTTGACGGGATGAGCACTGGGTGTTATTCTGTATGTTGGTAAATTGAACACCAATAAAAATTAATTTATAAAAAAAAAGAAGAAAGAAATAATACACAGAGTATATAGTAGTGAAGTTTCTTAGAATACATATTAAAAAGCATACCATCAAAAAAAGTAAAAAAAAAATAAGCATACCATCTAATGGGAGAGACAAGACAGACATCAGACTAGTTTAAATAAATTGTTGCAATTGTTCTATTATAGGAAATGGTGGCATTCTCTTCCAGTGATGTTTATCAGGAGAATGACTAGATAGCTATCTGTTTGCATTAGTTTGGGAAAAGCTTGTCTGAGAGAGTAGGCCAAAGTGAGGACTTTTCAGTTATATGACCTTAAAAGTTAGTTCACAGAATTTAACTTGACCACATATGCATTTTCAAATCTCTGAGATTATTAATATTATTCTTCCTGAGCAAAATTTTTCTGTGCTAATTGTTCTCCAATGATCCTCCAGATCCACTTTCTGTTCCTCTTTGCCCTGCTCTATGCCTTGGGAGGCTGGCCTCAAATAACTATCTCCTTGGATTCCTTGCTCTCTCGTTTCTATAAGATTCAATGGGAGTCAATAACAAGGGATTAGAAGTTGGAGTGAGAGTGAAGTCGAGGCATTTCTGTACTTCTGTTTCTCTGTCTTACTCTCACTTCTCTACAACAGCTATGTCCATCTATCATTATGTCTTCCACTAGGAATTCCTCCTTCCATAGCTATAGCTCTCAGTTGGTTCTGATAATCTCTTTTTTCCCCATAACCTAGAGGTAG
Source organism: Nyctereutes procyonoides (assembly GCF_905146905.1). Taxonomy (NCBI): domain Eukaryota; kingdom Metazoa; phylum Chordata; class Mammalia; order Carnivora; family Canidae; genus Nyctereutes; species Nyctereutes procyonoides. The sequence continues at coordinate 71,378,901 of NW_026575125.1, forward strand.
TACTGGTTTTCAGCTATTATTAGTGTTGAAATGCCTCACCATTTGTTGGTTGCTTTCTTAACTCTTTGTTTTGAACTGAGAGTTTATGTCTCCTCCCAAATTAATATGTTGAAACTCTGATGCCTAATGTGATAATGTTTAAAGATGAGACCTTTGAGAAGTAATTAGGTTTAGATTAGGTCATGAATGTGGGACACTCATGATGAGATTAGTGCCATTATAATAATAATCCAGGTGCATTCACTGAGGAAAGGTCATGTGAGCATACAAAGAGATGGGAAGATGCTTGTAAGCCAAGAGAAGAAGGTCTCAGAATGAAACCTATCTTGTAGGCACCTTGATCCTGGACTTCTAGCCTCCAGAACTGTGAGAAATAAATTCATGTTGTTTAAGCCATTTTGTCTATCATATTCTGTCAGGTTGTGGTGACAAAGAAACCCTCCCCACACCTTTATAAGAAGTACCCTCATTAAAGTATGTTTATGTACCATCTGAATAAATTCTGTTCCCTACCAGGATTCTACACAGAGCACCATCCAGAAGAGCTATCAACTAATTTTTGTCTGTTAAAAATTGTATCTGGCTCTTCTTTGAATTCTAGAAGTTAAAATACATCAAGATACTGAATTTTGATTTTCAATACTGTGTCCTCAGGTAGAAGCAGCAAGGGGTGGATAAAGATTGATGTTTATATGTTTGAGTTGGCAGTACTACTATTCAAAACTGCTTATTTTTTTGTACACGATAAAGTAGGGATGCTTATTACTAACTCTGAAGTTTTCTCCCATGTAGAGGGAGTTTTACTAGTTATATCACTCCTGGCTTCTCTTTGGCCTGTCACTTATTCCTCTACTGGGTACAATTAATCAATAAATTTGGAAATAATAAAAATTGAGCAAGATCCACTCAGCTTCTGCTTTCCTCTAGGGAGTTTGCCTTCCAGCAAAGTTGATGCATTTTCCTCTGCTCTCATGTGGGGGCACTTTTCCTAGTAGATTGCTGAGACGACATGGAGGGATGGAATACAGTGCCTGTGAGATTCAATATTAGAAAGTTGTTTTGTTTTTAAGCTAAGCTATCTTCTCTAAGTTAGCTTTTAAAAGAAAATAAGGTGGTGAAAAATGATATTGTTTGTTTGGGTTACCCACAGACCCCACTGGTCCCTTTGACTGATCGCTTCTACCAGATTGAGTTTCCTGGACCAAATGATTTTTCACCAGATTGAACTTGCTGGACCAAATGATCTTTCATATTTCTATTTTTCTCCTATAAGTTCCCTTCAAAATGACCAGATATGTCTATTTGAAATTTATATGCAGATAACTGCTAGAGGAAACCACTTACATGCTTTTAATGCAATTATTTTCTATAAAAAAGTTTTTTAAACAAGAAAGGTATTTAGTTAAACCTGAAGCAATGAACTATTAAATCAAGAAGTAAAGAAATGCAAAGATCTAAGCATAATCAGGTAGATTTCATTCAAAAGTTTATGACAAAAAAAACCTTTATGACAACTAAATTTTTTTTGACAACTAAATTTTTAAATGACAATAGGTAGCAATTTCACAACAGGAAGTTAAAGGCTCAGTAGATAGCAGAAAAAAAATTGTGGGAAGAATTGAGAGAAAGGATCTTTCTTCAGCACAATTTTCATAGATATTGGCTTAGTAATTGCTTTAATTTATTTAGGGCATAACTTTGGGGAAACCTTGAGGGCTAGTAAGATTTACTTTTTACTTTTTAACTGTTAGGAATCAATTTTCTTGCTTACTCTCAACAATCTCATCTTTTAGAATAACCAAATTTTATGAAGTCATCACTTGCTTCTTGTAGGCTGGTGACATTTTCCTACTCTTTTGTGGACATTCTGGTTTTTGACACTGAACACTTCTGACCTAGTTAGTTATAACTTTCTCTGGTGTCTAATTTCTATAATGTTCCCTTTAAACTTTTGACCCTGGGGATGGTGATGTTCATATTAAGAACATAATTTTATAATCACAGTGTAGCAGATATTTTTTGTTAATACTCATCCCATCAGTCTATTGCTATAGGCTTCTTCCCCCTCTACTGTGGATCATCAGAAGTCTGTGCCATACTATATCTTATTTTGAACTGCAGAACTGAAAATGTATCATTATGTATCAAATGTCTTGGACTCTTCTGAAATCTATCCCATTTCATCTCACAACTGCATTTATTATACAGTAATATACATACATCATTCTTATGGGGATTTGAAATGTTCACTTCGAGTGCATGGAAGTAGTAGACATTTTCACCAGGTTTTAAAAATAGCTGAAATTATCAGCATCTGAACATTGTATACCAACTTAAGGCATAGATTCTATCCCTAAATAAGACTAAGTCTTTATAGGAAGGACAATCAAAAACTGAACTTTTGTTTTGATGCCTGTAGTAGACTGTGTGGCTTACTACAATTTTTACTACAGAGCATTGCCTACATTTCTAGAGACTTGCAGCATTTAGAACCACTTTTATCCTGCCATCTTATCTAAAATCTAAAGAACATCTGACAATTACAGAGGGATTTGCATCCCAAAGGGTTTTATTTTATTTTATTTTTTTATTTTTTTAATTTTTTATTTATTTATGATAGTCACAGAGAGAGAGAGAGAGGCAGAGACACAGGCAGAGGGAGAAGCAGGCTCCATGCACCGGAAGCCCGATGTGGGATTCGATCCCGGGTCTCCAGGATCGCGCCCCAGGCCAAAGGCAGGCGCCAAACCACTGCACCACCCAGGGATCCCCCAAAGGGTTTTAAAACTCCACATGTACAGGAATTACTTACCACAATACTGAAAGGCATCTTGCTCTGGAGAATGTGTCTAGAGAAACTTTCATGACCATAACTAGCCAGACCTTTGAGTTTATGATTCATTCTAAAGGCAATTTAATTTAATTTAAATTTGAAACAATTTGACTCTATCCTATGCAGAAAAGAAAATGTCATATGTTCACACTGCATAGCAGCACCTAGAAGATATTTTTGGAAATGATATATTGATTTTTTCTTTGTTTAGGAGAGTTCTGTTTAAACCTTATGATAGATACAGCAAGATATCATGTACCTTCTTGAGCATTTGCTTCATTAGACCATATTTCTATCTGAACTTTTCCTTTTCCTGAGATCCAGTCCTATGGCTGTCACCATAGATCATGTTCCAGCTTTACTATCAACTGCCTTTTAAATTTTGGCCGATACTTTCACTCCACTTTTTTGCATTTCAACTAAATTATAAATAGAAAAATCTTAGAAGAGATGTTAGTAACAATTATAGCTATCATTATTAAGTAACTACCATTGTTAAAGTAACACTAGCTTCCTTAATAAATAAATTTAAGAATTCCAGTGGCTTCACACAATTGAATTTATTGCTCTTATTTTCAGTAGGTGAAGGAAGTGGGGCTCTCCTGATCTAATAATTTAAAAACCAAGGCTTTTGGAGGCTCTACAACCTTCAACAACTAGCATTGCCTTCCCTCTGACAGAGAGACAGATAGTGGAGGATTTTGCATAAGGTTTTTATAGGCCAGTCCTAGAATTGGCACACAGTACATCCACCTATACTGCAATGGCCATAACTCTAATTATTACCTTTAAATGTAATTGAGGCTAGGGCAAATGGGTGGCTTAGTTAAGTGTCTGACTTTTGATTTTGGCTTAGATCAGGATTTCAAGAATGTGAGATCGAGCCCTATGTTGGGCTCTGCGCTGGGTGTGGAGCCTGCTTAAGGTTATCTCTCTCCCTTTCCTTTTGCCCCTCCCCTCTCACTCACTCTCTAAATAAGTAATTGAGGATGAGGAATGTAAGTAACTAACTGTGTATCTAAGAGAATAAGGAAATGAGTTTGGTAAATAGATATCCCATGTCTGCCTACCTAATATGTGGCAGACCTATGCTAAGTAGTGATTTTATTTATATATTTAATTTGTACAAAGCTGTGCAGAATTAGTTTTGCTATATCCATTTAATAGTAAAGAAAATTATAGCTCAAGCTGGTAATATAATTGATTTAAATTAATTTAGCTTGTAAATGTCAGAGCTGGGACTTGTACTCAGGTTTGATATAAATCACCAGGTGCAAGTTGCCTGTGCTCAGATTTAAAAAAAAAATGTTTAAGCCTAAAAAAAAAATGTTTAAGCCTATGATCATCTTCAAAAACCTTCAAGATGAAAACCTTATAACTTTATTTGATAGTCCATTCCAGCATGTATTCATTTGAAGATTAAAATGTTTCTCTTTATATCTTACATAAACACATTTGGAATTACTTATTTTAGAATATTTGGGAAAACTCAGAAGAAAATATAAATATCTCATACTACTACTACTCAACAATAACTACTGTTAGCCTACAGGAGTATTTCTGGGTATTTAAATAACATGTTCTACAAAATTAAGTCCTATTATACATATTTCATTTAAACATGCTTATTTTTGTAAGCTAAAAAGCCTGCCATAAAAAAGTCTCCATTTCATAAGATAATCTTCCAAAATATTTCTTTTTACTAATAATTTTGCACCACAATGCTTATAGGAGCAATGTCCACAATAGCCAAGATATGGAAAGAGCTCAGATGTCCATTGACTGATGAATGGATAAAGAAGATAATATACAAACACATACAATAGAATATTACTCAGCCATCAAAAAGAATGAAATCTTGTCATTTGCAATGGCATGGATGGAACTAGAGTATATTATGCTAAGAGAAATAAATCAGAGAAAGAAAAATACTATATGATTTCACTTATATGTGGAAATTCAGAAACAAAATAGAGGAACATAGGGGAAGGTAAAGAAAAATAAAATAAGATAAAAACAAAGAAGGAGGCAAACCAGAGAGACTCTTAAAATATTTCAAAACATTGGATACAACTGAAATATTCAGAAGTTATTGAGTATGGCAGAGGCTAGGAGCAAAATTTGTTTTTTTTTATTCAATATTTTATTTACATTCTACTTAGTTAACATATATTGTAGTATTGTTTCAGGGGTAGAATTTAGTAATTCATCACTTGCATACAATACCCAGGCTCATTACAAGTGCCCTCCTTAATGCCCATCACCCATTTTCCCCATTCACCACCCACCTCACCTCTAGTAACTCTCAATTTGTTCCCTGTAGTTAAGTTTTTGATTTAATTCCAGTTAGTTAACATGTAGTGTTATATCAGTTTCAGGTATACAATAGAGTAATTCAAAACTTCCATACATCAACCTGTGCTCATCATGATAAATGAACTCCTTAATCCCCATTGATGTAGGATGAGTTAGGGGCAGACTGGGCTCAGAAGGAAAAGATAATGGAACAGCCCCAGAGCCAGGCTCCTACCCATCCCAAGAAAACAGAGATAAGACAGTAAAAATATAAAAATAAACCTGGCTCCCTAGCTCCAAAATGTTAGGGAGTATCCTCCTTTAATGGCTACTAAGTAAACACAGAAATATGTCATTAACAGCTTATCAATAGTCCCTGCTCAAACAAAGACCACATGAGAATCTCAAGGCCATGGGCTACCTGACTAGACTCACAGAAATCCCAGATGTAGAGAAATGTTATGGAGGAGATATTAACCAGAAAGAAGGGAACACCTTGTTTGGGCTCATGATATTGACAAAAACATCTTTTGTTATGATAGTTACAAGTCCACGATGTTTTTTCTAAATATCCACCCTGATATTTACAAGAAATTTACTAGGTTCCCTGGTCAGTCTCCTATAAAAGACAGACCATAAAAGCCCCCAGTGGCAACCCTGTCAGGACCCCTCTCACTTTTGGGAGCTTTCTCTGTATCTCTGCTTAATACACTTCTTTCACCTTGCTCACTGTTGTCTGCGAGATTCATTCTTTGACTCTGAGACAAGAACCAAGCTGTCCCTTATCAACATCATCTATTTAACCCAAGTCTCCAACCCTCTCGCCTCTGGTAACTATCACTTTGTTCTCTATAATTAATAATTTGTTTCCTGAGTTGTCATTCAGTCTCTTTTTTTCCCCTTTGCCTTTTTGTCTTGTTCCTTAAATTCCACGAGTGAAATCATATGGTATTTGTCTTTGACTGACTTTGCTTACCATTATGCTTTCTAGCTCCATCCATGTCACTGCAAATGGCAAGAATACATTCTTTTTTATGGTTGAATAATATTCCATGAATATATAAATCATATCTTCTTTATTCATTCATCAATTGATGGCCACTTGGGTGGCTTCCATATCTTGGCTATTGTAAATAATGCTGCTAAAAACATAGGGGTGTATGTATTCCTGTGAATTAATGTTCTTGTATTTGTTGGGTAAATACCCAGTAATGTGATTGCTGGATAATAAGGTAGTTCCATTTTTTACTTTTTTTCTCTTTTATTTTTTGAATTTTTTAAATTTTTTTTATTGGAGTTCAATTTGCCAATATATAGCATTACACCCAGTGCTCATTCCGCCAAGTGCCCACCTCAGTGCCCATCACCCAGTCACCACAATCCCCCACCCACTTCCCCTTACACTACCCCTTGTTCATTTCTCAGATGTCGGTGTCTCTCATGATTTGTCACCCTCACTGATCTTTTCACTCATTTTCTCCCCTTTCTTTTTATTCCCTTTCACTAGTTTTTATATTCCCCAAATGAATGAGACCATATAATGTTTGTCCTTCTCCCATTGACTTCTTTCACTCAGCATAATACCCTCCAGGACAACCACATCGAAGCAAATAGTGGGTATTTGTCATTTCTAATGGCTGAGTAATATCCCATTGTATGCATAGACCACATCTTCTTTATCCATTCATCTTTTGATGGACACCTAGGCTCCTTCCACAGTTTGGCTATTGTGGACCATTGCTGCTATAAACATTGAGGTGCAGGTGTCCCAGCGTATCACTGCATCTGTAACTTTGGGGTAAATCCCCAGCAGTGCAATTGCTGGGTTGTAGGGCAGATATATTTTTAACTCTTTGAGGAACCTCCACACAGTTTTCCAGAGTGCCTGCAACCATTTCACATTCACACCAACAGTGAAGGAGGGCTCCCCTTTTTCCACAATCTAACATTTGTTGTTTCCTGCCTTGTTAATTTTCCCCATTCTCACTGGTGTGAGGTGGTATCTCATTGTGGTTTTGATTTGTATTTCCCTGATGGCAAGTGATGCAGAGCATTTTCTCATGTGCATGTTGGCCATGTCTATGTCTTCCTCTGTGAGATTTCTGTTCATGTCTTTTGCCCATTTCATGATTGGATTGTTTGTTTCTTTGCTGCTGAGTTTCATAAGTTCTTTATAAATTTTGGATACTAGTCCTCTATCTCATAGGTCATTTGCAAATACCTTCTCCCACTCTGTAAGTTGGCTTTTAGTTTTCTTGACTGTTTCTTTTTCTGTGCAGAAGCTTCTTATCTTGATTAAGTCCCAATAGTTAATTTTGCTTTTGTTTCTCTTGCCTTCAGGGATGTCTCTTGCAAGAAGTTGCTGTGGCCAAGTTCAAAAAGGGTGTTGCCTGTGTTCTCCTCTAGGATTTTGATGGAATCTTGTCTCACATTTAGATCTTTCATCCATTTTGAGATTATCTTTGTGTATGGTGTAAGAGAATGGTCTAGTTTCATTCTTCTGCATGTGGATGTCCAATTTTCCCAGCACCATTTATTGAAGGGACTGTCTTTTTTCCAGTGGATAGTCTTTCCTGCTTTGTCGAATATTAGTTGACCATAAAGTTGAGGGTCCACTTCTGGATTCTCTATCCTGTTCCACTGATCTATGTGTCTGTTTTTGTGCCAGTACCACACTGTCTTGATTATCACAGCTTTGTAGTACAACGTGAAATCCGGCATTGTGATACTTCCGGCTCTGGTTTTCTTTTTCAATATTCTCCTGGCTATTTGGGGTCTTTTTTGATTCCACACAAATCTTAAGATAATTTGTTCCAACTCTCTGAAGATACTCCATGGTATTTCAATAGGAATTGCATTAAACATGTAAAATGACCTGGGTAGCATTGACATTTTCACAAAATTAATTCTTCCAATCCATGAGCATGGAATATTTTTCCATCTCTTTGTATCTTCCTCAATTTCTTCCAGAAGTGTTCTGTAGTTTTTAGGGTGTACATTTTTACCTCTTTGGTTAGGTTTATTCCTAGGTATCTTATGCTTTTGGGTGCCATTGGAAATGGGATTGACTCCTTAATTTCTCTTTCTTCAGTCTCATTGTTAGTGTATAGAAATGCCGCTGATTTCTGGGCAATGATTTTGTATCCTGCCACACTGCCAAATTGCTGTATGAGTTCTATCAATCGTGGGGTGGAGTCTTTTGGGTTTTATATGGACAGGATCATGTGATCTGCAAACAGGAAGAGTTTGACTACTTATTTGCCAATTTGAATGCCTTTTATTTCCCTTTGTTGTGTTATTGCTGAGGCTAGGACTTCTAGTACTATGTTGAATAGCAGTGGTGAGAGGGAACATCCCTGTTGTGTTCCTGATCTTAGGGGAAAGGCTCCCAGTGTTTCCGCATTGAGAATGATATTTCCTGTGGGCTTTTTGTAGATGGTGTTTAAGATGATGAGGAATGTTCCCTCTATCTCTACACTCTGAAGAGTTCTGATCGGGAATGGATGCTGTATTTTGTCAAATGCTTTCTCTGCATCTATTGAGAGGATCATATGGTTCTTGTTTTTCCTCTTGTTGATATGATCAATTACATTGATTGCTTTATGAGTGTTGAACCAGCTTTGCATCCCGGGGATACATCCCACCTAGTCATGGTGAATAATCTTCTTAATGTACTGTTGGATCTTATTCGCTAGTATCTTGTTGGGAATTTTTGCATCTGTGTTCATTAGGGATATTGCTATATCATTCTCCTTTTTGGTGTGGTCTTTGTCTGGTTTTGGAATTACGGTGATGCTGGTCTCATAATACGAGTTTGGAAGTATTCTGTCCCTTTGTATTCTTTAGAACAGCTTTAGTAGAATAGGTATGGTGTCTTCTTTAAACGTTTGATAGAATTCCCCAGGGAAGCCATCTGGCCCTGGCCTTTTGTGTCTTGGGAGGTTTTTGATGACTGCTTCAATTTCCTCCCTGGTTATTGGCCTGTTCAGGTTTTCTATTTCTTCCTATTCCAGTTGGTAGTTTGTGGTTTTTCAGAAATGCGTCCATTTCTTCTAGATTGCCTAATTTATTGGCATGTAGCTGTTCATAATATGTTTTTAAAATTGTTTGCATTTCCTTGATATTGGTTGTGATCTCTGCTTGTTAATTCATGATTTTATTAATTTGAGTCTTTATTTTTTTAATAATCCTGGCTAATGCTTTATCTATCTTATATATTCTTTCAAAGAACAAACTGCTGGTTTTGTTGATCTGTTCTACAGTTCTTCTGGTCTCTATTTCATTGAGTTCTGCTCAAATCCTTACTAACTTTCTTATTCTGCTGGGTGTAGGTTTTATTTGCTGTTCTTTCTCCAGTTCCTTTAGGTACAAGGTTAGCTTGTGTATTTGAGTTTTTTTCCAATTTTTTGAGGGATGCTTCTTTGCGACGTATTTCCCTCTTAGGACTGCTTTTGCTGTATCTTAAAGATTTTGAACAGTTATATCTTTATTCTCATTAGTTTCCATGAATCTTTTTAATTCTTCTCTAAATTCCTGGTTGACCCTTTCATCTTTTAGTAGGATGGTCCTTAACCTCCACGTGCTTGAGTTTCTTCCAAATTTATTCTTGTGATTGAGTTCAAGTTTCAAAGCATTGTGATCTGAAAATATGCAGGGGACAATCCCAGTCATTTTCTATCTGTTGAGACCTGATTTGTGACCTAGTATGTGGTCTATTCTGGAGAAAGCTCCATGAGCACTTGAGAAGAATGTGTATTCAGTTGCGTTTGAATACAAAATTCTGTATATATCTGTGAAATATATCTGGTCCAATGTATCATTTAAACCTCTTGTTTCTTTGGAGATATTGTGCTTAGAAAATATGTCATTTGCTGAAAGTGCCATGTTGAAGTCTCCCAATATTAGTGTATTATTATCTAAGTATGTCTTAACTTTGTTTATTAATTGATTGATATACTTGGCAGCTCCCATAGTAGGGGCATAAATATTCATGATTTTTAGGTTCTCTTGTTGGATCGATCCTTTAAGGATGAGATGGTGTCCCTCTTCATTTCTTGTACAGTCTTTGGGATAAACTTTAATTTATCTGATATGAGGATTGCTACCTCTGCTTTCTTTTTAGGACCATTTGAATGGTAAATGGTTCTCCAACCTCTTATTTTCAGGCTGTAGGTGTCCTTAGCTCTAAAATGAGTCTCTTGTAGACAGCAAATAGATGTCTCTTTTTTTTTAAGGTTTTATTTATTCATTCATAGAGAAACAGAGAGAGACAGAGACACAGGCAGAGGGAGAAGCAGGCTCCATGCAGGGAGCCCGATGTGGGGCTCGATCCCGGGACTGAGGGATCATGCCTTAGGCCAAAGGCAGTTACCCAACCGCTGAGCCACCCAGGCGTCCCTTGGTTTTTTTATCCAGTCTGAAACCCTGTGCCTTTTGATGGGGTCATTAAGCCCATTCATGTTCAGAGTTACTATTGGAAGATATGAATTTAGTGTCATCATAATACCTATTCAGTCCCTGTTTTTTGTGGATTATTTTTTTGGACTTCCTCTTTCTTTTACAGAGTTCCCCTTAATACTTATTGCAGAGCTGATTTGGTGGTTACATATCCCTTCAGTTTCTGCCTATCTTGGAAGCTCTTTATCTCTCCTATTCTGAATGAGAGCCTTGCTGGATAAAGTATTCTTGGCTGCATGTTCTTCTCATTTAGGACCCTTAATATATCCTGCTAGCCTTTCTGTCTTGCCAGGTCTCTGTGGGTAGGTCTGCTGGTAATCTAATATATCTTCCCATATATGTTAAGCATCTCTTGTCTCTTGCTGCTTTAAGGATTTTCTCTTTATCTTTGGAATTTGCAAGTTTCACAATTAAATGTCTTCTTGTTGAACAGTTTTTATTTATTTTGGGTGGAGGTTCTTTCTCTCTCCTGGATCTGAATGCCTCTTTCCCTCTCCAAATTAGGGTAGTTATCAGCTATGGTTTGTTTAAAAAAGCTTTCTGGCCCTCTGGCCCTCTCAGTGAACTCTGGAGCTCCAATTTTTCATAGATTTTTCCTTTTGAGGCTGTCACTTATTTCCCTTAATCTTTCCTCATGGTCTTTTAATTATTTTATTTTTTCCTCAGCTTCCTTCCTTGCCATCAACTTGTCTTCTTTGTCACTCACTCTTTCTTCTACCTCATTAATCCTTGTTGTTAGGATTTCTAGTTTGGATTGCATTGCATTTAATTGATTTTTAATTTTGGTCTGATTAGATCTAAATTCTGCAGTCATGAAGTCTCTTGATTCCTTTATGCTTTTTTCCAGAGCCACCAGTGGCCTTGTAATTGTGCTTCTGAATTGGTTTTCTGACATCAAATTGTAATCCAAATTCTGTAACTCTGTGGCACAGAGTACTGTTTCTGATTCTTTCTTTTGTGGTGAGTTCTTCGTAGTCAATTTTCTCAGTGCAGAGTGGCTGTGTGATCGGGTCCCAAATTTATACAAACCAGAAATACTTGTAGAAGGCCCAACATTGACCAACAAAACATAATTGAGATAAACAAGGGGGGCAGAATGGGAATGAGGAATCTCACAGAATGAACCAGTATGGTATTCTACTTGGTTCTGGGTGCATGCTGGTCATTTTAGAAGGTATTAACATCTACTGTTGTAGAACCAAATGAGGCAGCAAAAACAAAAAACACAAAATAAAAAAATATATCTTTTACATCTTCCCAAATTAAGTTGAGTAAGTTGAAGGGAATATAGAAGTGGAAAATATATCTAGGACCTCTAATTGTGGAAATATGAAAGTCAAAAAGGAAGAATCTTAAAAATGAAGTGGTGGTAAAATATTGTAGTTAAGGTTGGAAAAGAGAAAAACAGTTGGAAATTTACAGTCTGATATAAAACTGAGATGTACTGGAGAAAGGAAAAAAAATAGGAGGGGTACCCTCTGGTTCTATATACTGTAAATCCCTAGACTTCCCCTGGAACTTTCCAGCACTGCTTTGTCAAGAATTTGCTCCTCCCCTGTCCTTCCAGAGGGTCTTCTGGAGAAGGGGCCTGCTGTGCTGAGTTTCAGGTGTGTGCACCTGGGGGAGCTGCCCCAACCCCCTCCGGGTGTCAGCCTCAGTGGGAGTTGTTTACCCCATGAAGCCTCTGTCCCCTGAGGGCCCCACCCCTCCTTGGCACAGGGTGAAACAAGGAGGAGCAACAACACTGGGGGAAGCCAGGTCTCCAGCTCCGGAGTCATCTCCCCACTAGTAACTAACGTATTCTCCCAGTACGCACTGGCCTAGATGCTCCTGGGGCAGCGGGGTGCACTGATCTTTACAGTTTGCAGGTGTCTGGCAGCAGGAGAGTCCTTGTGCCCTCCTCGCTTCACCTGTCCCAGGGGGGTGCAGGATTGTGGGCTGTGTCCACCTGGTGCCCTGGAATCTGGGGACCTGTGCTGCTGTAATCACGCTCCTGGGTCACGAGTGTCCCGAAGGCAGCAGTGTGCAGATACCTCTGTCTGGAGCCCCCGCCTGACAGACCAACTTCTCCCCAATGCTCAGCCAGGCGTGCATTCTAGCCCTTTACTGAAATTGCCCCACTCTGTGCGGTGTACTTTCCCCTGGGCACACTGCCTCTATTAGTGACTCTGGGAAACTGGAGGCTCCACTGCTCCTCCTGCGATTCTGCTCGATTTCCCTGCTAACTAAGCGCCTTTCTGTCTGGGAAGAATCCAGTGTGGATTTTTTAAAGTTCTTGCTTCTCCATGGCTGGGCTTTCCTGTGCAGGAGGCTTTCGCCACCCAGCTTTAGCCCGGCTCCTTGTAGGGCCCCTATTTTTTTTCCCATCTTCCTACCTCATTAGAAGCTAAAACCCTTCTCTCTGTAGCATTATGGCTGTTCTCTCTGTAAATCTCAGGTCGATTTCATAGGTTTTCAGGATGGTTTGAAAGTAATCTAGGGGGGAATCCCTGGGTGGCGCAGCGGTTTAGCTCCTGCCTTTGGCCCAGGGCACGATCCTGGAGACCCGGGATCGAATCCCACGTCGGGCTCCTGGTGCATGGAGCCTGCTTCTCCCTCTGCCTGTGTCTCTGCCTCTCTCTCTCTCTCTCTGTGACTATCATAAAAAAAAGAAAGTAATCTAGGTAAGTTGGTGGGGCCAGGTAAGTTGAGGACCCTACTCCTCTGCCATCTTGCCTTACCCGGTGCTCCTTCCTTTTTAAGTAGATTGAAGACACTTAAAGACAACAATGTGGATATTCAGTGTAGGAGATGAGAACTCTAGGAAGATAAAAAGACAATATAGGAAATTACACTACTTTTGGCTAAACTTAGGCAAGGCATATAATTAGTCTCCAGTTCATCACAGACTCCACTGCTCCCTAATATCCTGCATAAGACTTTCCAAATGAATAGTATATGTATGGCCATTAAGGTATTAGCTTGTATTTCCAAAAATAAATACATTTATTTCTGATTAAACACTATGTTCCCTCTAGTTTTTCCTTTGGAACTCTTGAGTACTTAATCCCAATATTGTTTCATGGATCTGGTTCCAAAAGACATTGCCTGAGTTTTAAACCTAGACTTTATTACATACTAACTACATATCTTGAACAAGAAAGTCAAAAATTTTGAACCCCATTTTCTTGGCTATAAAATGAGAATAAGCATAGCACTAATATCTAAGTCAAAGAGTTATTGTAAGGATTAAAAAGTAGTTAGGATAGTTCCTGGAACACAATAAGCACCATATAAATATTTGTTATTATTTTTCCTTTTTAAAATTTTTATTTATTTATTTATTTATTTATTTGAGAGTATGTGTAAGAAAGCAAGTAAAAATTGGGGATGGGCAGAGGGAGAGGGAAAGACAGGTTTCCCGGTGAGCAGGGAAGGGGAGATGTTAATCCCCAGACTCTGAGATCAAGATTGAGATGAAGAAGGCAGATGCCTATCTGACTTAACCACACAGGTGCCCCTATTTTTCTTTCAAGAAAGGGGTAGAGTGCCCTTGAAATGCCCAGAGGCTAAAAGAGATGACAAGAGAGGATAGAGGAAGCCGAAGAATATCTTTATTTGATTAATTATATGTGGCTTAAAAATGAACCAATGAACATGTGGTAAGATAAGAGTTTTTGCTAAATGAAGACATTAAATCTTATTTTAGATTCTTTGAGCCTTTTATAAAATTTTAAGGGGACCTATTGTCCCATCCAAGGTGGCTTTTTATTTGTTTCATTCTCAGCATGAATTATTTCACTGATCTGAATGCACTCATGAGATCTCTCTGACAGTTTGATTCCTCAAGAAATTGCTTTTTATTATATGTGTTTTCATGATATAAGTTTTCTTACTATTGGAAACCAAGACATTCAAAAACAATCTAATTTTGAGTTTTAATTTTAGTGGAAGTTTTAATGTCAGTAATTTCTCAAAGAATACAGAGCAGGTTAGAAACCTATTTCAGGAGCACCTGGGTGGTCCAGAGGTTAAGTGTCTGCCATTGGCTCAGGTTGTGATCATGGGATCCTGGAATCCAGTCCTGTATCAGGCTTCCCACAGGGAACTTGCTTCTGCCTCTGCCTATGTCTCTGCCTGTCTCTCTATGTCTCTCATGAACAAATAAATAAAATGTTTTTTAAAAAAGAAACATATTTCAGAGTGTTTGAGAAAACATTCATTCAATCCAGCAATATTCCAATGTTCTTTGTATGAGACATATATGGAAATGGTTCTAGTACCTTACACTAGATGATTTCCCAAGCTAGTGAAAAGAAGTCACCATGAATCATAGAGGCATTAAAAAAAAAGGAGATAGAGCCATAGACAGTAAGTACCAAATTTCTAAATCTGATGTATGATCTCCTCTACTGTAGGAAGGAAAATGCTTTATTTGTCAGCATGAAATATATTACAGTAAAGGAACAAACAAGCTCAAAGCTCTGTGGCTTGACACAATAAATGTCATATTTTTTTCTCATGCTACATGTTCAACACAGTTCATGGAGGAGTTGCTGTTTGTAGTCTTTCAGAGACCCACACTGACAGAGATTCCGACTAAATAGCATGGCAGGGGGAAGGAAATGTGGAAAATTATGCACTGGCTATTAAAGTTTCTGCCTTGAGCAAACACATACCAGTTCAGCTCATATTTCATTAGTTATAATCAGTCACATGGTCATGCTTAACTTTAAGAGGACTGAGAAGTCCAGTCCTATCATGTGCCGAGAATGATGAGTTCTACAATATTTATTATCAGCCCTAATTACTACCACACATACTTATCTAATTTACAGGAAAATTGGAATTCTTTGTCAGATTGCAGCACTTTTAGAAAAATTAGATCTGATTGCTTTTGCTTCAATACCCTTTCCCCCACCCTGGATCCCCAGAAAGGAAATCCTGATGCAAAAGTTCTATATTACTAAAAGTTTTAGAAAGTGTGATATTACAAAGTAGCAGGGATGAGGGAAAAGAAGAATAATATAGGAGAATATGAAAAGTAAATATGAGAAAATGCATTAATACATGGCCACTGATGGGTATCAAGCTCTGCAGATTGCTTAAACTTTTGGTACTATCTTCTGAGAAGTCATATAAACTATTGCATTGCAGAACTGTGTGGCAGAGGAAGGAAGAAGAATTTATGCACTGGCTCCTGTCTCCCACTGACCTTTTATTCTAAGGGGCATTTAATATCTTGCACTTTAGTTTGTGCAAACATAGACCCCGATTGGGTGTTGTGGCAATTCATGCCTTACCCATAATGGAAAATTCCTGGAGCAGTTTAGAGGCAAGTGATTTGAGCATGAGATAAAGTGTTGGACTGTGTCTCCATGAAGTTGGGTAGTTCTTATTTTGATGTACTCATCAAATCACAGACAAGGATGAAACAAGAGACCATAGGCCCTGGAAATAGGTGAAACTAAGATCTAATGTGGCATCTAAGGGGTTTCTAATACAGCCCCTCTACTCTAAAGGAAGCACTTATTTTTAAAATAATCATTTTCCAATCAAAAGTCAAATATCCTGGTATTAATATTTGACCAAAATATCAGACCCCAACAGAAAGATTGGGAAAAAAACAGACAGCACGGGGCTTCATTTTCCATAGTATCTCTGATAGGAAACTGTTCAAATTTCCTGACATTCAGTAAATATTTGTAAATTAAATATTTGTAAATAAATAATGGCTGACAACAATCATTTTCTAAAAAGAATCTCAACCTGTCATTTTTAGTAGATAAAAGAAAAAAAGATAAAATATTAATCACTATGTCTAAATCATTTTAATAACCCTCCTGTCCCAGTCATGGGAACAAAAGTAGAAAATTCCATAAGAAGAGTTTCACAATGTGGATAAGTACATAAAAAGGTAATAATAATAATATACTAATACATGTACATATTAAGCATGATAGCAAATACAGTTAGCACTAATTCACAGTTTTCTAACCCAACTTCAAGCTTTGCTATTTTTGAAAAAATAATTTAAGAAATTATTTTTAAAATTTGTATTCATTTAAAAAATTTTGTATATTTTTTATTGGAGTTCTACTTGCCAACATATAGTGTAACGCCCAGTGCTCATCCCATCAAATGCCCCCCCTCAGTGCCCATCATCAGTCGCCCCATCCCCCCACTCACCTCCCCTTCCACTACCCCTTGTTCGTTTTCCAGAGTTAGGAGTCTTTCATGTTTTATTTTATTTATTTATTCATGAGAGACACACAGAGAGAGGCAGAAACATAAGCAGAAGGAAAAGCAGGCTCCATGCAGGGAGCCCAGTGTGAGACTAGATCCCAGACCCCAAGATCATGCCTTGAGCCAAAGGCAGACACTCAACCACTGAGCCACCCAGGCATCCCTATTTTATTCATTTTTTTGAGACAGAGAGAAAGCATGAGAGAGAGGACATGAGTGAGAGGTAGGGGCATAAGGAAGCAAAGACTCCCCACCTAGTAGGGAGCCCGATATGGGTCTCAATTCCAGGACCCTGGGATTATGACCTGAACTGAAGATAGATGCTTAAGTGACTGAGCCACCCAAGCACCCCAAAATCACTTTTAAAAAATGAGAATATCACTGAACCTCTTCATTGACTTTTTCAGCTTATATGTTTAAAATCATTTGACTGTAACTCAACATTCTTTGATCTAAAAAGATATTAAAGTTTTTTAATATATAAAGGAACACTTTCTGTTTAAATAAAACAAATTCTTTCACTGGTTGAAGGAAAAAAATCTTTTTTTTTTTTTTGCTTGTTTGTTTTTTGCTATGATCCAACAGCTGGTATACAAAGAAAGGGAGAATAATACTTTTTAATTATACCTTTCAAAATCCAACAAATTTGAAAGCTAATCAGGAATTACCTTAGAAATTTCTCAGCATTAACTTTTGGGGGGTTAAGAAAGACTAGCTCTCATTCTACAGGGGAGATGGCCAGAATTGTGTAACCAACAGTACTAAAATTTCTAAATTTGCAACTCTTCACAATGATTATTTTATTCAGGGCTTTATGTGTCTGTTTTTTGCCCTCTCTTTTCCATACTTAAGAAAGGCCCAATCAGGAAGCCAACACTGTAAATCATCATGCAGCTTTTTTTTTTCAATTACATAAACAAACTTCACATGCCAAAATAGAGCACACACCAAGCATGGAAAAGAGATTTTAATATCTTCCACTTTAGACAGGAAGTCAGGGAGAGCAAAAAAAAAATGACAAAGAAGTTGATGATATAAATGGTCTTTTTAAATTAATTCCTTGGCTTTGTGAGAAAAAAAATATCGCATTTGTAGACCAGAGAAACAGAATTGAGATCCCAGAAATAAACCTATGCATACATAGTTAATTAATGTTTAACAAGGAAGCCAAGAATACTCAATGGGGAAAGGATAATCTTTTCAATAAATGATATTGGGAAAACTGGATAACCCATGCAAAAGAATGAAATTGGACTCCTGTCTTATTCCACTCACAAAAATTAACTCAAAGTGGATTAAAGACTTAAATGCAAGACCTGAAATGGTTAAACTCCTAGAAGAAAACATATGGAAACATCTCAACATTGGTTTTAGCAATGAGGTTTTTTTTGGATATGATACCAAAAGCATAAACAATGAAAGCAAATGTCAATAAGTGAGAATACATCAAACTAAACTAAAATGCTTCTGCACAGCAAAAACAATCAACAAAACAAAGAGGCAACTTATATAATGGGAGAAAATAATTGAAAATTGTATATCTGGTAACACGTGAACATCTAAAATATGTAAGGAATTCATACAACTCAAAAATATCCAATTTAAAATAGCACAGGAACTGAAAAGACATTTTTTTTCCAAAGAAGACATACAGATGGCCAACAGGTACATGAAAAGATACTCAACATCAATAATCATCAGGGAAATCCAAATCAAAACCACAATGGATATCACCTCACGTCTGTTAGAATGGATATCATGGGGAAAAAAAAAAACAAACAAAAACAAGGAACAAGAGACAACAAGTGTTGACCAGGGTGTGGAGAAAAGAAAACCCTTGTGCACTATTGGTGGGAAGATAAATTAGTACAGTCATTATGGAAAACAATATGGAGGTTTCTTAAAATGTCTAAAATAGAAATACCAAATGATCCAGCAATCCCACTTCTGGAGATATATCCAAATTAATTGAAACCAAGATCTCGAAGTGATATCTGCACTCCTGTGTTCAGCGCATTCTCATATTTGGCATCATTCACAATAGCCAAGACACAGAAACAGCCTAATTGTCTATTGATGGATTACATGGATAAAGAGATAATGGATAAAAACATAAATAATATATATAAAATATTCATATTATGTATATACATATTATAATGTAACATTTCTCAGCCATAAAAAGAAGGAAATCCTGTCATTTGTGACAACATCAATTGACCTTTAGGGTATTTTTTAAAGATTTTATGTATTTATTCATGAGAGACACAGAGAGAGAGAGAAAGGTAGATACACAGGCAGAGGGAGAAGCAGGCTC
This sequence comes from Nyctereutes procyonoides, assembly GCF_905146905.1. NCBI lineage: Eukaryota > Metazoa > Chordata > Mammalia > Carnivora > Canidae > Nyctereutes > Nyctereutes procyonoides. Next base: position 71,398,028 of record NW_026575125.1, read on the forward strand.
CATTCAGGGACCCTGATGTGGGACTCGATCCCGGGACTCCAGATCATGCCCTGGGCCAAAGGCACGTGCTAAACCACTGAGCCACCCAGGGATCCCAACCTTTAGGGTATTATGCTAAGTGAAATGAGAAAGACAAGTATTTTTTATCTCATTTATATGTGGGATCTTTAAAAAAGTTGAGTGTATAGAAACAGAGTTGCATGGTAGCTGCTGGGGCTGAGGTGTGAGGGAAATGAAAAGATGTTGGTCAAAAGGTACAAAGTTAAGAAGAATAAGTTTGGGGGATCTTATATACACCATGGCAACTGCTTAACAATACTGCATTATATACTTTAAAGTTGCTAAAAAACTAGAACTTAAGTGTTCTTTAAAATACAGTAGTTATGTGAGGTGAATTATTAATTAACCTTATCATGGTGATCATTTCACAATATGTATGTGTGCCAAATCACCATATGTTACACAATATCGTATGTCAATAATATCTTAATAAACCTGGAAAAAAATAAAGTTTAAGAAATCTACTCTTCATTAAAAGTTCTCATACTTTTGCCAATATAGATTGGTCACTGAAATCTTACTCAGGTGGCTATCATTAACAATTACATAAAGTTATACAACTTACAATATAGGTCAATAATCTGTTTTCATTAGAAAACAATTCACATGTTAACATGGCCTATAGAAGATATGGCCTGCCTTCCTAACTAACCTCATCTTCTATCATTATCTTCCTTGCTCACCGTCCCAGCAATACTGACCACCTTTCTGCCCATCAATAAACAAAAACTTCTTTTATACATGCTGGTAAATCCCTTCCTCCAAACTTCATTAGGCTAACTCCTTGCTACCACTTGGGTCTCTGTTCACATAAGACTTGCTTATTATGCATGTTTATTGTCTATCTACTCTACTAGAATGTATGTTCCATAAGAGTAGAAATCAAGTTTGCTTGTATTGTGAACCAGAAACTGGATTCATCTCCAGCATATAACACATGATGAATGTGTACCTATTAAATTAATCAGAATTTTTCATTTCTTGGTCTTTAAAATCCCTTGATAAAATGTCAGTCTCTTGGTTATTACTCTTATCACTAATCTTACATATGTAGTATAATTCTTCACTTTTCCATTTCTTACTTTCTCTTGTATTCTTTGTTGAAACTTAGCACTAAGGAATAATCAAACTTCATACAAATCATGGCATTTATGTCTGTTTGTCCCACTTTCCAAGTTTTTGCTACTTTAGGAGAACCCACCTGGAATCTGAAATTTTTATGTCATTCAACTCACTCCATATCTTAAAACTGGAAAGTAAGGCACAGTTTACTAGGCACACATTAGGCATATATGTCATCTAGAGAGCATCACTCTAAATATTAAGCTAGGATAGGATAGATTTAGTGACTATTAAGCAAATTTTACAATGTTCAACCCAAATCAGAATGAAATAAAGGATTAGTATCCACCTTTTCATGAGACTAATTGTAGGTTTTATACACAGAAGTCAGAATGATAACTGGGACAACTGTATTTTCTTAAAAATACAATTTATAATTTATTTTTTAATATTAAAAAAACTTACATATACTTCATATCTACAAGGTAAATAATGAAATATAGTAATCCTATCAATGTGCCTCTCTGCCTTTTTCCTTTTACCAGATATAAAAAATTTTCAATTTATTTAGCTACTGCTTTTAGTTTTTACCTATGAACCTCTTAGTAAATGATTATAATTATAATGCTAATTTATAAAATTTAGTATAGTTGACACACAATGTTACATTAGCTCCAGGCATACAACAGAGTGATTCAACTTTTCTATATGTTATGCTATGCTCACCACACGTGTGGCTACCATATCACCATACAATAGTATTATAATACAATTGACTATATTCCCTATTCTGTGCCTTTTATTCCCATGAATTTATTCATTCCATAACTGGAAGTCAGGTAACTGTCTTATAAGCATGCACTCATTACTCCATCAGTGTGCCCCACATCTACCATCCTTGTTTCACATTTTCCAAACATTCACTATTGTTCCCTAAATGTTTCCATAGTCTATATCTTCAAATATATTTCCATTTCCTCTTATAATACAACAATATCATGGAAGCAAAGTAGTGAGCCAAAGATTGGCTATGCATTTTAAGAGCTTGGAGAAAGCAGAGGAAGTAAGAAGTCTTCTGAACTCTTAGTGTTTTGTAATAATATTTAGAAAAAAATTTAATAATGTCATCACTAAATGGGGCATCTGGGTGGTGTAGTCAGTTGAGCATCCAACTCTTGGTTTCAGTTCAGGTCATGATCTCACAGTCATGAGTTTAAGCTTTGCATTAAGCTCCATGCTTACTGAGGAGTCTGCTTAGGACTCTCCCTCTCCTTCTGCCCCTCAACTCTGCTCTCTCTCTTAAGTAGACAAATAAATCTTTAAAAACATATGTCATCCCTAAAAGATAAAAAAAATCAGAAGAAGTTAATTTAAATGATCAAAAATAATCATTTAGCACATGCAATGTTAGGTCAGGGGAAAGTGGAAAAAAATTCTCCAAACTCCACACTATAAATCGTTACTTAGACTATTTTATAACAACGTGTCTTTCTCACTATTTGACCTCTCAAAGATCAGAGACATTTTGTCAGAGAAATTATATATAGCTATATATAAGGCAAATTATAAGTTGTGTATTCTAGAGATTAATGTCTTTCTTATTGGAGAGAAATCAAGTTTTGACTGTGAGTTGAAATATACATGAAATATAAGGTTTTACCAAAATCTAAGTTTTCTTTATTCACAGCTCATAATTTAGAGTGGCTCCATATAGAGCTGGTATGTAGTATCTGTTTCCTCACAATCTCACTCTCTCTCTCTCTCTCCATTTATTCATTAAAGGAAAAAACAAACAAGTACACACATTGTTAACGTTGGCTCTCTTAACAACCTGGCTATTTCTCAAGGTAGACAAACGAGAGAGAAAACAGTTATGGAGACTAGTAATAACCACCTTTTAAAATTTTATTTAGACATAACAAGAGTTTGTGTTCTGCTTGATTACTTAATAGCTCTGTGATATTAAGCAGATCACAACCACTCTGAACCCCAGTTTCCTAAAATATAAAATGTATTTTAAAACCCCAGTTTACTAAAATAAATTATAACATGTATCAATTTTTGGGAGGATGTTGTAAAGATGAAACAAGATAAAGATAAAACAAGAGATACAGTGACAAGCACATAAAAAAGGTAGTTTCCTTTTCCCTTATTATTCTTTCACCTCTATTCCTTCCTTATTTTTTTCAATTTGAATATTATTGATACACAATGTCATATTAGGTGCAGGTGTACAACATTGTGACTTAACTTTTCTATGGGTTATGCTACACTCACCACAACTATAGCTACTATCTGTCACCATACAATGCCATTGCAATACCATTAACTATATTCTCTGTGCTATGGCTTTTAGTCCTGTGACTTCTTCATTTCACAACTGGAAGCCTGTATCTTTTACTCCTTTTCATTCATTTTGCCCATCCCTCCAACCCACCTTCTCAGTGGTTAATTTTCAAAGAGATGTATTATGATATATATATATATATATATATATATATATATATATATATATGCAGAATATATCTCAAGATAGTGGAGGGATTTGCTTATGAGTTTTAAAATCCAACAGATCTAGCTTCCAATTTTAGTTTCTCCACTTAGCTGTGTAACTTGAGTCAGTTGCTTAACCTTTCTAACATGCAGTTCCTTCCTTCAACAGCATTCCCTGCCCCCACCTAATCTTAATGAGTCAAGGAATGCTGAAAAATCCTTTTTATCTGTTAATTCATCTTACCCTCTTTTGTCTCCCTAAATCTTTACTTTTTTTTTAAAGTAGGCCACAAGTGGGGCTTGAACTCACAACCCCAAGATCAAGAGTTGAATGCTCTATAGACTGAGCCAGCCAGGAACCCCTAAATCTCTACTTCTTTTCTATGTCTAAGCCACTGAGGCAAGAGTAAAACTATTTTGCATGGGACAGGGGGAGCAATGAATTTCCCCATTAAATAATCCTAATATTTTTTCTCTTTCTTTAATAAATATGGATAAATATTATACTGTAACCTAACAAATTTATTAGCTAAGCGAATTATGGCCCTTTCACCAGAAGTCAAGGTAATAACATAAGGAAAAGGAGCAATGGTTTAAGGTCACCTTGGTAGGAAATACAGGCAACAACCAATATCAAATAAGTAATTCATAGTCCCTAATCACAAAGCACCAACCAAAGCAATGCATTTCACAGATGGAGGGAGAAGGATGTGGTAAGCTGCTCTGAACTGAAGTGTGAAATAGATACTGGTCTCCTGGTGCTCCTGAGTGCACACAAGGGAATATGCAACTTAGAGACAACACACAGCAAACCTTTTAATTGGTCATTTAGACTTCAACCAAAGGAAAATCAGTATAACTACTGGGCTGTAGTAAATCCATTCTCTTATTGCTGACAGAGCTTGCCTTCATAACTAAAATTCTTTAAAGCCCTCCAAGAGCCCCAGAATTCCATGCATGTACCCATGGCCAATCATTCTGAACCAGAAAGTCCCTAAGTGTGCATTGGCATTTCAAGCTAACAAACTAAGCAGTGAGTTAGAAAATAGAAGGGATGATCTGATTATGTGCTAACACACAGTTGAACACCTTTTCATGTGTCTATTTGCCATCTATATGACTTGCCTGGAGAAATGTCTGTTTATGTCTTCTGCCCATTTTTAGATTGGGTTATTCGGGGTTTTTTGGTGTTTAGTTATATAATTTATTTATATATTCTGGATACTAACTTTTTATCAGATATATCATTTGCAAATATCTTCTCTCATTCAGTAAGCTTTTAGTTTTGTTGGCTGTTTCTTTTGTTGTGCAGAAGCTTTTTACTTTGATGTAATCCCAATAGTTTATTTTTGCTTTTGTCTCTCTTACTTCATGAGATATATCTAGAAAGATGTTGCTATGAGCAATGTCAGAGTACTTATTGCCTGTGCTATCTTCTAGAAGTTTTATGGTTTCAGGTCTCATATCTAGGTCATTAGTCCATGTTGAGTTTATTTTTGTGTATGCTTTAAGAACGTGGTCCAGGTTCATTACTTTGCATGCAGCTGTCCAGTAGAAAACAAAATATTTAAAACTGAAAATTTGTCAGGCACCTTCAATGCAGTATGTCAAAATTTGACTCATTTATCAGTCATTATTGTTTCTTCCATCATCTACTGGCAAAATCTGTTCTTTGAATTATGTTTCCAATCTCATTTCCAATGAGTGGTACTATAATGATCCAGTAACCAAGTCAAATAATCGATAATCTTTTATCAAGTTAAGAAGTTTAAACCTGACCCTGTAGGACATGAGGGACTACTGGAAGATTTTTAAAAGAATGGCCTTATTAGATTTTTTTTAAACCATTATTCTGGCAGTCATGTGAATAATGGTTTAAAGGAAAGACTAGAGAGTGAGAGACCTTTAAGATATTATGGTAATAGTCTTCTACAGAAATGATGGAAGCTTGGACTCAGGCAATGCAATGGAAGTGAAAATAAGTTTTATGTCACTTGGAAATTTGTATGCAGTATTTAACCTATATGCTTTATTGTCCCATCAAAAATTATTTCCTGAAAAATGTTTTAAGTTTTAGAAAATTAAAGATAATACTATACTGAGGCAAAATAATTTATTTTAGGAATTCCAAATAGATGATTATGTGACAAGAAGAGATCTACGCTGAGACAAAATGGAATGTTTTAGAGGTTCCAGTAAAAATTGTGTTCCATTCACTCGTTCTTTGGAGAATCACCAAGGATCACTTGGTGGATCAACAGCTGTCACATATACAGGAGACTTGAGATGAAAGACAAGTGGCACAAATAAAACCAACTTGTAACTGAGAAAAAGATCATGGACTTGAGGATAACAATTTTCTATAAGGCATGTTCAGTGAAAAAAGTGGACAAATTTAGGAAAAGAGTAAATATAGATATCTTAGGAAAAAAATAATTCCCTGTGTTAATGGAAAAGGAATTTTTGTTTCTTAGAAGAATTTTTGTGAGCCTAGCTTGTAGAGTAGATAACAATTATATTCTTACTATATTTCCAAGTCTGTTATAAGTAATTTACACACTTTAACCATTTGCTTTTCATAACAAAAGCTGCAATGCAAATCCAAGTATTATTTTCACTTTATGGAGAAGGAAATTGATATCATGGCAGTTATGCAACTAATCCAAGGTCAAATACTTTACAATACATTGCAGAAATTTCTTATTTATAAGAAATTTCTTGCTCTAAGGAGATAGCTTTTATAGGATTCTAACAATAATAACTTTTGTATATGGAACAGTAGATGCATATGAAGCATTGCGTTAAAAATTTCATGGATTTGTTAATTTAATGTCCACATTAATTCTCTGAGTTTTTTTCCTTCCCATTTAACAGATAGGGAAATTGAATCACAACGACCTTAAAACACTTGTTCAAGGCCATGCAGCTGGTAATTGGTTTAGTAGCTAATTAAATTCAAATTTTTTTAGAGTTCACACTCTTAGCCATTATTCTGCACTTCCTTTTTAGCAATAAGCTGCAGCACAAAGGTTATCAGACAGACATTGATTGGCTGAAGTGCTGCAGAGCTTTTTGCTAACAGTATATATATGCTAAAAAGTAAGCCAGTCCGCAATTATGCAGTGGATTTCGAGATCAATAGAAATTTACAGAATAAGAATCAAGTTGGAGCACATATCAGAAGAATGTCTAAAGGTTGTCTTCTCCTGTCAATTTACACAGAGCCGTGTTGTCTTCAAGATAACCATACATGAGCAAAATCCAGCCCAGTGGCAAACTTGATATTCAATGAATTTAATAAAGAAGAAAAATTTAACATTTATCTGGCATATTTCTTCTTTAGTACTTTCCATAAATTATTACCTTCAGCATCTAATCCAACAGAATTAGATAAGCAGTATTTCCAAAACAAAAAGAATAGTAATAGAAATGGCCTGTGGCATTTATCCTAGAACTTCAAAGCATATTACAAATATCACTTAATACATCATTGTTCTGAAGGGAGAGTATTTTTACATGTAATCAACAGATGGGTAAACTGAAAGGCAGTTACTTAATGAGACACCTATACCCAGGGAACAGATACAGAAATCTCGAGTCCCAGTTCCTATGTTTTGCCTCTTGCACACCAAATACATCTAGTAACAACCTCATTGATTATATTGATTTTGCTTCTCTTACTAGCCAAGGAGGTAGATAATAATCCCTCTTAGGTAATGTGTATAAGGATTGCAGTATATCAAGCATTTTGTAGAATTTAAACTGAGTTTGAAATTTGATGTGATTGTACCTCTGGCCTTTTTTTGTTTAGTGTGTATTGAGGTGGGGAGGACAGAACTAAAAAAATTATCTGTGGGTGGTTGAAGGAAGGGGATACTATGCATAAGTGATTGTTAGTATATGTATTTGTATATACAGACAGACATATATGTCACTCTAACATTATGTTCTATCTACATCATGACAAAAATATTTAACTCTTAGTAAATTACTGTGCAATGCAAAATAAAAGTCTACAAACATTTACTGGCAGTAACTGAATTTGTGAAATTTTCTAACATTACTGGAAATAGCCTACTACAATTAATCTAAACTTCTGTTACACTTAACAACTTTCATGAAAGCATTAAAGGAATGCAACAATCTTCTTGTGTTTGTTAGCATCATTTCATGTTCCAAAGGCTAACCTAGATCTTATTGTTGTTTTTTTAAAGATTTGCAAAAATTACCCATTGCAAACTGACTTAGGGACTATAAACACAGTGAAAGCAATTATGAAACGATATACTTAAATCATAATAATATGGAGTTTGAAGGGCTATCTATGAATATTAAATGAGGGGATGTATTTAAAGGAGCCTAAAGAGTGCCTAGCACATAGTGGAAACTCAAAAACTTAAGTTTCTTTTTTTTAATTTTATACTATGATACAGAGCTTAAGCTATTACCAACCTTCTGAAAGTTGATGTTGGTAAGGGATAAATTTCTATTAATTTTCTGGAATGAACCAGCACTTTACAAGCTATTTTATTTCAACCGTGGAACATGATAGATAGGCCCGTCAATCTCCTGGGCCATCTTGATTTGAGGAAAGGCAAGGAGTAACTGTCATTGGTTCCCAGCTATATTTATTCCTTTTTATAAAAACCAAGGGAAGTGCCTGAACTGACTGCTGTGAATAGACCAATGAATCTGTGAAGCCCTGGCTTAAAGATAGATACTAAGATGGTAAATGGATAACAGAATTGATTTGTGCACTTCTAGAACAAATTCAGTCTCTTCCAAGCATGATAAATTGCTGCACAGATACAACTTCTTACTCCTGTTTGCTGTAGGTAAGCTGGTCATTGCTGTCCACTATAGTGAAACTTTCTGCTGGAGGGAAATTTTACTTCATTTCCGGTCTGTGGTACTCTATGTATACTCTACAGGTTACTTACAGTGTTTTGACCCATTGCCTGGATATTACTTCTGCCCTCTGTTTCTCTTGCTCCTGGTTCCATGTCTAGTATTAACTTTTGACATCATCCTAACTTCTCATATTTTGTTTTCCTTGGATTCTAATACTCTTAAGATGTCTTTATTCTAGTTCTAAACTCTGCTTTGACCCTCCAGTTTTGGTTTGCATTCCTATTTTTAGGTTCCATTGAAGGTCAATCTGACATGCATTTATCTTGAAATGCAGACAAAAATACAATCCATAAAATGCAATACAGAATCAGACAGTATGAGGGGAAAAATCTGAAGGGTTAGACTTGATCTATAAATTTAGACTATATATAATTAAAAAGAAAGATTGACTCTTTTAATGCATAGAATGAAGTTTATCACCTCCATATTCTGAGTTCCTTCATTACTAGATGCATTATGTCTATATCACCCAATTTGAATATATATGTTGAATAATTATTGAATATATATCCAATTATATATATATATATATATATATATATATATATATATTTGTTTTGCTTATTAGCAGTGAAGGTATTTTTTTAATGGTAATTTCATAAAGAAGAAGATCAGAGTCTCCTGTCTTGCAACCTAGAAGTTCTTTGTTATAGTTGTTGTGTGTGTATATATATATATATAGTGTTATTAGTTATTGTGTGTGTATATATATACTATATATATATTGCATCTTTTATTGTGTGTATATATTTTTTACATCTTTTTTATTGGAGTTCAATTTGCTAACATATAGTATAACACTCAGTGCTCATCTCGCCAAGTGCCCCCCTCATTGCCCATCACCCCAACCCCCCCGCCCACCTCCCTTTCCACTACTCCTTGTTCATTTCCCAGAGTTAGGTGTCTCTCATGTTCTGTTACCCTCACTGATATTTTCATCTTTTATGCCTGCAGAACTCTATTTGAAGCAAACTGTAGGTGCTGAGCTAAAAAGCCTGAAACTGTGTCCTTAAGCACATTGTTGGGATTGCCACTCCTGTGGCAGGAGTAAGCCTTTCTTGAGAAAACTCCTTCAACCTGAAATAAAAAGGATTGATTGACAGAAATTCATTTTTCCCCCTAAGGGAGATATTTTCCCTCTTAATCATGTGTTATTAACCTCCAGACCAAAATGCCAATGAACGACTGAATGACCAAATAAAAGGTGTGTCATCCAGACATTTATTTGCCTTCTTGAGTCAGCACTTCACTGATATGTCCATGGGAAGAACTTTCTGAGACATTTGGCTTGGAAAAAAATCCTTAGTCTGCCTTTGCTATGCCTTGCAGGATCCTGTGTTCTGGATATATTGCTAATAGCTTTGGAAGTCATTCATTATTTCCTGCATTCTTGAGATTGTTTGATATGTTGAAAGTGGAAGAGGAGAAAATATGCAGTAACCATGGCCCTAGAGGCTTGGAGCCTGAGGGGCAGCAATCTACTTGCTTGTTTTATAGTTAAGACACTTTTTTTTCCTGCAGATAAGCAGATTGTCAATCTTCTGTTGCTCAGCTCACATGCCAAGGTCTTTTCTGCTTTCATTTATGAGATTTTTCTCAATAGTATCTCTATTTTGGTCCTGTATCCTAAAAGTTGATTTTTCTTAGTTTCTATTCATCACAGGGGAAATCTTAATACTGCCTTTATCCTGGCATTCAGAAAAAAATGGAAATTATCCAATTCCATTGCCTCTAATTCTTACTAAAAGTTTACCTTTTAAATTCTTTCTAAGGATTCTAACCTAAATTGATGAACCAAAACAAAACTGAAGACTGGCTAGAAGAGGTTTACCTTAATAGATAATAAATCTCTGGAATGATATCCTTCCTTCCTCCTTTGTTTCCTTCTTTCCTTCTTAACTTCCTTTTATCCTTTGTTTCTCCCTTTAGCAAACATTAATTATCTCAGGGCCTATCATGTGGCAGGTGCTGTGTTATTGAGAGTAGAGAAAATGATAGAACAAGAACCTGAAGCTTTTGTGCATAGACACTGGCATAACTACTTGAAAGGAAAATAAAATTGAATAGGGCACTTATAAATGGATGATGACTGCCATAGCAAATAAGGGAATAAAAGTAAATAATTGACAGTGTTTAGAATCAAGGTAGATTTAAGTTTCTAAGTTTCTATTTAGAAACTTGCTCCTAGGAGAAAGCTCTACATAAAAAAACCTAAAAGAGTAAGAACATTGTATGGGATATGAAGTCCAATTGAAATATCCTCATGAGGCAGCCAGCAAATTATATCCCAAGAGAGTTTGGCAATGAAAATAATAAAATCCCAAAGTTGAAGTTACCTTTATTTTATTTTTTTTTAATTTTTATTTATTTATGATAGTCACACACACACACAGAGAGAGAGAGAGGCAGAGACATAGGCAGAGGGAGAAGCAGGCTCCATGCACCGGGAGCCCGATGTGGGATTCGATCCCAGGTCTCCAGGATCGTGCCCTGGGCCAAAGGCAGGCGCTAAACCGCTGTGCCACCCAGGGATCCCTGAAGTTACCTTTAAAGATCATATAACTTTACCAAGTAATGTATAAATTTGTCTTCTTTTGATTCAGCCACTTTATCCAGGAACTATTTATGAGAATCTCTTTAATTATTAATCATTAGAAGAGGAAAAAACTCCACTTAAATGGCTCAACCAGAGAATTCCTGAATATGAGAACCCAATTCAAACATAGTATATTCACTTCAACAAATACTATTATGCTGGAAGGAGAATTAGGGGGAGCACTAGGTATACACTTTAGGAGAATTCAAAATCTTATAGTTTATTAGGAAAGATAAGTCATGTATTAAGTTGAATCATATAAATTCTGCTTATATGAGTAAAAATAGTTGAATAGCAACAATTCCATGTGGTTCAACTTAATACTAAAATACAAGGACACAAAGAAGCATAGCTAACATAAGATGCAAAAATTGTACCTTGTTTGGTCAGAATAAGGGAGAAAATATTGATAAGTTGATGGGTAGGGAGATATGGTCAGGGAGAGCAGGTTATAGAAAGCTGTGTTGATAAGGTAGCATCTTAGCTAGCATTACAGAACATGGGTAGGAATTTTACATGCAGATTAGGTTGGACAAGAGGAGCAAAAGTACAGAATTAAAGTAGATGTACTGGGATCCCTGAGTGGCGCAGCGGTTTGGCGCCTGCCTTTGGCCCAGGGCGCGATCCTGGAGACCCGGGATCGAGTCCCACGTCGGGCTCCCGGTGCATGGAGCCTGCTTCTCCCTCTGCCTGTGTCTCTGCCTCTCTCTCTCTCTCTCTCTCTCTCTCTCTCTCTCTCTGTGACTATCATAAATAAATAAAAATTAAAAAAAATAAAGTAGATGTACTTTACAACAAGCAATAGGTAGTTTAGCTGGAATAAGGAACAATAGCTATGAAGGTAAAGCATGGGATATAATATTAAAATGGAAAGTGGAGGCAAAACCAGAAATGATCTGGCACACTAAACTATGAGACTTGATTTCCTAGACAATGAGGAGCCTTTTAACAAAATTGTTGTAGTAGAATTGTGTTAAATCAAGCTGGATTTGAGTAGCTTAATTGTCAGTGATGCACATGGTGTATTAATTGTAAGTGTAATGGGAAACAAGGGGAAATTTTAATCATTAAAGATGATTAAGGCCCTTGGAACTGTAGAAGATTCAGTCTTCTGAAAAGGATCCAAATATAATAGGGCTGCTTATCCATTGACACATTTGACAAATAGGTAAGTACTTTCTGACTGATACCTTTAGCACTTTTTTCCCTGTTTTCTCCCACATCTGGACACTTAATTTTCTTCTAAGTTTTATCCATTTATTCCATTAAAATCAGTTTTCATATAGAAATATTTCCAAGGATTCATTCACAATTATGTATAAATGAGTAATAAAGCTTGGTATGCAACCTCTTCTGCTCCTCTCCCATTCTCAACTCATAGCTCAAAATAGCCAACAGGTTGATTACTTATAAGACTGGCAGTAGACATTTCACCAGAAGTAGAGGAACTAAGGGACTGGAATATATGGCTTTTATTTAACCATTGGCCATTACAGCATTAACTACAGAGCCATTGGATCTGTGTAAACTACTAGGGAAAAAGGAATCATATGTCCAAAGGACATCCTTCTAAATATATGAAAAGGTATCATGTCGCCATTGAGTCTTCTCTTCCCAAACTTAAGAATCAATTTCTTCAACCTTAAACTTTAAAAAATGATTCCAATTTCCTTCATTCTGTTAGCTTCTTTTTTGGACATTTCCAGCCTAGCCTATCCAAGACGCTTGAAGTCATTCTTCTAAAATTCATCGAGTAGAAGAGGTCAAATCTTTCTGAATCATTCATTAGTATGCATTTTGGTGGTACAATAGAAAGGCTTGGTATCATATCCAGGAAATGCATGCCAAGATCAATGTCAAAGAGGTTTTCTTTTTAATGTAATTTTCTAAGAGTTTTATAGCTGCAGGTCTTTATCTTCTGTTTAAGTCTTTAATCAATTATGAGTTAGTTTTTGTGAGTGAAATAAGGGTTCAGTTGCATTCTTCTGCATGTAGTTATCCAATTTTCCCAACACCATATATTGGAAAAAAATATCCTTTCCGCATGGAGTATTTTTGGCGTTTTGGTCAAATATCAGTTGACTATATATGCAGGAATTTGCTTTTGGAATCTTGGTTTTATTTCTTTAGTTTTTGTGTCTATATTTATGTCAGTACTATACTGTTTTGACCACCACAGCTTTGTCGTATAGTTTGAAATCATGAAGTATGATGTTTCTGGCTTTCTACTTCATTTTCAAAATTGCTTTAGCTATTCTGGGTATTTTGTGGTTGCATACAAAATTTACAGTTTTCTTCTATTTCTACAAAAAAATGCCATTGAAATTTTGTTAAGGATTGAATAAAATCTATAGATAGTTTTGGGTAATACAAATATTTTAACATTTATGTTTCCAATCTATAAGCATGAGATATCTTTCTTTTTCTTTCTTTTCTTCAATTTCTTGCATCAAAGTCTTATCATTATCAATGCATAGAAATTTGTCTCCTTAGTTTAATTTGTTCCTATTTTTAAAATATTTATTTATTTATTTATTTATTTATTTATTTATTTATTTATTATTTAATATAGAGAGAGCAAACAGGAGGAAGGGCAGAGGGAAAGGGAAGCAAGAAGACTTCCTGCTGAGTGGGGGAGCTCCATGCAAGACTTGATCCCAGGACCTTGAGATCATGACCTGAGCTGAAATCAAGTCAAATGCTTAACAGATTGAGCCACCCAGGTGCCCCATATTCCAAAGTATTTTTATGGTTTTTGACACTATTGTGAATGGCATTGTTTTCTAAATTTCATTTTCCAATGTTTTGTGGTCAGTGTACGAACACACATCTGTTTCCTCTCTGTTGATTTTGTGTTCTTCAGCTTTACTGAAATTGTTAATTCATTCTAGCAAGTTTTTTTTTTGGTAGAGTCTTTAGAATTTTTTATAAATTAGGTCACATCCTACAAACAAAGACAATTTTACTTCTTTTTGTATTTGGATGCCTTTTATTTCTTTATCTTGCATGATTGCTCTGACTATGATGAATAAGAGTGGTGAAAGAAAGCATCCTTATCTTGCTCCTTATCTCAGAGGGAAATCTTTCAATCTTTCAGCACTGAGGATGATGTTGGCTGTGAAATTGTGGTTTTGGCAGCAATTTCCTGGGTTTGAGACCAAAAATATAAGCGACAAAAGCAAAATTAAATAAGTAGGACTATACTGATCTAAAAGCAAAACAGCAAAACAAAACAAAACAAAAAATCTCTACACAGCAAAAGAAACCATCAACAAAACGAAAAGGCAACTTATGGAACTGGAGAAAATATTTACAAATTAAGTATCTAATAAGAGGTTAGTGTTCAAAATATAATTTAAAAATTCATACAACTCAATGGCACAAAATCCCAAACAAACTTGATTTTTAAAATGGTCAGAGGAGCTTGGGAAATGACAGAGTAAAAGGATCTTCAGCTCACCGTCTCCCACAGACACATCAAGGCTGAAACAGAATATAGTGTAACTCACTCTGAAAATGACTTGAAGACTAGCAAAACAGCTCTTCAATAGCTAAAGATATAAAAAACAAAGCAATATCAAGAAGGGCAAGAGTGGCAGAGGCAGCCAGGAAGTCAACCTTCAGCATGTTGACCTACAAGTGTGAGAGGTAACACAAGTATTGATATCCTCCCTCAGGAATGAGGGGATGAAACCCTAAATTAAGCACCCCATGCCTTGGTGATCTGGACATGGCAGACAAGCCCTCATAATGTCTTCTTTTAAAAAGCAGCAGGACTTAACTTGTGGAAATTTGAAAATCAGTAGGTCTTAACTTTGTTAACTTTTTTTTTGTAGGTCTTTGGTTGAGTCAGAGAGCTATCAGAAACTGAGACTCATTGCTTACAGGACCAGCACACTGTATCACTCACTGTGAGTCCCAGAACAGAGGCAGCAGTTTGGAAAGTGGCTGTCATACGTGAAGGAGATTAACTGACTAATTTTAAGGCATACACCAAAGGAGCAGGTATCTGTAGAAATTTCTGCAGGAGTGGAAGGGTTGGCAGGCACCATTAAAAAAAATATCCTTCAGCCTAATGCTAGGTTTAGCTGGCCTAATACTAATGGGAGCCAGTTTTGACACTCTCCATCAACCTCACAACGAACACCCACCCCACTCAAGCATTCCTCCACATACTCAATATACCCAACCGTCCCCCTTGGGCATGCCCTTTCAAAGCAGCTTTTGGTCTGCCACAAGGGCAGACAGCCCCAGATGGATTTGGATCCCCCTCCAAACCAACTCCAGTAAGCATAGAGAGGGATCTGCCTGACACACCATTATGCCTTCAATAGTTGTGGTCATTTAAAATAATGCTCATAAATATGTTTGTGGTGCTTAGGAGAAGAGTGAAAGAACTCAGTACAAACTTCAATGAAGAGATAAAGTCTTAAAAAAAATCAGAGCTGAAGAATACAATAATTAAAATTAAAACTATGCTGGAAGGAACGAACATCAGATTGGAGGATTCAGAAAAATGGATCAGCAATTTAGAAGAGAGAGTAGTGGAAATCTCCCAAGCTGAACAATAAAAAGAAAAATAATTTTTAAAATGAGGGTAAATTAAGAGAAACCTAGATAACATCAAGTGTAAAAAAATTCACATTATAAGAGTCCCAAAAGGAAAAGAGAGAAAGGAAGGGGCAGAAAAGTTATATGAAAAAAAAAACAAAATAATAACTGAAAATTTCACTAACCTGGGGTAAAAAAACATGTATTGAGGTCCAGAGAGCAGAGACCCCTAAGGCAAGATGAACCCAAAGAGGTCTACACCAAGACACATAATACCTAAAATGTCAGAAACTAAAGATTAAGAGGGAATCTTTAAAAACAGCAAGAGAAAAAGAACTAGTTAAGTACAAGAGAAACCCCATATGCTGTCAGCTAATTTATCAGCAAAAACTTTGCAGTTCAGAAGGGAGTGGTATGATATATTCAAAGTGCTATAGGAGAAATGTCTGTTCATGTTTTCTATCAATTTTTAATCAGATTATTTGCTTTTTGGCTTCTGCGTTGTATAAATTCTTTATATGTCTTGGATATTAACCCCTTTATTGGATATGTAATTTGCAAATATCTTCTCTTATTCAGTATTTGCATTTTAGTTTTGTTTTTGTTTTGTTTTGCTTTTCCCACAAGTCCTCTATTTTTTTATTTAAATTCAATTAGCCAACATATAGTATATCATTAGTCTCAGATGTAGTGTTCAACAATTTATCAGTGGCATGTAAGACCCAATGCTCATCACACCATGTGTGCTTCTTAATGCCCATCACCCAATTACCCCATTCCCCTCCCACTTTCCCCCCAACAACCCTCAGTTTGTTTCCTATAGTTAAGATGCTCTTACGGTTTTCTCCATCTCTGATGCCTTCCCATTCAGTTTCCCCTCCTTTCCCCTATGATTCTCTGTCCTATTTCTTATATTGCACATATGACTAAAACCATATGATAATTGTCTTTCTTTGATTGACTTTAGTTTTGTTGATTGTTTTCTTCACTGTGCAGAAGCTTTTTGCCAACAGATACATAAAAAGATGCTCATCTTTTTTTAATATCACTCATCACTAGGGAAATGTAAATCAAAATTATAGTGAGATATGACTTTAAACCTCTTAGAATGGCTAAAATAAAAAACACAAGAAACATTAAGTGTTAGTGAGGTTGTGGAGAAGAAGGAGCCCTTTTGCGCTATTGATGGGAATGCAGAACTGGTGAACCAACTCTGAAAAACAGTATAGAGGTTGCTCAACAAGTTAAAAATAGAACTACCCTATGATCCAGTACTTTGACTATTGGGTATTTACCCCCAAAATACAAAAACACTAATTCAAAGGGATACCTGCACCTCTATGTTTATTGCAGAATTATTTACAACAGCCAAATTATGGAATCAGCCAAATGCCCATCAATAGATGAGTGGATAAAGAATATATATATGCAAACACACGTGCATATATACACAATAGAACATTATTCAGCCATAAAAAGAATGAAATTTTATGATTTGCCACAAAATGGATGGATGGAGCTAGAGAGTATTATGTTAAGTGAAATAAGCCAGTCCCAGAAAGAAAAATACCAAACAAATTCACTCATATATGGAATTTAAGAAACAAAATGAATGAGCAAAGAAAGAGAGAGAGAGAGAGATCAAGTATCAGACCCTTTAACTATAGAGAACAAACTGACGGTTACCAGAGGAGATGATGGGTGGGGTTATGGGTGGAATAGGTGATAGGGATTATAGAGTGCAATTATCATGATGAGCACTGAGTAATGTATAAAATTGTTGAATCACTATATTGTACACCTGAAACTAGTATAACACTGTATGTTAGCTACACCAGAATTAAAATGAAAAACATAATGAAAAGAGTGCTAAAAGGGAAAAAAAACTACAGCCAAGAATATTCTACCTAGGGAAAAAAACTACAGCCAAGAATGTTCTACCTAGCAAGGTTATTATTTTAAATTGAAGAAGAGATAGAATTTTCCAAATAAATAAAAGCCAAAAAGTTTATCATCACTAAAATGGCCTTACAAGAAATGTTAGACATCTTAAGGAAAAAATTTCATAACTAGAAATAAGAAAAAAAATTCACTAGTAAAAGCAAACATATAGTAAATATAGTAGATTAATCACTTATAAAGCTAGTGTGAAGGTTAAAAGATAAAAACAGTAAAATAAATTATATCTATGGTAATTAGTTAGGGATACACAAAATAAAAATATGTAAAATATAATGCCACATACATAAAACATGGAAGGGGGTAAAAATATAGTGCCTTTAGAATGTATCCAAACTTAAGTAAATATTAACTGAAAATAGACTGCCATAGGATATTATATATAAAAGTCATAGTAACCAGAAACAAGAAACCAATATTAGATACACAAAAAGTAAACAGAAAGGAACCCAAGCACATCACTAATAAAATGCATTACATTACAAGAGAAGAAAGTAAGAAAAGAAGGACACATAGAAATATAAAAAATAGGGACTCCTGGGTGGCTCAGTGGTTGAGCATCTGCTTTTGGCTCAGGGTGTGATCCCAGGGTTTCAGGATCGAGTCCCACATCAGACTCCGTGAGGAGCCTGCTCCTCCCTCTCCCTATGTCTCTGCCTCTCTCTCTCTGTGTGTGTTTCTCATGAATAAATAAATAAAATCTTAAAAAAAGAACTACAAATCCAACCAGAAAACAATGAACAAATGGTAATAGGTATATACCTACCACTAATTATTTTAAACATAAATGAGCTAAATGCTTCAATCAAAAAACATAGTGTAAATTAATTAATAAAATCAAGACCCATCTATAAACAGCTTATAAGAGACTTACTTCAGACCTAAAGACATGAATAGACTAGAAGTGAAGGGAAGGAAAAAGATTCTATAGATTCTATGCAAACGGAAACAAACAAACAAAAAAACCTAGGGTAGCAATACTTATATTAGACCAAATGGACTTTAAAACAAAGACCAGGGGGATCCCTGGGTAGCGCAGCGGTTTGGCGCCTGTCTTTGGCCCAGGGCGCGATCCTGGAGACGCGGGATCGAGTCCCACGTCGGGCTCCCGGTGCATGGAGCCTGCTTCTCCCTATGCCTGTGTCTCTGCCTCTCTCTCTTTCTCTCTCTGTGACTATCATAAATAAATAACAAAATTAAAAAGAATAATAATAAAAAATAAAACAAAGACCATAACAAAAAAAAGGCATTACATAATGATAATGGTATCAGTCCAACAAGAGGTTATAATAATTAATAATTAATCAATTAATTAATAAGAAAATATTAACCGACCAAAGGGAAAAATTGAGAGCAATACAATAATAGTAGTGGAAATTAGCATCCCACTTATATTAGAGTATAGCTCATACAGACAGAAAATAAAAAAGGAAACAGTGGCTTTGAATAACACATTAGACCAGATGAACTTAATAGGCATTCACAGAACATTCCATTCAAAAACAGCAGAATACACATTTTTTTCAAAGGCATATGACATGTTCTCCAGGGGAGATCAGATGTTAGACCACAGAAAAGTCTCAATAAATTTACAAAGGTTGAAATTATATCAGCCTTCTTTTTGGACTGCAATGATATGAAACTAGAAGTCATTTACAAGGGAAAAAATGGGAAAAAAAACACAAATTTGGAGGCTAAACAGCTTGCTACTAAACACCAATGGGTCAATGAAGAGATCAAAGATGAAATCAAAACATTCATTGAGATAAATGAAAATGGAATCACAATATTTCAAAATCTTTGGGAACACCAAAACCAATTCTAAAAGGAAAGTTGATAGTAATACAAGCCTACTCAGAAAAATCTCAAATAAACAATCTAATCTTCAATAGAAAGGAACTAGAAAAAGAAGAACAAAGCCCAAAGTTTGTAGAAGAAAGGTAATAATAAAGATCAGAATGGAAATAAATGAAATAGAGACAAAAATAGAAAAAAAATCAATGAAACCAAGTAGTGGTTGTTTGAGAAAATAAAAAGAAGTGATAAATTTTTAGCCAAACTCATCATGATAAAAGAGAAAGGATACAAATAAATAAAACAGAAATGAAAAAGAAGCAGTGACAACTGACACCACAGGATAAAAATGATTATAAGAAATTACTTATGAAAAATTATGTGCCAACAAACTGATCTACCTAGAAGAAATGGATAAATTCATAAAAGTATACAAAATTCCAAGAATCAGGTTCTAAATTCCAAGAATATAATCAGTTAGAAAATCTGAACAGGTCAATTACTAGTAATGAGACTGAATCAGTTACAGAAACAAAGAAACAAAGAAAGAAGCAAGGAAAGAAAGAAAGAAAGAAAGAAAGAAAGAAAGAAAGAAAGAACAAACTCCCAACAAACAAAACTTCAGGACCAGTCACCTTCACAGGAGAACTCTACCAAACATTTTAAAAAAAGGTTAATATCTATTCTTCTTAAACTACTCCAAAAAAATTGAAAATGAAGCAATGCCTCCAAATTTCTATGAGGCAAGCATTATCCTGATACCAAAATAAGACAGACACTACAAAAAAATTATATAGGTCAATATCCCCGATGAATATAGATGGAAATATTCTTAGCAAAATATTAGCAAAACAAATTCAACAGTACACTAAAAGGATTATTCACCATGACTAAATGAGATTTATCCTAGGGATGCAAGGATGTTTTAATATCCACAAATCAATTACCATGATACACAGTATTTGAAAAATGAAGGATAAAAAACATGATAATTGCCATTGATGCAGACAAAACAATTGACAAAATTCAACATTCATTCACAATAAAAATTCAATAAAGTAAAATACATAAGTACATAAATACATAAACTCTCAACAAAGTGGGTATAGAAAGAATTTACCTCAAGATAATAAAAGCTATTTGTGACAAGCCCACAGCTAACATTATACTCAGTGATGAAAAGCTAATATATTTCCTAGAGATCAGGAACAAAACAAGGATATTCATCTTGCCGCTTTTCTTCAACATTGGACTGGAAGTCCTACTCACAGGAATAAGGCAACAAAAACAATTAAGAGTCATCCAAGTTGGTGAGGAAGAAGTAAAATTGCTCCTATCTGAAGATGACATGATAGTATATATAGAATACCCTAAAAACTTCATTGAAAGAGTCAAATTCATTTATTAGTTCTAATACCAGTTGTTTACTGAATATTAGTTCTTCACTGAATTCAGTAAAGTCACAAGGTACAAAATTAACATACAGAAATCAGTTGCATTGCAATACACTAATAGCAAAGTAACAGAAAGACAAATTATCAAGTGTAACAATTGCATTTACAATTGTATTAAAAGGAATAAAATATCTATGGATAAACTTAATCAATGTGGTGAAAGACATATACTCTGAAAAGTATGACATTGATGAAAGAAATTGGAGATGACAAAAAATGAAGAGAGACAATGCTCATTGATTGAAAGAATTAATATTTTTAAATTATCCATACATCCCAAGGCAATCTACAGATTCAATTTGGTCCTTAGTTTTTCAAAGAACAAATAATTCTATAATTTCCGTGGAAACAAAGAAAACCTGGAATGCACCCAAAGCCATCTGGAGAAAGAAGAATAAAGCTGGAGGCATCACCAACCCCATATTTAAAAGTATTCTAAAGAGTTATAGTAATTAAAACAGTAAGGTACAGGCACAAAAATTGACACATGCAACAGAATAGAAAGCCTAGAAATAAACCCATACTTTCATGGACAATCAATTTATGGCAAAGGAACCAAGAATATACAATGAGGAAAAGGCAGTCTTTACAATAAGTGATGCTGGGAAACTTGGATAGCTTCATGTAAGAGAATGAAGCTGGATCACTTTTTTTACAACATATAGAAAAATAAATTCAAAATGAATTAACAACTAAATAGAAGGCCTGAAACCATAAAACCTCAAGAAAGAAAACATAGGCAGTAAACTGAAAACTTTTGGATTGGATTTCCTCAGGTAAGGGCAACAAAAGCAAAATACAGTTGAGACTATTTCAAACTAAAAAAAAAAGCATTTGTACACCAAAGGAAACCATCAACAAAACAAAATTTAACCTACTGAATGAATGGCGATATTTGTAAGTGATGTATCTGATGGGTAAATATATATAAAAATATGTAAAGAACTATAATTCAATATCAAACACACAAACAATTGGATTTGGTTTAAAAAATGGGCAAATGAGGACATCTGGGTGGTTCAGTGGCATGATCCTGAGGTCCTGGGATTGAGTTCCACATAAGGCTCCCTCAGAGAGCCTGTTTCTCCCTCTGCCTACATCTCTGACTCTCTCTGTGTGTCTCTCATGAATAAATAAAATATTTTTAATGGGCAAATGACCTAAATAGACATTTCTCCAAAGAAGATATGCCGATGGCCAGAAGACACATGAAAAAAGTTCAACATAATTAATCATCAGGGAAATTTAATCAAAACCACAATGTACCACCTTACTCCAGTCAGAACATTTAGTATCAAAAAGGTAAGAAATAAGTATAGGTGAGAATGTAGAGAAAAAGGAACTTTCATGCATTGTTGATGGAAGTGTAAATTGGTGCAACCACTATGGACAACAGTATAGAAGATTACTAAAAAAATACAAATAGAAATACCATAGAATCCAGTAATTCCATTTCTGGACATTTACCTGAATAAAAAGAAAACAATAATTTGAAAAAAAATAAACTCCTATGTTTATTGTGGGATTATTTAAAATAGCCCAGATATAGAAGGAACCTAAGTGTCCTTCAATGTATGAATGGATAAAGAAGATATTATATATCTATAGATAGATCTATATAGAGAAATATATCTCTCTATATAGATAGATATCCTCTCTTACTTCAGCAGCTTAGATTAGTTTTGAACACATAGAAATGGCAGGGTTCAGAGGAAGACAGAGAGAGAGACAGAGAGAGACTCCAAATTAGCACAATATTACTTCTGACATGTTTAATTGACCAAGCCATCTGACAAGTAAAACTCACAATTAAAGAGTAAGGAAATAGATGTTACCTGTTGATGGGAGGAGCACCAAAGATATATTTTATTTATTTATTTTTTTTATAAATTAATTTTTATTGGTGTTCAATTTACCAACATACAGAATAACACCCAGTGCTCATTTTAAAGGGTATGAATAGCACGTGGATGAAATAGTTGTTCCTAAGTTGGCAACAGAGTTGGAGGATCATAGGCTCATTTTGTCCCATGAACACAGCTAGATAATTATCAAATCATCTTAGATATCCCTGAAATCAACCTGAAGACTGACAAAGCAATCTCCATAACTAAAGGGAGAAAAGAGGTCACATTGAAGAATGAACAGGAGACATAACTGGCTTTTCTAACAAGAAGACAGAGACTTAGACAAAATGCAGAGACAGGAATTTATCGTAAATGGATGAACATGATAAGGCTATGGACAGAAATCCAAGTAAAAGAGCTATAAGTAACAAGCCTGATAGAAAATTTAAAGCAATGATAATAAATATAATCACTGAAATTTAGAAAACAGTGGAAGATATGATTGAGACCCTTAACATAGAGATAAGGAAAAACAGTGGAGATAAAGAGATCAATAAATGTAGTGAGAAACATGCTTAATGGAATAAACAGCAGCATGGAAGAAGCAGAGGAATGCATTCATGACATAGATAACAGAGTAATGGAAAGTAATCAAGCTTAATAAGAGAGAAAAATAATTATACAAATTGAGAATAGACTTAGAGAACTTCCTGACTTCATCAAACATAATAACTTTCACATTATAAGAGTGCCAAAAGAAGAAGACAGAGAAAAGTGGACAGAAAATATATTTGAATAAGTAATCTCTGAAAACTTACCTAATCTGGAGAAGGAAACAGACATCCAGATCCAGGAGGCACAGAGAATTCCCTCAATATCAACAAAAGGAGATGCACACCAAGATATATTTTAATTAAATTGGCAAAATATAGTGATAAAAAAATTTAAATGGCAAGAAAAAAGACAATAACTTAAGGGAAAACCCATAAGGCTAGCAGGAGATTTTCCAATGAAACTTTACAGGCCAGAAGAGAATGGCATGATATATTCAAAGTGCTGAGTTGGAAAATCAGCAGTTAAGAATACTCTATCCAGTAAGGCTACCATTCAGAATAGAAGGAGAGATAAAGAATTTCCCAGAAAACAAAACAAAACAAAAGGAGTTCATGAGCACTAAACCAGACCTGTAAGAAATATAAAAGGGGAGTTGTTGCAAACAGACCAAAAATGACAAAGACAAGAAAGGATCAGAAAAATTTCCAGAAACAGTGATAAAAAAAGTAATAAAACGTCAGTAAATGCATATATATCAATAATTACTTTGAATATAAATGGACTAACCACTTCAATCAGAAGACATAAGGTATAAGAATAGATAAAAAAACAACACCCATCCTTATGATGCCTATAAGAGATTCATATTAAACCTAAGGCCACCTGACAATTTAATGTGAGGGGGTAGAGAAACATCTGTAATGTTAATGGGTGTCAAAAGAAAGCCAGAGTAACAATACTTATATAGGACAAACTAGTATTTAAAAGAAAGAAAAAGGAAGGCATTATATCGTAATAAAGGGGACAATCCAATAAGAAAATCCAAAAATTGTAAATACTTTTGTCCCCAACACGGGAGCAGACAATATATAAAACAATTAATATCAAACATAACTCATTGATAATAATACAATAGTGTTAAGGGACCTTAGCAGTCTACTTATATCAATTGGCAGATAATCTAAGCAGAAAATCAACAGGGAAGCAATGGTTTTGAATCACACACTGGACCAAATGGACTTAACAGATTTATTAAAAAATATTCTATTTTAGGGATGCCTGGGTGGTTCAGCAGTTGAGCATCTGCCTTTGGCTCAGAGTGTGAACCCAGTCTGGGGATTGAGTCCTGCATTAGGCTCCCTGAAAGGAGGCTACTTCTCCCTCTGTCTATGTCTTTGAATCTTTCTGTGTCTCTCATGAATAATTAAGTAAACTATTTAAAAAATATTCTGTTTTAAAGCAGAAGAATACACATTTTTTCAAGTGTACATGGAACATACTCCAGAATAGATCACATATTACATCAAAAATTAGGACCCAACAAATACAAAAAGATTGAAATCATACCATGCAACTTCTCTGACCATGGTAGTATAAAACTAGAAGTCAACCAGAAGATCAAATGTGAAATGACCACAACTACATGGAGGTTAAAAAACATGTTCCTAAGGAATGAATAGGTTGGCTAATGAATCAAAGAGAGATAAAAAAATACATGGACACAAATGAAAATGAAAACACAATAGTCCAAATGTTTGAGATGAAGCAAAAGTGGTCCTAAGAAGGAAGTATATGGCAATACATGACTAACTCAAGAAGCAAGAAAAATCTCAAATACACAACTTAACCTTACTCCAAAAGGAACTAGAAAAAGAAAAGCAAATAAAGCCTAAAGCCAGCAGAAGGAAAGAAATAATGAAGATTAGAGTGGAAATAAATGACATAGAAACTAAAAAACAAAACAAAAACCCCCAATAGAACAGATCAATGAAATCAGGAGCTGCTTCCTTGAAAAAAATTAATGAAATTGCTAAACCCTTAGCCAGACTTACTAAAAAGAAAAGAGAAAGGACTCAAATAAATAGAATTTTACATGATAGAGAAGTAACAACCAACACTGCAGAAATGCAATTATAAGAGCATATCATGAAAAAATAAATACCAATAAATTGAACAACCTGAGAGATAAATTCCTAGAAACATATATATGATCAAAACTCAGGTAGGAAGAAATAGAAAACTTGAACAGACTAGTAACCAATGAAGAAATTGAATCAGTATTTGAAAGACTCCTAACAGGGGATCCCTGGGTGGCTCAGTGGTTTAGCACCTGCCTTTGGCCCAGGGCGTGATCCTGGAGACCCGGGGTCGAGTCCCACGTCGGGCTCCCTGCATGGAGCCTGCTTCTCCCTCTGCCTGTGTCTCTGCCTCTCTCTCTGTCTCTCATGAATAAATAAATAAATAAAATCTTTTTAAAAAAAAGAAAAGAAAAACTCCTAACAAATCAAAGACCAAGACCAGAAGGCTTCACAGGTGAATTCTACCAAACATTTAAAGAAGAGTTAATACCTATTCTTTTCAGGGATGCTTGGGTGGCTCAGCAGTTGAGCGTCTGCCTTCAGCTCAGGGCATGATCCTGGAGTTCCAGGATCGAGTCCCACACTGGGCTCCCTACATGGGGCCTGCTTTTCCCTCTGCCTATGTCTCTGACTCTCTCTCTCTCTCTCGACTAGATAAATAAAATATTTTTTAAAAAAAATCCATTCTTTTCAAACTGCTCCAAAAAATAGAAAAGGAAGGAAAGCTTCCAAAAACATTCTATGAGGCCAACATTATGCTGATACCAAAACCAGATACAGATTCCACTAAAAAGAGAAGTGGAAGTAAATATTCCCGATGAACATTGGTGCAAAAATACTCAATAAAATACTAGCAAAAGTAAACCAACAATAAATTAAAAACTCCTTCACCGGGATCCCTGGGTGGCGCAGCAGTTTGGCGCCTGCCTGTGGCCCGGGGCGCGATCCTGGAGACCCGGGATCGAGTCCTACGTCGGGCTCCCGGTGCATGGAGCCTGCTTCTCCCTCTGCCTGTGTCTCTGCCTCTCTCTCTCTGTGACTATCATAAATAAATAAAAATTAAAAAAACCTCCTTCACCATGTTCAAGTGGGATTTATTCTTATGTTGCAAGCATGGTTCAATATTATAAATTGATCCATGTGCAACACCACAATAATAAAAGGAAACATAAGATCCATATGATCCTACCCACAGGTGCAGAAAAAGCATTTAACAAAGTATAGCATTCATTTACAGAAAAAAATCTCAACAAAGTAGGTTTAGAGGGACCATCCCTCAACATAATGAAGTCCAAATATGGAAAACCCACAGCTAATAATCATTCTAAAGGGGGAAAAACTGAGAGCTTTTACTCTAGGGTCAGGAACAAGACAAAGAGGTCTACTCTCACCACTGTCATTTAGCATACTACTGGAAGTCCTAGCTAAAGCATAGAGACAAGAAAAAGGAATAAAAGGCATTCAGATTTGCAAATACGAGGAAAAATATTCACGATTTGAGGATGGCATAATAGTATATTATATAGAGAACCTGAGAGACTCCACCAAAAAGTGCTACAACTGATAAAGGAATTCAGTAAAGCTGCAGCATACAAAAGGAATATAGAGAAATCTATTGCTTTTCTATACACCAATAATGAAGCAGCAGAAAGAGAAATCAAGGAATTGACCCCATTTACAATTCACCAAAATCTATAAAATGCCTAGGAATAAACCTAATCAAAGAGGCAAAACATCTGTACTCTGAAAATAATAAAATACTGATGAAAGAAATTGAAGGGGACATAAAGAGATGCAAAGATATTCTATGGTCATGAATTAGAAGGGCAAATATTTTTAAAATATCTATATGACTCAATGCAATCTATACATTTAATGCAATCCCTATCAAAAAAATCGGCATTTTTCATAGAGCTAGAACACACAATGCTAAAATATGTATAGAACAACAAATCAGAAAAGCATATTGAATTGGAAAATGACTGTCTCTTCAACAAATGGTGCTGAGAAAACTGCAAAAAATGAAACTGGACCGCTTTCTTACACCATACACAAAATAAATTCAAAATGGATGAAAGACCTAAATGTGACACCTGTAACCATCAAAATCCTGGAAAAGAATATAGGCAGCAACCTCTTTGACATTGTGTGTAGCAACTGCTTGTCTCTTGAGACAAGGGAAACTAAAGGAAAAATAAACTATCGAGACTTCATCAAGATAAAAATGCTTCTGCACAGGGAAGAAAATAATAAACAAAATGAAAAGGGAACCTACAGAATGGGAGAACATGTTTACAAATGACATATCTGATAAAGGGTTAATATTCAGGATATATAAATAACCTATATAACTCAGCATTCCCAAAATGAATAATCCAAATTTTTTAAATGGGCAGAAGACATAAGTAGACATTTTTCTGAAGAAGACATCCAGATAGCCAACAGATATATGAAAAAAATGCTCAACTTCACTGATCGTCAGGGAAGTATACACCAAAACTACAATGAGATGTCACCTCATACCTGTCAGAATGGCTCAAATCAATAACACAGGGAACAACAGGTGTTGGCAAGGGGGTGGACCAGCAATTACACCATAAGGTATTTTCCCAAAGAATACAAAAATACAAATTCAAAAAGATTAATGCACTCCTATGTTTTTTGTAGCATTATCTACAATAGCCAAATTAGAGAAATAGCCTACTTGTCCATCAACTGATGAATGGGTAAAGAAGATGTAGTATAATTATATATTGGAATGTTAGCCATAAAAAAAGAATGAAACTTGCCATTTACCATGACATTGGTGAAGTTAGAGAGTATTATGCTAAGCCAAATCAGTCAGAGAATGATAAATGCCTTATGATTTCACACATATGCAGAATTTAAGAAACAAAACAAAGCCGCAGACGGAAAAAATATATATAGATAGTGGCAAATCAAGAAACAGACTCTTAACTATAGGAAACAAACAGATATCAGAGGGGAGATGTGTGGGGGATGGGCTAGATGGGTGATGAGGATTTAAGGAGTGCACTTGTGATGAGCACAGAGTGTTATATGGGAGTGTTGAATCACTTTATTTTTCACCTGAAACTAATGTTACAGTGTATGTTAATTAACTGGAATTTAAATAAAAATTTTAAAAAGAAAAATAATTAATAGAACCAGTAAACAGGGACATGTTGGCCATCAGTGTACTATATGAGATAATAAGATTAGCTTTATCTTAATATTAATGTGTGAATTAATTAGATAATACACTTGATGTGACATTAGTAAATGCTAAGTAAATGCTTGTTATTACTGTTCTATCTGTAAGCCACATGAATCAGAGACACTTAATTCTGGTTATGGAAGATTTCACATGAAATTCCTAAACTAGTAATATACTGTGGGAAATGTGGGTTGCATATATCCATCCATTGTCCCTACTTTTATTCTGATTGGGTATATAAAGTCCCAAAATCCAATCTACTGACTCAATAATGCCTCCAACTAATAAAGTTCTGTCTAGTTAATGATCACTCAGAGATATTATCTGTGGGTTCCACTAGATTAGTCTGTAGGCAAACTGAGATAATTGGGAGTGGGTAAAAGGTCCATCTACTCTCCAGAAATCAGGTACTGGGATCTATTTGACCAAACCCTCCTTGAGGTAGCCAGAGTTCAATTATGTTCTAAGGTCTAAAACTCTATATGCCATTTCTAAGTGTCATCCTACAATACTGTGTACAGAGAACAACATTTTCAACAACAAATATTTACTGAGAACCACCATTTGTGAAAAAAATAGTAACATACAAAGCCATCCAGATATTAATGAATTTTATCTGAGAAGCCATACTTTAAAAAATGTGCTCCAAAATACTCTATAAACATTTTAAGCTTCATATCTTTTATTTGCTGATATCAGATAACTGTACTAGATAAAATTATTTCAATAGTTTCATAAATGACTGCTTAAGAAATTCATGTAATAATCTTAAGATTTGTATGGAATCAGAAAAGACCCCGAATAGCCAGAGAAATTTGAAAAAGAAAACCAGTACAGGAGGCATCACAATGCCAGATTTCAAGCTATATTATAAAATTGTGATGATCAAGACCATATGGTACTAGCACAAAAACACATAGATACATAGATCATATGGAACAGAATAAAATGGACACTCAACTCTATGGTCAACTAATATTCAACAAAGCAAGTAAGAATATCCACTGGAAAAAGGACAGTCTCTTCAATAAATGGTGTTGGGAAAATTGGACAGCCACATGCAGAAGAATAAAACTGGACCATTCTCTTACACCATACACAAAGATCAACTCAAAATGGATGAAAGATCTAAATGTGAGACAAGAATCCATCAAAATTCTAGAGGAGAACACAGGCAACACCCTTTTAGAATTTGGCCACAGCAACTTCTTGCAAGATACATCTATGAAGGCAAAGGAAACAAAAGCAAAAATGAGCTATTGGGACTTAAGATAAAAAACTGTGGAAGGAGCCTCGTTGCCCATCGAAAGATGAATGGATAAAGAAGATGTGGTTTATGTATACAATGGAATATTACTCAGCCATTAGAAATTACAAATACCCACCATTTGCTTCAATGTGGATGGAACTGGAGGGTATTATGCTGAGTGAAATAAGTCAATCGGAGAAGGACAAACATTATATGGCCTCATTCATTTGGGGAATATAAATAATAGTGAAAGGGAATAGAGGGGAAGGGAGAAGAAATGGGTAGGAAATATCAGAAAGGGAGACAGAACATAAAGACTCCTAACTCTGAGAAACGAACTAGGGGTGGTGGAAGGGGAGGAGGGCGGGGGGTGGGGGTGAATGGGTGATGGGCACTGAGGGGGGCACTTGATGGGATGAGCACTGGGTGTTATTCTGTATATTGGCAAGTTGAACACCAATAAAAAATAAATTTATTATAAAAAAATGCTCCACACAGAGAAATACAAATCAAAACCACAATGAGATACCATGTCACACCAGTGAGAATGAGTAAAATTAACAAGACTGGAAACAACAAATGTTGGAGAAGATGTGAAGAAAGGGGAACTCTTTTACACTGCTGGTGGGAATGCAAACTGGTAGAGACTCTCTGGAAAACAGTGTGGAGGTTTCTCAAAAATTTAAAAATAGAGCTACCCTATGACCCAGCAATTGCACTACTGGGCATTTACCCCAAAGATACTGATGTAGTAAAATGCTGGGACACCAACACCCCAATGTTTATAGCAGCAATGTCCACAATACCATGCCCAAAAATAAATTCAAGAAGGTTGAAAGACCTAAATGTGAGACAGGAATCCAACAAAATCCTAGAGGAGAATACAGGCAGCAAAATCTCTGACCCCAGCCGCAACAACTTCTCACTAGACACATCATTGGCGGATATATATATATATATATATATATATATATATATATATATATCAGCTATCAGAAAGGATGAATACACACCATTTGCTTTGACCTGGATGGAACTGGAGGGTATTATGCCGAGTGAAATACATCAATTGGAGAAGGACAATCATCATATGGTTTCACTCCTATGTGGAATATAAGAAATATTGAAAGGGTTTATAAGGGAAAGAAGGGGAACTGAGAAGGGTGAAAATTAAAGAGGGAGACAAACCATAAGAGACTCCTTACTCTGGGAAACAAACAAAGGGTTGCAGAAGGGGAGGTGGGCAGGGGGATGGGTTAGCTGAGTGACAGGCACAAGGAAGAGACTTGATAGGATGAGCACTGGGTGTTATACCATATGTTGGCAAATTGAATTTAAATTTTTAAAAATGTAAAAAAAAAAGAAAAAGAAAAGAAAAATTCATCCAATTCAAAGGGCAATCCCTGCATGAAAATGAATTTGGAAAGGATCACTTATGCAGAAAACAAGTTTAAGAATGTGATATTAAGTCATCACACATAGCTAAGCAGATTTATTGGTCAGAAGAGAATTAGTGTTGCATTACAATTTTCAAAAACATGCTCTAGCTGATGTACCTCAAATTATAATTCACATATTGCTATGTGTTCACATAATGTCAAAAGGCAAATAGATATTACTAAGTCCTGCTCCTCTGTTCTCTGTCAGTCCCAAACAAATTCCTAACCTCCATATCATTTTATGCTACAATTTTATCCCTTAGGTTAAGAGGTAACAAAGTGAAAAAAGTCAAAACCTTATTTGCTTCAGCCCAGTTGCATATAACTTCCAGTAACATTTTTCTATACATTTTTATTTTAAAATGACCATAGAAAATGCAGAATGTTAATTCAGGTAATTTAATGGTTCATTCATCCATCCATTCATTCATTCATTTATTCAGTTCTTCATTCATTCTCCCATCAAAAATTTGTTGAGTGCCTTCTATTTGCCTGACTCTATTCTAGGTACAAAAAAAATTACAGTGTAATCACTTTCTCAGGCAACATAAAATATCCTCTATTATCTTTTTTAATTTTTTAAAAATGTTGTACTTATTTGAGAGACAGAGACAGCACGAGTGGGAGGAGGGGCAGAGGCAGAGAGGGGACATACAGACTCCCAACCAAGCATGGAGCCTGACTCATGGCTCCACCCCAGAACCCCAAGTTCATGACTTAAGCCAAAGTCAGATGCTCACCTGACTGAGCCACCCAAGTGCCCCTACAATATCCTGTATTTTAATGTTCAATATGTGCATCAGCCTACGTCAAATCATTTGATTGGCAATTCATGTTTTGAATAAGATTCATACGGAAAATAGTCTAGACTCTGCAAGATACCAAACTTTTAATATAAATTCAAATCCCCTTTGCTGATGCTGAAAAACTGAGATTGTTGTAATGTACATTTCAATTTACAGTTTGTGTTAAAACAATTGGGGAGGGATCCCTGGGTGGAGTAGCGGTTTGGCGCCTGCCTTTGGCCCAGGGCGCGATCCTGGAGATCCGGGATTGAGTCCCACGTCGGGCTCCCGGTGCGTGGAGCCTGTTTCTCCCTCTGCCTGTGTCTCTGCCTCTCTCTCTCTCTCTCTCTCTCTGTGACTATCATGAAAAAAAAACCATTGGGGAAATATATAGTTTTCACTGCTTAGCTAAAAGTTGTCATTATATCAATTAGAAATCATTATAGTCAGACATTTCTGTCTTATATATAGCTAAAAGTTAGAAGTAATTTTACACAAATCTATAGTTTTGCTCAGAAGAAAATTACATGTAGAGTTGTTTCATTATAATTAACATTATTATTGAGGACTTCCAAAGGGAAACTGAAAGCTTCAGCTACTACACATTAAACACAGCCACTTTTTCAGTCCTCAAACTGGCTGAGTCTGCAGTATTAATGTGATTAGGTTTCTGTGGTAGTAGGGCAATTACACTACCTGGAATATTATGTGGTGCCAGTCTTTGAATGGCAGCTACAAGAGTCAGTGGGCCTGTTCAGTATTTTCTCCAATCACTCTGAATCCCTAAGGGCTTGACTAAATGATTGTATCACTCTAGTAATGAAGTCGCTTGAGGATCTCTATAAGGCAGCATTTTAAGCTTTAAGACTTTACTGCTCAAGATACAGTTGGATTGCTGATGCATAAAAATGATTTTAGGTCACTGATTTTTTGGCTCAGATACTACGAAAATAAAGTCATGGAAAGTTAGTAATAATCTCTACATATGTTCTGGATACAGTGAACTTCTAGTAGCCATTTTAATTTTGACTTTTAACTTCCTTGTATCCAAATAAATGATGTGTAATCAGTTACATAAAGGTATAGCATGCCTTCTCCCCAATATTCAATGGTTGCAGTACTACTTCTGTCTTTTTTCTCAGTAGTGACAGTTGCAATATCTCATAGGGTCATTTTTTTAAAGGGCAAATGTTAACATGCCATTTCTCTCCCTACAATCTTATCTTTCTCATTAACCTCTAGATAAAGTCAAACTACTTAACATAGCATAGCAAAATGCCCAGGACATTTTGATTCCTATCATTAGAATCTTATTTCCTGCCTCTCTCTATCATGTTTTTTTTTCATTCTAGCCATAGTAAACTTCTTACAGTCTTTTGAATATATCATGCTTCTTTACAGTGACATGGACTTTGAACATTCTCTTCTCTTTACTTGTAATGAACTCTTATTCATTTTGTGGGGGTGCTTGAGTGACTCAGTTAAGCATCTGCCTTCAGCTCAATTTATGGTCCCAGGATGGAGCCCCTTGTCAAGCTCTCTGCTCAGCAGGGATCTTGCTTCTCCCTCTCCCTCTGCCTGCCACTCCCCTTGCTTTGCTTTGTCTCACTCTCTGTCAAATAAATAAAATAAAAAATCTTTTTTAAAAATGTTATTCATTATCAAGGAAATCTTACTGATCTAAATAAATAACAGTCCTTTTTATATGCTTCCATTAGACTCAATATTTCTAAGAACTTTGTGTCCTTGGAATTAATTTAATAAATGTGTAAAATTATTTCTTTAATATGTATTTGTCCATAGATCTGTTTGGTTTATTAGCATATCTCCCGTGTCTAGCTAAGTGCCCAAAATCATGTTAACTGGCATATTTCATATTAATACCACACACCTCCAGTAGTGAGTCAACTATTATTTATTTAGGCCAAACCAAAGTTAGCCCTGCCCTGCCCCCATTCGACCACATCAGCAAATATGCATATCATTATTTCATAAATCTATTTTTATAAGTCATCAGAGGAAAAAAATCTAAAATCATATTTCAGGTAGCTAATTTTTGGTTTCAGAAGCCTGGGAGGAAATAAAATGTAATGAGAGTCTATATACTTTAGTGTTTATGAGCATATATTCAAGAGCCGGGCAACTCAGATTTGAATTTTGGCTCTGCCACATACTTGTTTCATGAACAGAGGCATAGTACTTAAATTTGTCATACTTCAGTTTTGGTAATAAAGGAGACAATGATGTTATCTATCTCACAAATTGTCCATAATGATTAAATTAGTGCTATTATGACAAGAGGCAAATACTATCTAAAGTGTTATTAAAATTTTAATATCACTCAATTTGATGTTTTGTTGTTGCTATTTTATTTTTGGTTTGCAGATTTTATTTTTATTTATTTTTTGTAGTGAAGTGGAGTGCTCCATATGAACTAACAAGTCAGCTAATGATTGATAAATAGACAAACTCAATCTACAGGTCCTTAAAAATAAGGTTCTGGGGATTCCAATAGTATGAGGAAGGAAATGTAAGGTGTTATTTGACATGGAACCACAACTACTTTGAAACATCTCAGATTTAAGACTTATAATAATGTAACAAAGGAAGAAGAAAAAGAAGAAGGAGGAGGAGGAGGAGGAGGAGGAAAGAAAACCAGGAGTTTTTACAATTTGCAATACAACATTAATGATATATGGGTTCCAATGTAAAGACTAGCAGTTTAGGATATATAAATTCAAAACAAAATTACAAAGAGATTAAATATAGCAGAAATAGAATAATAGTTACAGACATTTCAGGAAGAGACTTTAATGTTAGCATGGTAGCAAGGTTGTTATGTGTAGTTATGCCATCAAAATATCTCTAACACAAATAGAAGAAAAGAAAATGATAAGGAGAAATAAAAGATTATTGGTCATAGTCCAGACATACTTTCTATATGCAGTATCCATTTATGGGGCTGGACTAAAAAAATACCTCACTTCCAACTATCTGAAACAGAACAGGAAAGATTATAGACATACACACTCACCAAAAGGGAAGTTGACTCACAATTTTCACCTAGTTCTGGGGAAGAAGCATTACACTGATCAAAAAACCAGATGGTTATTTTCCAAATGTATAACATATATTTTAAGCCAATTTTTTAAATAAGTATTTTTTTAACTTTTATTTATTTTAGTCACAGAGAAAGAGAGAGGCAGAGACACAGGCAGAGGGAGAAGCAGGCTCCATACACCGGGAGCCCGACGTGGGATTCGATCCCGGGTCTCCAGGATCGCGCCCCGGGCCAAAGGCAGGCGCTAAACCGCTGCGCCACCCAGGGATCCCTTCTAAGCCAATTTATGTTAGAGTTTAGCTATCCTGTTCTTATTAGTTTCTGCTTCTATTCAGAGCCCACATCAGAATGTTGCTTGGCAGGGGGATCCCTGGGTGGCGCAGTGGTTTGGCGCCTGCCTTTCGCCCAGGGCGCG
Organism: Nyctereutes procyonoides; assembly: GCF_905146905.1. Lineage (NCBI taxonomy): Eukaryota > Metazoa > Chordata > Mammalia > Carnivora > Canidae > Nyctereutes > Nyctereutes procyonoides. The sequence goes on from NW_026575125.1 coordinate 71,433,554, forward strand.
ATCCTGGAGACCCGGGATCGAGTCCCACGTCGGGCTTCCGGTGCATGGAGCCTGCTTCTCCCTCTGCCTGTGTCTCTGCCCCTCTCTCTCTCACTGTGTGCCTATCATAAATAATAAAAATAAAAATAAATAAATAAATAAATCCAGAATGTTGCTTGGCAGGAGGAGAAATGGATAAAAGCATGTGGTGTTCTGGTATGTCAATATCTAAGAAGGAATATTATGAACAGGGATATAAATTAGAAAAGCAATTGGAGGGTGTGTATTGTGGATGTGGACTCCCACACACACTGTTCAAATATTTCAAATTGTATCTAATTTCCAAGTTTAGAAAAAAAATCTAAGAACTGCAACTAGATAATATCTAAATTCATTTCAATAGAATCCTAGTAAATACATATATTACAAGTTGAGCTAGGGTCTGTAGAAACTGAACTTCATATCTAGATGTAAAAGGAAAAAGATGTCAATACACAAGATGAACAGTGAGAGAAGGTAAAGAGACTGTATTCCTCCTGTGTTCCAGAAAATATGGCTAGGTATATATCAACTGAATCAAACATAAATTTGTAAAACTTGTATGGAACTCCTGAAAAGGTTCTGAAGCAAGAAGAAAAAGGAAAATTGTCATGAAAACTCAGAAAAGAAAAACATACCTCTCAAAATAGTTTTGAGATAAGATACACATGACAATTCTAAAATGTGTTCATTATCCTCAAAGGTAAAGAAAAATGACAGAATTTTTGTGAAACAATACCAGAGGAAGGTTAAAAGAGAACAGACTGAAATTAAAGAAGAAAGACCAAAAAATCTCATTAAAAGGAGAAAAAAATGTGAATACATATTATGATAAAAATTTTAAAAATCATATAATAGATAAGAAAGATACAATAAGGGAGGAGGGGCAAGATGGCGGAAGAGTAGGGTCCCCAAATCACCTGTCCCCACCAAATTACCTAGATAACCTTCAAATCATCCTCAAAATCTACGAATTTGGCCAGAGATTTAAAGAGAGACCAGCTGGAATGCTACAGTGAGAAGAGTTCGCGCTTCTATCAAGGTAGGAAGACGGGGAAAAAGAAATAAAGAAACAAAAGGCCTCCGAGGGGGAGGGGCCCCGCGAGGAGCCGGGATAAGGTCGGGGCGAGTGTCCCCAGGACAGGAGAGCCCCGTCCAGGAGAAGCAGGAGCTGCACCAACCTTCCCGGGTGGGCGGAAAGGGGCTCGCAGGGAGTTAGAGCAGGACCCAGGAGGGCGGGGATGCCCTCGGGCTCCCTGGGACACTAACAGACACCTGCGCCCCGGGAGAGTGCGCCGAGCTCCCTAAGGGCTTCAGCGCGCACGGCGGGGCGGGAGCAGCTCAGAGGGGCTCGGGTGGCGGCTCCGCGGAGGGGGCTGGGCGGCCGGGAGCGCGAATCCAACAGCGCAGGGCTCGGAGCACAGGGCGCCGGGACACAGCCCAGGATCCGGCCTCCCCCGGGACAGGCAGAGGTCGGGAGGGCCCAGGACAGCAAGGACGCTCCTGCCCCGAGCTGAGCAGATCAGCGGCCCCGCCCCGGAGCCTCCAGGCCCTGCAGACAGAGAGCCCCGTAGTTCCTGCGGAGACTGAATCCAGGCTTCCAGAGCTGCCATAACAACTGCAGCTGTTCCTCCTGGGGCCTCACGGGGTAAACAACCCCCGCTGAGCCCTGCAGCAGACAGGGGCAGAGCAGCTCCCCCAAGTGCTAACACCTGAAAATCAGCACAACGGGCCCCTCCCCCAGAAGACCAGCTAGACGGACCAGTTCCAGGGGAAGTCAAGGGACTTAAAGTATACAGATTCAGAAGATACTCCCCCGTGTTTTTTTTCTTTTCTTTTTGATTTCTGATTGCTTCCCCCACCCCCCTTTTTTTCACCTTTTTTTTCTTTTTCTTTTTTCTTTTTCTCCTTTCTTTCCTTCTCTCTCTTTCTCTCCTCTTCCCAATACAACTTGTTTTTGGCCACTCTGCACTGAGCAAAATGACAAGAAGGAAAACCTCACCTCAAAAGAAAGAATCAGAAACAGCCCTCTCTCCCACAGAGTTACAAAATCTGGATTACAATTCAATGTCAGAAAGCCAATTCAGAAAGACTATTATACAGCTACTGGTGGCTCTAGAAAAAAGCATTAAGGACTCACGAGACTTCATGACTGCAGAATTTAGATCCAATCAGGCAGAAATTAAAAATCAATTGACTGAGATGCAATCCAAACTAGAGGTCCTAACGACGAGGGTTAACGAGGTGGAAGAACGAGTGACATAGAAGACAAGTTAATGGCAAAGAGGGAAACTGAGGAAAAAAGAGACAGACAAAAGACCATGAAGACAGATTAAGGGAAATAAATGACAGCCTAAGGAAGAAAAACCTACATTTAATTGGGGTTCCCGAGGGCGCCAAAAGGGACAGAGGTCCAGAATATATATCTGAACGAATCCTAGCTGAAAACTTTCCCAATCTGGGAAGGGAAACAGGCATTCAGATCCAGGAAATAGAGAGATCCCCCCCTAAAATCAATAAAAACCGTTCAACACCTCGACATCTAATAGTGAAGCTTGCAAATTCCAAAGATAAAGAGAAGATCCTTAAAGCAGCAAGAGACAAGAAGTCCCTGACTTTCATGGGGAGGAATATTAGGGTAACAGCAGACCTCTCCACAGAGACCTGATTCCACACAAATCTTAAGATAATTTGTTCCAACTCTCTGAAGAAAGTCCATGGTATTTTGATAGGGATTGCATTAAATGTGTAAATTGCCCTGGGTAGCATTGACATTTTCACAATATTAATTCTTTCAATCCATGTGCATGGAATATTTTTCCATCTCTTTGTGTCTTCCTCAATTTCTTTCAGAAGTGTTCTGTAGTTTTTTAGGTATAGATTCTTAATCTCTTTGGTTAGGTTTATTCCTAGGTATCTTCTGTTTTTGGGTGCAATTGTAAATGGGATTGACTCCTTAATTTCTCTTTCTTCAGTCTCATTGTCAGGGTAGAGAAATGCCACTTATTTCTGGGCATTGATTTTGTATTCTTCCAAACTGCTGAATTGCTGTATGAGTTCCAGAAATCTTGGGGTGGAGTCTTTTGGGTTTTCTACGTACAGTATCATGTCATCTGCAAAGAGGGAGAGTTTGACTTCTTCTTTGCCAATTTGAATGCCTTTGATTTCTTTTTGTTGTCTGATTGCTGAGGCTAGGACTTCTAGTACTATGTTGAATAGCAGTGGTGAGAATGGACATCCCTGTTGTGTCCTTGAACTTAGGGGAAAGGATCCCAGTGTTTCCCCACTGAGAATGATGTTTGCTGTGGGCTTGTCATAGATGGCTTTTAAGTTACTGAGGAATGTTCCTTCTATCCCTACACTCTGAAGCGTTTTGATAAGGAATGGATGCTGTATTTTATCAAATGCTTTCTCTGCATCTAATGAGAGGATCATATGGTTCTTGGTTTTTTTCTCTTGCTGATATGGTCAATCACATTGATTGCTTTACAAGTGTTGAACCAGCCTTGCATCCTGAGGATAAATCCCACTTAATCATGGTGAATAATTTTCTTAATGTATTGTTGGATCCTACTGGCTAAGATCTTGTTGAGAATTTTTGCACCTGTGTTCATCAGGGATATTGGTATATAATTCTCCTTTCTGGTGAGGTCTTTGGTTTTGGAATTAAGGTGATGCTGGCCTCATAGAACAAGTTTGGAAGTATTCAATCCCTTTCTATCTTTCTGAACAGCTTTAGTAGAATAGGTATGCTTTCTTCCTTAAACGTTTGATAGAATTCCCCAGGAAGCCATCTGGCCCTGGCCTTTTGTGTCTTGGGAGGTTTTTGATGACTTCTTCAATTTCCTCCCTGGTTATTGGCCTGTTCAGGTTTTCTATTTCTTCCTGTTCCAGTTTTGGTGGTTTGTGGCTTTCCAGGAATGCGTCCATTTCTTCTAGATTGCCTAGTTTATTGGCGTATAGCTGCTCATAATATGTTTTTAAAATCGTTTGTATTTCCTTGGTGTTTGTAGTGACATCTCTTTTCACATTCATGATTTTATTAATTTGAGTCTTCTCTCTCTTCTTTTTAATAAGGCTGGCTAATGGTTTATCTATCTTATTAATTCTTTCAAAAAACCAACCCCTGGTTTTGTTGATCTGTTTCACAGTTCTTCTGGTCTCTATTTCATTGAGTTCTGCTCGAATCTTTAACAACTCTCTTTTTTTGCTGGGTGTAGGATCTATTTGCTGTTTTTTCTCCAGCTCCTTTAGGTGCAAAGTTAGCTTTTGTATTTGAGTTCTTTCCAGTTTCTTGATGGATGCTTGTATTGCGATGTATTTCCCCTTCAGGACTGCTTTTGCTGTATCCCAAAGATTTTGAATGGTTGTATCTTCATTCTCATTAGTTTCCATGAATCTTTTTAATTCTTCCTTAATTTCCTGGTTGACCCTTTCATCTTTTAGCAGGATGGTCCTTAACCTCCACGTGCTTGAAACCCTTCCAAACTTCTTGTGATTTAGTTCTAATTTCAAAGCATTATGGTCTGAAAATATGCAGGGGATGATCCCAATCTTTTGGTATCTGTTAAGACCTGATTTGTGACCCAGTATGTGGTGTATTCTGGAGAAAGTTCCATGTGCACTTGAGAAGAATGTGTATTCAGTTGTGTTTGGATGTAAAGTTCTGTTGATATCTGTTGAATCCATCTGGTCCAGTGTATCATTTAAAGCTCTTGTTTATTTGGGATGTTGTGCTTAGAAAACCTATCGATTGTAGAAAGTGCTACATTGAAGTCAACAAGTATAAGTGTATTATTATCTAAGTATGTCTTCATTTTGGTTATTAATTGACTGATATACTTGGCAGCTCCCACATTCGGGGTATATATATTGATAATTGTTAAGTCCTCTTCTTGGATAGCTCCTTTAAGTATGATATAGTGTCCCTCTTCATCTCTCACTAGTCTTTGGGATAATCTTTAGTTTATCTGATATAAGGATGGCTACCCCTGCTTTCTTATGAGGACCATTTGAATCATACATGGTTCTCCAACCTTTTATTTTCAAGCTGTAGGTATCCTTATGTCTTAAATGAGTCTCTTATAGACATCAAATAGATAGGTCCTGCTTTATTATCCAGTCTGAAACCCTGCGCCTTTGGATGGGGTCATTAAGCCCGTTCACGTTCAGAGTTACTATTGAAAGATATTAGTTTAGTGTCATCATGATACATATTCAGTCCCTGTTTTTGTGGATTGTTCCATCGGACTTCCTCTTAAAGAGGAATTTAAGAGTCCCCCTTAAAATTTCTTGCAGAGCTGGTTTGGTGGTCACATATTCTTTCAATTCCTGCCTATCTTGGAAGCTCTTTATCTCTCCTTCTATTCTGAATGAGAGCCTTGCTGGATAAAGTATTCTTGGCTGCATGTTCTTCTCATTTAGGACCCTGAATATATCCTGCCAGCCCTTTCTGTCCTGCCAGGTCTCTGTGGAGAGGTCTGCTGTTACCCTAATACTCCTCCCCATAAAATTTAGACATTTCTTGTCTCTTGCTGCTTTAAGGATCTTCTCTTTATCTTTGGAATTTGCAAGCTTCACTATTAAGTGTCAAGGTGTTGAGCGGTTTTTATTGATTCTACGGTGGGATCCCTCTAATTCCTGAATCTGAATGCCTGTTTCCCTTCCCATATTAGGAAATTTTTCAGCTATGATTTGTTCAAATACATATTCTGGACCTCTGTCCCTTTTGGCGCCCTCGGGAACCCCAATTAAACGTAGATTTTTCTTCCTCAGGCTGTCGTTTATTTCCCTTAATCTATCCTCATGATCTTTTAATAGTTTGTCTTTTTTCCCTCAGTTTCCCTCTTTGCCATCAACTTGTCTTCTATGTCACTCACTCGTTCTTCCACCTCGTTAACCCTCGTTGTTAGGACCTCTAGTTTGGAACGCATCTCATTTAATTAATTTTTTAATTTCTGCCTGATTAGATCTAAATTTTGCAGTCATGAAGTCTCTTGAGTCCTTTATGCTTTTTTCTAGAGCCACCAATAGCTTTATAATAGTGCTTCTGAATTGGCTTTCTGACATTGAGTTGCAATACAAATTTTGCAACTCTGTGGGAGAGAGGGCTGTTTCTGATCCTTTCTTTCGAGGTGAGGTTTTCCTTCTAGTCATTTTGTTCAGTGCAGAGTGGCCAAAAACAAGTTGTATTGGGAAAAGGAGAAAAAGAGCGAAGAGAAACAGAAAAGAAAAAGAAAAGAAAAAAAGAGAAGGAAAGAAAAAAAAGCAGGGGAAGCAAACAGAAATCATAAAACAAAAAACAAGGGGGTGTATCCTCTGATTCTGTATACTGTAAATCCCTCGACTTCCCCTGGAACTTTTCGGTGATGCTTTGTCAATAATTTGTTTTTCCCCTGTGGGTCTAATGGTCTTCTGGGGGAGGGGCCTGTTGTGCTGATTCTCAGGTGTGAGCACTTGGGGGAGGACGAGGCTTTCCTGGGGCTTTCCTGTCCTGGGAGCACTCACTGCAGCCTTAGCCAGGCTCCTCGCGGGGCCCCGCCCCCTTGGATACCTTTTGTTTCTGTATTTCTTCCCCTCCCCCCCGCCCGTTTTCCTACCTTGATAGAAGCGTGAACCCTTCTCACTGTTGCATTCGAGCTGTTCTCTCTTTAAATCTCAAGCCTAATTAATAGGTTTTTCAGGATGGTTTGAAGGTTATCTAAGTAATTTTGGGGACAAGTGACTTGGGGATCCAACTCTTCTGCCATCTTGCCCTGCCTCCCTAAATTATGGAGTTGATTTATTTATTTATTTATTTATTTATTTATTTATTTATTTATTTATTTATGATAGTCACACAGAGAGAGAGAGGCAGAGACATAGGCAGAGGGAGAAGCAGGCTCCATGCACCGGGAGCCCGATGTGGGATTCGATCCCGGGTCTCCAGGATTGCGCCCTGGGCCAAAGGCAGGGGCCAAACCGCTGCGCCACCCAGGGATCCCTAAATTATGGAGTTTTAAAACTCTGCTGGCCTGCCTGGGATAAAACAGAGGAACACTGTGCTGCCAGGTGGGCGGATGGCCTGGAAACAGTGAAGGCGGGGAATTGAAAGATGTCTGGGACACAGAAGGAGAAATTTATTCTTCTGCGAGGGCTTTCTGGACAGCAGGCGGCATGAGCTCCCATCTCCAGGGAGGAGAGAGAGAGGTCTGTATTATTTACCTACCTCACCCCTCAGCATAAACTAACTTCAATATAAGCAGGAAAGTGCCAACAGTGGTGGCATACACCACTTACACCAAGCCCTACCCTACTATACTCTACAAGTCCTTCTGTACTAGGGCAAGTGTACCTGAGAACCAAAACAGCAGATCCCTCCCTCAGAAGACCAGCACAAACTCCATGCACCCACCAACTATATTAACCATAGAGGGCTGCAAACTTCAGCTGTCGTGGAAATAACATCAGCTCTCTTTAAACAAGCAAACCAGAGCACATCTAGTTAAATTTGCTTCACTTTGGACAAGGTCCAAACTTCCCTCACATCAGGCAAGGAAAAACTTCACAGAGCACTGACCTAAAGGAAACAGTAGCCAAAACACAATTGCAGAGTACACAACATACACCAGAAACATTGCCTGAAGCACCAGGACCTGGACAGTATATGACCTCTTCTTTATTAAGCCATTACTCTCAGGAGCAGGAAACATAACAGACTTCCCTAACACCCAAAGGAATACAGATACCAAAACAAAAAGCCAACATGGAGGAATTCATCCCAAAAGAAAGAACACAAAAAAGTCATGGCCAGGGATCTGAAGTAGATATAAGTAATATGCCTGAACCGGTATTTAAAACAACAATCAAGGATATTTGTTGGGCTTGAGAAAAGTATGGAAAACACTAGGGTGTCCTTTACCAAAGAGATAACAGACCTAAAATTTAGGCTAAAATTAAAAATGCTATAACTGAAATGTGAAAGCAACTTAATGTAATGACCAAAGTGTAGAAAAAAAAAAGAACAAATAGATGATATCAAAGATAAAATTATGGAAAATAATGAAGCTGAAATGAAGAGAGGAATAAAAGTATTGGATCATGAATTCAGACTTAGGAAACTCAATGCCTCCATTAAGCATAATAATATTGGTATCATAGTACTTTCAGAGGAAAGGGAGAGGGGAAAGAAGGCAGAAGGCCTTTCTTTTTTTAAAAAATTTTATTTATTTATGATAGTCACAGAGAGAGAGAGGCAGAAACATAGGCAGAGGGAGAAGCAGGCTCCATGCACCGGGAGCCCGATGTGGGATTCGATCCCGGGTCTCCAGGATCGCGCCCTGGGCCAAAGGCAGGGGCCAAACTGCTGCGCCACCCAGGGATCCCCAGAAGGCCTTTCTGAGCAAATAATTATTGAAAACTTCCCTAATCTAAAGAAAAAAAGAAAACTTCCCTAATCTGAGGAAAGAAACAAACATCCAAATCCAGGAGCACAGAGAACTCCCATCAAAAGCAACAAAAGCAGGTCATCGATATAGTAAAATTTGCAAATTATACAGATAAGGAAAAAAATCCTTAAAGTAGCAATAGAAAAGAAGTCTCTCACTTACAAAGCAAGATAGATAAGGTTAGCAGCAGACCTACCAGAGAAACTTAGCAGGTCAGAAACAGTGCCCTGATATATGCAACATGCTGAATGGGAAAAATATTCAGCCAAGAATACTTTATCCAGCAAGGCTATACTTCAGAATAGAAGAGATAAAGAGCTTCCCAGACAAATAACAACTAAAGGAGTTTGTGACCACTAAACCAGCCCTGCAATTAATTTTAAAGGGGACTCTGAATGGGAAAGAAGGACCAAAGTAATAAATACTAGAAAAGAATAGAGAAAATATCCAGAAAGTATGATTTTACAGGTAAATACAATGACACTAAATTCACATCTATCACTAGTCACTCTAAATGTAAATGCACTAAGTTCTCCAATCAAAAGTCATAGAGAGTCAGAATAGATTAAACAACAACAACAACAAAACAAGACCAATCTATATGATGCTAACAAGAGGCTCATTTTGACCTAAAGACACCTGCAGATTAAAAATGAGGGTATGGAGAACCATATATCATGTTAATGGATGTCAAAAGAAAGCTAGATAGTCATGTTATATGAGACAAGCTAGATTTTAAATCAAAGACTAAAACAAAAGATGAAGAATAACACTATATCATAAAAAAAGAGTCCCATCCAACAAGACGATCTAACAATTGTAAATGCTATGCCCACAACTTGGGAGAACACAAACATAAATCAATTAGTAACAAACATAAAGAAATCCATTGATAATGATAAAATAGTGGTAAGGGACTTTAATGTTCCATTTGCAGCAATGGACAGATAATTTAAGCTAAAAATCAAAAAGGAAACAATGGCCCTGAGCGACACACTAGATTAGATGGCCTAACAGATATATTCAGAACAATTCATCCTAAAGTAGCAGAATACACATTGTTTTCCAGTGCACATAGAACATTCTCCAGAATAGATCACATACGAGGTCACAAATCAGGCCTCAAAACACATGAAGATTGAGATCATATTTTATGTATATTTTTAAATTACAAAGCTCTGAACCTTGAATTACCCACAAAAATATTTGGAAAGATCAAAAATACATGGAAGTTAAAGAACATTCTACTAAATAATGAATGGGTGAACCAGGAAATTAAAGAAGAAATTTAAAAAATACATGGAAACAAATGAAACAGAAAACATAATGTTCTGAATCCTTTGGGATGCAGCAAAAGTAGTCGTAAGAGGTAAGTATAGAGCAATAGAGGCCTACCTGAAGAAGTAAGAAAAGACACAGATACACAACCTAAACTTATACCTAAAGAGCTAGAAAAAGAAAAACAAATGAAGACCAAAGTTAACAGAAGAAGAAAATTAATGATTAGAGCTGAAATAAATGATATAAAACAGAATGAAACAAAAACAAAACCCAAGACTAAAACATATCCAAGACACTAGGAAATGGTTCTTTGAAAGAATTAATGAAATTGATAAATATCTACCAAGACTTATCAAAAAGAAAAGAGAATGGATCCAAATAAGTAAAATCACATCAAGAATGAGAGAGAAAAGTTCACAAGCAGCACCACAGAAATACTAACAATCATGAGAACATTATGAAAAATTATGTGCCAACAAATTGGGCAATCTGAGAGAAATGGATAAGGTCCTAGAAACATAAACCACCAAAATTTTAACAGAGTGACAACCAGCAATGAAATTGAATCAATAATCAAAAATATCCTAAGAAACAAAAGTCCAAGGCCAGGCTTCCCAGGGGAATTCTACCGAACATTAAAAAAAAAAAAAGAGTTAATTCTTTGCAAACTGTTCCAAAAAAAAAAAAAAATAGAAATGGAAGGAAAACTTCCAAACTCCTTGAGGCCAACATTATCTTGATTCCCAAACTAGACAAAGACTCCACTAAAAAAGAGAATTACAGGCTGCTATCTTTGATGAACATGGATGTAAAAATTCTTAACAAGATACTAGCAAATCAAGTCCAACAGTATATGAAAAGAATCATTCACCATAATCAAGTGGCACTGGTATCTGGGCAGTAAGAGTTGTTCAATATTTGCAAATCAATCGGTGTGATGCATCATATTAATAAAAGGTATTATGCTGAGTGAAATAAGTCAATCGGAGAAGGACAAACATATGGTCTCATTCATTTGGGGAATATAAATAATAGTGAAAGGGAATAGAAGGGAAGGGAGATGAAATGGGTAGGAAATATCAGAAAGGGAGACAGAACATAAAGACTCCTAACTCTGGGAAACGAACTAGGGGTGGTGGAAGGAGAGGAGGGCGGGGGGTGGGGGTGAATGGGTGATGGGCACTGAGGGGGGCACTTGACGAGATGAGCACTGGGTGTTATTCTGTGTGTTGGCAAATTGAACACCAATAAAAATAAATTTATTATTAAATAAAATAAAAGATAAGAATCATATGATCCTCTTAATGGGTGCAGAAAAACCATGTGACAAAATACAACATTCATTCTTGTTAAATGCCCTCAACAAAGTAGAGATAGAGGGAACATACACCATTATCATTAAGACCATATATGAAAGACTCATAGCTAATATTCTCAATGGGGTAAAACTGAGAGCTTTTCCTCTATGGTCAGGAACAAGACAGGGATGTCCCCTTTCACCATTGTTATTTAACCAAGTACTGAAAGTCCTAGCCTCAGCAATTTGATAACAAAAATAAGTAACAGGAATCCAAGTTGGCAAGGAAGTAGTCAAACTTCACTCTTCATAGATGCAATGATGCTCTAGGTAGAAAATCCAAGGGACTCCAATAAAATTTGCTAGAACTGATACACAAATTCAGTAAATAATGAATATTGAATAACAGCAGAAAGAGAAATCAAGGAATTTATCCCATTTACAATTGTACCAAAAATCATAAGATACCTAAGAATAAACCTAACTAAAGAGGTAAAATATCTGTATGCTGAAAACTATAGAACACTTATGAATGAAACAGAATGACACTAAGAAATGGAAAGACACTCCATTCTCATGGGCTAGGAAAACAAATATTGTTAAAATGTCTATACTACCAAAGCAATCTATGTGTTTAGTGTAATCCATATCAAAATACAACCAGTATTTTTTGCAGAGCTCAAACAATCCTAAAATTTGTATGGAACCACAAAATACCCCAAATAGCCAAAATAATGTTGCTAAAGAAAAGTAAAGCTGGAAGCATCACAATTCCAGACTTCAAACTATATTACAAAATGTAGTGATCAAGACAGTATGGTACTGGCACAAAAACAGACACATAAATCAATAGAACAGAACAGAATACCCAGAAGTGGACCCACAACTATATGGTCAATAAACCTTTGACAAGACAAGAATGAATATCCAATGGAAAAATTACAGTCTCTTCAAAAAAATCGTGTTGGGAAAACTCAACAGCCACATAAGAATGAAACTGGACCACTTTCTTACACTATACACAAAAATGAATTCAAAATAGATGAAAGACCTAAATGTGAGAAAGTAATCCATCAAAATCCTAGAGAAGAACACAGATAGTAACCTCTTTGACATTGCCTGTTGCAGCTTTTTAACTAGACACAACCATTCTGCAAAATAGTACAGAGGTTTTTCAAAAAATTCAAAGTCCATCTACCCTTTGATCCAGCAATTGCACTACTAGGTATTTACCCAAAGGATAGAAAAATACTGATTGGAAGTGATACATGCATCCTGATGTTTATAGTAGCATTATTAATGATAGCCAAGTTATGGTAAGACTCCAAATGCCCATTGACAAATGAATAGATAAAGTAGTGTGGTATACATTTACAATGGAAGATTATTCAGCCATCAAAAAAATTGAAATCTTGCATTTGAAACAATGTGGATGAACCTAGAGTGTGTTATGCTAAGTGAAATAAGTCAGAGAAAGACAAGTACCATATGATTTCACTCATATGTGGAATTTAAGAAATAAAACAGATGAACATGGGGGAAGGAGAGAAACAAAGTATTACTTAGACTTTTAACTATAGAGAACAAACTGAAGGTTTCTGGAGGGGAGGTTGGAATGGGTTAAATGAATGATGGGCATTATGGAGGGTGCTTCTTGTGATGAGCACTGAGTGTTACATGTAAGTGATGAATCATTAAATTCTACTCCTGAAACTAAGATTACACTATATGTTAACTAAATGGAATTTAAATGAAAATTTAAAAAGAGGAAATTCCAGGAACAATAATATGTAATCTTTAGCTTTTTCAGAGTTTATTCCTCTATATCTAATTATATTTAATTGTTTAGTAGAGGCTTTGAAATGTGCTCAGCACAGCAATTTGTTATCTTTCAAATAAAGATATATGATCAAGCTTTGGCATACTATGGGTTGTTTGTGCTGAGTACCAAATGTGAGTACCTTGACAAAGTAACTTTTTTAAATTCAAGTTTCCTCTCATCCTATTGTATTTATGTATTTTTTTAAATAATAAATTTATTTTTTATTGGTGTTCAATTTGCCAACATACAGAATAACACCCAGTGCTCATCCCGTCAAGTGCCCCCCTCAGTGCCCATCACCCATTCACCCCCACTCCCCGCCCTCCTCCCCTTCCACCACCCCTAGTTAGTTTCCCAGAGTTAGGAGTCTACCCGTTTCAATGCGTTTCATTGCATCTGTATCTTTGGGGTAAATCCCAATATAATATAATAATAATAATTATTATAATAATAATTGAAATGGCAATAAATGATTTATATGCTCAGTTTCCAAAGCATAACAAGTTTTTCAATGGCTTCAGTGTGCCTGATTATAGAAATTATGGGGTGGGGGCATAAATCCAATAGAATCTTACTTTTGCAAAAAAGACACATGGGAAAACTTGATATTAAAAAAACAATAATGTATAGGCTATAAAATAGTAATAAAGAAGAAAGATTAAAGTAAGGCATTCTGGTAATTTAATGTGAAAAATACAAGGAGGAAAGTAAAAACTACTTTTAGTAGTTTTGAAAAAATAAGCTGGTACAAATGAGGGAAAATCAGTTATACTGAAATACCACAGAGCTAACATAACTGTCAACTACTTTCAGAATTTGTCACTTTTAAGCATATTGATGGTGGATTTGGATTATTATTCTGCAATTACAAATTATAATTACCTTGCCATGCATGCAGTGTTGAGAATTTAATAGGGCCTAATGTTAAATAAAACTTTAAAAGATCAGCATCACAAGAGCCTATTAGACATTAAATCTTTTTTTTATTATAAATTAAATTTTTATTGGTGTTCAATTTACCAACATACAGAATAACACTCAGTGCTCATCCCGTCAAGTGTCCCCCTCAGTGCCCATCACCCATTCACCCCCACCCCCCCGCCCTCCACCACCCCTAGTTCATTTCCCAGAGTTAGAAGTCTTTATGTTCTGTCTCCCTTTCTGATATTTCTCACACATTTCTTCTCCCTTCCCTTATATTCCCTTTCACTATTATTCATATTCCCCAAATGAATGAGAACATACACTGTTTGTCCTTCTCCGGTTACTGTGGCCAAGTTCAAAAAGGGTGTTGCCTGAGTTCTCCTCTAGGATTTTGATGGAATCTTGTCTCACATTTAGATCTTTCATCCATTTTGAGTTTATCTTTGTGTATGGTGCAAGAGAGTGGTCCAGTTTCATTCTTCTGCATGTGGATGTCCAATTTTCCCAGCACCCTTTATTGAAGAGACTGTCTTTCTTCCAGTGGATCGTCTTTCCTCCTTTATCGAATATTAGTTGACCATAAAGTTCAGGGTCCACTTCTGGGTTCTCTATTCTGTTCTATTGATCTATGTGTCTGTTTTTGTGCCAGTACCACACTGTCTTGATGACCACAGCTTTATAGTACAACCTGAAATCTGGCATTGTGATGCCCCCAGATATGGTTTTCTTTTTTAAAATTCCCCTGGCTGTTCGGGGTCTTTTCTGATTCCACACAAATCTTAAAATAATTTGTTCTAAGTCTCTGAAGAAAGTCCATGGAATTTTGATAGGGATTGAAATGAACGTGTAAATTGCCCTGGGTAACATTGACATTTTCACAATATTAATTCTGCCAATCCATGAACATGGAATATTTTTCCATCTCTTTGTGTCTTCCTCAGTTTCTTTCAGAAGTGTTCTATAGTTTTTAGGGTATATTTTGAGCACCATTTGAATGGTAAATGGTTCTCCAACCTTTTATTTTCAGGTTGTGGGTGTCCTTCTGTCTAAAATGAGTCTCTTGTAGACAGCAAATAGATGGGTCCTGTTTTTTTATCCAGTCTGAAACCCTGCGCCTTTTGATGGGGTCATTAAGCCCATTCACGTTCAGAGTTACTATTGACAGATATGAGTTTAGTGTCATCATGATATCTATTTAGTCCTTGTTTTTGTGGATTGTTCCACTGAACTTCTTCTTAAAGGGGAATTTTAAGAGTCCCCGTTAAAATTTCTTGCAGAGCTGGTTTGGAGGTCACATATTCTTTCAGTTCCTGCCTGTCTTGGAAGCTCTTTATCTCTCCTTCCATTTTGAATGAGAGCCTTGCTGGATAAAGTATTCTTGGTTGCATGTTCTTCTCATTTAGGACCCTGAATATATCCTGCCAGCCCTTTCTGGCCTGCCACGTCTCTGTGGAGAGGTCTGCTGTTACCCTAATATTCCTCCCCATGAAAGTCAGGGACTTCTTGTCTCTTGCTGCTTTAAGGATCTTCTCTTTATCTTTGGAATTTGCAAGCTTCACTATTAGATGTCGAGGTGTTGAACGGTTTTTATTTTTATTGATTTTAGGGGGGGAACTCTCTATTTCCTGGATCTGAATGTCTGTTTCCCTTCCCAGATTGGGAAAGTTTTTAGCTAGGATTTGTTCAAATACATATTCTGGCCCTCTGTCCCTTTCGGCGCCCTCGGGAACCCCAATTAAACGTAGGTTTTTCTTCCTCAGGCTGTCGTTTATTTCCCTTAATCTGTCTTCATGGTCCTTCAATTGTTTATCTCTTTTTTCCCCAGTTTCCCTCTTTGCCATTAACTTGTCTTCTATGTCACTCACTCGTTCTTCCACCTCGTTAACCCTCGTCGTTAGGACTTCTAGTTTGGATTGCATCTCATTCAATTGATTTTTAATTTCTGCCTGATTGGATCTAAATTCTGCAGTCATGAAGTCTCGTGAGTCCTTAATGCTTTTTTCTAGAGCCACCAGTAGCTGTATAATAGTGCTTCTGAATTGGCTTTCTGACATTGAAGTGTAATCCAAATTTTGTAACTCTGTGGGAAAGAGGGCTGTTTCTGATTCTTTCTTTTGAGGTGAGGTTTTCCTTCTAGTCATTTTGCTCAGTGCAGAGTGGCCAAAAACAAGTTGTATTGGAACACGGGGGAGTATCACTGGTCCGTCTAGCTGGTCTTCTGGGGGAGGGGCCTGCTGTGCTGATTTTCAGGTGTTAGCACTTGGGGGAGCTGCTCTGCCTGCTGCAGGGCTCAGCGGGGGTTGTTTACCCCGTCAGGCCCCAGGAGGAACAGCCGCAGTGGCTATGGCAACTCTGGAAGCCTGGATTCAGCCCCCGCAGGAACTACAGGGCTCTTGGATCTCCGTCTGCAGGGCCTGGAGGCTCCGGGGTGGGGCCGCTGATGTGCTCAGCTCGGGCCAGGAGCGTCCTTGCTGTCCTGGGCCCTCCCGGCCTCTGCCTGTCCCGGGGGAGGCTGGATCCTCTGAGCTCCGGTGCGCTCGCAGGTGTCTGTTAGTGTCCCAGGGAGCCCGAGGGCGTCCCCGCCCTCCTGGGTCCTGCTCTAACTCCCTGCGGGCGCCTTTCCGCCTGGGAAGGTTGGTGCAGCTCCTGCTTCTACGGGACGGGGCGGGAATCCTAAGCTAAAGTCTTTGTCTAAAAGTCCCGACTTACAATCGGAGAAGGACAAACAGTGTATGTTCTCATTCATTTGGGGAATATGAATAATAGTGAAGGGGAATATAAGGGAAGGGAGAAGAAATGTGTGGGAGATATCAGAAAGGGAGACAGAACATAAAGACTTCTAACTCTGGGAAATGAACTAGGGGTGGTGGAAGGGGAGGAGGGCGGGGGGTGGGGGTGAATGGGTGACGGGCACGGAGGGGGACACTTTACGGGATGAGCACTGGGTGTTATTCTGTATGTTGGTAAATTGAACACCAATAAAAATTAATTTATTAAAAAAAATAAAATAAAAGTCCCGACTTACTGTGAACAGGGTTGCCATATTGTAAAATGCCTAGACAGCAACTCAAATTTGCTGTTGTTGCATCACACCTCTCCCCAAACATAAGCTTTATAAAATTATAAAACTTCATCTGCCCCAAGTTCCTATTTTGCTTTCCATGGGCACTTTTAAAAATAACCACTTGTAGTTGAGACCATAAAAAATTAATGGCCTCCACCCCAACTACCTTATAAGTTATATGTCCGTGCTATTCTGCTATCTCCTGCTCCCTTGAGACCCGGGAGGAAGGACAGAATTTCCCCAGGCTAATTGCACCTCCCCAATTCCATTTCTTGGATCTGTACATAATAAATCTCATTATTCCAATTCTTTTGTGCAGATATAAAACTATGCCTTCAGTCAAAATGGCCCAGGGTTTTCATATTCACAAAGTGGGAGCTTAGATACAGAGGGAGCTACCTGCCATCTCCATATGGGTGGCTTGTGCCTCTTCATTCAGCAGGTCATAATCTGCATATTCCTAATTTAATACCAGCAACACAGTGGGAGACTGGATAGTCACTTTTATTATTTTACTTTTCTTTAATTTCCAACCTCTCTCATTTCTAAGAAAATATAAATATTTTCATAGATGAGAAGCCAAAAAAAATGTTTAGCCTCACAAAGATTTAATGAATGAAGGAATGATTTTTACCATTCCTAAATGGGAGGTACATATATTTTCATTAATTGCAAATGGTGGAGAATATTAGTCATGGAACAGATATACCCTTTTTAAAAAATATTTTTATATTACTCAATGACACATGGACGTGATGAAAAAAAATAAGATTAAAATTTATATGACAAAAGGGGAGTCTTCTTCCTATCTTTAGACAATTTCTGCACCTCATTCAACAATTTCCTGAATATTGTTCTAGAAATGTCCAGGGCATGCATGCAGTTATATTGTATGTATTGTTCTATAAATCATTTTTTTCACTTAAGATCATGAATTGTTGTGCATATGTGCAAAGATATCTAGAAGATAAATTAATAGAAGTAGAATTGATGTGTCAAATTGTACGTGCATTTTATTTTATTTTTATTTTTTAAAAGATTTTATTTTTTTATTTGAGAAAGAGAGAGAGCGAGTGAGCATTAATGGGAAAAGGGCAGAGGAAATACAAATCAAAACCGCAATGAGATACCACGTCACACCTGTGAGAATGGGGAAAATTAACAAGGCAGGAAACCACAAATGTTGGAGAGGATGCGGAGAAAAGGGAACCCTCTTACACTGTTGGTGGGAATGTGAACTGGTGCAGCCACTCTGGAAAACTGTGTGGAGGTTCCTCAAAGAGTTAAAAATACACCTGCCCTACGACCCAGCAATTGCACTGTTGGGGATTTACCCCAAAGATACAGATGCAGTGAAACGCCGGGACACCAGCACCCCGATGTTTCTAGCAGCAATGTCCACAATAGCCAAACTGTGGAAGGAGCCTCGGTGTCCATCGAAAGATGAATGGATAAAGAAGATGTGGTTTATGTATACAATGGAATATTACTCAGCCATTAGAAATGACATATACCCACCATTTGCTTCAACGTGGACGGAACTGGACGGTATTATGCTGAGTGGAGTAAGTCAATCGGAGAAGGAGAAACATTATATGTTCTCATTCATTTGGGGAATATAAATAATAGTGAAAGGGAATAGAATGGAAGGGAGAAGAAGTGTGTGGGAAATATCAGAAAGGGAGACAGAACATGAGAGACTCCTATCTCTGCGAAACGAACTAGGGGTGTTGGAATGGGAGGAGGGCGGGGGTGGGGGTGAATGGGTAATGGGCACTGAGGGGGGCACTTGACGAGATGAGCATTGGGTGTTATTCTGTAAGTTGGCAAATTGAACACCAATAAAAAATAAATTTATTATAAAAAATTAAAGGCCGTACTGGTGAAGTCTTATATGGAAATGAAGAACCTATTATTGGACATTGGGGGAAAGGTGATATTCATTATAGAGTGGCAAGAAACTTGGCTTTATTGTGTTCTAGAGTTTCATGAAAGAATTTGCAAGTTGTGAACTTGAGTCTTTAGTTCAGGATATTCCTAAGCAAATTCTTGAAGGTGCAGTCTGATTTCTCCTTGTTGCTTATAGTAAAATACAAAAGGTAAGAGAATAATTGAAGGAGAAATTGAAGCAAAAGGAAACCATAACTTCAATATTTAAATAATTCTCAGTATATCCTCATTCCAAAAAAAATAGTAGGTAATTTCGAGTTACAAATTAAATAGAATTAGTTATTCTGAGAGAACACTGAAGGTTGGGCTAAATAACCATTCTATAAAGAAATGATGAGTCTGACTCATGGATCTAATCAACAAGCTAACTCATCAAAACGCAGGAATAGAGATAGAGTTATTTCAGCATAAACAATGCCAGCGTGGACAAAAGGGGATATAGATAGAACAAAATTAAGAAAGACTGTTGGATATCTGGGATTCTATAGGAGAAGACAACATAACTACTCAGCCACTATTAAGCATTACTCTTTTAAAAAAGTAAAGAATAACTCCAAAAATGATTCAGAGATCAGTAGGGCTGTCATTATCACCACAGTCCCAGATGGCATAGGTTGAGAATGGGGACAAGATTGTTACCTCCTCAGCGGCAGCAAGCCAGGCTGCCACTGCCTAAGCCATTGGGGTGAGGCCACTGCGGAGGGTCTCAGAGGTAGTGCCATCACACAGAACTGTAAGAGTTTGGCTGCCACTTCAGTGGTCAAGGCAAGATAGCCACTTAGATGAGTTCAGAGGAGAGTATTGAAATAAAGAAGATAATTCTAGAGTCTTAAAATCCAACAGAATTTGTCCTGCTAGGTTTGGAGAGATTTGGGAAAAATGACCTCAAACGTCTTTCTGATTGCTGCCTTTTGGAATGGAAATGTCTATCCCTATGCCTATCTCATCACTATATTTTGGAAACAAAAATCTCATCTGGTTTTACAAACTAACAGATGCAGATGAGAAATTTAGCCTCATGATAAATCATACTTCAAGTCTCACCCATACTTGATTTATATGATATTGCTAGATGAGAACTGGAACTTGGAGTTGATTTTGGAATGGGCTAAGATTTGGGGAGCTGTTGAGATGGAGATAAGTGTATTTTGCATGTGAGAAGGTCACAAATTTTTGGTGTCCAGAATATAGAGAATTATGGAATAAATTGTGCCCCCCTCTCCCAATTCACAAGTTCTAAGTCCTAATCCCCAGTACTTCAGGATGTGACTCTATTTGCATATAGGGCCATTAACTAGGCAATTCAGTTAAAATGGGGTCATAAGATGGGCCCTAAAACAATCTAATATGTGTCTTTATAAAAAGACTAGGGCACACAAAGACACACAAGTTATGTATAGGAGCAGAGGAAAGACCATAATAAGACAGAGAAAGAAAACAGCCATGTATAGGAAAAGACAATACTTCAGGGGGGAAAAAAGCCCTGTTGACACCTTGATCTCAGACTTCTGATCTTTAGAACTGTAAGAAAATCAATTTCTCCTTTTTAAGCCACCCAATCTGCAGTGGCAGCCCTAGCAAGCTAATACAGCCAGGCAAAGACTTCACAAGAAAATAAAACTACAGACCAATATTTTTATATGAATACTTATATAAAAATCCTCAGCAAAATCTTAGTAAATCAAATTTGAGAACATACTAAAGGATTAAAAAATTACATAACATGATCATGGGAGATTTATCCTGGTTATAGACAGAATTGTTCAACTTACAAAAGTTAGTCTATGTGATACACCGCATCAACAGAGTCAAAGAAAAATAAAAGACATTATTATCTCAAATATGCAAAAAAGGCATTTGATAAAATTCAGACACTTTCATGATAAAAACATTCACATACTAGGAATTAAAATAAACTACCTCAACATAATAAATGCCATATATGAAATTTTACCAGCTAACATAATAACGGATGGTGAAAGATTGAAAACATTTCCTCTAAGATCAGGAATAAGAAATGGATGCCCACTTTTGGCACTTCTATTGCACATAGTACTGGAGTTCTAGCCAGAGTAAGTAGGCAAGCAAAGGAAATAAATGACATCCAAAATAGAAAGGAAAGTATAAAATTTCTCTGATCACAGATGACATGATCTTATATATGAACAACCCTAAAGGTTCCATTAAAATTGTTAGAACTAATAAATTGAGCCAAGTTGCAGAATAGAAAATCAGCACACAGAGGTCAGTTACTTCTCTGTAAACAGACAATGGCCCATTCAAAAGTGAAATAAAGAAAACAATTCCATTTACAATAGCAACAGAAAGAATAAAATACTCAGGAATATACTTAACTAGGGAAGAGAAAGACTTGTACACTGAAAACTATAAAACACTACTGAAAGAAATTAAAGAAGACAAAAATTATTGGAAACATATCTTATGTTCACAGATTAAAAGATTTAATATTGTAAAGATGTTAATACAACCTAAAATGATCTGCAGATTCAATAAAATTCCTACCTAAAGCCCAATGATAATGTTTTGGCAAAAAAAGGAAAATTCATGCTAAAATTCATATGGAAAATCTAACATAAAAACTAAGTTGGAGGGCTCACTTTTCCTGATTTCAAAAGTTATTAAACACCACAGGATTCAAAGAGCATGATTTGGAAAATATCTATACATAAATCTATACCATAACTTATGCAATTTTTCCCTACCTCATTGCCAAGGACAACATAGATTACATAGGGAATTACATTTTTTTACTGTTATCCTAATTTTATTTTTTTCATTTGTTTTTATTTAAGTTCAATTTGCCAACGTATAGTATAACACCCAGTAGTCATCTCATCAGGTGCCCTCCTCAGTGCCCATCACCCAGTTACCCTAACCTCCCACCCACCTCCCCTTCCATAACCCTTTGTTCGTTTCCCAGAGTTAGGAGTTTCTCATGGTTTGTCTCCCTCTCTAATTTTCCCACTCAGTTCTCCTTCTTTCCCTTATAATCACTTTCACTATTTTTTATATTCCCCATATAAGTGAAACCACATAATGTTTGTCCTTCTCTGATTGACTTACTTCACTCAGCATAATACTCAGTTCTCCTTCTTTCCCTTATAATCACTTTCACTATTTTTTATATTCCCCATATGAGTGAAACCACATAATGTTTGTCCTTCTCTGATTCACTTACTTCACTCAGCATAACACCCTCCAGTTCCACCAACGTCAAAGCAAATGGTGGGTATTCATCCTTTCTGATGGCTGAGTAATATTCCATTCCATTCCATTCCATTCCATTCCATTCCATTCCATTCCATTCCATTCCATTCCGCATCTTCTTTATCCATTTATCTGTTGAAGGGCATCATGGCTCCTTCCACAGTTTGGCTATTGTGGATATTGTTGCTATGAACATTGGGGTGCAGGTGTCCTGGCATTTCACTACATCTCTAATTTTGGAGTAAATACTCAGTAGTGCAATTTCTGGGTCTAGGGTAGCTCTATTTTTAATTTTTTGAGGAACCTCCTCACTATTTTCCAGAGTGGCTCCACCAGTTTGCATTCCCACCAATAGTGCAAGAGGGTTCCCCTTTCTCCACATCCTCTCCAACATTTGTTGTTTCCTGTCTTGTTAATTTTCATCATTCTCACTGGTGTGAGGTGGTATCTCATTGTGGTTTTGATTTGTATTTCCCTGATGGCAAGTGATATGGAGCACTTTCTCATGTGCTTGTTGGCCACGTGTATGTCTTCTTTGGTGAAATTTCTGTTCATGTCTTCTGCCCATTTCATGATTGTATTTTGTTGAGTGTTGGGTTTAATGAGTTCTGTGCTACCCAGGGCAATTGACATATTCAATGCAATCCCTATCAAAATACCATGGACTTTTTTCACAGAGTTGGAACAAATAATCCTAAGATTTGTATGGAATCAGAAAAGACCCCAAATAGCCAGAGGAATATTGAAAAAGATATCCAATGCCGGGGGCATCACAATGCTCGATTTCCAGCTGTACTAAAAAACTGTGATCATCAATATAGTATGATAATGGCACAAAAACAGACACATAGATCAATGGAACAGAATGGAGAACCCAGAAATAGACACTCAACTCTATGGTCAACTAATACTCGACAAAGCAGGAAAGAATATCCACTGGAAAAAAGGATTATCTCTTCAATAAATGGTGCTGGGAAAATTGGTCAACCACGTGCAGAAGAATGAAACTAGACCATTCTCTTACACCATACACAAAGATAAACTCAAAATGGTTGAAAGATCTGAATGTGAGATAAGGATCCAACAAAATCTTAGAGGAGAACAGAGGCAACATCCTTTTTGAATTTGGCCACAGTAACTTCTTGCAAAATACATCTATGAAGGTAAAGGAAACAAAAGCCAAAAATAAACTATTGGGACTTAATCAAGATAAAAACTTCTGCGCAGCAAAAGAAACGGTCAACAAAACTAAAAGACAACTTACAGAATGGGAGAAGATATTTGCAAATGACATCAGATAGAGAGCTAGTGTCCAAGATCTATGGAATTACTTTTTTTTACAAATTGCATATGGTTCTTATTGTGCTGGCTATGTTTAACTACAGTAACTTCTTTATACCCTGAGGCACAAGCATCTAACTGATTTTAAAAATCACTTAAGAAGATTTGCTAGGAAGGAGATACAATGTGCCTCCACTGACTTGAATATGGAAAAGACCTGGGAACAACCCCTAGAACTGAGAACAACCCTTGGCCAACAGCCAACCACAAAACAAATCTTCAATCCTACAATCACAAGAAAATAAGCTCTGCTAATGACCAGTGAGCTCAGAAAAGAACTCCAATCCCCAAATGAAAATGGCAGCTGACACCCTGATCTCAGCCCAGTGAGACCATAACAAGGGTATCCGATAGTGCCATGCCAAGTTATCTGACCTATAGATACTGTATATAAATAAATTTGTAGTTTTAAGATAAAAAATATACTTAAGGAATAGATTTGTGGGCACAATTTTAAAAATCAAGTAAGTACATTAATAAATCAACATGGAATTCAAGCTAAAACATACAGGCATGTTATTTATCCAAAATAAAAAGTTTTTTTTCTTCTTTCGTGTAATTAATACTTAGATACTATTCTTGAGTTGCATATAGTGTAACTAAGTTCTGTTGATAGTCAACTGTTCTAGTACAGAAGAAACTCTGTTAGTGACTACTTATTGCATTGTCCCAGTGTAGAAATGGGTTCAACATTTCAGATACCTGGGCAAAAGAGCTTATTTTTGTTATAGCACTCTCACAGAAGGTAGGATTTTTCTTTGTTCAGGCTTGTCTTCAAGTCATTTAAAGTCACAATCTTACAAAATGATAATCAACATCTAGAATCAGAGATGGTCAACCAATCATGTTTCAGTAATAATCTCTTGGCATGTTTTCACTATTAAAGAAAATTTGTTTCACATGACTTTAAATGAAAGAAAACACCTAGTAGGTCTGAAGTATTGGTCCCTTCCAATAATGGAGCATGGACATTGATCTGACTCATGTTAAAGAAAGTTGGTGGCAATACCTAGCAGGAACCATCAGGAACAAGTATTGTGACAAACTGATTTATATACTAGTGCCACAGAATGCTATAGATCCACATAATCATCACTCATAGAGATCAATTGGAAACTCTGCTGGTAGAAAAGGCAAAAGGGACAGAAATATTTCTTAATAGAATCCAATAACAAGGAAAGTAATAAGATATACACTCATGGTTTTGGCCTATTTAGATGACTTCCAACAGACTTATACCTATAGCTAAGTCAGAAGAAAAAATATCAGGAATTATATTATAGCCATGAGGAAAAAAAGGACATAATTTCCTTTACTCACAAGACTTTTGCGAAGTGCTCTATCTCCAGGCTTCCCTCTGTTTGTTTTGTTTTTGTGAGACTGAACCAGTTTTTCCTAACAGCAGAAGGTTTATTCATGAACCACTAGATGCTAAATTATGGGCAGCTTCTTATATCTACCCAGGTTGTTACAGGGTTGGCTATGTGCTGGGTCAACAGGCAAGGTCATATTCAGCTCAGTGAGTGGCTGGATGGGAGTGTCATAAACCAGGAGTTATGGAGCCTTCTGTTAGACCTAATATGATCTCTTCTAACTGAGGTCTATTCCCATTCAGGTAAAGATTAAGCTGAGACAAGTTGCAGATCCCCAAAACACCAGGGGACTCTTACAGTCTTTCATTTCTGACCTCATTGTCATAGTGTCTGGCAGAGTTTTCTATAAACTATTTTCTCATTACTAAAATAACCCTATCTTTAAACTGAAAAATAAAGAATTGATACTTTGATCCTAAGGGCGTACTTGGGAGACTGATAGAATTTGTGATAATTACAATTATTTTTCTGAACCATTTCTTCCCAAAAAGCCTTTATTTAATAGAATATAATCCTTCCAAAAATAGACTACCTGCTCATAATATCCCTTTAGATTATTCAAATGATGTAATTATGAAATTTTCAATAAAAAATTCTGGCTACTATTTCTGAACATACTGTCACAGTATACTACTGGCTAGGACTCTATCATCAACAAATCCTAGTCTCATTTTTACCCTTACTTTCCAAATAGAAATCTTTGAAATTACAGTCAAAATTAATAGGGGGCTAGAGACAGACAATTCACTCAACATATGTCTGTAAGAACCATGAAGACCTTTTTAGTCTTTGGTAATCCTAACACTTGGGAAGCATTCAATAAGGTAAAAGTGATGGAAATGTATTTTATTTCTCACAGGTGCTATTTACTCTCACTATGCCACTGGTAGATATAGTCTTTGAAAATACAAATGCAATCTTTTGAAAATATAAAGCTCACCCCTCATATGGATTAGCAAGTACTATAGCTTTGGTTGGGCAAGTTATGTATTCCAGCAGAAAGAGGCTATAACAGGTAAAATTTCATCTCCCTCACAGCATGAAAAAAATCTCACAAAGTTGGCACACAAATATCACAGAAAATCTTAACCCTTTGTGTCTTAAATATGTGCATTTTTCCCTTCTTTAAATGTCAATCTTATTTATGTACTGCCCCAAATGTTTTTATAACTCCCTTTTACATGTTACAAAACTTCTTACCATTTGCTGGGCCTAGAGACTATGTAAAAAAACAGTATATATGGATGTACTCAGAATTGTATCAATATATACACATAGGGCAGCCCCGTTGGCGCAGCAGTTTGGCGCTGCCTGAAGTCCGGGGTGTGATCCTGGAGACCCAGGATCGAGTCCCACGTCGTGCTCCCTACATGAGAGCCTGCTTCTCCCTCTGCCCGTGTCTCTGCCTCTCGCTCTCTCTGTGTCTCTCATGAATAAATAAATAAAATCTTTAAAAACAAACAAAAAAACAAAATATAGACGTATAAGGATGTTCACTGCAGCATTGTTTATAATGTATATAAAAATGGAAGTGACCCAGATTCATTAGCAGTAGAATCATTAAATTAGGACATTATTCAATTGTAAAGCACAATGATAAATGTCTATTAAATACAAATATATGCATATACTGATATGGAACGGTTTCTAAGATATTTCCAAGATATTTATATCTTATTCAATGTGCAAAACAGTATGTAAAATGATATGTAGTTTTGTAAGAAGTTAAATAATATTGTATACACACACCTGATGGAATTTTGCAGCAATGTGTTTGTATTGCTTTAAGAAATTTTGACATAAGTTTCAAGGCAATTTAATTATAAGCTATTTTATATAATTTTATTCATTTATGAGAATATTAATAATTGATATTTTAAAGACATAAATGGTCACTCAATAGACCCATTAGGCCAGAAATCCAGTGTACTAGATTATGAGGATTTCCTTTCAGGAAACTTGAAAAAATATGTTGGCCATAAATAGTTAAGTAAATTTCCTGAACAAGTCCCAGAAACACTCCCCTAGCACTATCCAAAGGCTAACTGCTAGGTGGGTAGAGAAGATGGAACAGATTTCATCCTGATTCAGCATATTCTAAAAGCTGAATTGTCTATCAAAAATAATTCTTCAGATAATAGGGTTTCAAAGCTGAGACTTAAAGTGTAAACTTATGATCTAATAATTGTATTAATGACTTTTCAATGAAGTGTGAAATTCTCTGCTAACGTATCAACAAAGTGTGAAATACTTTACAAGTGGAATTTTATTATGAGATTATGTGGATGCTATGTATTCTAGTGTAATCCTCATTGCATATCTAGAAAATATTTCTGGTTATAGTCAGAGCATCTGGTCAATTAACATTTATATTGGCTAGCAACATATTTTTTTACTTGTTTATTTAACTGTTTAAACTCTTTATTCATTTGTTTGTTGAATATGGAGACTAGCTCAAACTCCCCTAGTTTTCTTTGATGATAAGCATCCAATTTGAGTGATACCAAGTGAAGCAACTGGTTTTAGGTACAAAAAGATTACAATACTTAACTAAGATTATATCGTAACAATGATTAGATGATAAATAAGCTGTCCCGACCTCGATTCTTGCATTCCCTTAATGAATCCATTCTGGCCATCTTAGAACAAAGCAAAATCCATACATAAAATAAGAAAACATATGTATATATTTTAAAATCATGCAATAATTAAATCAACTGTAAATGTACATAAAATTATATATAATATATATAATATATATATATATATATAAAAGTTTATATATATATAAACTTTTGCTTGTACCATTTCAGGTTTGATCATGTTACTTTCTTTGGTCAAAGGGATTTTAGCAGAAGTGACAATATGCTAGTTGCTAGCAGATCTTTTAATCACTATCACATTCTTTTTCTTTTTCCCCGGCCCTCCACCATGAAACCAGCATGTCCAAGAAAGAGTCTACTTTTTTTAGCTCATGTTCTAGAATGAGAAGACAATGGGACAACTCATAGATGTAAAATGTGTATGTGTGTGTGTGCACTATAAACCACTGAGATTTGGGGACTGTATTTAATCCCAGAAAATGCTCATGAATATACTTATTTATTTTATATGGTAAAACTGCATTTAGTTTTATTTCTATGTTTATAATCTCCTACAACTGTTTCTTGTATCCTCGACCTTTCTTCTGGGATTACTTTCCTTCCTCCTGAAGAGCGAGCTTTAGAAATTCCTTTACTGAAAAACTGTTGCCAGTAAACGTCACAGTTTATGTTTTTCCAAATATATCTTTATTCTGCTGTAACTTTTGAAAACCTGTTTTTCATAGGTACATAATTTTAAGTTGACAGTTACACATTTTCTTGACTCTTTAGTATTTCACTGTTCTCTGGTTTCCACTACCGCTATTGAGAAGTCAACTGACAATCTAATTGTCCTTTTGTAGCTAATCTTTCTTTTCTCCTTGGTTGCTTTATCATTGTCTTTTGTGTTCTGAAATTTCAAACCATGGATTGCTTTTCTTATTTCTCCTTCTTGAAATCCACTAGACTTCTTGAAGCTTTGAATCTAAAGATTCGTATCTCTCATCAATTCTGGAAAATTGCCAGTTATCTTCTAAAAATCACCTTTTGGGACGCCTGGGTGGCTCAGTGGTTGAGAGTCTGACTTTGGCTCAGGGCGTGATCCCAGAATTCCGGGATCGAGTCCCACATCCCGCTCCCTGCATTGAGCCTGCTTCTCCCTCTGCCTATGTCTCTGTCTCTCTCTGTGTCTCTCAGGAATAAATAATAAAATCTTAAAAAAAATAAATAAAAAATCACCTTTTCCCAATGTCTATAGTATCTTCATCTGCTTCTCAAATTAGATTTATGTTGGATCTGCCTTCTCACTCTCTTTTGTGTACTTTAATCTCTCATTATTTTCATCACTTTGTCCCTCTACTGCATTGTCTCATAATATTCATATCTATCTTGTAGCTTTCTCATTCTTTTGGTGCCTAATCAGCTATTTAATGTGTTTATTGGATTTCTAATTTCATGTATACATATATACACATGGATATATTTATGTAGTTCTATTTTGTTCTTCCAATGTGTTTGATCACTTTTTATACTCATTCCTTTGCTATATTTTAATGCCTTTTTAAACAATTATTTAATAGTAGTACATACATGTAGTATATGTTAATTTCAATAGATGCAGTTTTCTAAATCTACATAGAATGGTACATTTTATTTTTATTTTTTAAATTTTTGTATTGGAGTTCAATTTGCCAACATTTAGCATAACACCCAGTGCTCATCCTGCCAAGTGCCCCCCTCAGTGCCCATCACCCAGTCACCCTAACCTCCCACCCACCTCTCTTTCCACTACTCCTTGTTCATTTCCCAGAGTTAGGTGTCTCTCATGTTTTGTCACCCTCAATGATATTTTCACTCATTTTCTCTCCTTTCCCTTTATTCCCTTTCACTATTTTTTATATTCCCCAAATGAATGAGACAATATAATGTTTGTCCTTCTCCAATTGACTTATTTTACTCAGCATAATACCCTCCAGGTCCATCCACATTGAAGCAAATGGTGGGTATTTGTCATTTCTAATGGCTGAGTAATATTCCATTGTATATATATATATACTACATCTTCTTCATCCATTCATATTTTGATAGACACCGAGGCTCCTTCCACAGTTTGGCTATTGTGGACAACCCTGCTATAAACATTGGGGTGCAGGTATTCTGGCATTTCACAGCATCTGTATCTTTGGGGTAAATCCCCAGCAGTGCAATTGCTGGGTCGTAGGGCAGATCTATTTTTAACTCTTTGAGGAATGTCCACACAGTTTTCCAGAGTGGCTGTACCAGTTCACATTCCCACCAAGAGTGCAAGAGAGTTCCCCTTTCTCCACATCCTCTCTCACCAACATTTGTTGTTTCCTGTCTTGTTAATTTTCAAGAATGGTTCATTTAACCTAAATTTCATATTTCCAGAAATCAGAAGCTCCAAAATATATGCCTGCTCCAGTGCTTCCTCTCCTCTCCAAATATATAATTTCTCATTCTTTCTAGATTCTGGGGCTTTATGTTTCTCTCCTACTAATCCAGTCATGTACTCACAAAAGAATTTTACATCTCTTTTCCAGAAATTTTGGATGTTCTAGTTATGTTTCCTGTTCATTTAGGATACCATATTGATAGAACTGGAAGACTTACAATAACATTTATTTTAATATTGAAAAATTCCTGTAATCCTAGGTTAAATTTAGCTTGGTCAGGATATATTTTCAAGTATTAAGGGAGATGGATTACTAGTATTTTATTAGGATCTTTGTATTTCTTTTCATGAATTAAATTGGTCTATAATTTTCTTCTTCATATTCTTTTTGGTTTTTGTCTCTAGGTTATAATAGTTTCATAAATGAGTTTTAAAATGTTTCTTTTCTTTTATATTATTTAGAATTGTATGCAGTAGATATAAATTATATGTTCTTTGAAAATTGATGGACCTTGAGTGTGTGTATATATATATATATAATATATTTATAAATTTGAACATCTCATGTACATTTTCAAATATATTGGCACACAGTTCTTACAGTATCCTTTTATTATTTTTAAATATGCACACTTTATATCTATGCCCCCTATTTACTTTAACATTGGTTTTTAGTAAGTGCTTTCTTGATAATTTAAAAGGTTTGTCTATTTTAATACTACTTTTATATATTTGAGTGTTTCTTTGTTGATCCTCTGTATTTTTTCTTTTTTTATGTTATTAATCACTTTTTGAAAACTTGCTCTTTTTTATCATTTTGTTCCCTTCTTTTCTTTGGTTTATCTTAATGCCTCTATTCTACCTTCTCAAATTGGATGATTAATTTTTTTCAGCTTTCAAATTAATTTTTTTATTTTAAAGTTTATTATTGAAGTATAATTGAGGTAAATTTTAGAATCTGCTTTCTATTGCATGCATTTATTTTATTTTTTTAAGATTTTACTTATTTATTCATGAGAGACACGGAAAGAGAGAGGCAGAGACACAGGCAGAGGGAGAAGCAGGCTCCATGTAGGGAACCTGACATGGGACTGGATCCCGGGTCTCCAGGAACATGCCCTGGGCTGAAGGCAGCGCTAAACCCCTGAGCTACCCAGGCTGCCCTATTGCATGCATTTAAAAGTTCCATTACCTTCTTTTTTTTAATAAAAAAAATTATTTTTTATTGGTGTTCAATTTGCCAACATACAGAATAACACCCAGTGCTCATCCCGTCAAGTGCCCCCCTCAGTGCCCGTCACCCATTCACCCCCACCCCCTGACCTCCTCCCCTTCCACCACCCCTAGTTCATTTCCCAGAGTTAGGAGTCTTCATGTTCTGTCTCCCTTTCTGATATTTCCTACCCATTTCTTCTCCCTTCTAAGTGGAATTGTAGTTCTTACAAATTTTGAAATGAATTATTTTTCCTGTTCTAAAACTACATTTTTTTTCTAATTTATCTCATGCTATCTCCTTTGACCTATGGATCATGTAGAAGTGTTTTTCTTTACAAATGGATAACAGTGTCTTGGTTATATTTTTGTTTGATTTTAAATGTATATGCATTATGATTATAGAATATATTTGTTATTTGTTAAGACCTGGTTTGTGGTCTATTATGTGATCAATTTTTATAGAAGCTCCATATGTATCTGAAAATAACATATATTTCCTAATGGTTGGATATAAGGGTATATGTGTATTCATTAGATCAAATTCTTTAAGTGTAGTTAAAACATGGTATATACTTCTATTTTTATAACTTAATCATTCTATTATGAAGAAAAGAGTCCTACATTATTTCATTAGAGTAGTAGGTCTGTCCATTTCTCCTTGTAGCTTTGTCAAATTTTGTATATGTAATTTGAAGATATGGAATCAGATACATATAAAGTCAGAACTACTATATTTGAAGAGAATGTAACCATGTATCATTATGCAATGATCTTCTTTATCTCTAATGATTTTCCCATAAAGTCTATTCACTTTATATTAATGTAGCCTCATCAGATTTATTTTTTAGTGTATGCCTGATACATCTATTTTTTTTCATTTTAAACTTTTCTATGGCCTTAATTTTTGTGTGTGTCTTTTATAAACAACATA
This sequence comes from Nyctereutes procyonoides, assembly GCF_905146905.1. Taxonomy (NCBI): domain Eukaryota; kingdom Metazoa; phylum Chordata; class Mammalia; order Carnivora; family Canidae; genus Nyctereutes; species Nyctereutes procyonoides. The sequence goes on from NW_026575125.1 coordinate 71,465,419, forward strand.
TAGCTGGATATTATTTCTTAATCAGCTGATAATCTCTTTTATCTTCCTCTATACATCCCTTTATATGTATTTATTAATGATATACTGTATTTATTTTAACAATCTGATTTTGTCCTTTTTATTTTCCATGCTGTTATTTTTACTGTATTTTCTTCCGCCTTGACTCTTATGGAATTGACCAAGCTTAGTCAGGCCATTTTACCTTTCATTTAATATTAATTGGATGAATTCAGTGATTTGTAAGTTTGTGAATCTTTTTGTGTGATCAATTATAATTTTTTAACATTAATATTTTACCTAAAAATTTAAAGTTAAGCCAAACTTTTAAGTTCCTCCAAAATAATATATAACTTTTAGAACTACTGAGGAGGGCACTTGATGGGATGAGCACTGGGTGTTGTACTATATGTTGGCAAATTAAATTTAAGTGAAAAAAGTAATAAAAAAAAACCCTACTTAACTCTGATAAGCACCCTCATATCTTTTATCCATTCTAGCTTATCTTTCCTGGAACTATTAGATACCTTATAGTTTTCTAACCCATCGTCTGTGTTGCTAAAACCTCCTTCATATTTTCTATATTTTCATCACTCTGTGATGCATTCTAGGTAGCTTTGTCTTATCTACCTTCTGGCTCAATAATTTTTTATTCAGTTTTGTCTAGCCTGCCCATTCAGTTACATTGTTAAAAGTCCTATTTAGTATTTTTCAAAACTGTTCTTTTTTCCATGATGTTTTGTTTTTTTCCTATGATTTTTATTATTTAAAATTTTCTTTAATTATTAAAAATATATTAATATAGTTTCTTTTAGATCCTCCTATATCATGTTCTTGTGTTTATCTTCCTATTCATTGTGACTGCTGGTTCTTTCAGAAAATATGTCATTGTTGTGTGTGTTTTGTAATTTTTTGTTTGGTTTGAGCTCATTTTTAGCAGGACTTTTTTTCTTGTAGAAATATCGTGAGAATTGAGAGTCTCCACTTCATGTCCTCTGGGAGTATCTTTGGCCTTAGGCTTATTTCTATGTTTTTTAAAAAATATTTTGGTGATTTCTTAGCCTTGTGGAAACAGTAAATTTAGTCTCTAATCTTGTGTGTATTTCATGTTTATGGTTTTATTTTCTCAGAATATAGTACATTTTCCTACCGTTAGGTAAAGCAATTATTTTTCTGCATTCTTCTTGGACTCTTGGGAATAATTTTTCTAATCCTTCTTTCACAGAGAGTGTAACAGTTCTATGCAGTGGTCTCAGATCCAACCTTTCACCTCACATAGAGGTAAGGGTTTAATTTTTTGTCTACACATGATGCAAAGCCCAAGACCTTAACGCTAGAGTTTCTGAGTTTACTCAGATCAATGACTATCCCCATTTCACTATAGCAAGTTTATGAGGTTACCATTCTGGTTTTATTTTTTATCTTTTATCTTTGCCTCTAGTACTTGATGATTTTTCTTAATTTCTTTTGGCCTCAGCAACATATTTCAGTGGATATTTTTAATTGTTTTGTTCTTTTGAGGCTATCTACATATTTGTGCCTGAGAAAGTTCCCCATTAGCTGGGTCTACTATGATAGAATTATGTCAAAAAATTAAGTTTTAAAAACAAAGGTTTTATGGCCAATAAACATATTTAAAAAGTGTTCAAATTTATCAGTAATCAGGAAAATGCATGTCAATACCACAATGAAATATTATTACATTCCACCTGAATGGATAAGATGAAAAAGATAGAAAACAGTAAATATTCTCAAGGATATGAATAACTGATGCCCTGATAAAATACTTCTGGTAAGAGAATATATTGGTATGGTTGTATAAGTACCGCACGCTAACCGATTGCACCACTGGAGCTCCTATATTGGTATGGTTAAGCACTTTCAAAAACTTATGACAATATCTACCGAGATGGATATATGCATACAATATGATTCAGTAATTTCATTCCAAAACATATACCCAACACAAATGATTTTTATGTTTACCAAAAGCATGTATCAATATTTATTTATTTGTTCTGTTGTTAATGGACATTGTGTAAGCTCCAGTTTCATGCTATTTGACTTTATTATGACTTATTATAGACAAATCATGGGAATAATTTAATCTGAAACCATCATTTTAAAGTTGTAGAAATTCATTCTTGTGGAAGTTGGCTGATTTACCCAAGCCAGTTAGTGACAACTATGGAAATAAAAGCCAAACTCTTTGACTTCTAATTCAGTACCATTTCGAGCAAGAATTTTAAAATATTGCCTGGGACCTCAAAATCTCTAGAGAAATGTTATGAATATAATATAAAGAGTAACTGTGTGTCCTTTTAGAATTAATAAATAAGAAGGAACTTTTCACGCTCTTTGAGTTGTTGACTATCTGTTTTTTTTTTTTTACTAACAAATGCCAATTAAATTTCCCTATTGTGGTTTAAAAGGATCCTTAAATAGAAGAGCCATTTCTTTGCCCTAATTTTATTTTATTTTATTTTAAAGATTTTATTTATTTATTCATGAGAGACACACTGAGAGAAAGAGAGGGAGAGAGAGAGGTAGAGATACAGGCAGAGGGAAAAGCAGGCTCCATGCAGGGAGCCCAACGTGGGACTTGATCCTGGGTCTCCAGGATCAGGCCCTGGGCTGAAGGCAGGCGCTAAACTGCTGAGCCACCTGGGCTGCCCTCTTTGCCCTAATTTTAAACTCAGTTGAGAGATAGGCAAGAAATAAAGGAGAATAAAAAAATATATAGGCCCTATTACTGATTAAGCTGATATTGCAGAATGTGGCTTACATAAATTTTCTTTCCATACTGCAGTAAGCCTCTTTACACTTAGGGCGTGGAGTAGTGGAGCAGCAAGCTTTTCTTTGTAAGCCAATTTGGATCTCAGTGAAGAAAAAAAAAGAAAGAGAAAGAGAAAGAAAGAAAGAAAGAAAGAAAGAAAGAAAGAAAGAAAGAAAGAAAGAAAGAAAAAAGAAAAAAGAAAAAAGAAAGTAGCTCTAGAATTCTCTAATGGAATGAGTACAGGCCCTTCAAGTCCTCAGAATTTGTACTGTCAGCTCTATGTGCCTTTTACTAAGTATACACACTCACCATAGTTGAAACTTTGTAATAATAAAAAAAAAGAAACTTTGTAATATAAGAGGGAAGAATAAAATGACTGAAAAAATATAATTTTGGTTAAAGTTTTCCCAGGATGCCAACAAATCAGAATGTCAGCATGCTAGTTTATCAAAGTTCATGACCAGTGAATCTCAAAAAATGAGGAGAAATTTTCTGTAGAGATTAGTTTTGGAAACATGCATTGACTTTGGAAAAGAACATACATCTTGGTATATATTTATTCTCTGAATGTCACTCAAGACACTTTGTGTTCTCTGTCAAAGTTTATTCATTTGAAATGGTGACAGCCCCTGTTACCAAGGCTTATTTTAGATCTCTATTCCCTTTTGTAGATTTCAGACTTCTTATTTCCTGTTTTTGCTTTGGTCCTATATATATGGTATCCCAAAGCTACACTTAGGGTGGTCTCAGCATAGTGATATACCCTTCACCATCTTCTCAGAACCAAAATTATCAGTCCTATGCCACAGTAACTTCTCTTCTCCTGCTAAAGAACTGCCTGGCCTTGTGAAATATTTCTTTTAAAGAAGGGTTTGTGCTCATTCCAAAATTTATGTCTGCTGGAGTATCACTCTGAAGTTCTGAGATGGAGTTGATGTTGACTCTTCTGAAATTTATCCCCCAGGAGACCTTATTTTGACTAATAACACTCTCATGTGCTCCTTAAATCAGTGTCTTCCTTCTGGCTTTGAATCTTCCAAGGTACAATCAACATTTAAGTCTGCTAGTTCCTTTTTATTCCCCTTCAAAAAGTGGAATATGTCTATAATGTTTCATTCTCCTCTGTTGTTTCTTTGTGCCTTTCAGGAAGACTCAGTTTAATCTGCTTTTTAAGTTGGTACCTTTTCATGTCTGACATATGTAGGGTTAGTATTCTTTATCATATTTGAATACTTTCTTTTATTTCCCATCTGACATCTGATTCAAACATTTGTTTTGTAAACATATTCTTCTATATTTCATTTTTGGGGTCACACATAGTGAGAAATATGAAATCAACAAAAGTTGGGCCTGTCAAAAGTATCTACACTTCAGAAAAATCATGTTCACCTTAGCTTTCTAGAGTTGGATAATATTACCCAAAAGATTTTTTCCCATTAGAATACTGCCTGACCCAGGTCTGAAGTTGATCTATCTTTGTTCTGTCTTATTCCACTTTGACATGTCTCATTCTTGATGTACATTTCTTTTGTGCCCTCATTCATTAAATTTTTCAGACTTGTTCCCTTAGGGCACAGGTTGTAACTAAATTCCTCTGAAATAAATGTGCTGCCTCAAAACTTACTTAGTAATTCTCTTGTGCTATTTTATACTCTTTTGGGGCTTCTCTACCATCAAATTTGTCCAAAATTTTCTATGTTTATCTAGTATAATTGTCCTTAATTATGAATAATGTTCCCAAATTATTCTTTTGACTCCTGAATTCTTTATCTGACATATTTCAATAATATATTGGATCCTGGCCTATACTGAAGAATCATATCTGGCTGTTACCTAATAACTTTCATCTATTTCTCTGATTTCACTGGGTTCTAGTCACTCTTTCTAAAATCTTGTGAAAACCTGGATATTTCTTATTTTAATAATATCCTTTTCAGAGAAGTTAGATATGGAACAATCTTCACTTCCCTTTTATATCATTCTATTCTGGCCTTTGATATCTCATTTGTTCCTTTCATAAAAATAAGATGTTTTATGCCTAAGAGCTTTACCTTACTTCTAAGTAAATATTTTGTTTTCATTCTTCTACTGCTTCTATTTTGATATTAAAATTAAAACATACTTTTCAAATCACTCTAGGTGCTTCTTGATTCCCTAAACATCTCAGACTCTTATGGACAAAATACAGGATAGACTTTTTAAATTGTTTTCTTACATTTGGGGTTTTTAATCATTTCATTAACTTATTTTGCTACCTCAACCCAAGGTGATACATTATTTTCTAATCAATCCATTAGTTTTCTAATAAAATCCACCACATTTCTATAGGTAAAGCCACAATTTGGGCTCTGTAATTTAAAATCATAATAAATATTTTAAAAATTAATAAATCTGGACTCGTCTCATACCCGTTTGGTGGGAAAAAAATAAAATATGTCTATAGACCAACCATATCAATTCAATTTTTCCCACCAAACACTAAAGATAATTTGTAGGAGTAAATGTGGTACTCTAGCCTTCAAGAGTTTAACACTAACATTTCAAAGTTAGAATAAGACACACTATTGCTCTGAAGCAATATGCATTTAATGTACTTTATTACAGACTTAAATAAAAAACACCAAAATTAGAAGCCAGAAATCTTTGTCTAAAAGGCTGATATCTAGGAAGTCTTTTATTATTTTAACCTTTAATTCAATCTTGATTCAGCTACCTCTGCTTACAAAGGTTGCTGCAACACTCATGTATCTGCTGAGGCCCACGAGGCTCCACATATGTTTCAGCCAATGCTTATATACTTCAAATTCAAACAGGTACAACCTTAACTGTAAAGCCCCCATCATTTGACCAAGACCATCGAGGGTATATCAAGACTAAGGCTCACTTGATCCACTTCTTTGCTGAGGCCTGTGGCTGATCTCATTTTGCTGCCAACCCCACATGTTGCTGAGCTGCTCAGTTTCCCTTAAGGTAGCACAATTCATTAAATTTTCATTCAATTCAGCCCCTTTTTATAAAAGTATAGCTTGCTTCTGCTTAAAGCCATCTAAACTGTTATAATTCACTATATTAGCTATATATTATTTTATAACAAATTCTCAAAAATTAGTGGCATAAATTAGTCACATATATTATCTTACAGTTCCTGATTGTCAGAAATGTGGGTTTGACTTTACTAGGTCTTCTGGCTCAGGATCTTATACAAGCATGCAACCAAAGTGTTAGCTAAAGCTGTGGTCTCATATGAAGGGTCAAATGGAGAAGGATCATCTTCTAAGCTCACTGATATGTGATGGCAGCAGTCAGTTTTTCATCAGCTGTTGTAATGAGGGCTTCAGTTTTTCAATGCCTGTTAGATGGAAGCTGTCATAAGTTTTCTTTACATATGAACCTCCCCAACATGGCAGCTTGCTTTACTGAAACATGAAAGACAAAAAGCAATATAAAGAATGCTAGCAAGATGGAAGTTACATAGTTTTGTAACCCAGTCATGGAAATGTTATCCCACTCCTTTTTTTTCATATTCTTTTTTTTTTTTTTCATATTCTATTTGTTAGAAGCAAGTTGCTAGCTACAGATCAAATTCCAGGTAGAGGAAATACACAAAGGTGTGACTACTAGGAGAAGGGAATCTTTGATGGCCGTCTTTGAAAGCTTCCTATCACACTTACCATGGTGAAAATTCCACTTAGTTGACAGCTGGGTCCCAAAGTGGCCTCTCCAGGTCACATCATTTAAAAGCCAAGTGAACAATTACAAAAACCAACCATATGGAGCCATATGGCCCAATAAAAGCTTACATAAACTGCCAAAATAAAATGTCCGGTACACATGCTAATATCCAAAGAAAAAGCTATGTACCTTAGTCCCAAAAGAGCCTCTAAATATGTTGTTTTGGTCCATAATTCTGTACTCCAAAATTTTCACAAGGGTTTGAGGAATGCCCATGCCCTATTCCTCTTCCAGTTTCTAAATATGTTAGAAGAAAAATGGTTATAAAGCAGATAGAATTCCAGATAGGTTATTGTCATATAGCTGATATTAGAAAATGTGGCTTATGTCTGTGGTCAAGTTGACTTTCTATTATTGAATCTCTGAATTAGACAGGTTGATCTACCTACTCTTGGCACTGTCAGACTACCATATATTTCTTTCACAGAAGCAGCTCTCCTTTACAATTTATAAAGGATCAGAGTAGGAAACCTGTTCTCTGTAGGGACGTTCACTGGTAAGGAAAGAATAGAACAAATGAAGATATACACTCTGTTTATGCAAACTCAAAAGTAAGATCTAGTTATTTTCTTCTCTTGTAAAAGAATAAGTGAGGGAACAGTTTAGTTTTCTTCACGAGGCAGGAAACACTTACTGGGATATAGATTTCCCCACCTAACAACAGTGAATAAAAGAAAAAATTAATTTACAATCTAGGCTAAAATTTCCTCCCAATCTGTACTTTTTACCTCCTGTAACATAAGATAATTAATGAGAAATGGTCTTCACCAAAAGAACACTACATAAAAAAAAAGAACACTACATCACTAGGACATAAAAAAATAGCTTGAAAGTAAAGAAACATATGCTCTATTCTTGTACCTTTTACTTGACCATTCATAAGTTAACTTAGACTTTTTTAAGTTTCAATTTCCTCAATATAAGGGTAAGGATAGACTCATAAGAATATGAATGACATCCACTAGATGAATGATTCTCTATGCGGAAGAGAAAGTACAACTTCCTAGGTAGGGAAGTGACTTGTTTTTCCCATAATATAAAAGATTGCATGGCCTAAAAATCTCTCCCTGTGGAAATGAGAAAACTAAATTAACCTTGCAGTCAGTTACAAAGAAATAGAAATTAAAGATCTTCCCACAAGAAAAATTCCAGGGCCAGATGTCTTCACAGGTAAGTTCTATCAAACATTAAAGCAAAATAGAATTATAATATTAGATAAGGTCTTTTAAAATGGAATCAGAGGGAATATTCCACAGCCAATTTTATAATCTAGAAGAATTTTCATGTCAAAAAGACGACAGTATGAAAAATCCATTTCACTCATTGCTGTAGATGGAAAAAATTTTAAAAATTAACCAAAAAACCCACAATGTAGTAAAAGATGATATATTATGCTGTTAGATTTATTCACAGAATGCAAAGTTGGTTTAATATTATGAAACCTATTAATCAAGATATTCAGACTTCTTAATATGTTCTATTCATTATAAGAATCAAGAAGAAAATAACATGAATATCTTAACACATGAAGAAAATATTGATAAAATTCAACGAGTGCTCATAATTGCAGGATAGGAAAGAAAGAGGACACTCTTAACTGATAAAAATATAACAAGCAAACCTAAAATAAGCTTAATGGTGAAGCATTATCCTATTTACAATCAGGATGGAATCAAGAAGTTTGAATATCAAGAACTTCTATGCAGCATTTTATTGCAAGTTCTAGCCAATGTACTAAATGTAAAACAAAACAACAACAACAACAAAAAATCTCAAAGTGTTAAAAATTAGAAAGGAAGAAACCAAATTTTCTATTGCTAATATAATATTGGATTACTTACATAAAAATAGGAAAATCTACAAATTATCAAATTAATAAGATAATTATTAATTATGCTATATAAATATGAATACTTATATTTCTATAAACTATTATTGGCTGGAAATGTTATTTTTGAAGATATCATTGCAATAAAAATTAATAAAATAATAACCACAATAATAAGGTACTTTAAAATAAATGTAATAAAATTATATAAAAATTCATACAGAAATTAGCATTTATTAAAGTTATTTAGAATGCCTGGATGGCTCAGCAGTTGAGCATCTGCCTTTTTTGGCTCAGGTTATGATCCCAGAGTCCCGAGATCGAGTCCCGCATTGGGCTCCCTGCATGGATCCTGCTCCTCCCTCTGCCTATGTCTCTGCCTCTCTCTCTGTGTCTCTCATGAATAAATAAAATCTTTTTAAAAAAAGTTATTTAAAATATTAATAAATACATATACCATATTCATACATACAAAAACTAAATATAATAAAGATGCATATTCTCCCAAAATTTATCCATGAATTCAATGTGGTTTATTCATGAAACTTCACATTGATTCTAAAATTCATGTGAAAGAATATAGGACCCAGGATAGTTAAGTGAATTTTAATAATGAAATAAGTTGTGTGACAAGTCCTTATTATATATCCTTATAAATCTAATAATTTAGAGCATGCAGTGACAGTCTAATACATAATTGGAAAAAGTACACTGTTCAAAATCATATGGATACATGCATATATGGAAGCTTTATCTGAGAAACCTAGCATTACAGATTAGTGAAAGAAATATTTTTTCTTAAGATTGAGTCATCACTTATGCTGGCTGATCACTTTGTTTTAGGACCTGCACACCTAGTGTGTGCAAGTGTGTGTGTGTGTGTACTGTTTGTGCCATCTGTGTACCCATCTCACTCTCTGAAGTACACTCATGGGCACACTACAGTGGGGACATCAAAGATGCAATAACTTATGGATTGCTGCATGAATAAAACTGCAATAGAATAAAAATATTGAGTTATCATTCAATTACATGAAATAAATTTTGGGGGTCAGAAAAAAATTGAAAATATGTATAAGGTTACCATTGGAGGAAATCAAATAAAGTGCACATGAAATCCCTATATTATTTCTTGTGAATCTACCATTATCTGAAAATTTTCAATTAAAAATAGAAGGTAAGATACTACAGTTTATTGCACATAATTATAGTAATTTATATTTAATGAATATAAATTTGTGCTTCTGTTTGTATAAATGTGGTTCAATACCTGATAACAATACAAAATGCACTACTCACTATGAGTTTTGGTCAAAAAATTTGAAAACAACTGAATATAAAATAAGTTATCTAAGAAAAGTGATCATTTATATCAGAAATATAAACAAAAATGGATATGTATTTTACATCATGTACAAAATTAATTCCTGACATATTTAAAACTTAAGAAGAAACCATAAGAAGAAAATATAGGAGACTTTTAAAACAAGAAAAAAAACCACAAAAGCTGTAAAAAAAATTGATAATTAAAATTAAGACTTCCCCCCCAAAAAAAAAGACTTTCCTTGATCAAAGGATAACAAAAAGGAAGAGATAAGATAGCTTTACACTGGAAGAATTTATCTATAAATAATATGATTAATAATTATTAGAATTATGCATATCACATGTTGGAATCACATATACATAATTTATCTAATAATTATGTATGATTTATACATAATTAGGATTATGTGCATTTTATATATGTTGTTATATGATTTATATGTATCACTCTAGTAATCCTGCAAATCAATAAAAAGGACAAACAATAAAATAGTAAATTGGGAAAAAGAAATGATCAGATTTTTCAAAGAAAAAGAAACACTAACAGCATAGATAAATCTTACAAAATAGAGTTTAGCAAAAGAACCTGGACGTAATATAAACTGCACACTTCTGTTTATATAAAGTTCAAAGGCAGATAAGCTACATAATATATTGTTTAGGGACACATGCAAAATAGACAAAACTATATAGAAAAGAAGGAAACTATAAACACAAAATTCATGATAGTGACTTCCTTGGATTTGAAAGAGAGATGTGATTAAGCCTGAATACATAGGAGACTTTAGTAGTCTAGTTTTCAAGTTTTTATTTAAATTCAGGTTGATTAACATACAGTGTAATATTGGTTTCAGGAGTAGAATTTAGTGATTCATCACTTACATATAATAGCCAGTGCTCAGGCTTTATTTTTTTTTATTTTTTTATTTTTTGCTCAGGCTTTAATAGTTTTAATTTTCTTTGTCTGAGTGAATGGTTTTTACTTTATCAATATTTTTAAAACTCCACATATATGAATAATCTATGTACATATGTTTTAATATGATATATTTTATTAAATATTTAAATGTAGAAATAAAATAAAACATGGGAGAAATGCATAACTTAGAAAGCCCCTCCCCAGTTGCCCTCAAATAAATAAGCATTAAGCTAGATAAAAGTTCCACTTTTAATGGATCGCACAATGTGTATGAAAAAGCTAAAAGTAAAGCTCTGCACTGGTATCACCAGGGAGTTGTTAAATAGTGTTACAACATAAGTAAGAAAGTGCCCATAACTTCTGTGAAATGTGGGAGATGTGTTAGGTCAGGGTTATCCTGGAATTACTCTCTCCAACAAAAATTAGAGTAGAATAAAATTCTTCCCATATCTACACAGCAGCTGAGATATGCATAGGACAGAAGAAAAGATATGCAGCATGATAAACAGTAAATGTATTGTATAGCCATAAAATCACAGCAAAGAAGCAGGAAAACTGTTGGTCTAGTACTAAGCAGAAACATCTGTAAGTTTAGTGTGCCTTGAAGTATAGCAGCCTCCTTAGAAACAGAATCAATAACACACAGCAATTAAAGACAGAAAGAATTCTCTGTGATTCATTTTAAATACCTAGTTATGAGACCACTTCAAGGAGCCTGGAAAGGAACACAAATTGAGAAAGACTGATGTAAAATACTTAAGGATTATTAAATAAAAGGTCTAAAACTGCTTCAGGAAATAAACATTTCATTTGGTCTCACATGGTTAAGAGTTGCTCCAAACCCTAATTAGGAGTAATTATTTTATACAAAAAATAGCATTCTGTAATATATGTAGATTTTCTGCATATATATGATGGTGCATGCATGTAAACATTCATGTTTAAATTTAATTCAGTAAATTACATAATATTCTAATGCAGTATTGTGGCTTTAGTCTTTTTCAAATTATTGTTTTACTTTCTTTATAGAGTATTGAGTTAAAAGCCACTCCAGGTAGATTGGTAGGTGGTAGAAAACAAGTCAGTTTTTATCTTATCATCTTCTTAGAAAATCTTCATTCCTTCAAGTGACAACTTTTTATCGTAAGACATCAAAATATACCCAAGAAATTTCGCAAATCAATAACTTAGTTTTCCACTCTAAGAACTTAAAAAATGTGGAACAAACTAAACCCAAAGGAAACACAAGAAAGGAAATAATAAAGATTAGAATGGAAATGAATTAAGGAGAGAATAGAGAAACAATAGATAAAAATCAAGGAAAATAAAAGTTGTATTTTGGAAAGATCAATCAAATTGACACATTTTTTTAAGCTTATAGTAACCAGGAAAAAAGAGAGAGAGGGATAGCTCAAATTATTAGAATAAGAAATGAAAATAAGGACATTATTGTCAACCTTATAAAATGAAAAGTCTTATAAAGGAATATAATGAGCAACCATATGACAATAAATTATTCAACTTTCATGAAAAAATTCTTAGAAATATGCAAACTACTGAAACTGACTCCTGAAGAAAAAAAACATCTGTACAAACCTATAATAAGAGATTGTATTACTAATCAAATAAACTACCAACAAAGAAAGCCTAGCCCCAGATGAGTTCACTGATAACTACAAAACATTTATAAAATTAGCACCAAAACTGGAAGAAACATTTCCCAACTAATTCTATGAGGACAGCATTAGCCTGATACCAAAACTACATGATGACATGACAAGAAAAGAAAACTACACACCCATATCTCTTATGAATATAGGCATAAAAATAGCAGCAAACCAAACCTAGCAACATATAAAAAGGATTATACCAGACTATAACATAATCAAGTGGGATTTATCCCAGGAAAGCAAAGTTGATATAACTACTAAAAATCAATGTAATAAACCATATTAATATAATAAAAGGCAAAACTGCATGCTTGTATTACTAGATGCAGAAAAGCTTTTGACATAATTCAATACCCTTTCATGATTAAAAAAAATCAACAAACTAGGAATAGAGGGGAACTTCTTCAATCTGATATAGGAAATCTATGAACAACCCACAGCCAACACTACAGTTAATAATGAAAGACTGGAAGTTTCCCCTAAGATCAAGAACAAGATAAAAATGCCCACTTTGACTGCTGCTACTCAACATCATAAGTTCTAACCAGTACAATTAGACAATGAAATAAAATAAAATGCACTGAAATTGAAAAATAAGTAAATCTTTCTCTATTTACAGATAACATGATTTTATATATAGAAAATCCTAAGAATCCATAAAATATTTTTAGAACTAGTAAACAAGTTCACCAATGTTGCATGATTCAAGATGAATATAAAAATTATATTTCTATACAATAACAATAAACAGTATGAAAATAAAATTAACCAAATAATTACATTTACAATATGATCTAAATAATAAAAATATTTAGGAATGAGCTTTAGCAAAAGAAATATAAGATCTGTAAACTGAAAGCTATGAAATTATCATTGATAGATTATGGAATTAATATAAAGAGAGAAGCAGAGAAAAGAAGACCATAATATCTAGTAAAAGATAAGAAAATTCCTTTAGTTCCCCACATTCCAGAATAAGTTCTTACTTAGCCCGACTCTCTTTTATTTTCTATCCTTCCAAACATCCATTTTTCTATACATTAGTTTTTCAATTGCTTAGAAAATATGGTTTAAATGACTAGTATATACCAAACATTATTCTAAGCATCAGTATTATACTGGTGAATAAAATAAATGTCCTTGTTCTCATGGAGATTATATTCTAGTGGTAGGTGACAGACAAGAAATAATAAACATTAAAAGTAAATTAACACAAGTGGCAAAGGTGATAAGTATATCAAAAAATAAGAAAAAGTAAGTATAAAGACTAACAATATGGTGTATAGGTGGAGTAGATGGGTTGGTGAGTAAGGTGACATTTAAATAAAGATATAAAAGAGGTAAAAGATTTGGCCTTATAGATATGTGGAGGTTGGGAGGGTAGGAAAAGACTTTCATACAGATATAAGAGCCAAAGCAAATATTGATGCAGGAGCCTGGAATATTCAAGTAATAATAGCAAGGATGCAAATATGAGTAAATATAAAAGAGCTGAAATAAAGCAAAGAGAATATTAGGAGATGAATTTAAGCACATGACACAAAGATGGTAGATTATGTAGGACCATATAGATCATTGATAGGATTTTGGCTTAAATTTTAAGTAAAATGCAGTATTGAAGAGTGTTGATCAAAAGACAGATGGTAGCTACACTTGTACTACTAAAAATTAATTAAATTTTATTTTTAAAATATTTTATTATTTATTCATGAGAGAGAGAGAGAGAGAGAGAGAGAGAGAGAGAGAGAGGAGACAGAGGGAGAAGCAGGCTCCTCTCAAGGAGCCCAGTGTGGGACTGGATCCTGGACCCCAGGATCACTCCCTGAGCTGAAGGCAGGCGCTCCACTGCTGAGCCACCCAGGCGTCCCTATCTTATTTAAATTTAAATAGTTACAATAGCAGTTGCATTGAAAATAGACTGTAGACTGTAGGGCCATAGGTGAAGTACAGAGGCAAAATAAAGGCTACAGCAAAAATACAAATGAAAAATAATCATGGCTTGGTTTAGAGTTATAACACCGGACAATGCTACTTACTCACAAGTCAGACATAGGGTATGAGAAAGAGGGAGAAATCAATGATTATTCCACAAATGCCCTTTATATCTGAAGTGATATAAGTAGCTGTTTGTTACTTAAAATCAAATGATTCCTTAAAAAAATGACATCTAGACTACTTGAATCCTAATTGACAGTGCAGTCAGGATACTTGTGTCCAGAATGGAGCAAACAGGATAGCAAAACCATATACAAAATAATGCATTAAAAAGCTTTACTCCTGTCTGGCTATGCCACATGCTACAAAGTACATTATTTTAAATCAATTAAATCTGGAAAATGAATGAGAAAGTGAAAACTCTTCAATGTAAGAATTCTTTTATCAACGGATTTCATAGTACTCTCACCTCCTGAACAGAATTCAGTTGATACCATCAATTAGAAAAATCTGACATATTTAGTATATCAATTAAGCAAAGGATTTGAACAAAGTGAAGCCCCAGTTCCACTAAACTGAAAAGATTCACAATTACTTACATCACAGAAGTTTCCTGCTGATAATGCTTCCTGGGACTTTTTCATCAGAGACCATGGAGCAAGACAAGTAATAGACCACGAGTAGAATTTAAAGTGCCATGTCCCATAAGCACTTGCCAGTCTGAGTGGAAGAGAAGCAGCAGAAGAAAAATGTCCCTAGTTTTCAGAAAATTGTATCTCACTCTAGAGAAAGAACATATTCCCTCTTATTGTTTTATTTCATAAGATTTATTTGTTAATAGAGGAGTAGCTTTGTAATGTGTAGAGAATATGTGTTTCAAATCTAACCATAATAATGAATTCTCTTCAAACTACAAAGCTTATGGAATAATATTTTTGAAAGAAGAATTAAGATAATTCAAGACATTATATTATCAGTACCTTCATAAGAGGGAAAGAGAAAAAGAAAAGAAAATGAAGGAGGAATTTACTAAAGTTTAGGGAAAAAAAGCCCAAATCATGAAGGTTTTCAAAGTAATGTTAAAAATCTTTTCTTTTATTTAATATAACAGATTGCTGTTTCAAAGAACTTCAATGGCTGTGCTATAATTGAAAAGGAGGAAACTAAGGTTCTGAAATGTTATGTGACTCTCCTGCTTAAGGTCATTCATCTACTTAGCAACCAAAACAAGACAAAAATCTAAGCCTAAGCCTAAAAAAATATAATTTAGGTTTTATTCTACCAAATCAATGCTGCCTTTCAATTTTTAACTAAAAGAGTGAGGAAATCAGGCAAAATAATAGAGTTTATTTTTAATAGTATCAGAGAAAAATTATGTAAGCTTTAAGTTCTTATATAAATTGGTAAAGCACTTTAGTTATGGAGTGGTTTATGATTGACAACTAATGCACCAATTAATAAAAGCACAGGAAATAGCCTATCAGAACAATGTGATTTCTAGGAAAATCAATAGGTTAGTGTAGCATCTT
Organism: Nyctereutes procyonoides; assembly: GCF_905146905.1. NCBI lineage: Eukaryota > Metazoa > Chordata > Mammalia > Carnivora > Canidae > Nyctereutes > Nyctereutes procyonoides. Next base: position 71,481,131 of record NW_026575125.1, read on the forward strand.
AGACTGGGAATAATGATGAAGAAACATTTAAACTGCAAACCATTTTGGAAAGCAGCAGTGTTCAAAGGCCTGTGATTGGTAAGGCAGTTTTAAATGTCAGAATGAATCTGATCTGGTGGCTGCTGCTAGTGATAGATAGCCACTATAACTCTTCCTCCAAAGTACCAGTTTTGGGGAGATGTAAAACACAATGGTTGGCATTGATTTGGTGGGAAAATACACCTTTCTTTTGCTGTATAAAGCTAGCTTAGGTAAACGGCTGACACAAACAGCAATTGCAAAGTCATCATTGGAATTAGCATGAGTGCTTATCTTTGAGGATGTTTTGAAGACTTCAGTGGATGAAAAGTAATTTTATTGACCCTATATGATAACTAAAAGAAAGACTTTTGGTATTTATGATTTTCTTATCAAATATTATGTAGAGCAAGAGGTGTAAACTATATATATTACATGTTTATTGTATATATATACATATATATAAAACATGTCTTATGTATATATATATATATGATAAAACATGTCTTCCACTACTGCAATTGCCTGAGCTGTTTTTTTTTTTACAAAGAAGCTGTACAACTGAAACAATAGTACATATGTTTCTTCAAGTAACAGAGAGGCAGTGTGCTGATCCATCCACATTGCTTCTTGGATCCCCCTAAACATTATAATACGTATTTTAACAGTTAATTTGAATTGCACACGAAGTCTATGGCCAGGAAACAAAATAAAGCTAATTATACTGTGAAGGGAGCAAACCCTTGATGTCAGCTAAATTAATGATGTTTCAGTGCGACAACTCTCCATACTTAAGGTAAAGCATAAACTTAAATAGAATTAGGGCATCATTTGGCTACAAAGAATAGATTCCTAACAGGTACCTATATTTTCTCCTTCAAACATATGAAAATAGATTTCTTTGTGATTTATTACTAATCTCTTTTGGATACCTCCTCTAAAGACAAAATAATATCAAATGGAATCTGTCCACGTTAACAAATATGTCTTTCTGTTCTTTTAAAGCAATAAGAAGAAACTCGGAGGGTTTAGAAACTGAGAATACTGAAAAATATTCTGCATTCTGTTTCTATATCTGAAATAATGTGAACCTGATCTTGGTTGAAGACAATGCTTTAGACAAATTTTTTTTCCAAGATACTCCAGTTCCATGAATCTGTCATTCTTTCTACCTGATATAATATAAATATACTATCATTGGATTTATGATTCAGTATAGCTACTCAGGCCAAAGTGATAAGAAGTATGGCTTTTGAAAAACTCAAAATTAAAAAGACAGAATATTTTATTTGGAAAGAGTAATTGTAATTGGATATTTTCCAGTTTTGATTAGTACATTTCACATACAGAAAAATAATATTTCTCAGTCATTGACAATTCCTTCCAGAACAAGAACCACTTGAAGAAAAATCAAAAATCTTTTGATAATAAATCAAAGAAAATCTACTTCTAGGTTACAAATAGCCTTGAGACACTGCCCAAAAGAGGTTATTGCACATAGAAACATGTGAGGTTATACTAACATGAGGAAAAGTAAGACTGTCAAATGATATTAGGATTAAAAAGTGAAAATAAAGGAAGCAGAATTTTCTCCCCTTTAATGTAAAACAAGGAACAAAATTTTTATTTTTATTTTTTTTTATAAATTAATTTTTATTGGTGTTCAATTTACCAACATACAGAATAACACCCAGTGCTCATCCCGTCAAGTGTACCCCTCAGTGCCCGTCACCCATTCACCCCCACCCCCCACCCTCCTCCCCCTCCACCACCCCTAGTTCATTTCCCAGAGTTAGAAGTCTTTATGTTCTGTCTCCCTTTCTGATATCTCCCACACATTTCTTCTCCCTTCCCTTATATTCCCTTTCGCTATTATTCATATTCCCCAAATGAATGAGAACATACACTGTTTGTCCTTCTCCGGTTACTGTGGCCAAGTTCAAAAAGGGTGTTGCCTGAGTTCTTCTCTGGGATTTTGATGGAATCTTGTCTCACATTTAGATCTTTCATCTATTTTGAGTTTATCTTTGTGTATGGTGCAAGAGAGTGGTTCAGTTTCATTCTTCTGCATGTGGATGTCCAATTTTCCCAGCACCATTTATTGAAGAGACTGTCTTTCTTCTAGTGGATCGTCTTTCCTCCTTTATCGTATATTAGTTGAGCATAAAGTTCAGGGTCCACTTCTGGGTTCTCTGTTCTGTTCCATTGATCTATATGTCTGTTTTTGTGCCAGTACCACACTGTCTTGATGAACACAGCTTTGCAGTACAACCTGAAATCTGGCATTGTGATGCCCCCAGATATGGTTTTCTTTTTTTAAAATTCCCCTGGCTGTTTGGGGTCTTTTCTGATTCCACACAAATCTTAAAATAATTTGTTCTAAGTCTCTGAAGAAAGTCCATGGTATTTTGATAGGGATTGCATTATACGTGTAAATTGCCCTGGGTAACATTGACATTTTCACAATATTAATTCTGCCAATCCATGAGCATGGAATATTTTTCCATCTCTTTGTGTCTTCCTCAATTTCTTTCAGAAGTGTTCTGTAGTTTTTAGGGTATATTTTGAGAACCATTTGAATGGTAAATGGTTCTCCAACCTTTTATTTTCAGGTTGTAGGTGTCCTTCTGTCTAAAATGAGTCTCTTGTAGACAGCAAATAGATGGGTCCTGTTTTTTTATCCAGTCTGAAACTCTGCGCCTTTTGATGGGATCATTAAGCCCATTCACGTTCAGAGTTACTTGAACTTCTTCTTAAAGGGGAGTTTTAAGAGTCCCCCTTAAAATTTCTTGCAGAGCTGGTTTGGAGGTCACATATTCTTTCAGTTCCTGCCTGTCTTGGAAGCTCTTTATCTCTCCTTCCATTTTGAATGAGAGCCTTGCTGGATAAAGTATTCTTGGTTGCATGTTCTTCTCATTTAGGACCCGGAATATATCCTGCCAGCCCTTTCTGGCCTGCCAGGTCTCTGTGGAGAGGTCTGCTGTTACCCTAATATTCCTCCCCATGAAAGTCAGGGACTTCTTGTCTCTTGCTGCTTTAAGGATCTTCTCTTTATCTTTGGAATTTGCAAGCTTCACTATTAGATGTCGAGGTGTTGAACGGTTTTTATTGATTTTAGGGGGGGATCTCTCTATTTCCTGGATCTGAATGCCTGTTTCCCTTCCCAGATTGGGAAAGTTTTCAGCTAGGATTTGTTCAAATACATATTCTGGCCCTCTGTCCCTTTCGGCGCCCTCGGGAACTCCAATTAAACGTAGGTTTTTCTTCCTCAGACTGTCATTTATTTGCCTTAATCTGTCTTCATGGTCCCTTAATTGTTTGTCTCTTTTTTCCTCAGTTTCCCTCTTTGCCATTAACTTGTCTTCTATGTCACTCACTCGTTCTTCCACCTCGTTAACCCTCGTCGTTAGGACTTCTAGTTTGGATTGCATCTCATTCAATTGATTTTTAATTTCTGCCTGATTGGATCTAAATTCTGCAGTCATGAAGTCTCGTGAGGCCTTAATGCTTTTTTCTAGAGCCACCAGTAGCTGTAGAATAGTGCTTCTGAATTGGCTTTCTGACATTGAAGTGTAATCCAGATTTTGTAACTCTGTGGGAGAGAGGGCTGTTTCTGATTCTTTCTTTTGAAGTGAGGTTTTCCTTCTAGTCATTTTGCTCAGTGCAGAGTGGCCAAAAACAAGTTGTATTGGAACACGGGGGAGTATCACTGGTCCCTCTAGCTGGTCTTCTGGGGGAGGGGCCTGCTGTGCTGATTTTCAGGTGTTAGCACTTGGGGGAGCTGCTCTGCCCCTGCCTGCTGCAGGGCTCAGCGGGGGTTGTTTACCCCGTGAGGTCTCAGGAGGAACAGCCGCAGTGGCTATGGCAACTCTGGAAGCCTGGATTCAGCCTCCGCAGGAACTACGGGGCTCCGGGCTCTCGGCTCTCCGTCCGCAGGGCCTGGAGGCTCCGGGGCGGGGCCGCTGATCTGCTCAGCTCGGGCAGGAGCGTCCTCGCTGTCTCGGGCCCTCCCGGCCTCTGCCTGTCCCTGGGGAGGCCGGATCCTGGGCTGTGTCCCGGCGCCCTGTGCTCCGGGGCCTGCGCTGTTGGATTCGCGCTCCCGCCCCGCAGCTCCCTCCCTGGAGCCGCTCCCGAGCCCCTCCGAGCTGCTCCGGTCGGTCCCGCCGGGTGCGCTGCAGCCCTTAGGGAGCTCGGAGCACTCCCCTGCGCTCGCAGGTGTCTGTTAGTGTCCCAAGGAGCCCGAGGGCATCCCCGCCCTCCTGGGTCCTGCTCCAACTCCCTGCGAGCCCCTTTCCGCCCGTCCGGGAAGGTTGGTGCAGCTCCTGCTCCTCCGGGACGGGGCTCTCCTGTCCTGGGGACACTCGCCCCGGCCTCAGCCCGGCTCCTCGCGGGGCCCCTCCCCCTCGGAGGCCTTTTGTTCCTTTATTTCTTTTTCCCCGTCTTCCTACCTTGATAGAAGCGCGGACTCTTCTCACTGTAGCATTCCAGCTGGTCTCTCTTTACATCTCAGGCCGAATTCGTAAATTTTCAGGATGGTTTGAAGGTTATCTAGGTAATTTGGTGGGGACAGGTGATTTGGGGACCCTGCTCTTCCGCCATCTTGCCCCTCCCCCCCGGAACAAAATTTTTAAATGGTAAAACCACTGCAACGCTTTGAAATCCCATCCAGTTTAAGTCTTTAATGGAACTGACATTTCTATTTTGTCATTAGCCAATTGCAAAAACTGATTATTGCCCCTTCTTTCCTCCACAGTTTAGAGATAAGTAAAAGTGGCCACATAACTCAGGAATAGAATAGGTGTCTCCCCAAACTAATTTCCATCTTCATATTTGGTGTTTTAATATCAAAAGGTAAAGTTCAGCAGTGTTTCAAATGACACTATTTTTGATGATGGGTTCATAATTGATACAAAGCTAATAAAACTGGCATCAATCTAGTGTCCATCAAAAGGTAAGGTTTATCTATTGTCAATTTCAGAAACTAATCATCTGTTCAAAGTCACAGTAAGAAAGGAGACAGCACAAAATCATTTTTTTCTTTTTAAAATGTGTAAGTTGAGAACAGTGTTTTAAAGTCATTATTTGTGCTGCTTTTGTGTTGTGAATAACTTGCTTACAACTGCTGAGCCATCTGTTAAACAAAGAGGTCTTGTCTATTAAAAAAGCTGAAATTATCTTTTTTCAAATTTTAATAAACAGCTTTTGTTTGAATACCCTGAACAACAAATACTCTAATAAATAACAGTTAATGGTATTCACAGGTCAAATTAAGTAGGAGGGAAATAAGCTATCCTTTGAAAAGTGTTTTAAACACTATTTTCCAAGGAGAAAGAACAACATGCTCATATGTCTGAGCTCTTGCAGCTGTACAATCTGTGGCCAAGTAAGAAACTATCGTGTTTGGCATTTCTCTTGACCTTGAAAGACGAGCCTTTAAATGAAATAATCTGGAAAATGGTGCAACCAATGGCATAATTTCTAGATAATTCTAACCACAGATTTTTTCATAAGATCTCAATCCTAATTAATGTTTCTAAGATGCTAAATGTAGTTCCCATATTTGCATTAAATGAATTCTGGCTGGTGTAGTGATCCCAATTTTTTCAGCACAGCACATTACCTCCTTATTACTATATCAATGTGTTTTTGAATAAAATGTTTTCATGAATTTTATAGCAAATTACTTTTAAATTTTCCTCAACTTCCTTCATTTTCAGGTTTACTCATTTCTGTAGAAATAGTGCATGACTGTGGTACAGTTACATTAAAAAATTGTAAGGTGTTAGCATAGTTTATTACAATATAAATATTACTCAAATTTAGTCAATTGTATCTAGTAACTAATTTCCTGGGTATCACATGCCCTATTCTTAAATAAAATAACAGATATTCTACTTAATTCAGAGTCCATCTTTTATAGTCCCCCATGTTTCAAATTAATGGGATTTAACTATACTTATTCATTAACAGTCAATATGGTGGTCAGCACTATGTTAAAAAGGAGACAATCCTACAATCAAGGCTTTCCATCTAAATGAAACCAAGCTTGTTACTTTAATATCAAGTAAAATATACCAGCTGCCCTCCTTAGATTAGAGTGATTAAAAGTTCATCTTGAATGAAATAAAATGGTCTAAGGATAGAATCTCAGATTTGACATTGACTAGTTTTTAAAACTTAAGCAGGGTATCTAACCTATATCTCCTTGTTTCCTGTCTATGAGTAAGCTGAGGACAATAATACCTACCTTACTATTTAAGGCATTTATGTATATGACTGATATAAATATATAGATACATATCATATAGTAATTGATACCCAGTGGATATTCAATTAATAGTGGGTATTACTACTACTATTGTTGCTACAGCTATTATCATTATTTTTTTTCCTTATCTGTTCAAGTTTATTATGTGATTGGAGCAATTCAGTCCCATCTTCAGGCTCCATTTCCCACTGTAGTTCTTTTTTTTAATAAATTAATTTTTATTGGTGTTCAATTTACCAACATACAGAATAACACCCAGTGCTCATCCCGTCAAGTGTCTCCCTCAGTGCCCGTCACCCATTCACCCCCACCCCCCGCCCTCCTCCCCCTCCACCACCCCTAGTTCGTTTCCCAGAGTTAGGAGTCTTTATGTTCTGTGTCCCTTTCTGGTATTTCCCACACATTTCTTCTCCCTTCCCTTATATTCCCTTTCACTATTATTCATATTCCCCAAATGAATGAGAACATACACTGTTTGTCTTTCTCCGATTGACTTACTTCACTCAGCATAATACCCTCCAGTTCCATCCACGTTGAAGCAAATGGTGGGTATTTGTCGTTTCTAATGGCTGAGTAATATTCCATTGGCATCACAATGCCAGATTTCAGGTTGTACTACAAAGCTGTAGTCATCAAGACAGTGTGGTACTGGCACAAAAACAGACACATAGATCAATGGAACAGAGTAGAGAACCCAGAAGTGGACCCTGACCTTTATGGTCAACTAATATTCGATAAAGGAGGAAAGACTATCCACTGGAAGAAAGTCTCTTCAATAAATCGTGCTGGGAAAATTGGACATCCACATGCAGAAGAATGAAACTAGACCACTCTCTAGCACCATACACAAAGATAAACTCAAAATGGATGAAAGATCTAAATGTGAGACAAGATTCCATCAAAATCCTAGAGGAGAACACAGGCAACACCCTTATTATCATTATTATCACAATCTGATATACTTGGTAGAAAGTAAGCAGTATGAAAAGTAAACACTGGTATGCCCAAAAGGACACTTAAATTCAATCCTAAGCATATTCAAGCTTTCTGTTTCATTTTTTTATTCATTTCTCAAATTAAACTGAATAAAGTCTAATAATTTCTTATGCTTATATACTTCTTTATAATTTTCAGAGGGCTTTCAAAAAACCTGCATCGTTATTTAAATTGCATTCAACATTTTTTGGTCTATTCTATCATCCTTAGCAAATATAATTCTGAAGTAACTGCAGTATTAGAATTGTCAAATTATGAAATGACAGAGATGTAAAATCATTTACTTCACTCCTCATTGGCATAGGAAGAAACTGAGGCCTAGGAGGTTTGAAATTACTTGCCCCAAACCACGTATAAAATAAGTAGTAATTCTCATCATCAGGGACATACAAATTAAAACTTTAATGAGATATCACATCACATCTGTCAGAATGGCTAAAATTAATGACAAAGGAAGCAGTAGGTGTTGGTAAGGATGCAGAGAAAGGGGAACCCTTTTAGTGGGCACACAAACTGGTGAAGCCACTTGGGATAACAGTATGGAGTTTTCTCAAAGATTTCAAAATAGAACTACTCTATGATCCAGCAATTGCACTACTAGGTATTTACCCAAAGAATGCAAATTATAGTGATTGGAAGGGGCAATTGCAGCTCAATAATGCTGCTGCATTATCAACAATAGCCAAATTATGGAAAGAGACCAAATGTCCACTGACTGATGAATGGGTAATAAAGTAGTATTAATACTACTACTATTAAAGTGGTAATATGGGGGGAGGGGCAAGATGGCGGAAGAGCAGGGTCCCCAAATCACCTGTCCCCACCAAATTACCTAGATAACCTTCAAACCATCCCGAAAATTTACGAATTCGGCCTGAGATGTAAAGAGAGACCAGCTGGAATGCTGCAGTGAGAAGAGTCCGCGCTTCTATCAAGGTAGGAAGACAGGGAAAAAGAAATAAAGAAACAAAAGGCCTCCGAGGGGGAGGGGCCCCGCGAGGAGCCGGGCTGAGGCCGGGGCGAGTGTCCCCAGGACAGGGGAGCCCCGTCCCGGAGGAGCAGGAGCTGCACCAACCTTCCCGGAAGGTTGCGGAAAGGGGCTCGCAGGGAGTTAGAGCAGGACCCAGGAGGGCGGGGATGCCCTCGGGCTCCCAGGGACACTAACAGACACCTGCGAGCGCAGGAGAGTGCTCCGAGCTCCCTAAGGGCTGCAGCGCGCACGGAGGGACCGACCGGAGCAGCTCGGAGGGGCTCGGGAGCGGCTCCAGGGAGGGAGCTGCAGGGCGGGAGCGCGAATCCACCAGCGCAGGCCCCGGAGCACAGGGCGCCGGGACACAGCCCAGGATCCGGCCTCCCCCGGGACAGGCAGAGGCCGGGAGGGCCCGAGACAGCGAGGACGCTCCTGCCCCGAGCTGAGCAGATCAGCGGCCCCGCCCCGGAGCCTCCAGGCCCTGCAGACGGAGAACCGAGAGCCCCGAGCCCGTAGTTCCTGCGGAGGCTGAATCCAGGCTTCCAGAGTTGCCATAGCAACTGCTGCTGTTCCTCCTGGGGCCCCACGGGGTAAACAACCCCCGCTGAGCCCTGCAGCAGGCAGGGGCAGAGCAGCTCCCCCAAGTGCTAACACCTGAAAATCAGCGCAACGGGCCCCTCCCCCAGAAGACCAGCTGGACGGACCAGTGATACTCCCCCGTGTTCCAATACAACTTGTTTTTGGCCACTCTGCACTGAGCAAAATGACTAGAAGGAAAACCTCACCTCAAAAGAAAGAATCAGAAACAGCCCTCTCTCCCACAGAGTTACAAAATCTGGATTACACTTCAATGTCAGAAAGCCAATTCAGAAGCACTATTCTACAGCTACTGGTGGCTCTAGAAAAAAGCATTAAGGACTCACGAGACTTCATGACTGCAGAATTTAGATCCAATCAGGCAGAAATTAAAAATCAATTGAATGAGATGCAATCCAAACTAGAAGTCCTAACGACGAGGGTTAACGAGGTGGAAGAAAGAGTGAGTGACATAGAAGACAAGTTAATGGCAAAGAGGGAAACTGAGGAAAAAAGAGACAATCAATTAAGGGACCATGAAGACAGATTAAGGCAAATAAATGACAGTCTGAGGAAGAAAAACCTACGTTTAATTGGGGTTCCCGAGGGCGCCGAAAGGGACAGAGGGCCAGAATATGTATTTGAACAAATCCTAGCTGAAAACTTTCCCAATCTGGGAAGGGAAACAGGCATTCAGATCCAGGAAATAGAGAGATCCCCCCCTAAAATCAATAAAAACCGTTCAACACCTCGACATCTAATAGTGAAGCTTGCAAATTCCAAAGATAAAGAGAAGATCCTTAAAGCAGCAAGAGACAAGAAGTCCCTGACTTTCATGGGGAGGAATATTAGGGTAACAGCAGACCTCTCCACAGAGACCTGGCAGGCCAGAAAGGGCTGGCAGGATATATTCAGGGTCCTAAATGAGAAGAACATGCAACCAAGAATACTTTATCCAGCAAGGCTCTCATTCAAAATGGAAGGAGAGATAAAGAGCTTCCAAGACAGGCAGGAACTGAAAGAATATGTGACCTCCAAACCAGCCCTGCAAGAAATTTTAAGGGGGACTCTTAAAACTCCCCTTTAAGAAGAAGTTCAAGTAACTCTGAACGTGAATGGGCTTAATGACCCCATCAAAAGGCGCAGAGTTTCAGACTGGATAAAAAAACAGGACCCATCTATTTGCTGTCTGCAAGAGACTAATTTTAGACAGAAGGACACCTACAACCTGAAAATAAAAGGTTGGAGAACCATTTACCATTCAAATGGTTCTCAAAATATACCCTAAAAACTACAGAACACTTCTGAAAGAAATTGAGGAAGACACAATGAGATGGAAAAATATTCCATGCTCATGGATTGGCAGAATTAATATTGTGAAAATGTCAATGTTACCCAGGGCAATTTACACGTATAATGCAATCCCTATCAAAATACCATGGACTTTCTTCAGAGACTTAGAACAAATTATTTTAAGATTTGTGTGGAATCAGAAAAGACCCCAAACAGCCAGGGGAATTTTAAAAAAAAGAAAACCATATATGGGGGCATCACAATGCCAGATTTCAGGTTATACCTCAAAGCTGTGTTCATCAAGACAGTGTGGTACTGGCACAAAAACAGACACATAGATCAATGGAACAGAACAGAGAACCCAGAAGTGGACCCTGAACTTTATGCTCAACTAATATACGATAAAGGAGGAAAGACGATCCACTGGAAGAAAGACAGTCTCTTCAATAAATGGTGCTGGGAAAATTGGACATCCACATGCAGAAGAATGAAACTGGACTACTCTCTTGCACCATACACAAAGATAAACTCAAAATAGATGAAAGATCTAAATGTGAGACAAGATTCCATCAAAATCCCAGAGGAGAACTCAGGCAACACCCTTTTTGAACTTGGCCACAGTAACCGGAGAAGGACAAACAGTGTATGTTCTCATTCATTTGGGGAATATGAATAATAGCGAAAGGGAATATAAGGGAAGGGAGAAGAAATGTGTGAGAAATATCAGAAAGGGAGACAGAACATAAAGACTTCTAACTCTGGGAAATGAACTAGGGGTGGTGGAGGGGGAGGAGGGTGGGGGGTGGGGGTGAATGGGTGATGGGCACTGAGGGGTACACTTGACGGGATGAGCACTGGGTGTTATTCTGTATGTTGGTAAATTGAACACCAATAAAAATTAATTTATATAAAAAAAATAAAAATAAAGTGGTAATATATAAAATATTCCATATATATGCATATTATGGAATATTACTCAACCATCAAAAAGAATGAAATCTTGCCATTTGCAACAATGTGGATGGAACTAGAGTGTATTATGCTAAGTGAAACAAGTCAGAGAAAGACAAATCCCATATAATTTTGCATATGTGGAATTTAAGAAACAAAACAGATGAACATGTGAGAAGGGGAGAAAAAAGAGAGGGACGCAAACTGTAAGAGACTTTTAACTATAGAGAACAAATTGAGGGTTGCTGAAGGGAGGTGGGAGAGGGGATTGGCTAAATGGCTGATAAGTCTTGAAGAGGGTACTTGTAAAGAGGAGTGGATATTATAAGTAAGTGATGAATTGCTAAATTCTATTCCTGAAACCAATATTACATTACACATTAACTAGAATTTAAATGAAACCTGAAACAAAAAGGATGAATTTTATCTTATGTGAATTATAAAAATAATAATAATAATAATTTCAACACATAAGCATAGTAGAATCAGAAAAAAATAGTAATTCTGAAACATTTGCAATAAGTACAAATAAATATCAATAAATCTATCATAAGAAAATATAGTTACAAGTCCAACCAATAGACTAATCATTCTAAATAATGTTTAATAAAAATACAAATTCAAAACAACAAAAAATTGGACAATTTCAGATCATATTAGTAATCCAATGCATACCTGAGACTAAGTCAATGTCCACAGTATAAACATAGAGATGAGCACATTTTGTCTATCCCACAAATATTTCCAAAGTCATATCTAAAGTAATATTTGTTTTTTATGTAATTCCATTTTGAGAAAAGTTTATTCTTATTGTATAGGACCAGGAATAAAAATTCAAATCTATAAGTCTATTTTGAGGTGTGATCTTTTAATATAGTACTCCTAGATTTTTTTTTCAGTTGGCTGATCCCCTTGATAATATAATATATTCATGTTCTTCTCATGTCATCCTTTCTGATTTAGACCCAGGAAAAAAAATCACCAGAATTAATACAAAATTATTATCTTTTTCATGTTAAGTCTTTTTAAATATTATAAGTAACATATTCATGAACAGCAGAAATAAGAATGTGGAGAACATTACCATATTACATGTGTAAATATTTAAGTGATTAATTCACAGACTACCTAAAGATTCTTAAATTAAAATCCACATATTAGAACTTATATTTAGTTTTCACTATATTCTCTGCACTATATTTAATATTGTATATTGTTATTATGATGAATCCTAATAATCACTGTCTTAGATGTTTTTTGTTATAGCTTGACCTTTTTCAGATAAATTGATACTAAGCAAATTTAACTAATTTGCTCATGGTTACATAACCTGAATTTGATCCAAGATTTGACTGACTCTAAAGTCTGTTCCCTTTCTCCTACACTATGCTGTCCCCCCAAAAAAACTCAAATATTGTTCATAAAATCTGAGAAAAAACGTTTTTTAGGACTGGCCCAGATTAGATATAAATAATAGAATTTTTCCCTGTGTACAAGGCCCTAGGGAAACATTTCTCCATCCAGTTCTTTCTATTAATGCCAGAGTATTTGATGGTTGCATGGGTATCAGAGACAGTAGTCACAAAAGCAGTACCTGGGAGACTGCCTAACTGGAGATAAACAATAAATCATCAGGAAAAGGAAGTCCTGATAGAACCTGTACTGCATAGAAGACCTACCTTCCCTTTACACTCCCATTTTTTTATACCTCCCATAGTTTACTTTCTTCTTCTTTTTTTTTCTTCCTCATCTGCCTACTCAGACCCAGCACATTTACCAGTAACTCCTGCCCAGAAAAGGTGAACTATTGAGAGAAAATATAAAACTGAACAATATAACCATAACATTCTCTACTCTCATTTTATACTGATATTTCACTATTCAATAGTTCTTGGTATATGTTTATGATTTATTTCCTAAAATACAGAAAGCTCTAACTTGCATGAATAAGCATATATTTTGAGTATTACTGTATATGTTCTTCAAGCCCCTAGTAAAATATCAAGCACACAGTGGGTGCTCAGTAAATGTAAGTTTATGATGATAGCAATAATAAAGATTATAATGGGAATCTCTGGGTGGCTCAGCAGTTTAGCCCCTGCCTTCAGCCCAGGGCGTGATCCTGGAGTCCCAGGGTCAAGTCCCATGTCAGGCTCCCTGCATTGAGCCTGCTTTTCCCTCTGCTTTTGTCTCTGCCTCTCTCTCTCTCTCTCTCTCTCTCTCTCTCTCTCTCTCTCTCTCTCTGTGTGTGTGTGTGTGTGTGTGTCTTTCATGAATTAATAAATAAAATCTTTAAAAAATAAAGATTATAATTAGGCTAGACCTGATACATATATATATTTTTAAATGTACTTTGTGACATTAGAGTACCATTTAACTTATTCAGTGACTACTGATCAATGCTTCCCTTTAAAGCATAGAGTTTATTAAGTTAGTGTAAGGATCTTTATTTATTTTTTTGTATGTATTTTTTTTTGGAGTTCGATTTGCCAACATATAGCATAACACCCAGTGCTCACTGGGTGTAAGAATCTTTAAAGCACTACTTTGCACATTTAGATGTTTTTGTTATTTAAAAGTCTACATTTACCTCAAAAGAGCCTGACATGTGACAGCCAGCAAAGAATTTCAGAGAAAAGTGATCAGACAAAATGAGAATCCCCACAATGTTGGACTTTACTAGAATTAGTATCAGCAATTGACTAAAATTGTGAAATATATGAGAACACACATTTTGTGGGTTACAAGGAAAATAACACTACTCCAGGTTTCCTCTGAGAGAGCCACCATCCCTGTTACCCAGCCAATAATACTTACCGACTTATACTGACACCGGAAAAAACACATATTCCCTGACACTGGAAAAGCACATATTCCCAAGGATCTCTTTGGCATTATGTGTAAAGACTAGAGCAGGCCTCAGTGAGCCAGTCTGTGAACCAAGAATGTGTATGTATTACTTAATTCTTAACATTCTCTACTTCCAACATATATTTAAGAAGTCTAAAATTAGGGATCCCTGGGTCGCGCAGCGGTTCGGCGCCTGCCTTTGGCCCAGGGCACGATCCTGGAGACCCTGGATCGAAACCCACATCGGGCTCCCGGTGCATGGAGCCTGCTTCTCCCTCTGCCTATGTCTCTGCCTCTCTCTCTCTCTCTCTCTCTGTGACTATCATAAATAAATAAATTAAAAAAAAGAAGTCTAAAATTATTTAAAATTCCCTGCTTAAGCAATTTTGGAATTTAACTTTAAAGAAAAACATTTTAAAATAATTTAAATCAATAAGCAATTAGAATACATGATCTTTCCAGAAAGTGAGAATATCATTATTTTTTTTTTTAAATTTTTATTTATTTATGATAGTCACACAGAGAGAGAGAGAGAGGCAGAGACACAGGCAGAGGGAGAAGCAGGCTCCATGCACCGGGAGCCCGATGTGGGATTCGATCCAGGGTCTCCAGGATCGCGCCCTGGGCCAAAGGCAGGCGCCAAACCGCTGCGCCACCCAGGGATCCCGAGAATATCATTATTAGCAATAGCTTTTAGCTGAGTTTAGGAAGGGAATATATTGACATTTGCATATGCATAAATTCATAATATTAAATTGTTTTGATTCAAACTCACTGATCAAGAAAGACTATGGCTAAAAAGAACTGTGAAGAGTCAATGTTGGCTCCATCTAATCTGGGACTCTGGAGAATGGGTGTTCACAAGGAATATAAAACTTCTCCAAACTGAAGAGCTCTTTCATAACTTTCAAAAGTAAGCTGGCATGCTTTCAAGATCAGACATTCTACGGGCAGCCTGGGTGGCCCAGCGGGTTTATCACCACCTTCGGCCCAGGGCATAATCCTGGAGACCTGGGATCAGGTCCCATGTCAGGCTCCCTGCATGGAGCCTGCTTCTCCCTCTGCCTGTGTCTCTGCCTCTCCCTCTCTCTCTCTCTCTCTGCGTCTCTCATGAATAAATACAAAAAAAAAAAAAAGAGCAGACATTCTCCTAAAATATTCACAACTTCCTGAACCTAAAAGTGCCATGAAAATTATTTGTTCCTTTCAAAACTCCTGAAATTTCAGACAAATATTAATAATAATAAAATTGACAAATATGTAAAAATACTTTATTGTTGAGACTGAGGTTAAAAAGGGAAGTGGAAATGGTTTTTCTATCACTAGCAAATAAACAGCAGTGCTGTAATTCCGACTGACATATTAAAACATTTTCTATTTTAATGGTTAAAAGCAGTCTGCTAGTTAAATGAATTTAGACACTCATGCAGAGTAGTAAGTGATGCTTTACAATGTTTGCAAAACTAAATTGAAGACTTTTTTTTTCTAAAATGTAAATGCCCTTGCATTTCAAAGAAACCTTATTTATGAGCATCTGCTTATCTTCTTCCATTTCTATACTCTGTCTGGACTTGGCATGATTGTGATATGAACATAGATGGCAGATGGAGTTTTGATGTAGTTAATCATGACTGGAGGTATTCCAAGATACCGGTCCTGAAGAAACATGGCAAGGCTTTTGTGTAATGGTATATATTAAGCAATAGAGTTACTGCACAGTTTCTCTTCTCATTAAAGCTTTTGCATTTCACTCTTAACTGCCTTTGAATAATTGCTATTAAGTAGATCTCTTTGACAATAGTGAGAGAAAGAAAGAAGCTGTTTCTGCATAATATGTTTATTGTTAAATAGTTAATCACTGGAAAAGTCAATTGCCTATTTTCTATACTTGATTGTAGAAATTCATTTGGTGAATTGTTTTTGTATGTAAAATGTTGATGAATCATCAAAACCATTTCTGCAAGTATCTGGTTTCTTGCTCCTGATAGTGAGAGAATAAATTTATAATAAATAAAAAAATAGAGGAAAATATAGTGACTGTTCTTCCTGAAATTAAAACAAGTTGATTGATAACAATCAACTTTAGACTATTCTCATTTATGTAAAATCTCATTTTTTAAAGATTTTATTTATTTATTCATGAGAGACAGAGAGAGAGGAGAGGAGAGGCAGAGGGAGAAGCAGGCTCCCTGCAGGGAGCCTGATGTGGGACTCAATCCTAGGATTCCAGGATCACGCCCTGGGCTGAAGGCAGGAGCTAAACCACTCAGCCACCCAGGGATACCCTAAAATCTCATTTCTTTAAACAATTGTATTTAACCAGTTAAAATATTCATCCATTATCCCATCGACTGTCAGACCAACGCTTTCTGTAAGGCAGCCAAAAAGTCAGGCTTTCCTTTGAATTTCAGACTTTTCTGTGAAAGCTAGCAACATTTATTGTCAAACTGAAAACAGAATAGAAGAGAATAGAGGATTATAACACCAAAGCCAGAGACAAAATTCCTAGTGGAATGAATTTAAAAAGCAAATGTGTACTGAACAAAGTGGAGACATTCCTGCTAAATCAGGGGCATTAATAGGCATCATTTCAAACTTAGCCCTTTTATACAGCAATCATCCTGCAAGTTGCCTTTTGGAGCATTCCTTATCTCATAAAAAGGTGTGTGATTTCAAAGACTGAAACAACAAAAAGTCCAGAACAACTAATGTAAAATAGAAGATCAATGAGCAGAGATGCCACTTCAGTTGGAAGCATCTTAAAAAGAAGTGTCAGAAACTGAGAAATGAATAATAAATATTCTTCAGTGAATATGGCCACCAAGCCATGATTTACCAATTTCAAGAAGTTTCATATTCTTCACAAATAGGATCAGTTTGCCCTGATATGTTGCTAATTGTAAGTTTCCATTTTTCCAAGTCACATTTCTTTCTTCATTTGATGTATATTTCTTAGTGTATTTACTTTTTTCATTTGTACTAAAGACTCTGATATTAAAAATGAAACAAAAAGTTTACTGCTTCCATTGATCTTTGATGCACTGGCTTAATATTTCTTTCTATTCTTTTAATATAGATTTTTCTTAGAGCTATCCTCTGCTTATCACTTTGCTTCCTGCTAGGGCAGCCCTTTGCCTCTGCCATCTTCTCTAGTTACTTGTTCAACATTTGTTAAAACTTTATTCTTTGAAAGATATAGCTGCCTTCAGGATTCAAATTAAAGGAAGTATTATTTTAAGAGTAACTTGAAGGCTATGACTTAAATATTTTCACCCAGCACATTCTGGAGTATCAGTTTCATATATCTAGGCACTTAATTTCTATAGTCATCTCCTTTGAAATATGACTTTATCCATAGCTTGGAATTTAGAACAGAGTTTGTCTATGTAAAGATGGCTGCAGTATAGAATTGACATACTTAGCAGAGTAATTGATGACACAACTTCACTATGGATAACGATGTAGAACTGAATAGGTGATCTCTTTTCACATATCAAATTAATTATTTCTCAAACCTTCCTAACTGTCTTTAAAGACACAAAAGGTTACAAAACTGCCATTTGTTTAATTTTCTCATAATAAAACATATTATCTAATCAGAAATCTTTTTCTTAAATCCATTTCCTGGAAATTGATGTCTCTTTCACATTATGCTCCTATAAGAAAATGAAACAATAAAAAATTCTGTAGGAAAATTTTTTAAACTCTAACGTTGTTATATTATTATATATTCTATAATTCTATGTCCAGTAGTTGCCCTGAAATCTGGCTAAGAACCAAGAACTAATGTCATCCCACCATTGAGAAGAAATAGAACAAAAGTTTCCATTCCCTTTGATATAACCTATTGAGTTCCTTATTCAATCGACCCCAAATGAGAATCCAAATGTATTCCTTGTTTCACTCCTCCCCCCACACACATACATTAAGCACATATAGCTCTTTTCCTGTCCTTCACAACATTAAGTTTAATTAAAGGCCTGCCACACATTGAGGGAAAGACTGTTTGGTTTTCATATTGGACTTGCCTTTATCAAATATGTCAGTAGTTCATCTTTGTTTCTGAAATTGGATTTGCATACTTCCCCTTTTGTTATCTCTAAATTAACCTGCTGGGACATAACATAAATTGAATTCTGTTCAGAAACAGTCTTTCATTACTAAAGTGTGATCCTCTTTATAAAAGATAAAAGAAATCATATGCATGAGTGTATATGCACAAACAAAATGTATGTGGGAGTAAAATGTGCAATGTAGAGGTTGCCTGCCAGCATTTAATTAATTGAAGCTTCCTTGTTTTTCCAAATTCTGAATAATTCCCATCTGCCTTGGCTCTCTCTGAGCATGAAAGTCAAATCCCTAATGCGAGATGGGGGTAAAGCTGCAGACTAAAGTACTGAGACAGTTTTAAATGCTACTTTGCTCCATGGAGAATACAGAGCAAAGGTTTCAGAGGATTTTTGAAAATATTTGCCTGTACCCTAAACAACATGCAATTGCTAATGTAAGATTATAATATGCTGCAGTAATTATCAACTACGAATTTGCATACATGGGTTTGTTTTGTGAAACTATTTTCTCTCCAAAAGGGTACAGGTGCACTGTAATATTTTGCTACATATGACTAAAAATAGCCTTAAGTTTTGTGCTTCTGTATAATTTAATTTTTGTGCATAGCAGTTTGTCACCTCCATTCATAAAAAGTTCCTCAATTTTATATTCCCAGGGCTATCTGATAAAATTTTACTACCCCTCCTTTCAGCCAGCCATTTGCTTTTCTTTGATAGGAAGATGGGATCTCATTTCTACATCAGCAGCTTTTTAATTTATTATTTACTCTATTGCACTTTCAGGTTTTCAGGAATAACAGCTCTTTAATTCTCATACAAAGAGAAAATTTGTGATTTGTGCTCATTTCTTTTTGGAGTCCTATATGAGTTTTTGAATTTCTTAAACTTAATATCAACAGATAAAGGCCTACTATTATTTTACTGACCATTACAGGTGAGCTTTCAGGACCACTGGACTTTCAACTTTCTCAGCAGCATACAGCATGTAATGCCTCTTCCATCCAGATTTTATATTTCGTAGTCCTTTGCCTCTAAAATCTTGCTCTATGATACTGTGCCATACTGATCATATATCTTCTTAAAACTAGGTTCTGCTTTTGATCACTCACCTCTAGCAAAACACATCGTGTGTATTTCTTTTGTATTTCTCAATTTTTCATCTTAAGAAAATTGTTTGATTTTTGCAAAAGAAAAATATTTTTCCCAGGAAGAATATGCAGGCTTGCCTTAAGTTCATTTAGACACAGTTTTAATGTTTACACAGTTAACATTTGTAAGCATGTAACAACATCCTGCACTAGGAACATGAAGTATATAAAGTTATTTTCTTAGAAAATGTAGTAATTCTGGTCTTTTGCTCCTTAATTCATCTTTTTCTCTTGCCTCAATCTCTCCCCACCTGTATATGTGCTCTCTTCTGATATTGACATATTCTATTTTGGGGTTAATAGTCTAGTAGTATTGCAGTGGCTCATACTCAAGGAGCTTAAAGGGGAGAGATGTCATGCAAAAGAAGAGACTTTCTCATAGTTGAAGACATAAGTAGCTATTAAATATGATACCTCCAAGCAGTGTTCTAGTAGGCTTGCCACAACAGACTAGAGACTCAAAATTTTTTCAAGGGTAATAGTGTGCCATGAAGGGGAAAAAAAGGCTAATGCCATTCTTTTATTTGCTTTAAACATAAGGGTTTTTTTTAGCACAAAGTGCACTTTGTGTTCTATAAAGTCATCAAGTGTTCTATAAAGTCTGTATTCTATGTAACTTCAATACAAATAATATTATAGGTTCTAGTTGGTATATTTCCTCAAATGGGGTGGGAGGGGGCATAGAGAGGACTCAGATTAATCTCTTGAGAATTGATTTTTTTAGGGCATGCTGGCAAAGGACATACTAGCCCTTTCTTATTTCCTCTTTCAATGAATAAAATTTAGAGCAAGGAAATCTTCCAAATGAGAAAAATTGCAAATGGAGAGTTAAAGCTCTAGAAATATTAAGGTGAAAAAAGTTCTACTGTGATAGAGAAAAAGTCATGAACCTTGGAGAAGTTTCTCAGCCTGGATTTCACCAACAGTGCAGGGACAACATTGTTTTGCCTTGTGTAGTCATTCAAAGTGTAACTAGTCATAAACAGCAAGGATTTAGCTGAGGAAAGTTAGCTACCAAAGAGGTATCTATTAGAGTAAACAGATTACTTATAAATGAACACTCTCTGAATTATTTTTGAAATTTTATCTGTCTTTTGTGTTCTTTTTTATCATTCAGGTAGTTGCTATTTTATTTCTAACCATATAAGAGAAAAAGGGAGTAATAAAAGCTACAGAGAACTTCCCTGTAAGCAGTTAAAGACTCATTATTATCTTGTATTATCCTTGCATATTACCGTGTTTGGCCTACCCATTTCTATTAGGACTGGTGTCATAACATATCAAATAAAGTTCCTTATGGAAATAATCCAGATATTTTGGTGAGGACAGCTAATGTTGAATACCACCTACATCCAGGAACTAGCAAAAGGTTGTAATCTGATGCCATAGCTTTTGTTTCTATTTCCTGCTAATGATAATGATGATATCAACACCACCAGGGCAAACTTAATAGAAAAAAAATTTTGTTAAGTATTTTAAAGGGTGTTTGGCATGTATTGAGTTGCATTAAGTTTGCTGCTGGTGGTGTTGTTGATATTATTATTATCATTATCATTATTACTGAACTAACTTAGCTCACTTTGTAGAAAATGCAATGGGATGGTTTAAAGAGTCTAAGGAAATTATAATCAATCTGAATATTGTTGAAAGACTGTTGTTTTGCCTCTACAAAGATGATGGAACATCTAGTTGACATTAAGGACAGTGTTGTCTCCATAATTTGTCTCCATTTTTTTTTCTTTTTGATGTGAATTCTGAGGATCAGTGGATTACAAAGAATTACTTGAGGCTGGGAGGAAGGAACAGGAAGGAGGGAATTGAAATAATGTTATTAATATCAAAAGATCTCAGAAGAAAGCTCTATAGTCATATCAAATAATTTGAATTGAGTTTAACTGGATTTAAACCACTCCAAGATAAAGTTGAGATCAAAGCAACCTCTTGTTTCCATTATTCATGGTACTAAAATACGGCAAGACCTAATTATAATTCTTGAGCCCGGGAGACATAATCTATGACCTGGATTAAAGCTTTGTTTTTAGAATAGAATAAGCTTTCAATTCGTCATTATTCTCTTTGTGAACTGATTTTGGTTAAAAATTTTTTTAAATAGGTATATTTAATTCTACCACTAAGCATCGACAGAATAAGTTGGAAACCCTGAAAATGGTAGTCACAGAGGATCAGCAAGAGGAATATATAATTTCCCTTTAGACAAATATGATTGAAATTTTTAAAAGGCACTGCTTCTTACAGAGAATGAATCTTTTATTTTCATCTTTTGTTATATTAATTTTTAAAATGTTCCCTTCCCAAATAATTCTTTCATAACTCAAATTGTTTCTTCTCCTAAACTAATTTATTCTTCATCCTTCATTCTTCATTCTCCAGCCATGATCAACAGGTTCTACCTAAATATTTGGACTTATTTTTTGAGAAAGGCTTGGTTTTTTTAAATTGTTCTTAGAAATCATTATTTTAGAAAGAAAATAAAAACCCATTAGTAAGATGCCCAGAAATTGTCAGAAGTCATGCACAATTGGCCTTCTGTTTTTTAAGTCAATCTGCTGCTAGGAAACTTCCATGTACCTAGGAAGGGAGTTGTCCGCAAATTATAACCAATGGGTAATTGAAAGAAAAACAGATTAGTAAACCATCTGTGGCCTGATTAGTATTGGGAGGAACTAAATCAGCTGGTTCTCTGATATTGTTCTAATTTATAATTCCCAGCAAATAACACACTGTCGTTTCCAGGCCTGTTCTTATGATTCTGCCATTTAATAACTGCAACCATATGCAAGTCATTTAACCCCAACATTCTTTATGTCTCCGTTTTCTTATTTGTAAAATTCTGATAATGGCCATATCTACCTCATAGTGTTGTATGAGGATTTTCTGAGATAAAGTGTGGTGTGATTCTGTAAACAATGAATAGTGTACCCGCTAAAATGCTTAGCATAGTATTAAATAAATATTCAGTGATGGTATTGTTTAGCTACTATTAATACATAATATCTAATCTAAAATAGTCAATCTTGCGGTATTTGCTTCTTTATTTTACTAGATGTTACACTTTTGTCAATTTTTTTTAAAGATTTTATTTATTCATAGAGACAGAGACACAGGCAGAGGGAGAAGCAGGCTCCATACAGGAAGCCTGACATGGGACTTGATCACGGGTCTCCAGGATCACACCCCAGGCTGCAGGCAGCGCTAAACTGCTACACCACTGGGGCTGCCCTTTGTCAATGTTTTTTTAAATTTTATTTTCCTGACTAAAATCAAGGTATGTGTCATGCTAAATTACACATCCTAAGAAGTTTCACTTTTCATTTCACAAGTCCAATGTATAGATGTTTCCACAAAATATCAGTGCTTTATATTCAAGTTTATTTAATACTTATGACATCACCTAGATGTGAGGTAAAGCATTTAGTCAGTAATTAAAATAGAAACAGCCCATACTTATTGTGTGTGTGTGTGTGTGTGTGTGTGTGTGTTTGTAAGGGAAAGGTTGAGATGTTTTTTATCTGAAAAATCCAAATCTGTTTCCTTACACAAACCACTCTTTTCATCTGTGAATCTCAACCATGCCATACAGATTTCTAATCATAGAAAGAACTTCTAAATCTGCTTTGTCATACAGAATTCTTTCATTTCTAGCTTGTTTCTATAGGCTATTCCATTGCATATCATAATCTGTTGTCTCTCATTTGATTAGCCAGGCACTGAAAGTAACACAGTTGTTTGCATCACATATTTGGAGACCCAAAGCTAAACACAAACCAGACATGTCCCTAGTAGCTGATTATTTAACATGAACTAGTGGAGAAAATCAGGCAGCTAAGCTGACAAATAGCTGTCACTCTTGTGCACAGCAAACAACAACTATGTGATACTTACTACTTTTCAATTACATAAACAGTGTTAGGTTTCCAAAGTATATTACAATGAGATCCTTTAAATGTAGTAAAAAAAAAACCTTCTCTATTATTTTCTTTCAAACATTACAATGCTACCATATCATCAAATCCAACCACTGTTTTGTTCATGAGTTATTAAAGAAGAAAACTCTAGCATAAATCATATGCTAATCACTACATTTAATTATCAAAAACAGTAAATAAATTTCACATTAATTCTCTTAAACAGGTCAAAATGAATAATTAATAATTACAGGATAAAATTTCAACAATACACTGTCAAGCAAGACAAAGGCCCACAAACTGTGACCTTATCTACCCATTGATTCAATCCTACATTTCCCATGGGCATTTTGGAGAAAATATCTGTTATAAGATATTGCCTGTTTAACATGAGATTTCACTGGACTTTAAGCTAATGTTTGTAACATATTCTGAATTAAAAGGATGAATGGTATTAACTATTAATAAAATATCAGTATTTTAGAAGTCTTAATCGCTGTATTAACTATCATTTCCATTAGTTAATTCTCTCTCTCTCTCTGTATCTCACTTTGCTCTCACTCTCACTGTATCTCATTCTTTTCTCAAGGATCAGAAAACGTGCATTTGGAATTCCCTGATTTTTTCCTTTTTATTTCTCAAATGACAACCTGTTCTTTGAAGTATGTTAACTAATTCAAGTTCAATAACTACATTTGGAGCCTAGTGAATATATCTGAAAGAACCAATCCAGGAACAGGTTTTGAGCAAAAATATCAGAAGTTGGAAAGTGGTACTATTTTGTCAAAATGCAGACCTTTATTCTCTATTGTGATAGCCTCCTCATTTCTTAGTGAGATGGATTTCTTAAAAGATTGCCATAATGTAGGTGTACTCTTATTTTAGAAGCCTCCATTTTTTGAGAGTCAGAGAAAGATGGCAGCAGAGTAGAGGGACCCTAAGTTCAACTCATCCCATGAACACAATTAGATAACTATCAAATCATCCTAAATATTCCAGAAATCAATCAGAAGGCTGACAGAACAAATTCCACAACTAAACAGAGAGAAGAAGCCACATCATGGAAGGTTGGAAGTGTAGAGACTTGGTTCAGTGGAGAAATGGATCATAGGTACTGTGGAAGGGAGTGAGCCATGTTTGCAGAGACAGGTGAGAGAGAGAGGATTACACCGGGGAATGCACAAGGACGATGTTTCCCTAAAACCATTGGCTGGGAAAAATGAGAGGGACTGATTATCATGAGTTTTTGCAACGAGCAGAGCTTGAAGACTGGAGTTATAAATGCTAGCCAGCTTGGTTGGATGGATACCTGATTGCAATGCTCTGCTCCTGGAGAGAGAGAAGACAAACAATGCAGAGATAGACAGTATGGAAATGGAGATCTGGGTGGATGCCTGAGGCACACAGAGGGAAAATTGTTTGCTTTTCTTGGAGTGTGTAACTGACAGGCAGCATTTGCAGAGATACCTCTCCAGGATCAAAGGAGCTGGCTGGTGAAGTTTTCCTTCACGGACCCTCAGCATAAACACAGAGTGGACAGTGAGAAGAAGCATAGCACTGACATTGGCTACCTAATTTGTTTATAACAAGCCCCACAATCATGTGCTCTAGTGGCACTGCTCTTTTCAGTAAAGCTTGCCTCAGTCCCAGCACAGCAAGACCCACTCCCAGGATACCAGCAGAAACCCCTGCCCAAATGGCATGTCCCAATCAGAGAGTTATGCAGGGCCTCATTTCCAATGGAGATGGTAACAGATCTTATTTCACAAGCAGATGAGAGCACAGTAGTTAAAACCCACCACATTCAGGCCAGGAACCAAACGCTGCACACAGCAGGCAAGAGGAATCTCTGCAGAAGACTGACCTAAAGATACAGCACCCAGAAACAACATCAGAGGGCATGTAGCACTCATCAGAGACACTCCTTGAAGATCCAGGCCCTGAGCATTACAGAACTTTGCCTTCATAAGGCTATTACATTCAGCAGGAAACATAACTGGCTTTTCTAACACAGACAAGAAGTAGAGACTTAGACAAAATATCAAGTTGGAGGAATTTATTCCAAATGAAAAGACAAGATAAGGCCACAGCCAGAGATTGAAGTGAAATAGATACAAGTAATGTCTGCAATGAATGTAAATCAATTATCATAAGGATATTTACTGAGCTTGAGAAAATAGTGGAAGACATCAGTGAGACCCTTACCCCAATGATAAAATAGTTTATTTTTTTAAAATTTTTATTTATTTATGATAGTCACACACACACACACACACAGAGAGAGAGAGAGAGAGAGAAAGAGAGAGAGAGAGAGAGGCAGAGACACAGGCAGAGGGAGAAGCAGGCTCCATGCACTGGGAGCCCGATGTGGGACTCGATCCCGGGTTTCCAGGATCGCACCCTGAGCCAAAGGCAGGCGCTAAACCGCTGCGCCACCCAGGGATCCCACCAATGATAAAATAGTTTAAAAAAGAACCAAAGATGAAGAATGCAATAAATGACATTGAAAATAGTCTTGATGAAAAAAAAAGAAAATAGTCTTGATGAAATTAACAGTAGGCTGGAAGAAGGAGAGGAATGGATTAGTGACATAGAAGACAAAGTAATGGAAAGAAATGAAGCCAAACAAAGGAGAGAAAAAAGAATTATGCAAAACAAAGGAATGAATTATTGCCCTAGAAGACAAATTAATGGAAAGAAATGAAGCCAGACAAAGGAGAGAGAAAAGACCTAGGCAACACAAAAATAGACTTAGGAAACTCAGTGACTCCATAAAACATAATAAAATGTGTATTTTAGGAATCCCAGAAGAAGAGAGAGAAAAGGGGAAAGAAAATTTATTTGAAGAAATAATAGCTGAAAACTTCCCTCATCTGGGGAAGGAAATAGACATTCAGATCTAGGGAGCACAGAGGACTCCCATCAAAATCAACAAAAACAGGCCAATGGCAAGACATATTGTAATTGAACTTGCAAAATATACCGATAAAGAAAAATCTAAAAAGTAGCGAGACAAAAGAAGTCCTTGACTCACAAGGGAATACCCATAAGGCTAGCTAGAGATTTTGCAATACAAACATGCCAAGACAGAAGGAAGTAACATAATATACTCAAAGTGCTGAATGGGCAAAATCTGCAGCCAAGAATATTCTTCCAGCAAGGCTATCATTCAACAGACAAGGAGAGGTAGGGTTTCTCAAACAAAAATTAAAAGAGTTCATGACCACTAAACCCGCCCTGTAAGAAATATTAAAGAGAGGGTGGCTGGATGCTTCAGTCAGTTAAATGGCTGCCTTCAGCTCGGGTCATGATCTCAGGGTCCTGGGATTGAGCTCCACATTGGGCTCTTTGCTCAGCAGGGAGTCTGCTTCTCCCTCTGCCTCCCCCCCACCCCACTCATGCTCTCTCTCTCTCTCTGTCTCTCTCTCTCTCTCCCCCATGCTCTCTCAAACAAACAAATAAATGAATAAATAAAATCTGTTTTAAAGGAAATATTAAAGGGGACTCTTTGAGTGCAAAGGAGAACCAAAAGTGATAAAAACAATAAAGTATCAGAGAAAATCTCCAGAAACAATGACAAGTCATAAAATGGTAATAAAGACATATCAATCAATTATTTCTCCCAATGTATGTAGACTAAACACACAGAACAAAAGACATAGGGTGTCAGAAGGGATAAAAAAGGAGCAAGACCCATCTCTATGCTGCCTACAGGAGACTCATTTTAGACCTAAAGACACCTGCAGATTGAAAGTGAGGGGATGGAGAAGTATTTATCTTGCAAATGGATATCAAAAGAAAGCCTGTCTAACAATGCTTATATCAGACAAAATGGACTTAAAACTAAGACTCTGAGAAATCAAACTCTCACTCTTTGTAGATTACATGATACTCTATGTGGGAAACTCAAAAGACTCTACTCCAAAATTGCTAGAACTTACACAGCAATTCAGCAACATGACAGGATACAAAATTAATGCACAGAAACCAGTTGAATTTCTACACGCTAGCAGTAAGACAGAAGAAAGTGAAATTAAGGTATTGATCATTTGTAATTGCACCAAAAACCATAAAATACTTAGGAATAAACCTAATTGAAGAGGCAAAGAATGTATACTCAGAAAACTATAGTGCACTCATGAAAGAAATTGAGGAACACACAAAGAAATGGAAAAATGTTCCATGCTTATGGATTGGAAGAACAAATACTGTTAAAATGTCTATGCTACTTAGAGTAGTCTATACATTCAATGTAATCCTTAACAAAATACCATCAGCTTTTTTCATAGAGCTGGAATAAATAATACTAAAATCTGTATGGTACCAGAAAAGATTTAAAATAGCCTAAGGAAAGTTTAAATAGAAATCCAAAGCTTCTGGCATCACAATGCCGGACTTTAAGCTATATTACAAAGCTGTAACCATCAAGACAGTATGGTACTGGCACAAGAATAGATACATAGATCGATGGAAAGAATAAAGAACCCAGAAATGGACCTTTAACTCTACTCTGTGGTCTACTAATCTTGGGCAAAGCAGGAAAGAATATCCAAAGGACAAATGACAGTCTCCTCAACAAATGGTGTTGGGAAAATTGGACAGCCATGTACAGAAGAATGAAACTGGTTCACTTTCTTACATCATACAGAAAAAATTAACTCAAAAACTGATGAAAGAACTAAATGTGAGACAGGAATCCATCAAAATCCTAGAGGAGAACACAGGCTGCAAGAGACTCATTTTAGACCTAAGGACACTTCCAGCCTGAAAATGAAGGGGTGAAGAACAATTTACCACTCAAATGGTCCTCAAAAAAAAGCTGGGATGGCAATCCTCATATCAGATAAATTAGAGTTTATACCAAAGACTTTAGTAAGAGATGAAGAGAGGGACCCTATATCATACTTAAATGTGAGACAGGAATTCATCAAAATTCTAGAAGAGAAAACAAGAAGCAACTTCTTTAACTTCTTTGGCCTTGGCTACAGCAACTTCTGGCTAAACATGTCTCCAAAGGCAAGGGAAACAAAGGCAAAAATGAGGTATTGTGACTTCATCAAGATAAAAAGCTTTTGCATAGCAAAGGAAACAGTGGACAAAACCAAAAGACAACCTACTAAAGGGGAAAAGATTTTTGCAAATGTTTTATCAGACAAAGGGTTAGTATCCAAAATCAACAAAGGACTTATCAAACTCAACACCCAAAGAATAAATAATCCAGTAAAGAAATGGGCAGCAACATGAACAGACCATTCTCCAAAGAAGATATACAAATGGCCAACAGACACATGAAAAAAATGCTCAACACTACCCAGGATCCAGGAAATACAAATCAAAACTACAAGGAGATATCATGTCACAGCAGTTAGAATGGCTAAAATCAACAAGTCACAAAACAACAAATGTTTGCAAGAATGTGGAGACAGAAGAACCCTCTTACACTGTTCGTGGGAACGTAAGCTGTTACAGCCACTCTGGAAAACAGTATGGAGGCTCTTTAAAAAGTTAAAAATAGAACTACCCTATGACTCAGCAACTGCACTACTAGGCATATACCTCAAAGATAAAAATGTAGTGATCTGAAGGGGTCCTGCCTCCCAATGTTTTCAGCAGCAATGTCCACAAGAGTCAAACTATGAAAATAGCCCAATTGTCCATTGACAGATGAATGGGTAAGGATGTGGTATATATGTGTAATGGAATATTACTCAGCCATCAAAAAATGAAATATTGCCATTTGCAAAGATGTGGATGGAACTAGAAGCTATGCTAAGCAAAATAAGTCAATGAGAGATAGACAATTAAAATATTATTTCACTCATATGTGGAATTTTTAAAAAGATTTTATTTACTTATTCATGAGAGACACAGAGAGAAGGAGAGGCAGAGACACAGGCAGAGGGAGAAGCAGGCTCCATGCAGGGAGCCTGATGTGGGACCCGATTCCAGGACTTCAGGATCAGGCCCTGGGCTGAGGGCAGCATTAAACTGCTGAGCCACCCAGGCTGCCCTCATATGTGGAATTTAAGAAAAAAAAAACAAAACAAAACAACAAAGATGCATTAAGGACAGGAAGGAAAAATAAAACAAGACATAATCAGAGAGGGAAAGAAGCCATAAAAGATTCTTAACCATAGGAAACAAACTGAGGGTTGCTAGAGGGGAAAGGGATGGTGGGATGCAGTAATAATGTGATGGGGATTAAGGAGGACTCATGATGTAATGATCACTCAGTGTTGTATACAACTGATGAATCACTGAATCCTACCTCTGAAACTAATAATACACAATATGTTAATTCATTCAATTTAAATTTTAAAAAATTTGTCAGTTGGAATCAGGAAAAAAAAGACTCTGACAAGAGACAAAGGACATTATGTTATTATAAAGGGGACAATCCAACAAGAAGATATAACAATTCTAAGTATTTATACCTCTAACTTGGGAGCACCCAAATATATAAAAAAATTACTAACAAACATAAATGAATTAATTCATAATATATTAAAAGAAGGGGATTTTAACACCTCACTTACATCAGTGGACATATAATCTAAACAGAAAATCAATAAGGAAACTATGGCTTTGAATGATGCACTGGACCACATGGACTTAGATATATTCAGAACATTCCCTCCTAAACAAAAACAAAAACAAAAACAAACAGAATACACATTAAAGGTCACATTTAATGTTCTCCAGAATAGATCACATATTAGGTCACAAAACAGGCCTCAACAAATACAGTAGATTAAGATCATATGGTGCATCTTTTCTGACCATAACTCTATGAAATTAGAAGTCAATCACAAGAGAAAATGGAAAAGCCACAAATATATATGGAGGATAAACAACATGCTGCTAGACAATGAATGGGTCATCCAACAAATCAAAGAAGGAATTATGAAAAAACACATATAAACAAATGAAAATGTAGACAGAATGGTCCAAAACCTTCGAGATGCAGTAACACAATCCTAAGAGGGAAGTATATAGCAATACAGGCCGACCTCAAGAAACAAGAAAAATATCAAATAAACAACCTAACCATATACCTAAAAGAGCTAAAAAAAGAACACAAATGAAGCCTAAAGCCAGTAGAAGGAAGGAAATAATAAGGATTAGAGTATGAATAAATGAAATATACTAAAAAAGAAAAAAAAGAATAAAACACATCAATGAAGCCAGTAGCTGGTGCTTTGAAAAAAATTAATAAAATTTATAAACCTTTAGCTAGATTTACCAAAAAGAAAAGGAAAAGAACTCAAATAAACAAAATCACAAATGAGAAAGGAAAAATAACAACCAACACCATTATCTACATTAAACAAATTATGGAAAGATCCCAAGGGTCAATCAGCTGATGAACTGATAAAGAAGATGTGGTTCACATATACAATGGAATATTGTTCAGCCCTTAAAAAAATGAAATGTGTGGGATGCCTGTGTGGCTCAGTGGTTGAGTGTCTGCCTTCTGCCTGATGGAGTCCTGCATCAGGCTCCCCACAGGGGGCCTGCTTCTCCCTCTTCCTATGTCTCTGCCTCTCTCTGTGTGTCTCTCATGAATAAATAAAGTCTTTAAAAAATAAATAAATATCTATTTTCAATAGTATGAAAAAGAGTAAAAAACACTTAGGAATAAATCTGAACAAAGAAATGCAAAACTGTACAATGAGAACTAGTATCATTGAATGAAATTTTTTAAAAACCTAAATAAATGGCAAGACATCCTGTGTTTGTGGATTGGAACACTTAATACTGTTAAAATGGCAAGAATCCTCAAAGTGATCAATAGATTTAATGCTATTTTTATCAAAATCATAGATGTGCTTTGCAGAAGTGAACATACTGATTCTATAATTCCTATGAAAATGCAAGGCCCTCAGAATAACAAAGGCAACCTTGAAAAGGCAGAATGAAATTGAAAGCCTCATACTTCCTAATTTTAAAACTTACTACAAAGTTACAGTACTTATGATTGTTTTACTGGCATAATGATAAACATATGGAACACTGGAAGATCTAGAAATTAACATTCATGGTCACTTGATTTTTGACAATGGTATTAAGATGGTTGGATAAAGAATAGTCTTTTTAACAAAGGTGCTGGGACAACTGGATGTCTGCATACAAACCAAGGGATTTAAACTCCTACCTCACAACCAGATACAAAATTAACTTTAGATATAACTAAAAATGTAGGTGTGTGTGTAAATGAGATATAATCAAAGAAAGAGGAAAAAAATGTTTACTAATAAAACTGGAAATATACTAGTATTATGCTATATGTTGGCAAATTGAACTCCAATAAAAGTATATATACAAAAAAAGAAATATACTAGTGTTCAATACCTGCTTTTATATATAATATGTCATGGATATCTTTCATATTCATTAAGTACACAGCTATGTATTCATTTTTATGGCTTCATTGTATTCCAACTCATAGCATGTGATGATTTAATGAGTTTTCTTTCCATGAATAATTATTTAGATTGTTTTCATTTTATTCCTGCTGTATAAATATGACTACCATGAACCCACTTGTGTAAATGTCTTTGTGTTCTTGTACTAGCATCATACTAGGATAAAATCTTCAAAATATGGGGATCCCTGGGTGGCTCAGCGCTTTAGCGCCTGCTTTCAGCCCAGGACCTGATCCTGGAGACCCGGGATAGAGTCCTGCATTGGGCTTCCTGCATGGAGCCTACTTCTCCCTCTGCCTGTGTCTCTGCCTCTCTCTCTCTCTCTCTCTCTCTCTCTCTCTCTCTTTCTCTTTCTGTCTCTCATGAGTAAATAAATTTTAAAAAATCTTTTAAAAATCTTCAAAATAATTCTCACCAATAAGAGTCAAAGGTATGAGACTTTATTTGCAAAGCAAAGATATTAGCATGGATGTTGATAGAAAATATGAGACTCCTGGGTTAGAGAGGGAGGACAGTTTAATATTTACAACATTAACAGTAGCCACGGTATCAGCATTTTTTTTCTGGCCAAGTCCCCAAGCCTCAGTTTTCACAGAGTGACTCAAAAGTGGGCCTGATAATATATTTACACACAGTGGCTTGTATTAGAGGGGAGAAAACTTGAGCTTAAGGAAACTGAATCTTTTATATTGACTGATAATCATACCTGTCCTGCTCTAGGGTAAGATAATATCTCTATATTTTAACGTTGTAAAAATACCTGTCTCTGCATTGGAGGGAGATATTATTTATGTTTTCCGCTATATAAACATTCTTGGAAAGATAGTCCAGGATAAATGACAGTCCAAGTCTCACTCTCAAGATGTATAATAATACAAGAGACCCAGGACTGGATAATTGCCTCCCAAAAGAGTTAGTCAGAGTGCATATATTTTAAATATTTCCCTAACTGCCTTATTTAAAGTTTGTACTAATTTTAACTCCTACCAATGATTCAAAAGGCATTATTTTTCCATACTCTCAACTACACTAGGTTTTGGCAGCCTTTTAATTTTTAGATATTATGATTGAGGAAAATGGCATTTTATGTTCAGAAATTTTTAATTTCTTCTTAGTGAGATTAAATAAATTTTGATGATTATTCTTACCATTTGTATTTCTTCTTTGTAAATTGCTCTTTTATGTCCTTTGTGCAGTTTTCTTTTTTTAAAGATTTTTATTTATCCATTCATGAGAGACACAGAGAGAGAGAGAGGCAGAGACACAGGCAGAGGGAGAAGCAGGCTCCATGCAGGGAGTCCCAATCCCCCGAACCCAAGACCACGCCCTGGGCTGAAGGCAGGCACTAAACTGCTGAGCCATCCAGGGATCCCCCTTTGTGCAGTTTTCTATTGATGTTTTACCTTTTCCTTGTTGATTTAGAGGTAACCTTAGTCTATTAAAATATGAACACGTTTACATGATGTATTGCAAATACATACTATACTTCCTACTGTCTCTTACATTTTTTAGCTGAAAGAAATTTAAAGCATTGGTTTGCACTCATTAAAACTCCTGAATCTCTTCATAAATTATAACTTTCTTTCCACAAGTACTTCTACATTAAAAACATGAATCCAGTATCATTCAACAGTAGGAAATATATCCAGTCTTCAGATAATATTTGCTAAAGTCATAGTCTTTTTAAATTTAAATACCTACACACCTTTGAATGTATTGACAGTGCTTTTACTTTGTTTCCTAATGTTTCAAGTTCATTGTGGTCAGATACCCTGTCATAGGAGGGAGGGGCGAGATGGAGGAAGAGTAGGGCCCCCAAGTCACCTGTCCCCGCCAAATTACCTAGATAACCTTCAAATCATCCTGAAAACTTACGAATTCGGCCTGCGATTTAAAGAGAGAACAGCTGGAATGCTACAGTGAGAAGAGTTCATGCTTCTATCAAGGTAGGAAGACGGGAAAAAGAAATAAAGAAACAAAAGGCATCCAAGGGGAAGGGCCCTGCGAGGAGCCCGGCTAAGACCGGGGCGAGTGTCCCCAGGACAGGAAAGCACCATCCCAGAGAAGCAGGAGCTGCACCAACCTTCCCGGGTGGAAAGAGGCTCGCAGGGAGTTAGAGTAGGACCCCAGGAGGAGCGGGGATGCCCTCAGGCCCCCAGGGTACTAACAGAGCACCTGTGCCTCGGGAGAGTGTGCCAAGTTCCCTAAAGGGCTGCAGCGCACACAGCGGGACCCGGGAGCAGCTCAGAGGGGCTCAAGCGGCGGCTGCGCGGAGAGGGGGCTGCCCGGCCAGGAGCACGAATCCAATAGCACAGGCCCAGGAGCACAGGGCGCCGGGGACACAGCCCAGGATCCGACCTCCCCTCCAGGACAGGCAGAGGCCAGGAGAGCCCAGGACAGCAAGGACTCTCCTGCCCCGAGCTGAGCAGATCAGCGGCCCCACCCCCAGAGCATCCAGGCCCCTGCAGAATGACAGCACCTTAGTTACTGCAGAAGCTGAATCCAGGGCTCCAGAGCTGGCCGCCGCCACTGTGGTTGTTCCTCCTGGGGCCTCACGGGGTAAACAACCCCCACTGAGCCCTGCACCAGGCAGGGAGCAGAGAAGCTCCCCCAAGTGCTAACACCTGAAAATCAGCACAAAAGGCCCCTCCTTCAGAAAACCAGCTAGACGGACAAGTTCCAGGGGAAGTCAAGGGACTTAAAGTATACAGAATCAGAAGATATTTCCCCATGTTTTTATTTTTAATTTTTAATTTTTTGCTTTTTCATTTTTGTTTGCTTCCCACACCCTTCTTTCTCTTTTTCTTCTCTTTTTTTCTTTTTTTCTTATTCTCTTTTATTTCCTTCTTTCTCTCCTCTCTTTTTCTCCTTTTCCCAATACAACTTGATTTTGGCCACTCTGCACTGAGCAAAATGACTAGAAGGAAAACCTTACCTCGAAAGAAAGAATCAGAAACAGTCTTCTCTCCCACAGAGTTACAAAATTTGGATTACAATTCAATGTCAGAAAGCCAATTCAGAAGCACTATTATAAAGCTACTGGTGGCTCTAGAAAAAAGCATAAAGGACACAAGAGACTTCATGACTGCAAAATTTAGATCTAATCAGGCAGAAATTAAAAATCAATTGAATGAGATGCAATCCAAACTAGAGGTCTTAACGACGAGGGTTAACGAGGTGGAAGAAGGAGCGAGTGACATAGAAGACAAGTTGATGGCAAAGAGGGAAACTGAGGAAAAAAGAGACAAACAATTAAAAGACCATGAGGATAGATTAAGGGAAATAAACGACAGCATGAGGAAGAAAAAAATACATTTAACTGTGGTCCCTGATGGCACCAAAAGTGACAGAGGTCCAGAATATGTATTTGAACAAATCATAGCTGAAAACTTTCCTAATCTGGGAAGGGAAACAGGCATTCAGATCCAGGAAATAAATCCCCCCCTAAAATCAATGAAAAACTGCTCAAAACCTCGACATTTAATAGTGAAACTTGCAAATTCCAAAGATAAAGAGAAGATCCTTAAAGCAGCCAGAGACAAGAGATCCCTAACTGATATGGGGAGGAATATCAGATTAATAGAAGACCTCTCGACAGAGACCTGGCAGGCCAGAAAGGACTGGCAGGATATATTGAGGATCCTAAGAGAAAAACATGCAACCAAGAATACTTTATCCAGCAAGGCTCTCATTCAGAATGGAAGGAGAGATAAAGAGCTTCCAAAACAGGCAGGAACTGAAAGAATATGTTACCTCCAAACCAGCTCTGCAAGAAATTTTAAGGGGGACTCTTAAAATTCCCCTTTAAGAGAAGTCCAGTGGAACAAGCCACAAAAACAAGGACTGAATAGATATCATGATGACACTAAACTCATATCTTTCAATACTAACTCTGAACTCTGAATGACCCCATCAAAAGGCGCAGGGTTTTAGACTGGATAAAAAGCAGGACCCATCTATTTGCTGTCTAGAGAGACTCATTTTAGAAATAAGGACACCTACAGCCTGAAAATAAAAGGTTGGAGAACCATTTACCATTCAAATGGTCCTCAAAAGAAAGCAGGGGTAGCCATCCTTATATCAGATAAACTAAAATTTACCCCGAAGCCTGTAGTGAGAGATGAAGAGGGACATTATATCATACTTAAAGGATCTATCCAACAAGACGACTTAAAAATCCTCAATATATATGCCCCGAATGTGTAAACTGCCAAATATATCAATGAGTTAATAACCAAAGTCAAGATATACTTGGATAACAATACACTTATGCTTGGTGACTTCAATCTAGTGCTTTCTGCACTCGATAGGTCTTCTAAACACAACATCTCCAAAGAAATGAGAGCTTTAAATGATACACTGGATTGGATGGATTTCACAGGTATCTACAGAACTTTACATCCAACCTCAACTGAATACACCTTCTACTCAAGTGCACATGGAACTTTCTCCAGAAGAGACCACATACTGGGTCACAAATTGGATCTGAACTGATACCAAAAGATTGGGATCATCCCCTGCATTTTCTCAGACCATAATGCCTTGAAATTAGAACTAAATCACAGCAAGAATTTGGAAGGACTTCAAACACGTGGAGGTTAAGGACCATCTTGCTAAAAGATGAAAGGGTCAACCAGGAAATTAAGGAAGAATTAAAAAGATTCATGGAAACTAATGAGAATGAAGATACAACCGTACAAAATCTTTGGGATACAGCAAAAGCAGTCCTGAGGGGGAAATACATCGCAATACAAGCATCCACCCAAAAACTGGAAAGAACTCAGATACAAAAGCTAACGTTACACCTAAAGGAGCTCAGAAAAAACAGCAAATAGATCCTACACTCAGCAGAAGAAGAGAGTTAATAAAGATTCGAGCAGAACTCAATGAAATTGAGACCAGAAGAACTGTGGAACAGGTCAACAAAACCAGGAGTTGGTTCTTTGAAAGAATTAATAAGATAGATAAACCATTAGCCAGCCTTATTGAAAAGAAGAGAGAGAAGACTCAAATTAATAAAATCATGAATGAGAAAAGAGAGTTCACTCCCAGCACCAAGGAAATACAAACGATTTTAAAAACATATTATGAACAGCTCTACACCAATAAATTAGGCAATCTAGAAGAAATGGATGCATTTCTGGAAAGCCACATGCTACCAAAACTGGAACAGGAAGAAATAGAAAACCTGAACAGGCTAATAACCAGGGAGGAAATTGAAGCAGTCATCAAAAACCTCCCAAGATACAAAAGTCCAGGGCCAGATGGCTTCCCAGGGGCAATCTATCAAACGTTTAAAGAAGAAACCATACCTATTCTACTAAAGCTGTTTGGAATGATAGAAAGAGATGCAGTACATCCAAATTCATTCTATGAGGCCACCATCACCTTAATTCCAAAACCAGACAAAGACCCTACTATAAAAGAGAACTACAGGCCAATATCCCTGATGAACATGGATGCAAAAATTCTCAACCAGATACTAGCCAATAGGATCCAACAATACATTAAGAAAATTATTCACCATGACCAAGTAGGATTTATTCCTAGGACACAAGGCTGGTTCAACACTCGTAAAACAATCAATGTGATTCATCATATCAGCAAGAGAAAAACCAAGAACCATATGATCCTCTCAATAGATGCAGAGAAAGCATTTGACAAAATACAGCATCCATTCCTGATCAAAACACTTCAGAGTGTAGGGATAGAGGGAACATTCCTCAGTAACTTAAAAGCCATCTATGACAAGCCCACAGCAAACATCATTCTCAGTGGGGAAACACTGGGAGCCTTCCCCTAAGTTCAAGGACATGACAGGGATGTCCATTCTCACCACTGCTATTCAACATAGTACTAGGAGTCCTAGCCTCAGCAATCAGACAACAAAAAGAAATCAAAGGCATTCAAATTGGCAAAGAAGAAGTCAAACTCTCCCTCTTTGCAGATGACATGATACTGTATGTAGAAAACCCAAAAGACTCCATCCCTAGATTTCTGGAACTCATACAACAATTCAGCAGTTTGGAAGAATACAAAATCAATGCCCAGAAATAAGTGGCATGACTCTACCCTGACAATGAGACTGAAGAAAGAGAAATTAAGGAGTCAATCCCATTTACAATTGCACCCAAAAACAAGATACCTAGGAATAAACCTAACCAAAGAGATTAAGGATCTATACCTGAAAAACTACAGAACACTTCTGAAAGAATTTGAGGAAGACACAAAGAGATGGAAAAATATTCCATGTGCATGGATTGGAAGAATTAATATTGTGAAAATGTCAATGATACCCAGGACAATTTACACATTTAATGCAATCCCTATCAAAATACCATGGACTTTCTTCAGATAGTTGGAACAAATTATCTTAAGATTTGTGTGGAATCAGAAAAGACCCCGAATAGCCAGGGGATATTAAAAAAGAAAACCATAGCTAGGGGCAACACAATGCCAGATTTCAGGTTGTACTACAAAGCTGTGGTCATCTAGACAGTGTGGTACTGGCACAAAAACAGACACATAGATCAATGGAACAGAATAGAGAACCCAGAAGTGGACCCTGAACTTTATGTTCAACTAATATTCGATAAAGGAGGAAAGACTATCCACTGGAAGAAGACAGTCTCTTCAATAAATGTGCTGGGCAAATTGGACATCCACATGCAGAAGAATGAAACTAGACCACTCTCTTTCACCACACACAATGATAAACTCAAAATGGATAAAAGATCTAAATGTGAGACAAGATTCCATCAAAATCCTAGAGGAGAATACAGGCAGCACCCTTTTGAACTCGGCCACAGTAACTTCTTGCAGGATACATCCACGAAGGCAAAAGAAACAAAAGCAAAAATGAACTATTGGGACTTCATCAAGATAAGAAGCTTTTGCACAGCAAAGGATACAGTCAACAAAACTAAAAGACAACCTACAGAATGGGAGAAGATATTTGCAAATGATGTATCAGATAAAGGACTAGTTTCCAAGATGTATAAAGAACTTATTAAACTCAACACGACAGAAACAAACAACCCAATCATGAAATGGGCAAAAGACATGAATAGAAATCTCACAGAGGAAGACATAGACATGGCCAACATGCACATGAGAAAATGCTCCGCATCACTGGCCATCAGGGAAATACAAATCAAAACCACCATGAGATACCACCTCACACCATTGAGAATGGGGAAAATTAACAAGGCAGGAAACCACAAATGTTGGAGAGGATGTAGAGAAAAGGGAACCCTTTTACACTGTTGGTGGGAATGTGAAATGGTGCAGCCACTCTGGAAAACTGTGTGGAGGTTCCTCAAAGAGTTTAAAATAGACCTGCCCTACGACCCAGCAATTGCACTGTTGGGGATTTACCCCAAAGATTCAGATTCAATGAAACGCTGGGGCACCTGCACCCCGATGTTTCTAGCAGCCATGTCCACAATAGCCAAACTGTGGAAGGAGCCTCGGTGTCCATCGAAAGATGAATGGATAAAGAAGATGTGGTTTATGTATACAAGGGAATATTACTCAGCCATTAGAAATGACAAATACCCACCGTTTGCTTCAACGTGGATGGAACTGGAGGGTATTATGGTGAGTGAAATGAGTCAGTCGGAGAAGGACAAACATTATATGTTCTCATTCATTTGGGGAATATAAATAATAGTGAAAGGTAATAGAAGGGAAGGGAGAAGAAATGGGTAGGAAATATCAGAAAGCGAGACAGAACATAAAGACTCCTAACTCTGGGAAACAAACTAGGGGTGGTGGAAGGGGAGGAGGGCGGGGGGTGGGGGTGAATGTGTGACGGGCACTGAGGGGGGCACTTGACGGGATGAGCACTGGGTGTTATTCTGTATGTTGGCAAACAGAACACCAATTAAAAATAAATTTATTATTAAAAAAGAAAAAAGAAAAAAATAAAATGGGTGAAATATGTTGTATGTAAATTACATTTCAATACAATTGATTTAATAATTGAATAAAAAAAGAAATGGGTAGTCAATGTCAGAAAGGGAGACAGAACATAAAGACTCCTAACTCTGGGAAATGAACTAGGAGTGATGGAAGGGGAGGATGGTGGGGGGTTGGGGTGAATGGGTGATGGGCACTGAGGGGGGCACTTGCCCGGATGAGCACTGGGTGTTATTCTGTGTGTTGGCAAATTGAACACCAATAAAAAATAAATTTATTATTAAAAAAAGATATCTTGTCATATCAGTAAGAAAGCACAATATTATTAACCATAGGAATCCAAAAAGCTTAGCCCCTCAGAGATCTTACATCAAAAAAAAAAAAATCCATGCTTAGTGAATTTCTTTAGCAAGTTTTCATGACCTAGCCATCTGTAAATATTCAAGAAAATTAAAAGCTTTTCCTCTTTGGCTTCTTCCAAATACCTCATAAACTGACTATGGTTAACAGCACATACATAAAATTCAATCTCAATGGTTTCTTTCACATGTTACCTTATCTGCCTGATAAATGATAGGGTGGAACTTATGTACAGAATCTTCCCTTTTTCACAGAAATGACATGTTGAAATGTTCCCTTCTTTTGTAAATGCCTAATCTATAGAAGGTGAATCCAGGTTTTTTGTGTTAAAACAATGTTTTCAAATTTTCTAATGGCAGGTGGTTAAATACTTGGCATACTATGCATGATGGAAACTGATATTTTTTAGTGATGTTAGAGCTGATCTGTGATGAAAGGATAAACTATCCAATAAATAGGGCTAGAAAAAATGGTTTTCCATATGGATAAATTAAAATTGAATCCCTATCAAATCATATACAAAACAGCAACTCGAGGTGAATTAAGTCCTTTGACATATAAAGAAAACTTTAACACTAATTTTTTCAAACTTTAAATGACTATCACCTTAAGAGAAGTGAAAATTTTCTTAATCAAAATGTAAAAACTCCTAACTATAAAATAAAACATTGATCGTTTTCACTATATTAACTTATTTTCTTTAAAATAAGTATCGTGAGATGTAGTAAAAAGACAGCACACAGGTGGAAAGAAAGCATTTGCAACACATATAATTGTAAAAGGGCTGATTCCAACAATCCTCTAAATCAACAGGGAAAGGACAAAGAATACAAATAGAAAAACAGGTGAAAAGATACTAAGTCAGGACGCCTGGGTGGCTCAGCGGTTGAGCATCTGCCTTGGGCTCAGGATGTGATCCCGGGGTCCGGGATTGAGTCCCATATTGGGCTGCTTGCAGGGAGCCTACTTCTCCCTCTGCCTGTGTGTCTGCCTCTCTCTGTGTCTCTCATGAATAAATAAAAAAATCTTTTTTTAAAAAAGATATTAAGTCATTTCACAAAAGATAAGAAAAAATGGATATAGCTGATAAACATATACCTCATTAATAACATAGCAATACACAATAAAATATAATACTGACAATATAGTGACCTCAAAGAGATGTTATATTATAATAATTTGATTGGAAAAAATGTTAAGAATTTTTATAATACCAGAGGATAAGGCCCTACAGATTCTTTTTTTTAATAAATTAATTTTTATTGGTGTTCAATTTACCAACATACAGAATAACACCCAGTGCTCATCCCGTCAAGTGTCCCCCTCCGTGCCCGTCACCCATTCACCCCCACCCCCCGCCCTCCTCCCCTTCACCCACCCCTAGTTCATTTCCCAGAGTTAGAAGTCTTTATGTTCTGTGTCCCTTTCTGATATCTCCCACACATTTCTTCTCCCTTCCCTTATATTCCCCTTCACTATTATTCATATTCCCCAAATGAGTGAGAACATACACTGTTTGTCCTTCTCCGATTGACTTACTTCACTCAGCATAATACCCTCCAGTTCCATCCACGTTGAAGCAAATGGTGGGTATTTGTTGTTTCTAATGGCTGAGTAATATTCCATTGTATACATAAACCACATCTTCTTTATCCATTCATCTTTCGATGGGCACCGAGGCTCCTTCCACAGTTTGGCTATTGTGGACAGGGCTGCTAGAAACATCGGGGTGCAGGTGCCCCGGCGTTTCATTGCATCTGAATCTTCGGGGTAAATCCCTAACAGTGCAATTGCTGGGTCGTAGGGCAGGTCTATTTTTAATTCTTTGAGGAACCTCCACACAGTTTTCCAGAGTGGCTGCACCAGTTCACATTCCCACCAACAGTGTAAGAGGGTTCCCTTTTCTCCGCATCCTCTCCAACATTTGTTGTTTCCTGCCTTATTACAGATTCTTGATAATGTTCCTGGTGAGAGTATAAGTTGATATGACCACTTTGGAAAATATTTTGGCATTATCTTGTAAAATTGAATATTCATGTACCCCATGACTCAGCAATACCACTCCCTGGTATATAGCCCTCAATATTTCTTGTACAATTACAGAATTATTCATTTTTTAATTTTTTTACAGAATTATTCATAATAGCACTGTTTGTATTAGAGAGGGGTGGTGGGGCAAAAAAAGAAAATAAAATAAAACTGTCACAATAAGAAAAACAAAAGCCTAGAAACAACTAGAAACCCATCATCATCAGAATGGATACATATTCCGTACAAAGAACAAGACCCAGAAGATTCCATAGGATGGTGCACTTTTATAAAACATAAATACAACTAAGATTAAACAACTATATCTTGGCACACATGAGTTTGAGATTTTTAAAATGTAAGGGAATGATAATATAAAAATCAGGATAGTGTTTATCTGAGGTACAGGGGAGCAGGTGATGGGCTAGCAGAGAAGCACAAAAGGCAGGTGTTAGTTATTGTCAATATTCTGAATCCCAGGCCAGATAATGGGTTCAATGGAGTTCATTATATAATTAGAAAATAAAACTACTTTGTATGACTTTTTTTACTTGTTGCTAAAATTTTCAAGTGTGCCACATTCTGAGATAAGGTGGGCTTCATTTGATGATGATGCAACTGGCAGAATTCCCTTTGCCAAATTCTACTCTCTCATTTGACAAGTGAGAAAGCTGAGTCCTAGAGAAATAAGACAATTTCCTTATATAGCCTAGGCTGCACCAGCAAGAGTACCCAATTCTCCTGGTTATTGACCACAATAACTAGACAGGGGATGAAAACTAATCCAACTGAGTCAATCAGTGTTTTTCCCAGAGATTTTTGTCAATGATGCTGGTGGTATGGCTTCTTTATTTCCCAGACTGCAAACTGTGAGTATGGGATCCCTGAAATAGTCCTGTCCATTTCCCCTACTATTTGGAAGAGCTAGTCTACAAAAATGACCAGTTATTCTGGCATGCAGCAAGAATCAGAAAGTAGAGCTTAAAAGAGCCCTAATGTTGTTTGAGTCCCTGATGCAGTTGTATTAGATATGAATTTCACTCCTAGATTTCCTAGTTAGATGAGCCAATAAACTCTCCTTTCTTGCTCAAGTCTTTTCAGGTAGGAAACTGGGCACCTGCAACCGAACATTGTTGACCAACACATTCAGGGAATGCTAGGAAAAAAAGACAAAGAATCAGCAGCAGAGATGTATTGAAGAAAACTCTCCTCACTAAACTTCAATAGTTTCTCTGGTGCTCACTAACTACAATGGGGTTATGACTTATTTCAGACTTCAAATTTCCTATCTTTAGACTCTGGATTTCCTAATTAGCTGCATTTCTTTACTTCTTTTTCAAAATTTTCTTTCAATATTTATTTATTGTTTCAAATTTTATTTAAATTCTAGTTAGTTAACATATAATGCTATATTAGTTTCAGGAGTAGAATTCAGTGATTCATCACTTACATATAACACCCAGTGTTCATGTAACAAGTGCCCTCCTTAATACCCATCACCCGTTTAGCCCATCCCCCACCTCCCAGCCACCTCCCTCCATTAACCTTCAGTTTGTTTTCTATCATTAAGAGTTGTTTTATGGTTTGCCTCTTTTATTTCTCCATATACACCTGTTTTGTTTCTTAAGTTCCACACATGAGTGAAATCATCTGGATTTGTCTTTCTCTGACTGACTTATTTCACTTAGCATAATAAACTCTAGTGTCTTATGATGACTCTGAATCCTTTCTCTGTCAGCACTGACTAAGCACCCAATGAGAATTGGGCCCTGAATTAAACAGTGACACTAGAGGAAGGAAAAGGCATATCTAAGAAATACAAGATGTAGTCCTCGGCATTGAAAAACTTGCAATTCAAAAAGAAAGAAGATATATAACAACTGCAGAAGACACAGATACATAAAAAATACCAGAAGCATTCAGCTATTTATATTTCCAGAGATTTTATTGTGGACTCAATTTAGAATTTTTACTCTGCTTTCTCTTTAATATCAGTGTATCAGTTTTTCAAAAATGGATAGCTTGTTACATTGATTCTTAAGGAAGATGGTTTTTAAATGTCTTTTCTTGAATCTCAAAGTTCACTTTGGATGAGAGGGAAGAGGATATCAGTGAAGAGGACATTAACAGTTCTTTCTCTAAGTATATGTATACAGGAAGAATTTTTTAAATGTTGGAAAGACCTTTAGATACTGTAGTAGTGCCAGTTTTTGATAGAAACAGAAACAATAGGATATATGTGTGTATGTTCTTGTGTGTATTTATCCCCTTTTCCAACTCAATATATATAATGAGAGAAAGAAGAAGAGGGGGAAGAGGGGAGTGGGGTAGGAGGGGAAGAGAGAAAGAGTGTGAGGAATTGGTTCACATCGTTATGGAGGTTGATAAGCTCTAGGATCTGCATGCAGTTTTTTTTAATTTTTATTTATTTATGATAGCCACAGAGAGAGAGAGAGAGAGAGAAAGGCAGAGACACAGGCAGAGGGAGAAGCAGGCTCCATGCACCAGGAGCCCGATGTGGGATTCGATCCTGGGTCTCCAGGATCGCGCCCTGGGCCAAAGGCAGGCGCCAAACCGCTGCGCCACTCAGGGATCCCTGCATGCAGTTTTTAAGCAAAAAACCTAGGGAAGCTGATGGTGTAGTTCCTGTCTGAGTCTAAGGTCGGGAAATAAACTGATGTTCCAGCTCAAAGGCAGTCAGGGAGAAAAAAATCCTGTCTTATGTTATGGTCAACCTTTTTTTTTTTTTTATTCAGGCCTTAAATTAATTGGATGAAGCCCATCCACATTAGGGAGAGCAATTTGTTTTACTTAGTCTACTGATTCAAATGTTAATCTCATCCAAAAAAAACACCATCATAGAATAACGTTTGACCTAATAT
Source organism: Nyctereutes procyonoides (assembly GCF_905146905.1). NCBI lineage: Eukaryota > Metazoa > Chordata > Mammalia > Carnivora > Canidae > Nyctereutes > Nyctereutes procyonoides. The sequence goes on from NW_026575125.1 coordinate 71,525,813, forward strand.
TTGGGTACCTCATGGCCCAGTCAAATTGACAATAGAATTAGCCATCACAGACACTGTCTAGTTCAAATCCCCTGGTTTGCAATTTGAAAAATGAGATCTAGGGATATTAAATAATTACTCTAAGCTCACAGTGCTGGTTTGTACAAATAAATATCTGAAACTAGAATCTAGGTCTTCCCAATTCTAGTTCAGTGTTTTTTTTTCACCATATAACATTGACTTCCACTTCCCCACTCCAGTGTAGGTTAAACACTAATTAAGTATGCCTATTACTAGAAATACTAAAGTGTAATTTTAAAAAATGAAACAACCTGGAATAAATGGATGGCTTTAAGCTAACTTTAACTCTTATTAATTGATTAATGTAAAAAGAACACTAGATTGAGAATTAGGAGAAGGTTCTTGTTTTGGCTTTTCCTATAGCTAATTTAATGAACTGGGAAGGTCATTAAACCCTCACAGGGTTTCATTTTCCTCACCTGAAAAGGAGGGGTTGCATGTTAGGTTCTAAAATTTATATGCAAATTTCTAATCCTGATGCCACCCAAAGTATACAAGGATATCATCAAACTTTTTGGTATTTGGATGTAGGCATGTGTTGCAGACTGCACAACCCCCATAATTCGTTCTGTTTCTGGTCCTGAATTTGCTAGAATCACAAATTCACTATCAAACTTTTGATTATTATTAACTCTAATTGATCTCTGCAGTGACCCTATCTAACTGTCTCTCCTCCGTTAGGGTCCTTTCTATAAATGGTGCTGCCTAGACTTTAAAAGCAAACAAAAGTTTATACAATAATCAAATAGCCATTTATTAGGCATTACCCCATGATGAGTTTCTCCAACTTAGAAAGGCTAATATGATTATCAATTTTCTTAATATTTATGCTGTCTGACTATTATCTCCTTGAAATACTGAAGCTTGGGTTAGTAAGCTTCTCTTATGTTGGTTCTGTACTCCTAAACAATTAATAGCTAATGTATTAGAATAACTTCCTCAAGTCAGAGTTTTCTTTTTTTCTGTATATTTTAATCCTTAGACCTCCTAAAGTAACTTTTACACCCCCTCATCCTCCTTCTATTCTGGAATCTTCAAATGTTTGTAACAGAAACATTAAAAGCTCAGTCTTATATAAGAGATTTCTTATACTCTTCTTTTGGAATTTATGTTAAAGAAAACAAAGAATGAATTCAATTCAATGAACTGAAAGTGATTGAGAAAAAGCTATTGTACCATATTAAGGGTGTATACAGGAAAAACATAACTGAGAAAAATAGGACAAAGATACAGATGTCCAACTGGTGACAGTAAAGTGTAGCATCAATTATGTCTTCATGTATTAACTCACTAAAGACTTGACACTACCACTAAGCTTATAGCTGTGGGAGTTATGATAGGAAACTATCATATCTTCTGATATTAGTCTCCACTGTTTAAATTGTAATAGAAAAATGATTTAGAATGAGCTCAGTATGATTGTGCTTCGACAAAAGGTAAATATGAGCAAACTTTGCCTCTTACTCTTTCCAGCTCTTTATATATAGATCATCAACCAGCTACAAATAAAGGTCAACTACAATAGTTAGAAAACTTAAGGCTTTTTTGGGGGAAGGTATCTTTTATGGGGGGCTGTATTATTTCCTTATTTCTTTATTTTATACTTTTTGTTAAGCTTTTATTTAAATTCCAGTTAGCATACAGTGTAATATTAGTTTCAATGTGTACAATGTATTGTACAATGTAGTGATTCAACTCTTCCAAACAACACCTGGTGCTCATCACAAGTCCTTACAATGGCACCCCTTAACTCCCAACGCCTATTTAATCCACCCCCTCAGGTAACCATGAGTTTGTTCTCTACAGTTAAAAGTCTATTTCTTGGCTTGCCTCTCTCCTTTTTGTCCCTTTGCTCATTTATTTTGTTTCTCAAATTCCACATACAAGTGAAAGCATATGGTATTTGTCTCTGACTTATCTCTCTAGCTCCATCCATGTTATTGCAAATGGCAAGATTTCATTCCTCTTTATGAATGAATTATATATAATATCTTCTTTATTCACTCATCAGTTGATGGACACTTGTGCTGTTTCCACAATTTAGCTATTGCAGATAATGTTGCTATAAATATCAGGGTAGATGTATCCCTCTGAATTAGTGTTTTTGTATTCTATGGGTAAATCCCTACTAATGCAATTGCTGGATTTTAAAGTACTGATATGTTTAACTTTTTGAGGAACCTCTATACTCTTTTCCACAGTGGTTACATCAGTTTGCATTACCATCAACAGTGCAAAAGTGTTCCCCTTTCCCCCACATCCTCACCAACACCTGTTGTTTCTTGCATTGTTAATTTTAGCCATTCTGAAAGGTATGAGGTGATAGGTCATCATGGTTTTAATGTGTATTTCCCTGATGATGAGTTATGTTGAGCATCTTTTCAAGTGTCTGTTAGTTGTCTAGAAATTTTCTTTGGAAAAATATCTATTCACGCCTTCTGCCCATATTTTAACTGGATTATTTGTCTTTTGGGTGCTTAGTTTGATGAATTCTTTATTTATTTTGGAAAATAACTCTTTATCACATATGTCATTTGCAAATATCTTCTCCCATTCCTTAGGTTGCCTATTAGTTCTGTTGATTGTCTCCTTCACTGTGCAGAAGATTTTTATTTTTATGTATTCCCAACAGTTTATTTATGTCTTTATTTACCTTGCCTCAGGAGATGTATCTAGAAAGAAGTTGCTATGGCTGATGTCAAAGAGGTTACTGCCTGTGCCTCTTCTAGGATTGTTATAGTTTTCTGTCTCACATATATGTCTTTAATCCATTTTGAATGTATTTTTGTGTATGGTGTAATACAGTGATCCTGTTTCATACTTTTGCATGTCGTTGTCCAGTTTTCCCAACATCACTTAAACAGTCTTTTTTCCATTGGATACTCTTTTCTACTTTGTCAAAGATTAATTTACCATATAGTTGTGGGTTCATTTATTGGGTTTTCTATTTTACTCTATTGATCTATGTGTCTATTTTTGTGCAGTATCATACTGTTTTGATCAATACAGCTTAGTAATATAATTTGAAGTCTTGACTCATAATGCCTCCAGCTTTGCTTTTTTTTTTCAAGGTTGCTTTGGCTCTTTGGGATCCTTTGTGGTCGAATAAAGATTTTAGGATTATTTGCTCTAGCTCTGTGAAAACTGCTGTTGGTATTATGATAGTCTTTGTATTAAATATGAAGATTCCTTTGGATAGTAAAGACATTTTAATAATATTTGTTCTTCCAATCCATGACCATGGAATATCTTTCCATTTCTTTTTTTTAAGATTTTATTTATTTATTCATGAGAGACACACACACACAGAGAGAGAGAGAGGCAGAGACACAGGCAGAGGGAGAGGCAGGCTCCATGCAGGGAGCCTGACGTGGGACTCGATCCCAGGTCTCCAGGATCAGGCCCTGGGCTGAAGGCGGCGCTAAACCGCTGAGCCACTCAGGCTTCCCTATCTTTCCATTTCTTTTTGTAATCTTCAATTTTTTCATCAGTGTTTTATAGTTTTCAGAGTACAGGCATTTCATCTTTTTGGTTAGGTTTATTACTTTTGTTTATTTTTCTATTATTTTTGTTTGTTTCAAGTTTTTATTTAAACTCTAGTTAGCCAACATATACTGTAATAGTAGTTTTAAGGAAAGAATCTAGTGATTCATCACCTACATACAACACCTAGTGCTCATCACAAAAAGTTTATTCCTACAATTCTTATTGTTTTGGTGCAATTGTAAATCGCATCGATTCCTTAATATCTCTTTCTGCTGCTTCATTGTTTGGCATATATACATGCAACAGACTTTTATGCATTGATTATGTATCCTGCAACTTTCCTGAATTCATATATCAGTTCTAGCAGTTTTCTGGTGGAGACTTTTGGGTTTTCTACATAAAGTATCATGTACAAATAGTGAAAGTGTGAATTCTTCCATGCCAAATTGGATGTTTTTTATTCCTTTTTCTTGTCTGATTTCTGTGGTAGGACTTTCAGTACTATGTTGAATAAAAGTTGTTAGAGTGGACATCCCTGTCTTCTTCCTGACCTCAGAGGAAAAGCTCTCAATTTTTCCCCATTTTGGGATAGCTTGGGTGGCTCAGTGGTTAAGTGTCTGCCTTCAGCTCAGGGCGTGATGCTAGAGATCCAGGATCAAGTCCCACATTAGGCTCCCTGCATGGAGCCTGCTTCTCCCTCTGCCTCTGTCTCAGCCTCTCTCTCTCTCTTTCTCTCACTCTCTCTGTGTCTCTCATAAATAAATAGAATCTTTAAAAAAGATTTCTCCATTTAGAATGATATTAGCTATAGGTTATTCTTAAATGGCCTTTATGATGTTGAGGTATATTCCCTCTAAACCTATGTTGTTGAGGCTCTTTTTTTCTTAAATTATGAACAGATGTTGTACTTTTTTCAAAGTCTTTTTCTGTATGTGTTGGAATGATCATATGATTATTATCCCTTGTATTGTTGATCTGATGTATCACATTTATTGATTTGGAGCACTCTTGCAATCCAGGAATATATCTTTTTTGATCATGGTGAATGATCCTTTTTTGTTGTTGTTATCTATGAACTAAAAAATGATTTTATTTTTTTATGTTTTTTAAATTTAAATTCAATTTGTCAACATATACTATAACAAACAGTGCTCATCCCGTCAAGTGCCCTCCTCACTGTCCATCACCCAGTTACCACATCCCCCCACTCACCTCCCCTTCCACATAATGAATGATTATTAATGGGTTGTTGGAATTGGTTTGCTAATATTTTATTGAGAATTTAAGCATTTATGTTCACCAGGGATATTGGCATGTAATTCTTGTTTATAGTTGAGTCTTTATCTGGTTTTGATATCCAGGTAATTCTGGCTTCATAGAAAGAATTTGGAAGTTTTCCTTCTGTTTCTTTTTTTTTTTGGAATACTGTAAGAAAAATATATGTTAAGTCTTCTTTAAATGTTTGGCAGAAGGGCGCCTGAGTGACACAGTGGGTTAAGTGTCCAGCTCTTGATTTTGGCTCAGGTCATCATCTCAGAGTCCTGAGATCAAGCCCCATGTACAGCACCACACTGAGCATGAAGCCTGCTTGGGATTCTCTCCCTCTGCCCATCCCCTCTCCCAATTCTCTCTCTCTCTCTCTCTCTGAAAATAAATAATATATCATTAAAAATATAAATATTGGGAGGATACTGTCAAGATGGCAGTAGTGTAGGGTTCTTCAACTCATCTGGTCCCACCAACATACCTATATAACTTTCAAAACATCCTGAACACCTACGAATTCGAACTGAGATTTAAAGAGTGAACAGCTGAAATGCTACAGAGAGAGAAGTTTTTACTTCTAACAAGGTAGGAAGGCTGAAAAAATAATAAATAAAAAGAATAAAGTGTGGGAGGGACACTGTGAGTAGCCTGGCTAAAGCAGAGCAGTGAAAGCCTCCAGGACAGGAAAGCCCAGCCCTGAAGAAGCAGGAACTTTATTTTTTTTTAATTTTTTTAAACTATTTTTTATTTTTTTTATTTATGATAGTCACAGAGAGAGAGAGAGAGAGAGAGAGAGAGGCGCAGAGACATAGGCAGAGGGAGAAGCAGGCTCCATGCACCGGGAGCCCGATGTGGGATTCGATCCTGGGTCTCCAGGATCGCGCCCTGGGCCAAAGGCAGGCGCCAAACCGCTGCACCACCCAGGGATCCCAAGAAGCAGGAACTTTAAAAATCCACTCCTGGGTTTTCCTGGATGGAAAAGTGCTTAGCAGGGAAATTGGGCAAAATCCCAGGAGGGTGAAGCCTAAAGATTCCTGGAGTCACTATTAGAGGAAAGACGCCCAGGAGAAAGCTCACTGCAAACCACGGTCTGATATCGGTAAAGGGCTAAAATGATGCACCCCTTTGGGGCTACTGGGAGAAGCCAGTAGGTTAGGCGGATGGGCTCCAGACAGAGGTGGATGTGACCCTTTCCCTTTGAGACAGGCAGCCCCTGGGAGTGCAGGTCCAGTGGCACAGGGCCCCAGATCCCAGGGCTTCCAAGCAGACAAAGCTGGGGATCCTGTGTGGGACAGGCAGAAGTGGGGAGGGCACAGGACAGGCAGAAGTGGGGAGGGCACAGGACAGATAGAACTCTTCTGCCACTGGGCACCCCAAAGCTGTGCAGATCAGTGCACCTACATCGGCCCTCAGAGCAATCTAGGCTGGTGCAGACTGGGAGTCTGCATTAGTTACCGGTAGGGAGCTCAACACCAGAGCTGGAAATCTAGCCACTGCTATTGTTTTTCCTCCTTGTTTCACCTTGCACCTGGGAAAGGTGGGGCTGCTAAGAAACAAAGGTCTCACAGGATGAACAGCTCACAATGAGCAGGCACCAGGTGAGGGGTGGGACATCTCTGCCATGGCACAAACACCTGAGAATCAGCACAACAGACCCCACCCCCAGAAGACCACATGGAAGAAAAATGGAAACAATGTAACAATGGAAGTTCTTGACCAAGCAATGCTGGAAAGCTCCAGGACCGAGGGAAAATAGTATATAGAACTAGAGGGTCCTCCTTTTATTTTTTATTTTTTTATTTTTCCCTTCTCCATTAAAACTTGTTTTTATATCAGACTAAAAATTTCTAATATTTTTTCTCTTTTCCCACCTTAACTACAATATTTTCCCAGCTCTTCATTTTTTTAATAAATTAATTTTTATTGGTGTTCAATTTACCAACATACAGAATAACACCCAGTGCTCATCCCGTCAAGTGTCCCCCTCCGTGCCTGTCACCCATTCACCCCCACCCCCCGCCCTCCTCCCCTTCCACCACCCCTAGTTCATTTCCCAGAGTTAGAAGTCTTTATGTTCTGTGTCCCTTTCTGATATCTCCCACACATTTCTTCTCCCTTCCCTTATATTCCCCTTCACTATTATTCATATTCCCCAAATGAGTGAGAACATACACTGTTTGTCCTTCTCCGATTGACTTACTTCACTCAGCATAATACCCTCCAGTTCCATCCACGTTGAAGCAAATGGTGGGTATTTGTTGTTTCTAATGGCTGAGTAATATTCCATTGTATACATAAACCACATCTTCTTTATCCATTCATCTTTCGATGGGCACCGAGGCTCCTTCCACAGTTTGGCTATTGTGGACATGGCTGCTAGAAACATCGGGGTGCAGGTGCCCCGGCGTTTCATTGCATCTGAATCTTCGGGGTAAATCCCTAACAGTGCAATTGCTGCGTCGTAAGCTAAGCAGGGTCGGGCCTCGTTAGTACTTGGATGGGAGACTACTTTGTTTTAAAATGTGGTTTTCACTTTAGTGGTCCATTTGTTTTTTGTTTTTTTTATAAATTAATTTTTATTGGTGTTCAATTTACCAACATACAGAATAACACCCAGTGCTCATCCCGTCAAGTGTCCCCCTCCGTGTCCGTCACCCATTCACCCCCACCCCCCGCCCTCCTCCCCTTCCACCACCCCTAGTTCATTTCCCAGAGTTAGAAGTCTTTATGTTCTGTGTCCCTTTCTGATATCTCCCACACATTTCTTCTCCCTTCCCTTATATTCCCCTTCACTATTATTCATATTCCCCAAATGAATGAGAACATACACTGTTTGTCCTTCTCCGATTGACTTACTTCACTCAGCATAATACCCTCCAGTTCCACCCACGTTGAAGCAAATGGTGGGTATTTGTCGTTTCTAATGGCTGAGTAATATTCCATTGTATACATAAACCACATCTTCTTTATCCATTTGTTTTATTTTGTTATGACCTTTTTTCATTTTCTGATCTCTAAACTCTTCAGAATCATCTAGGGTGAAATTTACTTAAGTTGTGGTTGATCTTCTTGACTCAGCCCACTCATACAGCCACGCTGCATTGAACAAAATGACTAGAAGGAAGAACTCACTACAAAAGAATCAGAAACAGTACCCTCTGCCACAGAGTTACAGAATTTGGATTTTAATTCAACGTCAGAAAGACAATTCAGAAGCACAATTATAAAGCTACTGGTGGCTCCAGAAAAAAAGAATAAAGGACTCTAGAGACTTCATTACTGTAGAATTGAGATCTAATCAGGCCAAAATTAAAAATCAATTAAATGAGATGCAATCCAAACTGGATGTTCTAACTGCTAAGGTTAATGAGGTGGAAGAAAAATTGAATGACATAGAAGACAAGTACATGGTAAGGAAGGAAGATGAGGAAAAAAGAGAAAACCAATTAAGAGACCATGAGGAAAGGCTTAGGGAAATAAATTATCGCTTGAGAGGAAGAATTTGCCTATATGGATTCAAGAAGAGGCTGAGAGGGAGAGAGGACCACAAAGTATACTGAACAAATCACAGCTGAGAACTTCCCAAATCTGGGGAGGGAACTAGGTATGCAGATCTAAGAGATAGAGAGGACCCCCCCCCCCCGCCAAAGAAAACCAATAAAAACAGTTCAACACCTTGACATTTAATAGTGAAACTTTCACATTCCAAAGATAAAGAGAAAATCCTTAAAGCAGCAGGAGACAGACATTCTTAATTTAGAAGGGTAAGAACTATCAGATTAACAAGAGACCTCTCCACAGAGACCTGGCAGGCCAGAAAGGGCTGGCACGATATATAGAGGGTACTAAATGAGAGAGCATGCAGCCAAGAATACTTTATCCAGCAAGGCTCTCATTCAGAATAGAAGGAGAGATAAAGAGTTTCCAAGATAGGCAGAAACAAAAAGAATGCGTGACCAACAAACCAGCTCTGCAAGAAAGATTAAGGGGGACGCTGTAAAAGAAAGAGGAAGCATAAGAAATAATCCACAAAAACAGGGACAGAATAAGTATGATGATGACACTAAATTCATAACTTTCGATAGTTACCCTAAACATGAATGGGCTAAATGATCCCATCAAAAGATGCAGGGTATCAGACTGGATATAAAATCAAGACCCATCTATTTACTGTCTACAAGAGACTCATTTTAGACCTAAGGATGCCTACAGCCTGAAAATGAAAGGGTGGAGAAAAATTTATCATTCAAATGGTCATTAAAAGAAAGCTGGTATATCAATCCTCATATCAGAAAAATTGAAGTTTATACCAAAGAGTATATATAGTAGGAGATGAAGAGGGACACTATATCATACTTAAAGGGTCTATGCAACAAGACCTAACAACAATGAATATTTATTCCCCTAATGTGGGAGTTGCCAAGCATATCAAACAATTAATAACCAAAGTAAAGAGATACCAAAGATAATAATACACTTATAGAGGAGACTTCAACAAGCACTTTCTGCAAATGACAGAACTACAAAGCAGAATATCAGCAAAGAAATTAGGGCCTTAAATGATACACTGGACCAGATGGATTTCACAGATATATAGAGAACTTTCATCTGAACGCAACTGAATACACATTCCTCTCAAGTGCACATGGAATTTTCTCTAGAATAGACCACACACTGGGTCACAAATCAGGTCTCAACTGACACCAAAAGATTGGGATTGTCCCTTCCTTATTTTCAGACCACAATTCTTTGAAATGAGAACTCAATCACAAGAAGAAATTTGGAAGAAATTCAAACACATGGAGGTTAAAGAGCATCCTACTTAAAGATGAATGCGTCAACCAGGAAATTAGAGAGGAATTAAAAAGATTCATGGAAACTAATGAAAATGAAGATACAAAAAAAGAAAGAAAATGAAGATACAATGATTCAAAATCTTTGGAATACAGCAAAAGTAGTCCTAAGAGGGAAATACATCGCAATATGAGCCTTCTTCAAAAAATTGGAAAAAACTCAGATACACAAGCTAACCTCCCAAATAAAGGAACTGGAGAAAGAACAGCAAGCAAAACCTACACCAGGCAGAAGAAGGAGATAATAAATATTTGAGCAGAACTCAATGAAATAGATACCACAAGAACTCTGGCACACATCAACAAATCAACAAAACCAGGAGTTGGATCTTTGAAGGAATTAATAAGATAGATAAACCACTAGCTAGACTTATTAAAAAGAAAAGGGAAAAGACTCAAATTAATAAAATCATGAAACAAAGAGGAGAGGTCACAACCAATACCAAGGATTTGCAAACAATTTTAAAAACATAATATGAGGATCCCTGGGTGGCACAGCGGTTTGGCGCCTGCCTTTGGCCCGGGGCGCGATCCTGGAGACCCGGGATTGAATCCCACATCAGGCTCCCGGTGCATGGAGCCTGCTTCTCCCTCTGCCTGTGTCTCTGCCTCTCTCTCTCTCTCTCTCTCTCTCTCTCTCTCTCTCTCTCTCATAAATAAATAAATAAATAAATAAATAAATAAATAAATAAATAAAAAACATAATATGAGCAGCTATACACCAACAAATTAGGCAATCTAGAAGAAATGGATACATTTCTGGAAAGCCAAAAATTACCAAAACTGAAAAAGGAAGAAATAGAAAACCTGAATAGGCCAATAACCAGGGAGGAAATTGAAGCAGTCATCAAAAACCTCCCAAGACACAAAAGTCCAGGGCCAGATGGCTTCCCAAGGGGATTCTACCAAACGTTTAAAGAAGAACTAATACCTATTTACTAAAGTTGTTCCAAAGGATAGCAAGGGGAGGAATTCTTCCAAATTCGTTTTATGTGGCCAGCATTACCTTGATTGCCAAAACAGAAAAAGACCCCCCAAAAAAGGAGACCTATAGACAAATATCGCTGATGAATACAGATGCAAAAATTTTCACGATACTAGCCTATAGGATCCAATAGTACATTAAGAGAATTAGTCATGACTACCAAGTGGGATTTATCCTCAGGATTCAAGGGTGGTTCAACACTCGGAAAACAATCAGCATGAGAGATCACATCAACGTGAGAAAAAAAAAAAGAACCATATGATCCTCTTAATAGATGCAGAGAAAGCATTTGACAAAATACATCATCCATTCCTGATTAAGACTCTTCAGAGTGTAAGGATAGAGGGAACATTCCTCAGCATCTTAAGAGCCATCTATGAAAAGCCCATAGCGAATATCATTCTAATTTGGGAAAACTGAGAGCCTTTCCCCTCAGATCAGGAATGTGACAGGGATGTCCACTCTCACCACTGTTATTCAACATAGTACTAGAAGTCCTAGCCTCAGCAGTCAGACAACAAAAAGAAAAAAAAAGCATTCAAATTGGCAAAGAAGTAGTCAAACTCTACCTATTCACAGATGATATGATACTTATGTTGAATACCCAAAAGACTCCATCCCAAGATTACTAGAACTCATACAACAAATCAACAATATGGCAGGATACAAAATTAATGCACAGAAATCAGTTTCAAATTTATACAATCACAATGAGACTGAAGAAAGAAATTAAGGAATCAATCCCATTTACAATTGCACCCATTTTCATAAGATACCTATGAATAAACATAACCAAAGAGGTAAAGGATCTATACACTAAAAACTACAGAACACTTCTGAAATAAATTGAGGAAGACACAAAGAAGGGGAAAAACATTCCATGCTCATGAATTAGAAGTATAAATATTGTGAAAATGCCAATGCTACCCAGGGCAATTTACACATTCAAAGCAATACCTATCAAAGTACCATGGACTTTCTTCACAAAGTTGGAACCAATAACCTTCAGATTTGTATGGAACTAGAAAACACCCCGAATAGCTAGAGGAGTATTGAAAAAGAAAATGAAAGCTGGGGGCATCACAATGCTAGACTTCAAGCCGTACTACAAAACTGTGATCATCAAAATAGTGTGGTACTGGCACAAAAACAGACACATAGATCAATGGGACAGAATAGAGACCCAAGAAATGGGCCCTCAACTCTATGGTCAACTGATATTCGACAAAGCAGGAAAAACTATCCACTGGAAAAAGGACAGTCTATTCAATAAATGGTGCTGGGAAAATTGGACAGCCACATGCAGAAGAATGAAACTGGACCATTCTCTTACACCATACACAAAGATAAACTCAAAATGAATGAAAGATCTAAATCTGAGACAAGATCCTATCAAAATCCTAGAATAGAACACAGGCAACACCCTTTTTGAACTTGGCCACAGCCACTTCTTGCAAGATATATCTATGAAGGCAAGGGAAACAAAAGCCAAAATGTACTATTGGGACATAAGATAAAAAGCTTCTGCACAGCAAAAGAAACAGTCAAAAATATTAAAAGACAACCTACAGAATGGGAGAAGATATTTGCAAATGACCTATCAGATAAAGGGCTAGTATCCAAGATCTGTAAAGTACTTTCAAACTCAACACCCAAGAAACAAACAATCCAGTCATGAAGTGGGCAGAAGACATGAACAGACATTTCACCAAAGAAGACATACACATGGCCAACAAGCATGTGACAAAATGGTCCACATCACTTTCCATAAGGGAAATCAAATCAAAAGCACAATGAGATACCACCTCACATCAGTGATGATGGTGAAAATTAACAAGACAGGAAAGAACAAATGTTAGAGAGAATTTGCAGAAGGGAGAACCCTCTTGCACTGTTGGTGGGAATGCAAACTGTTGCAGCCATTCTTGAAAACAGTGTGGAGGTTCCTCAAAAAGTTAAAAATAGAGCTACCCCAGGATCCAGCAATTACACTCCTGGGTATTTACTCCAAAATTACAGATGTAGTGAAATGCCGAGACACCTGTGCCCCAATGTTTATAGCACTAATGTCCAAAATAGCCAAACTGTGAAAGAAGCCATGATGTCCTTCAATAGATTATTGGATAAGAAAATGTATAAATGTATAAATGCATCAATATATATTGTATATATAGTATATATATAGTATGTATATATATATAGTGTGTGTGTGTGTGTGTATATATATATATATATATACACACACACACACACACACACAAAGGAATATTACTCAGCCATTCCAAGAGACGAACACCCACCATTTGCTTTGACGTGGATGGACCTGGAGCGTATTATGTTGAGTGAAGTAAGTCAATCGAAGAAGTAAAAATCATCATATGGTTTCATTTATATATGGAATATAAGAAATAGTAAAAGAGATTATAAGGGAAAGGAGGGGAGCTGTGTGGGAAAAATTAGAGAGGGAAAGAAATCATGAGACTCCAAACTCTGGGAAAAAAGCAAAGGGTTGCCAAAAGGGAGGTGGGTGAGGGAATGGGGTAACTGGGTGATGGGCAATGCAGAGGGCACATGGTGTGATGAGCATTGGGTATTATATGCTGGCAAATTGAATTTAACTTAAAATAATGTAGAAAAATTGGGGAGAATTCACCCACAAAGCCATCTGGCCCTGGACTTTAGTTTGTTGGGAGTTTTTGATTACTGATTTATTTTATTTGCTGGTTAAAATTTGTCTGCTCAAGCTTTCTATTTCTTCCTGTTTCAGTTTTGGTAATTTATACATTTGTAGGAATCTATCCAACTCTTCCAGGTTGTCCAATATTTGGCATATAGGTTTTCATAATATTCTCTTAGAATTGTTTGTATTTCTTTGGTTTTGGCTGTTATTTTCCCTCTCTTATTTGTGATTTTATTTATTTGGTTATTTTCCATTTCCTTTTTGATATGTCTGGTCAGATGTTTATAAGTTCTATTAATATTTGCAAAGATCCAGGTCTTAGGTTAATTGATCCTTTTATAAATTTTAGTTTCTATAGGTTTTGGTTCTGCTCTAGTCTTTATTTTTCCCTCCCTTCTTACTGCCTTTTGTTTGTTGCTCTTTCTATCTCCATTAGATGTAAGGTTAAGTTGCTTATTTGGGATTTTTCTGGCTTTCTAAGGTCAGCCTGTTTTGTTATATACTTCACTCTAAGGACCACTCTTCCCACATCAAAAAAGGTTTTAGACCATTGTGTTTTCAATATTTTTTGTTTTCATGTTGTTGTTGTTTTTTTAAATTTCTTCTTTGTTTTCCTGGTTGGCCCACTCATTGCTTAGTAGCAGGTTGCTTAACCTCCATGTATTTATGATCTTTCCAATTTTTTTCTTTTGATTGACTTCAGTTTCAGAGTTGTGGTCAGAAAAGATGCCAGGTATGGTTTCAGTTGTCTTGTATTTGTTGAGGCCTGTGTTTGTGATGTAATATGTGATCTATCCTGAAGAATGTCCTATGTTCACTTGAAAAGGTTTTTTATTTTTTGTTTGTTTGTTTGTTTTGGTTCTTGTTCTTCTTTTGTTTTTGTTTAGGAGGGAGTATTATGAAATATATCTGCTAAATCCATGTAGTCCAGTGTGTCATCCAAAGCCATCATTTGGTTGTTGATTTTCTCCTTAGATGATCTGTCCAATGATATAAGTGGGGTGTTAAAGTCTCCTTCTATTATTATATTATAATCAATTAGTTCTTTTATGTTTGTCAGTACTTTTTCATATATTTAGGTGCTCTGATGTTAGTGGCATAAATATTTACAATTGTTATAGCTTCTTGCTTGCTTGTCCCCATTATGATTATGATTTGTCTTTTGTCAGAGTCTTAGTTTTAAGTCCATTTTGTCTGATATAAGCATTGTTACCCAGTCTTTCTTTTAACATCCATTTGCAAGATAAATACTTCTCCATCCCCTCACTTTCAATCTGCAGGTGTCTTTAAGTCTAAAATGAGTCTCCTGTAGGCAGCATAGAGATGGGTCTTGCTCCTTTTTTATCCCTTCTGACACCCTATGTCTTTTGTTCTGTGTGTTTAGTCTACATACATTGGGAGAAATAATTGATTGATATGTCTTTATTACCATTTTATGACTTGTCATTGTTTCTGGAGATTTTCTCTGATACTTTATTGTTTTTATCACTTTTGGTTCTCCTTTGCACTCAAAGAGTCCCCTTTAATATTTCCTTTAAAACAGATTTTATTTATTCATGTATTTGTTTGTTTGAGAGAGCATGGGGGAGAGAGAGAGAGAGAGACACAGAGAGAGATAGCATGAGCGGGGTGGGGGGGAGGCAGAGGGAGAAGCAGACTCCCTGCTGAGCAAAGAGCCCAATGTGAAGCTCAATCCCAGGACCCTGAGATCATGACCCGAGCTGAAGGCAGCCATTTAACTGACTGAAGCATCCAGCCACCCTCTCTTTAATATTTCTTACAGGGCTGGTTTAGTGGTCATGAACTCTTTTAGTTTTTGTTTGAGAAACCCTACCTCTCCTTGTCTGTTGAATGATAGCCTTGCTGGAAGAATATTCTTGGCTGCAGATTTTGCCCATTCAGCACTTTGAGTATATTATGTTACTTCCTTCTGTCTTGGCATGTTTGTATTGCAAAATCTCTAGCTAGCCTTATGGGTATTCCCTTGTGAGTCAAGGACTTCTTTTGTCTTGCTACTTTGTAGATTTTTCTTTATCGGTATATTTTGCAAGTTCAATTACAATATGTCTTGCCATTGGCCTGTTTTTGTTGATTTTGATGGGAGTCCTCCATGCTTCCTAGATCTGAATGTCTATTTCCTTCCCCAGATGAGGGAAGTTTTCAGCTCTTATTTCTTCAAATAAATTTTCTTTCCCCTTTTCTCTCTCTTCCTAAGTCTATTTTTGTGTTACCTAGTTCTTTTCTCTCTCCTTTGTCTGGCTTCATTTCTTTCCATTAATTTGTCTTCTAGGGCAATAATTCATTCCTCTCCTTCATCTAGCCTGCTTCTCATTCCATCAAGTTTGTTTTCAATCATGCTTATTGCACTCTTCGTCTTTAATTTTTTTAAAAAAATTTTATTTATTTAGTATTTTAGAGAGCAAGCAGAGGGAGGAGCAAAGGGAGAAGGACAAACAAACTCCATGCTGAATGCAAAGCCTAACACAGGGCTCAATATCATGACACTGAGGTCATGATCTGAGCCAAAACCAAGAGTTGTATACTTAACCAACTGAGCCACCCAGGTATTCCTGATTGATTCTTTTTAAACTATTTTGTCTCTGTTGTTAGGGTCTCACTGATATCTTCCATTCTTATCTCAAGCCCAATAGTACCATTATGATCATTGCTTTAAATTCTCCATCAGGAATGTTACTTATATCTGTTTTTCTTTTATCTCTGGCTGTCTTCTTATCTTGTTCTTTCATTTGTGATAAATTTCTCCATGTTGGCATTTTGTCTAAGTCTCTGCTTTCTTCTCTGCATTAAAAAAACAATTATATTACCTAATCCCAAAAGCAATGGCTTTATGAAAAAGAGGTCGTGTAATGTTCAGGCCCTGACACTTCAGGGAGTGTCTTTGGTGTGTGTTTTGTATGTTCTGCTGCTGTGTTCTGGGTGCTGTATCCTTCAGTCCAGTCATCTGTAGAGGCTCTCCTTGCCAGTATACTGTGGGCAATGTTTGATCATTGGGCTGAATATGGTGAGCTTTAAGTAGGTAATCTCTGGACTGCTTCTGAAATGAGACCTGACACCAACTCCACCAGAACTGGGGCCCTGCGGAAATCTGGTTGAGAGATTTGGTGTGGGCTGGGGGTTTGTTCTGGTCTTCTTTGGGGAGGGGTGCCTGCAGTGATGTGACTGAAGCAAGCTTGACTGAGGGCAGTCCCACTAGAGAATGGGGTATAATCATGTTAAGCAGCCAGTGTCAACAGTGCACTGCCTCTTACAGGTTGTTCTGTGTTCATGCTGAGGGACAAAGGAGGGAAATGGAGTTAGCCAGCTCCCTTTTTCCCCTAGAGTCGTTTGTCCATGAACACTGCCTCTCAGGTATCCACTTGAAGAAGAGTGAATAATCCTCCCCTGTGTCCCCCAGGCATTCTTCACATCACTTTTTCTATGTTTTCCCCCAGGTTGTTTGCCTGCCTTCTTTCCAGGAGCAGAGCAGTGCCTTCCGGACTCTATCTCAGCCAAGCCTCTTGACTTTAAAACTCCAAACTTTAAGCCCCACTGGTTGCAAGAATTTACAAAATTCACCCCCTCTCATTTTCCAAGCCAATGGCTTTGGTGAAATGTTATCTTTGTGTATTCCCCTGTGTGCTCCTCTCTCTCCCCTTCTCTGTGACTCTACTTCCTCCTCTCTGGAGCACCCAGGATCCATGTCTTCCCTAAACTATGTCTCTATACTTCCTACCCTCTTCAATGTGGCCTCTTCTCTTCCTTTAGTTGTGAAGTTTGTTCTGTCAGTGTTCTGATGGTTTCTGGGATATTTCGGATGATTTGATAGTTATCTTGTTGTATTCATGGGACAAGATGAGTCTAAGGTCTTCGTACTCTACTGCTATCTTCCTCCTTCCCTCAGCATTGTTTAAATATACCTGGTGTTACCAAAATTCTTATATTTTTGTAAGATCCAACTTTCTATTTCATGCATTTTTATCTATTGTGCTATTCTTTCTAACAGGAGACTACCACTTTTTTTTAACCTGGCTAAATTATTAATAAGATTCAGTTCAACTATCATCCCTCCCAAAAAGCTCACTCCAAATCACCAGCTGTGATCTGCCCTCTTCTCTGATCTCATAATGCCTACATACACTTCTGTTTATTTATTCAACATTTATTGAGAATTTACTATGTGTAAGACAATGTGTTAGATAATCAGGTTATAAGTGAGCAACATTAGGCATAACTGCTGCCTTCATGGAGCTTACAGTTCATCTTGTCAGTTACCATATTAAAATGTAATTCACTATTTTGCTTTCTACTATCTCTAAAGTATAAAATACTTAATACCAAGGCCTATATATATTCACATTGGTACCCTTAGTTCACAAGAGTCCTGAAATATAATAGGCACACACACACACACACACACACACACAAATGCTTATTGAACTGAACTTTCTGATTATACCAAAGTAAAAAATGGCCCTTTCCCAAATTATCAGTGCCATAGCCATCTCTTTTTTAATCTGTCCCTACTTTCTGCTACTGGATAGCAACACAAGGATAAGAGAACACATCCCATGGGATGGTTAGTATGGGGGTAATAGAGATTGAAGGGAAAGAATATATAACTCATAAAGAGGTTGACCCAAAGCTATTTGTAGCACTTTTTTATTTGTTCTGCTTGCATTCTATCCAGATTATCTTCCTACTACAATATATTCTGAAAGCATTGTCTTCTCTCACATAGCTGATTTGAAGAAAATATGTGTGTGTGTGTGAGAGAGAGAGACAGACAGAGACAGAGATTGGACATCTTCATAAATTCTGATCCAATCTGAATTCTGATCCAAATGAGTCTCATATTGAGTCCGCATTATGTAGCACTCATAATACACCTGAGATGTTGAGAGTGGCACAGGTACCCAATCCAATGGATGACATTGAGTCAATATTAGAATCAATTTGGCATTTACACTTTGCTTCCACTGTCCTCAAAATTCAGTTTCAATTTGTCCACCTCTCTTTTTAGGTTCCAAACCACTGACTTTCATATTATCATACATGTGGGCTCTTGGAATGGTACTTTGATGATTAACTTTTGGAAAATATAAAACAACAATGGCTAAGATAACCATTGAAAGATATTTTTATCTAGTAGCATCAGATGCAGTAAGAACCAAAGATTTGAAGTTTGCACTATATATTACAGTGACTAAAACACAAATCCTTGGCCTGAACTACTGGCTTGATAATTATCTAGATACAGCTATTTAGATGATTTAAGAAACAATAGCCTGAGTGGATGCTTATTATTTAATCCTTCCCCTTCCCCCATTCCTTGCTCATAAAAGTCAGGGATTTCTTGTCTCTCACTGCTTTAAAGGTCTTCTCTTTATCTTTGGAATTTGCAAGCTTAACTATTAAATGTCGAGGTGCTGATTGGTTTTTATTGATTTTAGGGGGGGGGATCTATTTCCTGGATCTGAATGCCTGTTTCCCTTCCCAGATTAGGAAAGTTTTCAGCTATGATTTATTCAAATACATATTCTGGCCCTCTGGCCCTTCGGCGCCCTCGTGAAACCCAATTAAACGTAGGTTTTTCTTCCACAGGCTGTCGGTTATTTCCCTTAATCTATCCTCACGATCTTTTAATTGTTTGTCTCTTTTTTCCTCAGTTTCCCTCTTTGCTATCAACTTGTCTTCTTTGTCACTCACTCGTTCTTCCACCTCGTTAACCCTCGTCGTTAGGACTTCTAGTTTGGCTTGCATCTCATTCAATTGATTTTTAATTTCTGACTGATTAGATCTAAATTCTGCAGTCATGAAGTCTCTTGAGTCCTTAATGCTTTTTTCTAGAGCCACCAGTAGCTGTATAATAGTGCTTCTGAATTGGCTTTCTGACATTGAATTGTAATCCAGATTTTGTAACTCTGTGGGAGAGAAGACTGTTTCTGATTCTTTCTTTTGAGGTGAGGTTTTCCTTCTAGTCATTTTGCTCAGTGCAGAGTGGCCAAAATCAAGTTGTATTGGGAAAAGGAGAAAAAGAGAGGAGAAAAAGAAGGAAAGAAGAGAGAAAAAGAAAAAAGGAAGAAAAAAGAAAAAAAGAAAAAGAGAAAGAAAAAGAAAGAAAGGAATAAAAGGGTGGGGGAAGGAAACAAATCAAAAAGCAAACAACAACAAAAAAAAAAAACAAAACAACAACAAAACCACGGGGGAGTATCTTCTGATTCTGTATACTTTAAGTCCCTTGACTTCCCCTGGAACTTGTCGGTCTAGCTGGTCTTCTGGGGGAGGGGCCTGTTGTGCTGATTTTCAGGTGTTGGCACTTGGGGGAGCTGCTCTGCCCCTGCCTGGTGCAGGGCTCAGTGGGGGTTGTTTACCCCGTGAGGCCCCAGGAGGAACAACCACAGTGGCGGGGCTAGCTCTGGAGCCCTGGAGTCAGCTCCCGCAGGAACTACGAAGCTCTCTGTCTGCAGGGCCTGGAGGCTCCGGGGCAGGGCCGCTGATCTGCTCAGCTGGGGGCAGGAGCATCCTTGCTGTCCTGGGCTCTCCCGGCTTCTGCCTGTCCCGGGGGGAGGCCGGATCCTGGGCTGTGTCCAGGCGCCCAGTGCTCCGGGGCCTGCACTGTTGGGTTCACAATCCCGGCCCCCCAGCCCCCTCCTCGGAGCCACCGCCCGAGCCCCTCCAAGCTGCTCCCGGAGCCGCGCAGCCCCCTCCGCACGGAGCCTCTTCCTCTGCCAGAGCTGCCTCTGAGCTGCTCCCGGGTCCCGCCGTGCACGCTGCAGCCCTTCAGGGAGCTCCCCGCACTCTCCCCGGGGAGCAGTTACTCTGTTACTGTCCCAGGGAGCCTGAGGGCATCCCCGCCCTCCTGGGTCCTGCTCCAACTCCCTGTGAGCCCCTTTCCGCCTGGGAAGATTGGTGCAGCTCTTGCTTCTCCGGGACGGGGCTCTCCTGTCCTGGGGACACTCGCCCCGGCCTTAGCCCGGCTCCTCGCGGGGCCCCTCCCCCTTGGATGCCTTTTGTTTCTTTATTTCTTTTTCCCCGTCTTCCTACCTTGATAGAAGCGTGAACTCTTCTCACTGTAGCATTCCAGCTGTTCTCTCTTTAAATCTCAGGCCGAATTCACAGATTTTCAGGATAATTTGAAGGTTTTCTAGGTAATTTGGTGGGGACAGGTGGTTTGGAGACCCTACTCTTCCACCATCTTGCCCCTCCTCTAGTGGAAATTTTAAATTCCAAAGATAAAGAGAAGATCCTTAAAGCAGCAAGAGACAAGAGAACCCTAACCTTTATGGGGAGAAGTATTAGGTTAACAGCAGACCTCTCGACAGAGACCTGGCAGACCAGAAGGGGCTGGCAGGATATATAGAGGGTACTAAATGAGCAGAACATGCAGCCAAGAATACTTTATCCGGCAAGGCTCTCATTCAAAATGGAAGGAGAGATAAAGAGCTTCCAAGACAGGCAGAAACTGAAAGAATATGTGACCTCCAAACCAGCTCTGCAAGAAATATTAAGGGGGACTCTGTCAAAGGAAGAGGAAGTCCAAGGAAATAATCCACAAAAACAGGAACTGAATAGGTATTATGATGACATGAAATTCATATCTTTCAAAAGTAACCCTAAATGTGAATGGGCTTAAAGATCCCATCAAAAGGCACAGGGTGTCAGACTGGATAAAAAGCAAGACCCATCAACTTGCTGTCTACAACAGACTCATTTTAGATGTAAGGAAACCTCCGGCCTGAAAAAAAACCAAAAAGGTTGGAGAACCATTTACCATTCAAATAGTCTGCAAAAGAAAGCAGGGATAGCCATCCTCATATCAGATAAATTAGAGTTTATCCTAAAGACTGTAGTGAGTGATGAAGAGGGACACTATATCATACTTAAAGGATTTATCCAACAAGAGGACCTAACAATCATGAATATTGATGCCCTGAATGCGAGAGCTGCCAAGTATATCAATTAATAACCAAAGTTAAAACATACTTAGATAATAATACACTTATACTTGGAGACTTTAACACAGCGCTCTCTGTAATTGACAGATCCTCTAAGCACAACATCACCAAAAAACAAGAGCTTTAAATGATACCCTGGACCAGATGGATTTCACAGATATTTACGGAACTTTACATCCAAATGCAACTGAATACACATTCTTCTCAAGTGCACATGGAACTTTCTCCAGAATAGACCACATACTGGGTCACAAATTACATATTAACTGATACCAAAAGGTAGGGATTGTCCCCTGCATATTTTTAGACCATAATGCTTTGAAACTAGAACTAAACCACAAGAAGAATTTTAGAAGGATTTCAAACACGTGGAGGTTAAAGACCACCCTGCTTAAAGGTGGAAGTGTCAACCAAGAAATTAGAGAATTAAAAAAGATTCATGGAAACTAATGAGAATGAAGATACAACCTTCAAAATCTTTGGGATACAGCAAAACCAGTCCTAAGGGGAAAATACATCACAATACAAGCATCCATCCAAAAGCTGGAAAGAACTCAAATGGAAAAGCTAACCTTACACCTAAAGGAGCTGGAGAAAAAATAGCAAATAGATCCTACACCCAACAGAAGAAAAGAGTTAATAAAGACTCGAGCAGAACTCAATGAAATCGAGACCAGAACTGTGGAACAGATCAACAAAACCAGGAGTTGCTTCTTTGAAAGAATTAATAAGATAGAAAAACCATTAGCCAGCCTTATTGAAAAGAAGAGAGAGAAGACTCAAATTAATAAAATCATGAATGACAAAGGAGAGATCACTACCAACACCAAGGAAATAGAAACGATTTTAAAAACGTATTATGAGCAGCTCTACGCCAATAAATTAGGCAATCTAGAAGAAATGGACGCATTCCTGGAAAGCCACAAACTACCAAAACTGGATCAGGAAGAAATAGAAAACCTGAACAGGCAAATAACCAGGGAGGAAATTGAAGCAGTCATCAAAAACCTCCCAAGGCACAAAAGTCCAGGGCCAGATGGCTTCCCAATGGAATTCTATAAAATGTTTAAAGAGAAACCATACCTATCCTACTAAAGCTGTTTGGAAAGATAGAAAGAGATGGAATACTTCCAAACTCATTCTATGAGGCCACCATCACCTTAATTCCAAAACCAGACAAAGACTCCACTAAAGAGGAGAATTATAGACCAATATCCCTGATGAACACAGATGCAAACATTCTCAACAAGATAACTAGCCAATAGGATCCAACAGTACATTAAGTTCATCAAGACAGTGTGGTACTGGCACAAAAACAGACATATAGATCAATGGAACAGAACAGAGAACCCAGAAGTGGACCCTGAACTTTATGCTCAACTAATATACGATAAAGGAGGAAAGACTATCCACTGGAAGAAAGACAGTCTCTTCAATAAATGGTGCTGGGAAAATTGGACATCCACATGCAGAAGAATGAAACTGGACCACTCTCTTGCACCATACACAAAGATAAACTCAAAATAGATGAAAGATCTAAATGTGAGACAAGATTCCATCAAAATCCCAGAGGAGAACTCAGGCAACACCCTTTTTGAACTTGGCCACAGTAACCGGAGAAGGACAAACAGTGTATGTTCTCATTCATATTATTCATGAATAATAGTGAAAGGGAATATAAGGGAAGGGAGAAGAAATGTGTGAGAAATATCAGAAAGGGAGACAGAACATAAAGACTTCTAACTCTGGGAAATGAACTAGGGGTGGTGGAGGGGGAGGAGGGCCGGGGGTGGGGGTGAATGGGTGACGGGCACTGAGGGGTACACTTGACGGGATGAGCACTGGGTGTTATTCTGTATGTTGGTAAATTGAACACCAATAAAAATTTATAAAAAAAAAAGAAAGAAAATTATTCACCATGACCAAGTGGGATTTATCCCTGGGATGCAAGGCTGGTTCAACACTCGTAAAACAATCAATGTGATTCATCATATCAGCAAGACAAAAAAGAAGAACTATAGGATCCTCTCAATAGATGCAGAGAAAGAATTTGACAAAATATAGCATCGGTTCCTAATCAAAGCTCTTCAGAGTGTAGGGATAGAGGGAACATTCCTCAGCATCTTAAAAGCCATCTACAAAAACCCCACAGCAAATATCATTCTCAGTGGGGAACACTGGGAGCATTTTCCCTAAGATCAGGACAAGACAGGGATGTCCACTCTCACCACTGCTATTCATCATAGTACTAGAAGTCTTAGCCTCAGCAATCAGGTAACAAAAAGAAATAAAAGGCATTCAAATTGGCAAAGAGAGTCAAACTGTCTCTCTTCACAGATCACATGATACTCTACATAGAAAACCCAAAAGCCTCCACCCCAAGATTGCTAGAACTCATACAGCAATTTGGTAACGTGGCAGGATACAAAATCAATGCCCAGGAATCAGTGGCATTTCTATACACTAACAATGAGACTGAAGAAAGATAAATTAAGGAGTCAATCCCATTTACAATTGCACCCAAAAGCAGAAGATACCTAGGAATAAACCTAACCAAAGAGGTAAAGGATCTCTACCCTAAAAACTACAGAACACTTATGAAAGAAATTGAGGAAGACACAAAGAGATGGAAAAATATTCCATGCTCATGTATTGGAAGGATTAATATTGTGAAAATGTCAATGTTACCCTTTCACTATTTTTTGTATTCCCTGTAGGAGTGAAACCATACAATGATTGTCCTTCTCCAATTGACTTATTTCACTCAGCATAATACCCTCCAGTTCCATACACATTGAAGCAAATGGTGGGTATTCGTTGTTTCTAATGGCTGAGTAATATTCCATTGTATGTATATACCACATCTTTTTTATCCATTCATCTTTCCATAGACAAGGAGACTCTTTCCACAGTTTGCCCACTGTGGATATTGCTGCTATAAACATTGGGGTGCAGGTGTCTTGGCTTTTCAGTGCATCTGTAACTCTGGGGTAAATCCCTAGCAGTACAATTGCTGTGTCATAGGGTAATTCTATTTTTAACTCTTTGAGGAACCTCCACTCAGTTTTCCAGAGAGGCTGTACCAGTTCACATTCCGACCAACAGTGCAAGAGTGTTCTCCTTTCTCCACATCCTCCCCAACATTTGTTGTTTCCTGTCTTGTTAATTTCGGTCTCCATTTAAAAATATACAAAAAAAAAAAAAGAAAGAAAGGTATGTCAAAAGCCAATAAAGGCTAAAAGGAAGTCCTCTTGCACCAACACTTAGCCAAGTTGTCAATGCAAAGAAAAACCTCTTCAGGTAATTAAAAGTGCTACTCTAGGGGTTCCCTAGTGGCTCAGTTTGTTATGCGTCCAACCCTTGATTTCAGCTCAGGTTGTAATCTCAGGGTCATGGTATCAAGCTCTGTGCTCAGCAGAGATTCTTCTTGAGATTCACTTTCTTCTTCTCCCTCTGGCCCTTCCCACTGAATTCATATGTTCTCTCTCCTCTTTCTCTCAAATAAATAAATAAATAAATCTTTTTAAGTGCTACTTCACTGAATATATGAATGAGAAGAAGATGAAACAGCTTAATCCCTTATGTTAGAAAATTTTAGTGGTTTAGGTAGGAGATGAAACCTGTCACAATATTCCTTTAAGCCAAAACCTAATCCAGAGCATGGCTCTAACTTTCTTCGATTTTATGAAGACTGAGAGAGGTGAGGAAGCTGCAGAAGAAAAGTTTGAGTATATCTGAAGTTGATTCATGAGGTTTAAGGAAAAAATCAATCTCCATAACGTAAAAGTACAAGGTAAAGCAACAAGTGCCAATGTAGAAGCTATATTATCCAGAAGATCTAGATAAGGAAATTAATATTGTGGCTACCCAAACAACCTATTTTTAATGTAGATGGGACAGCATTCTATTGAAAGAAGATGCCATCTAGGGCTTTCATAAACAGAGAGTATTAGTCAATGCCTGGCTTCAAAACGTTAAAGCTTCAGACAAAAACTTACCTAGGTAATTTTTAAGAATCCTGAACACCTACAAATTTGACCTGAGATTTAAAGAGAGAACATCTGGAAAGGCTACAGAGAGAAAAATTTTCACTTCTAACAAGGTAGGAAGGTGGGAAAAAAATAAAAATGTAATTAAGTGGGGGAAGGGAACTGCCACTAGCCTGGATAAAGCAGAGCAGTGAAAGTCTCCAGGGCAGGAAAGCCCAGCCCTGGAGAAGTGGGAACTTTAAAAAATCCATGCCTGAGTTTTCTGTGATGGAAAAGTGCTTAGTAGGGAAATCCGGCAGAATCCCAGGAGGGGCAGTGGAGCCTCAAGATTCCTGGAGTCACAATAAGAGGACGGGTGCTGGGGAGAAAGCGCACCACAAACTGTGGTCAGATATCAGTAAAGGGTTAGAGCGCTGCAGCCCTCCAGTGCATTTGGGAGAAGCCAGTCAGTTAGGTGAGCCAGCTCCAAATGGAAGTGGCTGTCCCCCTTCCCTTCAGGAGAAGGGGTCCCTGGGAGCACAGGTCCAGTGGCACAGGGTTGTGGATCCCAGGGCGCCCAAACAGAGAAAGCTGGCAATCCTCCATTCCCCCTGGGACAGTCATAAATGGGGAGAGCACAGGAAAGTGAGAACTCTCCTGCTGCTGGGAGCCCCCACAAGTTGTACAGATCAGGGCACCCGCGCTGCCTCCAGGAGCATCTAGACCAGCGAGAACTGGGAAACAGCAGTTAGTTACTTGTGGGGATCTTGACTCCAGAACTGGAAATCTGGTCACTGCAATTGTTGTTTTTCCTCCTTGTTTCACTTTGTGCCTGGAAAAGGCAGGGCCTCTAGGGAACAAAGGCCTCACAGCTTAAACAGCTCCCACTGAGCTCCGCACCCAGCAGGGAGGAGGGCAGCTCCCCCAGGTGCACACACCTGAGAATCAGCACAGCAGGCCCCTCCCCTAGAAGACCAGCTGGAAGAACAAGGAAAGAGCAAGTTTATTGACCCGGTAGCCCTGGAAAGCACCAGGACTGAAAGAAAATAGTATATAGAACTAGAGGGTCCTTTTTTTTTCTTTTTCCATAACGACTCTTATATCAGACTAAAATTTTCCAGTATTTTTTCTTTTCCCACCTTAACTACAATATTTTACCAGCTCTTCATTTTTAAGTTTTTTTTCCTCTTTGACTTTCAAATTTCTACAATTACATGTCTTAGATATATTTTTCACTTCTGGATTCCCTTCAACGTATGCAATTTACATTTGGTACTTATACAAGATATGGGTATTTGTTTTGTTTTGTTTTTTGCTTTGTCTGCCTCATTTTGTTTTACAATGGTGGAAGCTCATACCTTCTAAAACACGACCAACATACACCCAGAATCAAGTGGAATACCGTGCTTGTTCATTCTGAAGGATTATATTCTCTTTCTCTTACATTCTGCCTCCGTCTTTTATCTTGTTTATGTTTTTGTGGGCATTGTTGGGGCTTTACATAAGTATTGCTGGCTTAAATAAATCTGGCAGTCAGCATCTTCTAATATACAGAACAAAATACACTCAGAACCAAGAGACTCACCCTCTAGGATGCCTCAGGTAGAGGCATCTCTCCACTACCACCTCCTAATGCAACCATCTCTGATTTTTTTGCTCTTTTCTTTCTTTTCTTCTTTTTATTTTTTCTTCTTCTGTGTTTATGGTTTTTCATTTTTTTATTTGCTACTTTGTTTTAAAATTTGTTTTTCGCTGTAGTGGTACTTTTATTTAGTTCGGTTCTACTTTTTTTCTTTATTTTCTGGAATCTGACCTCTTTGGAATCATCTAGGGTGTATTTTGCCTAAGTCTTCGCTGATATTTTTGAGTCAACCCACTCATCCAGCCACTCTGCACTGGACAAAATTACTAGAAGGAAGAATTCACACAAAAGAAAGAACCAGAAACAGTACCCTGTGCTACAGAGTTACTGAATTTGGATTTCAATATGATGCCAGAAAGTCAATTCAGAAGTACAATTATAAAGATACTGGTAGCTCTGGGAAAAAAAAAGAACGTAAAAGACTCTAGAGACTTCATTACTGTAGCATTGAGGTCTAATCAGGCCGAAATTAAGAATAGATTAAATGAGATGCAATCTAAACTGGATATTGTAACTGCTAGGGTTAATGAGGTGCAAGAGAGAGTGAGTAACATAGAATAGAAGTTGATTATAAGAAAGTAAGCAGCAGAAAAAGAGAAAAACAAGAGCCCACAATGAAATGCATATGGAAATAAATGATAACCAGAGAAGGAAGAATATATGTCTCCTTGGGAATCCAGAAGAGGCTGAGAGACAGAAAGGACCACAAAGTATATTTTAACAAATCATACCTAAGAACTTCCCTAATCTTGGTAAGGAAACAGGCATTCGGATCCAAGAGATAGAGAGGACCCTCCCAAAAAATCAATAGAAACCGTTCAACACCTCGACAATTAATAGTGAAACTTGAAAATGTCAAAGATAAAGAGAAAATACTTAAAATAGCATGAGACAAGAAACTCTTAACTTATATGGGAAGAAAGATCAGATTAACAATAGACCTCTCCACAGAGACCTGGCAGGCTACAAAGAGCTGGCATGATATACACAGGGTACTAAATTAGAAGAACATGCAGCCAAGAATACCTTACCAGCAAGGCTGTCATTCAGAATAGAAGGAGGGATAAAGAGCCTCCAGGATAGGCAGAAACTGAAAGAATATGTGACCACCAAACTAGCTCTGCAAGAAATATTAAGGGGTACCCTGTAAAAGAAAGAGGGAGCCCAAAGAAACAATCCACAAAACACGGACTAAAAGGTAACACGAAGATACTAAATTCATGTCTTTGTAGTTATTACTCTGAATGTGAATGGGCTAAATAATCACACCAAAGACAAAGGGTATCAAACTGGATGAAAAAGAAAGAACCATCTATATGCTATGTACAAGAGACTCATTTTAGACTAAGGACACCTCCTGCTTGAAAATGAAAGGGTGGAGAAGCATTTACCATTCAAATGCCCTTCAAAAGAAAGCTGGGGTAGCAATCCTCATATCAGATAAATAAAAGTTTATACTAAAGACTGTAGTAAGAGATGAAGAGGGTCATTATACCAAACTTAAAGGGTCTATCCAACAAGAAGACCTAACACCCATGAATATTTGTGCACCTAATGTGGGAGCTACCAAGTAAATCAATTAATAAGCAGAGAAAAGAAGGTGGGGCAAGATGGAGGAAGAGTAGGGTCCCCAAATCACCTGTCCCCACCAAATTACCTAGAAAACCTTCAAATCATCCTGAAAATCTACGAATTCGGCCTGAGATTTAAAGAGAGAACAGCTGGAATGCTGCAGTGAGAAGAATTCACACTTCTATCAAGGTAGGAAGATGGGGGAAAAAAGAAATAAAGAAACAAAAGGCCTCCAAGGGGGAGGGACCCTGCAAGAAGCCAAGCTAAGGCCGCAGCGAGTGCCCCCAGGACAGGAGAGCCCCGTCCCAGAGAAGCAGGAGCTTCACCAATCTTCCCGGGCGGAAAGGCGCTCGCAGGGAGTTAGAGCAGGACCCCAGGAGGGCGGGGATGCCCTCAGGTTCCCTGGGACACTAACAGACACCTGCGCCCCAGGGTGAGTGCGCCGAGTTCCCTAAAGGACTGCATGCATGCAGGGCTGGACCCGGGAGCAGCTCAGAGGGGCTCAGGCGGCGGCTCTGCTGAGACGGGGCTGCGCGGCAGGGAGCGCAAATCCAACAGCGCAGGCCGGGGAGCACAGGGCGCTGGGGACATAGCCCAGGATCCTGCCTGCCCCCCGGGACAGGCAGAGGCCAGGAGGGCCCAGGACAGCAAGGACGCTCCTGCCCCCACCTGAGCAGATCAGGGGCCCCGCCCCTGGAGCATCCAGGCCCACTGAGAGCTCCTTAGCTACTGCGGGAGCTGAATCCAGGGCTGGAGAGCTGGTGGCCGCCACTGTGGTTGTTCCTTCTGGGGCCTCACAGGATAAACCCCCACTGAGCCTCACAGTGGCCTCACCCAATAAAAAGGATAAACATTACTCACTGAGCCCTACACCAGGCAGGGGGGCAGATCAGCTCCCCCAAGTGCTAAGACCTGAAAATCATCACAAGGCGCCTCCCCCAGAAGACCAGCTAGACGGACAGGGGGAAAAAAAATTATTGACCAAGAAGCACTGGAAAGTTCCAGGGGAAGTCAAGGGACTTACAATAAACAGAATCAGAGGACACTCCCCCAAGGTTTTTTGTTTTTTTTTTTTTTGTGTGTGTGTGTGTGGGTTTTTTTTTGTTGTTGTTGTTATTTCTGTTTGCTTCCCCCACCCCTTTTTCCCCTTTCTTTCTTTTTCATTCTCTTTTCTTCCTTTTTTTAACTTTTTTTCTTTTTCTCTTTTCTTTCCTTCTTTCTCTCCTCTATTTTTCTCCTTTTCCCAATACAACTTGTTTTTGACCACTCTGCACTGAGCAAAATGACTAGAAGGAAAACCTCACCTCAAAAAAAAAAAAAAAAAGAATCAGAAACAGTCCTCCCTTCCACACAGTTAAAAATTTGGATTAAAATTGAATGTCAGAAAGCAATTCAGAAGCACTATTATACAGCTACTGGTGGCTCTAGATAAAAGCATAAAGGACTCAAGAGACTTCATGACTGCAGAATTTAGATCTAATCAGGCAGAAATTAAAAATCAATTAAATTAGATGCAAGCCAAACTAGAAGTCCTAATGACGAGGGTTAACGAGGTGGAAGAACGAGTGAGTGACATAGAAGACAAGTTGATGGCAAAGAGGGAAACTGAGGAAAAAAGAGACAAACAATTAAAAGACCATGAGGATAGATTAAGGGAAATAAACGACAGCTTGAGGAAGAAAAACCTACGTTTAATTGGGGTCCCCGAGGGCGCCGAAAGGGACAGAGGGCCAGAATATGTATTTGAACAAATCATAGCTGAAAACTTTCCTAATCTGGGAAAGGAAACAGGAATGCAGATCCAGGAAATAGAGAGATGCCACCCTAAAATCAATAAAAACCATTCAACACCTCGAAATTTAATAGTTAACCTTGCAAATTCCAAAGGTAAAGACAAGATCCTTAAAGCAGCAAGAGACAAGAAATCTCTAAATTTTATGGGGAGGAGTATTAGGGTAACAGCAGACCTCTCCACAGAGACCTGGCAGGCCAGAAAGGGCTGGCAGGATACATTCAGGGTCCTAAATGAGAAAAACATGCAACCAAGAATACTTTATCTAGCAAGGATCTCATTCAGAATGGCAGGAGAGATAAAGAGCTTCCAAGACAGGCATAGTGACTCTGAACATGAATGGGATTAATGACCCCATCAAAAGGCGCAGGGTGTCAGACTGGATAAAAAAGTGGGAACCATCTATTTGCTGTCTACAAGAGACTCATTTTAGACAGAAAGAAACCTACAACCTGAAAATAATAGGTTGGATAACCATTTACCATTCAAATGGTCCTCAAAAGAAAGCAGGGGTACCCATCCTTATATCAGACAAACTAAAATTTATCTGGAACACTGTAGTGAGAGATGAAGAGGGACACTATATCATACTTAAAGGATCTATCCAAAAAGAGGACTTAAAAATCCTCAATATATATGCCCCGAATGTGGGAGCTGACAAATATATCCATCAATTAATAACCAAAATTAAGACATACTTAGATAATGATACACTTATATTGGTGACATCATTGTAGCTCTTTCTACACTTGATAGGTCTTCTAAACACAATATCTCCAAAGAAACGAGAGCTTTAAATGATACACTGGACCAGATGGATTTCACAGATATCTACAGAACTTTACATCCAAACTCAACTGAATACACATTCTTCTCAAGTGCACATGGAACTTTCTCCAGAATAGACCACATACTGGGTCACAAATCGGGTCTGAACCAATACCAAAAGATTGGGATCGTCCCATGCATATTCTAAGACCATAATGCCTTGAAATTAGAACTAAATCACAAGAAGAAGTATGGAAGGACTTCAAACATATGGAGGTTAAGGACCATCCTGCTAAAAGATGAAAGGGTCAACCAGGAAATTAAGGAAGAATTAAAAAGATTCATGGAAACTAATGAAAATGAAGATACAACCATTCAAAATCTTTGGGATACAGCAAAAGCAGCCCTGAGGGGAAAATACATCGCAATACAAACATCCATTAAAAAATTGGAAAGAAGTCAAATACAAAATGTAACCTTACACCTAAAGGAGCTAGAAAAAAACAGCAAATAGATCCTACATCCAGCAGAGGAGAGAGTTAATAAAGATTCAAGCAGAACTCAATGAAATCGAGATCAGAAGAACTGTGGAACAGATCAACAAAACCAGGGGTTGGTTCTTTGAAAGAATTAATAAGATAGATAAACCTTTAGCCAGCCTTATTGAAAAGAAGAGAGAGAAGACTCAAATTAATAAAATCATGAATGAGAAAGGAGAGATCACTACCAACACCAAGGAAATACAAACGATTTTAAAAACATATTATGAACAGCTATACACCAATAAATTAGGCAATCTAAAAGAAATGGACGCATTCCTGGAAAGCCACAAACTACCAAAACTGAAACAGGAAGAAATAAAATAGAAAACCTGAACAGGCCAATAACCAGGGAGGAAATTGAAGCAGTCATCCAAAACCTCCCATGACACAAAAGTCCAGGGCCAGATGGCTTCCCAGGGGAATTCTATCAAACGTTTAAAGAAGAAACCATACCTATTCTACTAAAGCTGTTTGGAAAGATAGAAAGAGATGGAGTACATCCAAATTCGTTCTATGAGGCCAGCATCGCCTTAATTCCAAAACCAGACAAAGACCTCACCAAAAAGGAGAATTACAGACCAATATCCCTGGTGAACATGGATGCAAAAATTCTCAGCAAGATACTAGCCAATAGGATCCAACAACACATTAAGAAAATTATTCACCATGACTAAGTGGGATTTATTCCCGGGACACAAGGCTGGTTCAACACACGTAAAACAATCAATGTGATTCATCATATCAGCAAGACAAAAAAGAAGAACCATAGGATCCTCTCAATAGATGCAGAGAAAGCATTTGACAATATACAGCATCCATTCCTGATCAAAACTCTTCAGAGTGTAGGGATGGAGGGAATATTCCTCAAATCTTAAAAGCCATCTATGAAAAACCCACAGCAAATATCATCCTCAATGGGGAGGCACTGGGAGCCTTTCCCCTAAGATCAGGAACAAGACAGTGATGTCCACTCTCACCACTGCTATTCAGCACAGTACTAGAAGTCCTAGCCTCAGCAATCAGACAAGAAAAAGACATTAAAGGCATTCAAATTGGCAAAGAAGAAGTCAAACTCTCCCTCTTACCGATGACATGATACTCTACATAGAAAACCCGAAAGCCTCCACCCCAAGATTGCTAGAACTCATACAGCAGTTTGGCAGCGTGGCAGGATACAAAATCAATGCCCAGAAATCAATGGCATTTCTATACACTAACAATGAGACTGAAGAAAGAGAAATTAAGGAGTCAATCCCATTTACAATTGCAGCCAAAAGTGTAAGATACCTAGGAATGAACCTAACCAAAGAGGAAAGGATCTATACCCTAAAAACTATAGAACACTTCTGAAAGAAATTGAGGAAGACACAAAGAGATGGAAAATATTCCATGCTCATTGATTGGAAGAATTAATATTGTGGTAATGTCAATGCTACCCAGGGTAATTTATACATTTAATGCAATCCCTATCAGAATACCATGGACTTTCTTCAGAGACTTAGAACAAATTATTTTAAGATTTGTATGGAATCAGAAAAGACTCTGAATAGCCAGGGGAATTTTAAAAAAGAAAACCATAGCTGGGGGCATCACAATGCCAGATTTCAGGTTGTACTACAAAGCTGTGGTCATCAAGACAGTGTGGTACTGGCACAAAAACAGACACATAGATCAGTGGAACAGAATAGAGAATCCAGAAGTGGACCATCAACTTTATGGTCAACTAATATTCGATAAAGAGGAAAGACTATCCACTGGAAGAAAGTCAGTCTCTTCAATAAACGGTGCTGGGAAAATTGGGCATTCACATGCAGAAGAATGAAACTAGACCACTCTCTTACACCATACACAAAGATAAACTCAAAATGGATGAAAGATCTAAATGTGAGACAAGATTCCATCAAAATCCTAGAGGAGAACACAGGCAACACCCTTTTTGAACTCGGCCACAGTAACTTCTTGCGAGATACATCCACGAAGGCAATAGAAACAAAAACAAAAACGAACTATTGGGACTTCATTAAGATAAGAAGCTTTTTCACAGCAATGGATACAGTCAACAAAACTAAAAGACAACCTACAGAATGGGAGAAGATATTTGCTAATGACTTATCAGATAAAGGGCTAGTTTCCAAGATCTATAAAGAACTTATTCAACTCAACAGCAAAGAAACAAACAATCCAATCATGAAATGGGCAAAAGACATGTACAGAAATCTCACAGAGGAAGACATAGACATGGCCAACACGCACATGAGAAAATGCTCTGCATCACTTGCCATCAGGGAAATACAAATCAAAACCACCATGAGATACCACCTCACACCAGTAAGTATGGGGAAAATTAACAAGGCAGGAAACACAAATGTTGGAGAGGATGTGGAGAAAGGGGAACCCTCTGACACTGTTGGTGGGACTGTGAACTGGTGCAGCCACTCTCGAAAACTGTGTGGAGGTTCCTCAAAGAGTTTAAAATAGACCTGCCCTACGACCCAGCAATTGCACTGCTGGGTATTTACCCCAAAGATACAGATGCAATGAAACGCTGGGACACCTGCACCCCGATGTTTCTAGCGGCAATGTCCACAATAGCCAAACTGTGGAAGGAGCCTCGGTGTCCATTGAAAAAGGAATGGATAAAGAAGATGTGGTTTCTGTATACAATGGACTATTACTCAGCCATTAGAAATGACAAATACGGGATCCCCGGGTGGCGCAGCGGTTTAGCGCTTGCCTTTGGCCCAGGGCATGATCCTGGAGACCCAGGATCGAATCCCACGTCGGGCTCCCGGTGCATGGAGCCAGCTTCTCCCTCTGCCTATGTCTCTGCCTCTCTCCCTCTCTCTCTCTGTGACTATCATAAATAAATAAAAAAATTAAAAAAAAGAAATGACAAATACCCACCATTTGCTTCAACGTGGATGGAACTGGAGGGTATTATGCTGAGTGAAATAAGTCAATCGGAGAAGGACAAACATTATATGTTCTCATTCATTTGGGGAATATAAATAATATTGAAAGGGAATAGAAAGGAAGGGAGAAGAAATGGGTAGGAAATATCAGAAAGGGAGATAGAACATAAAGACTCCTAACTCTGGGAAATGAACTATGGGTGGTGGAAGGGGAGGAGCACGGCGTGTTGGGGTGACTGGGTGACAGGCACCGAAGGGGGCACTTGACGGGATGAGCACTGGGTGTTATTCTGTATGTTGGCAAATTGAACACCAAAAAAAAAAAAGAAATTTATTATTAAAAAAATTCCTAGAGGGGAACACAGGTAACATCCTCTGTGACCTCTGCCGCAGCAACTTCTTTCTAGACACATCTCCAAAGGCAAGGAAAACAAAGGCAAAAATGAACTATTCTCTTACACGGTGGGAATGTAAGCTGGTACTGCTACTCTGGAAAACAGTATGGAGGTTTTTCAAGAAGTTAAAAATAGAGCTACCCTATGACCTAGCAATTGCAATACTAGATACTTATGCCAAAAATACAAAGGTAGTGATTTGAAGGGGCACCTGCACTCCTATGTTTATAGCAGCAATGTCCACAGTAGCCAAACTATGGAAAGAGATATTGATGTCCATTGGTACATGAATGGATAAAGAATATGCTATATATAATGGAATATTATATATATATATATGTATATATATATATATATATATAATGTAATACTGCTCAGCCATAAAAAATGAAATCTTGCCATTTGCAACAACTTGGCTTGAACTGGGGGTAAGTGAAATAAGTCAATCAGAGAAAGACAATTATCAAGTGATCTCACTCATATGTGGAATTTTAGAAACAAAACAGAGGATCATAGAAGAAAAGAGAAAAAATAAAACAACATGAAATCAAAGAGGGAAGAGAATCTTAATCATAGGAAACAAACTGAGGGTTGCTAGAGGAGTCTGGGGTGATGGGGGAACTGGATTATGGACATTAAGGAGGGCACCTGATGTAATTAGCACTGGGTATTATATAAGACTAATGAATCACTGACTCCTACCTCTGAAACTAATAATACATTATGTTAATTAACTGAATTTAAATTTTAAAAAAGACTCAGAAATCATGTTGGTTCTATAACACTAAGATATCTTATAAAAACCATGGGAAAACTTTTTTAAAATGAAAAGAAATGTTGATATTGATAACAAACTTAATGTCAAGTGCTAGAAAAATGATTCAAACTGTTGTAAGTATAGATCAAATATAATTTCTCAAAAAACATACAATGTTTAGTTGATTAAGTACCAAACTCAGAGTGAAAATTGGTGGGTTTTCTTCTTATTTTGTTTTTAGGAAGAGACAACAAAATCTTATTTCATCAAATGTGTATGTGATAATCTTCATAAGTTTTTTTTAATTCAGCAGTTGGAGTGAAAATTATTTTGAGATTGGCGCTGCTAAAATTCTGGATTGTCTTCTTAAAACTCCAAAACTTG
Source organism: Nyctereutes procyonoides (assembly GCF_905146905.1). NCBI lineage: Eukaryota > Metazoa > Chordata > Mammalia > Carnivora > Canidae > Nyctereutes > Nyctereutes procyonoides. The sequence continues at coordinate 71,561,830 of NW_026575125.1, forward strand.
TGAATAATTGACACAACACCTAGGATATTCCTATATAAACACTCTTGTTGGATAAACAAGGTGGGGGTCTATTGAGGCTACTGTTGATTTTGAACATTTTTTATACCCATTCTCTGGCTTTCAAAGAACCTAACTATGTAGACTCACAGAAAGTTTTCAAAAACAACCACAACATTACATTAGGAATCAGTAGAGCTGTGGAAACCCCAAGATTTTCTTTTTTCATAAGTAAATTGAAGTATCTATACTAAGAATTTTGGTGTTCCTCAACAAATTTTCTTCCTATAGCATATATATCCACAAAGAAAAAAAATGATTGTTCATAATATGATCACTAAGACATTTGCTTTAAAAAATAAATAAATATTGGGGCACCTGGGTGGCTCAGTCAGTTAAGTGTCTGCCTTGGTGAGGTCATGATACTGGGATCTTGGGATATAGCCCTAGGTTGGGCTTACTGCTCAAGAGTTAGCCTGCTTCTCCTTCTCTTTCTGCCCCCTGCTCCTGCTCTCTCTCTCTCTCTCTCTCTCTCTCTCTCTCTCTCTCTCACTCACACACACACACACACTCTTTATCTCTCTCAAATAAATAAATAGAATCTTTTAAAACATTAAATAAATATCCAAAGTATTATAATAATAACAAAGTTAAAACCTCAGAGGCTTATTTCAAGGGCACCTGAATTTTAGGTAGAGAGTATTCATCTACATCTATGTGATCCAACTTTGGGAAACCTTTATGACAGAATCAGGAAACTGGGAACCAGAGTAGAAATTCAGAATGTCAAAGATGAATGGAGAAAGTTTCTACTGGAATAAAACAAAGTGAAATAGCTTCTGTCATAGACAATAAAAGAAAATTGTTCAAAAGATGGAGAATACTTTAGTGGTGTGGAAGAACCTGAAATGAAAACCTATAGGTATTGCTTTTATCTAATTTAATACTGCATTACTATATCATTTAAACCTTTAGAGAAATAAAATGGACCACATGACAATGCTTATCTGATCTACAAAGTGATAGCCATAATGGTAGTACAATATAATAGAAAAGGCATGAGTTTGAAATTGAATAGGCATGGGTTCAAATGCCATATTTGTTGCTTACTAGCTTCATGATTATGGATGTATCAGTTAACCTCTCTGAGTCTATTTCATATCAGTAAATAGAGATATTAAGACTGAATTCAGAGGACTGTTGCAAGAATCAATCAAGAAAGCATTTAAAGAGCCTAATCACATAATAGACTCTAGGTCTGCCTGATTTCAAAATTCCCCTTTTTTACCACTTTGTTATACTATCAATGAATTAAGTATGCTATTTGCATTAAATTAATTTTATATTATTATGAATTATATTTGTGTTGGTTATATTACTTTTTTTAATTTTTATTTATTTACAATAGTCACAGAGAGACAGAGAGAGAGGGAGAGGCAGAGACACAGGCAGATGGAGAAGCAGGCTCCATGCACGGGAGCCCGACGTGGGATTCGATCCTGGGTCTCCAGGATCGCGCCCTGGGCCAAAGGCAGGCGCTAAACCGCTGCGCCACCCAGGGATCCCGGTTATATTACTTTTTAAAATTATTTGAAGTGTTTTATACATACGATGTGGAAAAATGCAAAGCAATCAACACTGAGCATTTGCCAAGTAGGATTCTGTACCCTTCGTATTAATGTTTATGTTGAATTTTCACAAAGCTGTAAGATAAGTGATGTTAAGTCATTTTTACAGTTTAGAAAACTAAGACTCAAACTAATTTACTTAAATTCTTGCAACTGGTGGTAGGCGGTAAATCTAGGATTCACTTTCAAGTCAATCTGATACTAGAGCTTTATGACTCTGCTAACTACTGCCCATATTTCTTCATCCATCCATAATCAAATATAAAGAGATAGAGTTTGCTTTAAATAAAAATGTTGTTTTTATATTTTATAAATAAGTATATAGGCAGAAAAATTGCAAAACTCTTCTGAACTGTATCTGAAGAACTGAACCAGGTTGAAAGGACAACAAGTGATAAGACCTGAGTATCAATCTATTCTTTGGAATGGCTTTGTCAAGGGTAGTTTTCTTATCATCCTTTTCATTTCCTTCTCTATAAGATTATATTGCTGAAAATTGATATTTATGATACCAATGCAATGTTTTGAGGAATATATATATCCATATATATGTATATGAACTGGTATAATGTATATTTATTATCTTTTTATTGACTATCTCTTCTTATCAAAATATATACTCCATGAGAGCATGCACTTTATGAGTTTTCTTTACTCCTCTATTTCCCATACCTAGAATAATAATTATTATTTTTTTAGTTGTTGAATAAATGAATATAATAGTCTATCAGTAAATGTCTTCTTCATTCTTTTCCTCTTTTATGTTGGACCAGAAATTTTCTTTACTTTTAAGTTTATTTTAAATGCAAATGCTCCATAACTTATAATGATTCAACTTAAATTTTTTCATCTTTAAGCAGCACCTGGGTAGTTCAGTCAGTTAAGTGACTCTTGATTTGGGTTCAGGTCATGATCTCAGGGTTGTGAGATTAAGCCCCGTGTAGGACTCTATACTAGGTATGGAGCCTGCTTAAGATTCTCTTTTCCCCACTCCCTCTGCCCCTCCTCAACTGCTCTCTCCTTCTCTCTCTCTCTCTGAAAAAAAATATTCATCTTTAGAATGGTATGAAAGTGATACATATTCAGTAACAATCATGAGGTAAGGATGAACAACCAATACACTTACAACCATTCTATACCCATACAATCAGTTTTTCACTTTCAATACAGTATTCAAGAAATTAATGAAATATTCAGCATTTTATTATAAAATAGTCTTTATGCTAGATCCCTTTGCCCAACTGTAAGCTAATGTACATGTCTGAACCCAATTAAGATAGGTTAGGCTAAGCCATAATGTTTGGTAGGTTAGATATATTAAATGCATTTTTGATTTATAATGTTTTCAACTTACGAGAGGTTTATCAGAACATAATCCTATCATAAGTCAGGAAAGATCTATATAGCCTGATTAAGGAATAATTCAGTTGCTATATATGGAAAAGTGACTAAACAGGTCAGTTCATTGAAATCACTAATTAGTTAAGTAAATTAACTGTTCCATTCATAAAATTCAATTTCATATTTCCATGCCTTTGCTTTGGGTGTTTACTACTTTTGCCCCAAATGATTTGATCATTGCTGTAGATGATGAGTAACTTCTGTGTAGTTTCCATTCTTCCCTTTTCCAAATGGAAGTTTTTGTTGTGACCATGCTGTTTCTTCTCTACACTTATATACTAGGTGGATGAGTGGGAGGGCAGGTAATTTGTCTTTTAGTTTATAGGTGACCAAAGCACAATGAACTTGTTTCTTAGTTTGTACATAACCAGAATACAATGAATCACAACTGGACATAAATTTTATTTATTTTTTTGTAAATTTATTTTTTATTGGTGTTCAATATGCCAACATATAGAATAACACCCAGTGCTCATCCCATCAAGTGCCCCCCCTCAGTGCCCTCACCCAGTCAGTCACCCCCACCTCCCGCCCACCTCCCTTTCCCCCACCCCTAGTTCGTTTCCCAGAGTTAGGACATAAATTTTAAATGTGTGTTACCAAATACCTTAAACTTTGAGATGAACATACTAACTGGATGAGACACCAGGTCTTCTCTCTTGGATAAGAGTGAAATATGTTCTATGTTTGGAAGGATAAACAATGTTACTTGGTTAGTCAATGAGGCAAAGTATATCAGATGTTACTTCTTTTCCCCATTCAGTATCCATTTTGTTCATAGTAATAAACTTTTAGCTGAGCTAAATATTACACTCCCAATCTTCCTTACAGGTAGGTGTAGCCATGAGTCATAGTTATGTGCAATGCAGAAATATGTGGTAACCTCCAGGATCTTTTCCTCCACTGACAATTTTGCCTTCTCTCATTCAAATCTTCCTCCATTCTCCCATCCAGAACACTGATGCCACGATCTTAAAATGTAAAATTAAATAAACCACATCTTCTTTATCCATTCATCTTTTGATAGACACCGAGGCTCCTTCCACAGTTTAGTTATTGTGGACATGGCTGCTATAAACATCAGGGTGCAGGTGTCCTGGTGTTTCATTGCATCTGTATCTTTGGGGTAAATCCCCAACAGTGCAATTGCTGGGTCGTAGGGCAGATCTATTTTTAACTCTTTGAGGAACCTCCACACAGTTTTCCAGAGTGGATGCACCATTTCACATTCCCACCAACAGTGCAGGAGGGTTCCCCTTTCTCCACGTCCTCTCCAACATTTGTGGTTTCCTGCCTTGTTAATTTTCCCCATTCTCACTGGTGTGAGGTGGTATTTCATTGTGGTTTTGATTTGTATTTCCCTGATGGCAAGTGATGCAGAGCATTTTCTCATGTGCGTGTTGGCTATGTCTAGGTCTTCCTCTGTGAGATTTCTCTTCATGTCTTTTGCCTATTTCATGATTGGATTGTTTGTTTCTTTGCTGTTGAGTTTAATAAGTTCTTTATAGATCTTAGAAACTAGCCCTTTATCTGATACATCATTTGCAAATATCTTCTCCCATTCTGTAGGTTGTCTTTGAGTTTTGTTGACTGTATCTTTTGCTGTGCAAAAGCTTCTTATCTTGATGAAGTCCCAATAGTTCATTTTTGCTTTTGTTTCTCTTGCCTTCATGGATGTATCTTGCAAGAAGTTACTGTGGCCAAGTTAAAAAAGGGTGTTGCCAGTGTTCTTCTCTAGGATTTTGATGGAATCTTGTCTCACATTTAGATCTTTGTGGTTTATGTATACAATGGAATATTACTCAGCCATTAGAAATGACCAATACCCACCATTTACTTCAACGTGGATGGAACTGGAGGGTATTATGCGGAGTGAAATAAGTCAATCAGAGAAAGACAAACATTATATGGTCTCATTTGGGGAATATAAAAAAGTAGTGATGGGGAATCTAAAAAATATTGACAGGGAATAAAGGGGAAAGGAAAAAAATGAATGGGAAATATCAGAAAGGGAGACAGAATATGAGAGACTCCTAACTCTGGGAGCTAGGGGTGGTGGAAGGGGAGGAGGGCAGGGGTGGGGGTGACTGGGTGACAGGCACTGAGGGGGGCACTTGATGGGATGAGCATTGAGCGTTATTCTATATGTTGGCAAATTGAACATCAACAAAAAATAAATTTACAAAAACAAATGTAAAATTACCCCACATATAGAACATGCAGAGTGATTGGAAGAAAATGGGGTCTCAATGCATACCATGGACCACAGATGCCAATGAAAGCTCTGTGCTTATAGCCTGAACTTTTATATGAGAGAGAAATGATCTATCTCCATAAAACCACTGTTATTTTAAGTTTTATGCTCCTCAAAATGGAACCTAACTCTAAATGATAGATATCATAAATATTTAGTTATAGTAGTAACTGTGTTAATTATCCAGGGCTTGAAAGAACTAAATATGGCTTAAAAACCAGAAATTTATTTCCTTGTTTTTGAGAACAAGGTATTGTCAGGCTTTTTTTCCCCTTTTTTTTCCCCTTTTTTTCATCTTTTTAGATGAAAAGATCTAAATTCCACTTAGTTAACATACAGGGTAACATCAGTTTCAGGTGGAGAATCTAGTGATTCATCACTTCCATACAATACTTGGTGCTCATCATAAGTGTCCTCCTTAATACCCAACACCCATTTAACCCATCCTCCTACCTACCTCTCCTCCAGCATCCTTCAATTTGTTCTCTATAACTAAAAGTCTGTTTTGTTTCCTCTCTTTTTCTTATGATCATGTTTTGTTTCTAAAATTCCACACAAGTGAAATAATATGGTATTTGTCTTTCTCTGACTGACTTATTTCACTTAGCCTAACATTTTCTAGCTCCATCCACTTTGTTGCAATGGCAATATTTTATTATTTTTATGGGTGAGTAATATTCCAGTATATATACCACATCTTCTTTTTTTATTCTTTTATTTTTTTACCACATCTTCTTTATCCATTCATCAGTCAATGGAAATTTGGGCTCTTTCCAAAATTTGGCTATTGATAATACTGCTCTAAACACGGGTGCACATGTATCCCTTCAAATCAGCATTTTTGTATCATTTGGGTAAATACCTAGTAGTGCTATTGCTGAATAATAGGGTAGTTCTATTTTTAACTTTTTGAGGAACCTCCATACTGTTTTCCAGAGTGAGTGCACCAGTTTGCATTCCCATCAACAGTGTAAGAGACTTTCCTTTCCTCTCCATCCTCACCAACGTCTAATGTTTCCTGTGTTGTTAATTTTAGCCATTCTGACAGGTGTGAGGCAATATCTCATTGTGATTTTGACTTGTATTTCCCTGATGCCAAGTGATGTTGAGCATTTTTCATGTGTCTGTTGGCCATCTGTATGTCTTCTTTGGAAAAATATCTGTTCATGTCTTCTGCCTATTTCTTGATGTGATTTTAAAAATTTTTGGTATAGAGTTTGATAAGTACTTTATAGATTTTGAATAATAACACTTTGTCTGATATGTCATTTGCAAATATCTTCTCCCTTTCTGTAGGTTGCCTATTAGTCTTGATGACTTTTTCCTTTGCTGTGCAGAAGCTTTTTATCTTTTTTTTTTATAAATTAATTTTTATTGGTGTTCAATTTACCAACATACAGAATAACACCCAGTGCTCATCCCGTCAAGTGTCCCCCTCCGTGCCCGTCACCCATTCACCCCCACCCCCCGCCCTCCTCCCCTTCCACCACCCCTAGTTCATTTCCCAGAGTTAGAAGTCTTTATGTTCTGTGTCCCTTTCTGATATCTCCTACACATTTCTTCTCCCTTCCCTTATATTCCCCTTCACTATTATTCATATTCCCCAAATGAGTGAGAACATACACTGTTTGTCCTTCTCCGATTGACTTACTTCACTCAGCTTTTTATCTTTTTTTATAAATTTATTTTTTATTGGTGTTCAATTTGCCAACATATAGAAAAACACCCAGTGCTCATCCTGTCAAGTTCCCACCTCAGTGCCCATCAGCCAATCACCCCCACCCCCTGCCCATCTCCCCTTCCACCACCCCTAGTTCGTTTCCCAGAGTTAGGAGTCTCTCATGTTCTGTCTCCCTTTCTGATATTTCCCACTCATTTTTTCTCCTTTCCCCTTTATTCCCTGTCACTATTTTTTATATTCCCCAAATGAATGAGACCATATAATGTTTGTCCTTCTCCAATTCACTTACTTCACTCAGCATAATACCCTGCAGTTCCATCCACGTTGAAGCAAATGGTGGGTATTTGTCGTTTCTAATGGCTGAGTAATATTCCATTGTATACATAAACCACATCTTCTTTATCCATTCATCTTTCAATGGACACTGAGGCTCCTTCCACAGTTTGGCTATTGTGGACATTGTTGCTATAAACATCGGGGTGCAGGTGTCCTGACGTTAAGCTTTTTATCTTGATGAAGTCCCAATAGTTTATTTTTGCCTTTGTTTCCCTTGCCTTTGGAGATATGTCTATCAAGAAGTTGCTGCCACCAAAATTGAAGAGATTGCTACCCATCTTCTCCTCTAGGATTTTGATGGATTCCTGTCTCACATTTAGGTCTTTCATCCATTTTGAATTTATCCTTGTGTGTAGTGTAAGAGAATGATCCAGTTTCATTCTTCTACATGTAGCTTTCCAAATTTCCCAGAACTATTTATTGAAGAGACTATCCTTTTTCCAGTGCATATTCTTTCCTGCTTTGTCAAATATTAGTTGACCATAGGGCTGAGGGTCCATTTTGGGGTTTTCTATTCTGTTCCATTGATTTATGATTCTGTTTTTTTGCCAGTATCATACTGTCTTGATGATTACAGCTTTGTAATTGAACTTGAAGTCAGGCATTGTGATGCCCCCAGCTTTGGTTTTCTTTTCCAACATTCCTTTGGCTATTCAGTCTTTTGTGGTTCCATATAAATTTTAGGATTATTTGTTCCAGCTCTGTGAAAAATATTGATGGTGTTTTTATAGGTATTGTGTCGAAAGTGTAGATCACTTTGAGTAGCATGGACATTTTCACAATATTTTTTCTTCCAATCCATAAGCATAGAATATTTTCCCATCTCTTTTGTCTTCCTCAATTTTTTAAAGAAGTGTTCTGTAGTTTTTTGAGTATAGATCCTTTACCTCTTTGGTTAGGTATATTCCTAGGTTTTTGGTACAATTGTAAATAGGATATATTCCTTAATTTCTCTTTCTTCAGTCTCATTTTTAGTGTATAGAAATGCCACTGATTTCTAGGCATTGATTTTTATATCCTGCCACATTGTGAATTATTATATGAATTCTAGCAATCTTGGAGTGGGTCTTTTGAGTTTTCCACATACAGTATCATGTCATCTGTGAAGAGTGAGAGTTTGACTTCTTTGCTGATTCAGATGCCTTTTATTTCTTCTTGCTGCCTGATTGCTAAGGCCAGGACTTTTGGTACTATGTTGAACAACAGTGGTGAGAGTGGACATCTCTGTTGTGTTCCTGACCTTAGGGGAAAACCTCTAAGTAAGTTTTTCCCCATTGAGAATGATATTCACTGTAGGCTTTTCATAGATTGATTTTATGATATTGAGGTAATGTTATTATGTCTGATGGAGTTGCTGAGCTCCCTAAGTCTACACTTGTGGTCCAAATTTCTTCCCTTGGGATCCCTGGGTGGCGCAACAGTTTAGCGCCTGCCTTTGGCCCAGTGCACAATCCTGGAGACCCGGGATCGCATCCCACGTCAGGCTCCCTGCATGGAGCCTACTTCTCCCTCTGCCTATGTCTCTGCCTCTCTCTCTCTCTCTCTCTCTCTCTCTCTCTCTCTCTGATGACTATCATAAATAAATAAAATAAAAAAAACAAATTTCTTCTCTCTTTTTTGTTTTTGTTCAGCTTCACTATTCTCTATAATTCTATCTTCTATTCGTGTGGTCATTCCATCCAGTCAGTTTACAATCTTGGTTATTGCAATTTTTTTGGCCTGATTGTTTTTCATCTCTTTTGTTTCTGCAGTAAGAGTCTACCTGATGTCTTCCATGCTTTCCTCAAACCCAGCTAGTATGCTAAGATTATTGCTTTGAATTCTGGATTAGGCATATACTCACTTCTGTTTTAAGTAGGTCCATGGCTGTGATCTTTTCTTGTTCCTTCTTGTGGGATGAATTCTTCCATCTTTGCATTTTGTCTAGCCCTCTGTTTTTTTCTGTTTGTTAGGGAAGGCGGTAGTGTTTCCTTCTTTTGAGAGTAATGGCTTTATGAAGAAGAGGTCATATACCATCCAGGGCCTGGCACTTCAGGAAGTGTCTCTGGTGTGTTGTTTTGGCACTTCAGGAAGTACTCTGCTGCTATGTTTTGGCTGCTATATCCCACAGGCCAGTCATCTGCATAGTTTCTCCTTCCCTACAGTGGGGAGTGTTTGGACCTTGGCCAATGTGTGGTGAGTTTTAACTAGATCTGGTCTACTTGTTAAAAGAGACCTGGTGCTATTCCCACTGAACTTAAGCCTTGCAGAACTCTATGGTTAGTAGACATGGTGTGTGCAGAGGTTTGTACTTGTCTTCTGGGAGAAGGTCCCACTGAGCTGGTCCTAAGACACACTTGTCTGAGAAAAGTAGTACTAACAAAGCACAGGTGGGTGGGACTTGATGTAAGCAGTTTAGGCAGCCAGTGTTGGAGCTGTGCTGTTTACTGAAGTTGGATTATGCTGAGGAGCAGGAGAGGGAAATAGGACCAGCCTGCTCCTTTGTCCCTGGAGAAGGGAGTCCATTCTTGCTGTTATCAAGGAAGCACTTTCAGAGGATCAAATTATTTACCCTCATGAATCACATTTTTCAGATGGCTGATTTCACACTGTCTCTAGGTCACTTGCTGTTTTGAGCAGTGCACTGTATATTGGGCTCTACCCTAGCAGGCCTGCTGACTTTTTCAAAGTTCTAAATTTCAGGGACCTGGTGTGGTGAGGATCTGTGCTGGTCCTCTTGGAATAAAAGTAGTTGCATCAGAGCATGGGTTCGTGGTATTTAGAGCAAGCAGGCTAAACAATCAGTGTCTGGGTTAGTCACCTTCAGCAGGTGTCTATGCTGAGTGATAGGGGAGGGAAATAACACTCACCAGTTCTTTTGTCCCTAGAGAGGCAATGCCACCTCTCATAGATGAACTCCAAAAAGTGTGAACAGTCTTTTCCCATGCCCCTTAGGTGATCCTTAGATTATACAGTCTGCCCCAGGGTTGTTTGCCACCCTCCAGGACTAAGACAGTGTCCCCACTCTCTAACTCTACCAAGCCTGTGACCTCTAAAACTCCAGTCTTTGAGTCCTACTGGTTGCAAAAACTCATGAAATTCAGCCCCTTTCATAGTTCAGCCAATAACTTCAGGGAAATGTTCTCCTTGTGTGTATCCCTGTGCACTCCACTCTCTCGTGCACTCCTTTCTCTGCAATCAAGGCTCCCTCCCCTCTGCAGCCCCCAGGATCCATTTCTCTCCCAAACTATGTATCCTCACATCCTACCTTCCTTGAAGTGGCCTCTTCTCTCCTTCTAGTTGTGCAATTTGTCCTATCAGTTCTCAGGTCACTTTTTTGAGTATTCAGAATCATTTGATAGTTATCTAGCTCTGCTTGAGAGATGAGGCAAGTCTAGGGCCCTCCTACCTCATTTTTGTCCTTCAATGTCCTTGTCTTTTCTTTGTGCATCCTCATCTCTGGTGTCACCTTGTTTGTCCAAATTGTCTCTTCTTATAAAGAACACCAGTCAAATTCGATTAGGGCTCACTATAAAGGCATCAATTTATCGTAACCACCTCTTTAAAGTCCCTATCTTCAAACACAATCACATTGTGAAGTACTGGGCATTAGGACTTCACCATGTGAATTTTGTGGACACTATTTAATCCATAGCAGTAACTAGCTTGTTGGCAAGATGATGAGCACTGCAAAGCAGGAGCAGCATCCTATTCACTTTTATAATGACAAGTGGTTAGCACACTGCCAGGCAGAGAAGAGGCACACACCAAATGGTGACTGCTTTTGAGAATTGAATCCATTTTCCTGAATGTTTAGACTGGAGTGACTGGCCAATTTAGTTAAGTAGCCACAGTGGTGTGCACAAAAACATAGCCTTAAAATTCCATCCCTAAAGCAATATATTTGGATATTTTAGAACACCTAAACCAGGATAAAATAAGAGAAGACAACATTGAAACAGGCGAAACCCTAGAGAGATACTGAGAATGTGATGGAAATATTTAATATAAAGTATTGCTATCATGGTGGAATTAGTTGAGTGCATCTAAGCTAGGCTTCCTCTGATAGCATCCCTTTCTGCCTCAACCATTACGCATAAATTACGTAACCTCTTCCAGAAACCATGTGCATTGCAGTGTGTTAGAGCTGCTTACTACTAAGCCAGAAAATCCAATTGTTATAATTTCATGCATTTTTCAAACTGGTAGTTAAACCATTGGAAGCTTTAAATCGGCTGCAGTGGAAGTATTACTATCCCAGAAATCAACAAATGCTACAAATTTGAGCTTTGGGAGGCAGCAGTTTTTAAACATTTACCACTGGCCATAGTCCAGTTGAGCTCATTAATAGCAAAACCTTCTCACATAGCCAACAGTTGTAAAGCATACTTATTGCAAGAGAGAGATCAATGGGAATAGTAAGAAGAGGAGTGATTCCGAAGAACACTAAACCTCTAACCTCTCTAAACCTCACTTTCCCCTCCTATTGTGTTTACAGTAAGATATTCTAGCTCAGCAGAGGGTGCTCATCGAATCTCATTATACTATTTTCAAATTCTGCTCCCTCAGATTTCTATTGTTAGACATTCTATTCCAGAAAATGACCCTGTTATTCTGAAAATTTGTCTCATCTATTTTCTTTGACTTCAAGGGTGGAAAAGTATATAATTTGTTATATTACTATTGACCTTTATAGTATTATCTGTCCAAATTTTATTGTTGAATAGGATGAAGTGTATTATTTTATATTTTCTCATTAAGCAGTTTATAACATGTTTATATTTGCAAAATGTCCTCAAACCACTATTTTGGTTATTTTTTACAACAATTATTGGAGGAGATGATATTATCCTGCTATTCAGAGGATTAATTTCTAAAAAGTTAAGAAGTTTTATTTAACTAATATGGGAGCTTATAGTGGATCACAGAATTTCTAAATTGACCTCTGTAAACTACGTGTCCTTTTTATACTTTCCGTGTGTTTCTTTGATGCAAGCTCCTGTCATGCAAGTTCTTATTCTCATTCTTACACACACACACACACACACACACACACACACACACACACAGACTTACTGAAATGAGGTGTATCACTAGCCACAACAACACACATTTTCAATATATTTGTAACCTACTATGTATTGAGGCACCATTCAAGATAATGTTACAAGGCAATTTTCCCAGTGATCCAAATAAGTAGATACAATTATGCCTATTTTTCAGATGAGGAAAAAAGACCCACAAAAATTAAATAACTTACCAAAGTAATTGACAAAGCCTAATGTACAATAATAAAAATAAATAAATTTTAAAATTACCTGAAATTAAATTTCATGCTTAATGTAAAACATAGCTGTCCAGGAACTTGCATATATATTATCTCATTTAATACTCATTGTAATCCACAAGGCTATTACTAGCCCCCTTTAAAGTGGCAGAAACAAAATCCACGAGATTATGTCATTTGCTTAGGGTCACACAGCTAGTATGTATGAGAGCTATGATTCAAACCAAAATCATCTAATTTACAAATCCTTCCAACTGTAACAGAGAGACACCATGTAAATAATTAACTTTTTATCTGCTTCATTCCTCTTTACTACATTGACTGCTTAATGATTGTATTTCTTTCTTTTTCACTCCCCTCTTTCTTGCTCCTTTCCAGCTCATTTTACACTATTTTCATTAGCAGCATTGACTTACTGGTCACATATGGTACTTGGCTTCGCTAAATATTACATGTTGATAAAACAAATTGAAAAATGGGCTACATATGTTTCCGGGACTCAGTGAAACAATGAGAGTACATTATTAGAGTTGGCACGCTGGAAAAAGAGATTAACCCTTTGTTTAGACAATAATAGGAAAAAAAATGTAGTATCCTGACTAACAAGTTTAGTATTAATATCACTGCATGGAGGAGATAGCTCTAACCTGCTTAAGTGATATCTAAAAATCTAATAATCAACAAACATTTACTGAATACCTACTATTGTGCTAAATATGATGGTTTTATAAGGAATTATAATAATCATTTGTTCTATTGAAATTTATTAGGCTTCAACTATGTGCCAGACTGTTTCAAGTACTAGGAATGTAATTGTGATTACATCTAGCACAGTCCCTGACTCAGGACATTTACATTATGGTATAGAGAAGAGGAGGACAAATCAAGTAAACAAAACAAAATCAAGAAAAACAAAATTACTGAAAATTATGGTAGGTGCCATGAAATAAACAAACAAAAAAAGGATCCATATAAATGATTGCAGGAAGGAATGGGATTCACTTTGAACAATTAGTGAAGAACTCTCTAAGGAGTATTTAAACACATCCTTCATTTCAGGGGCATATATATTAATTGTCCACATACATACATTGGGAACAAGAATAATATATACTTCATAAGCCTAATGTATTGAAAACTGGAAACTACACTTAACAGACCACAAAAAACATTGCATTTATTAATGAGTGATACAAAGTAAAATATTTAATAAGAATACTTATAAAATGCATATACATGTATGGAATCCCTTTTGACTAGAGAAGAGTTAAGCCAGCATGGTAATTAATTAAGCCATAATTGTATATATTTTAGACGCAACATGATATAAGTTTGGGAAAGACAATTATTCAAATATAAGGCAGTAAGCTTTTCTTGTGGTACTCAACTGAAAACTGTGCTTCTCTCTATTTTTATTGGAGTTCAACTTGACAACATATAGCATAACACCCAGTGTTCATCCCATCAAGTGCCCCCATCAATGCGCATCACCCACTCACCACCCCCCCCCCGCCCACCTCCCTTTCCACCACCCCTTGTTCGTTTCCCAGAGTCAGGAGTCTCTCATGTTCTGTCCCCTCTCCGATATTTCCAACTCATTTTTTCTTCTTTCCCCTTTATTCCCTTGCACTATTTTGTATATTCCACAAATGAATGAGACCATATGTTTGTCCTTCTTCGATTGACTTCTTTCACTCAGCATAATACCCTCCAGTTACATCCACGTCGAAGCAAATTGTGGGTATTTGTCATTTATAATGGCTGAGTAACATTCCATTGTACACATAAACCACATCTTCTTTATCGATTCATCTTTCAATGGACACCAAGGCTCCTTCCACAGTTTGGCTATTGTGGACATTGCTGCTATAAGCACCGGGGTGCAGATTTCCCAGCTTTTCACTGCATCTGTATCTTTGGGGTAAATCCCCAGCAGTACAATTGCTAAGTTGTAGGGCAGATCTATTTTTAACTCTTTGAGGAACCTCCACATAGGTTTCCAGAATGGCTGCACCAGTTCACATACCCACAAACAGTGCAAGAGGGTTCCCCTTTCTCCACATCTTCTCGAACATTTGTTGTTTCCTGCCTTGTTAATTTTCACCAATCTCATTGGTGTGAGGTGCTATCTCATTGTGGTTTTGATTTGTATTTCCCTGATGACCAGTGATGTGGAGCATTTTCTCATGTACTTGTTGGCCATGTCTATGTCTTCCTCTGTGAAATTTCTGTTGATGTCTCTTGCCCATTTCATGATTGGATTGTTTGATTCCTTGCTGTTGAGTTTAAGAAGTTCTTTATAGATCTTGGATACTAGCCCTTTAGCTCATATGTCATTTGCAAATATCTTCTCCCATTCTGTAGGTTGTCTTTAAGTTTTGTTGACTATTTCTTTTGCTATGCAAAAGCTTCTTATCTCCATGAAGTCCCAATAGTTCATTTTTGCTTTTGTTTCTCTTGCCTTCATGGATGTATCTTGCAAGAAGTTATTGTGGCTGAGTTCAAAAAGGGTGTTGCCTGTGTTCTCCTCTAGGATTTTGATGGAATCTTGTCTCACATTTAGATCTTTCATCCATTTTGAGTTGATCTTTCTGTATGCTGTAAGAGAATGGTCCAGTTTCATTCTTCTGCATGTGGATGTCCAATTTTCCCAGCACCATTTATGGAGGAGACTGTCTTTTTCCCAGTGGATAGTCTTTCCTGCTTTGTCGAATATTAGTTGACCATAAAGTCGAGGGTCCACTTCTGGATTCTCTATTCTGTTCCATTGATCTATGTGTCTGTTTTTGTGCCAGTGCCACACTGTCTTGATGACCACAGCTTTGTAGTACAACCTGAAATCTGGCATTGTGATGCCCCCAGATATGGTTTTCTTTTTTAAAATTCCCCTGGCTATTCGGGGTCTTTTCTGATTCCACACAAATCTTAAAATAATTTGCTCTAACTCTCTGAAGAAAGTCCATGGTATTTTGATAAGGATTGCATTAAATGTGTAAATTGCCCTGGGTAGCATTGACATTTTCACAATATTAATTCTTCCAATCTATGAGCATGGAATATTTTTCCATCTCTTTGTTTCTTCCTCAATTTCTTTCAGAAGTGTTCTATAGTTTTTAGGGTAGAGATCCTTTACCTCTTTGGTTAGGTTTATTCCTAGATATCTTCTGCTTTTGGGTGCAATTGTAAATGGGATTGACTCCTTAATTTCTCTTTATTCAGTCTCATTGTAAGTGGATAGAAATGCCACTGATTTCTGGGCATTGATTTTGTATCCTGCCACACTGCCGAATTGCTATATGAGTTCTAGCAATCTTGGGGTGGAGTCTTTTGAGTTTTCTACGTACAGTATCATGTCACCTGTGAGTAGGGACAGTTTGCCTTCTTCTTTGCCAATTTGAATGCCTTTTATTTCTTTTTGTTACCTGATTGCTGAGGCTAGGCCTTCTAGTACTATGATGAATAGCAATGGTGAGAGTGGACATCCCTGTCCTGTTCCTGGTCTTAGGGGAAAAGCTCCCAGTGTTTCGCCACTGAGAATGATATTTGCTCTGGGCTTTTCATAGATGGCTTTTAAGATGTCGAGGAATGTTCCCCTATCTCTACACTCTGAAGAGTTTTGATCAAGAAAGGATGCTATATTTTGTCAAATGCTTTCTGTGCATCAATTGAGAGGATCCTATGGTTCTTCTTTTTTCTCTTGCTGATATGATCAATCACATTGATTGCTTTACGAGTGTTGAACCAGCCTTGCATCCTGGGGATGAATCCCACTTGGTCATGGTGAATAATCTTCTTAATGTATTGTTGGATCCTATTGGCTAGTATCTGGTTGAGAATTTTTGCATCCATGTTCATCAGGGATATTGGTCTATAATTCTCCCTTTTTGGTGGGGTCTTTGTCTGGTTTCGGAATTAAGGTGATGCTAGCCTGATAGAACGAGTTTGGAAGTATTCCATCCCTTTCTATCTTTCAGAACAGCTTTAGGAGAATAGGTATGGTTTCTTCTTTAAACATTTGATAGAATTCCCCTGGGAAGCCATCTGGCCCTGGACTTTTGTGTTCGGAGGTTTTTGATGACTGCTTCAATTTCTTCCCTGGTTATTGGCCTGTTTAAGTTTTCGATTTCTTCAGGTTCCAGTTTTGATAGTTTGTGGCTTTCCAGAAATGCATCTATTTCTTCTAGATTGTCTAACTTATTGGCGTATAGCTGCTCAAAATATGTTTTTAAAATTGTTTGTATTTCCTTGGTGTTGGTGGTGATCTGTCCTTTCGCATTCATGATTTTATTAATTTGAGTCTTTTCTCTCTTTTTTTTAATAAGGCTGGCTAATGGTTTATCTATGTTATGAATTCTCTCAAAGAACCAACTCCTGGTTTTGTTAATCTGTTCCACAGTTCTTCTGGTCTCTATTTCACTGAGTTCTGCTTGAATCTTTATTAACTCTCTTCTTCTGCTGGGTGTAGGATCTATTTGCTGTTTTTTCTCCAGCTCCTTTAGGTGCAAGGTTAGCTTTTGTATTTGAGTTATTTCCAGTTTTTGAATGGATGCTTGTTTTGCGATGTATTTCCCCCTCAGGACTGCTTTTGATGTATCCCTAAGATTTTGAATGGTTGTATCTTCATTCTCATTTGTTTCCATGAATCTTTTTATTTCTTCTCTAATTTCCTGGTTGACCCTTCATCTTTGAGCAGGATGGTCCTTAACCTCCACGTGCTTGAAATCCTTCCAAACTTCTTCTTGTGATTTAGTTCCAATTTCAAAGCATTATGGTCTGAAAATATGCAGGGGATGATCCCAATCTTTTGGTATCGGTTAAGACCTAATTTGTGACCCAGTATGTGGTCTATTCTGGAGAAAGTTCCAGGTGCACTTGAGAAGAATGTGTATTCAGTTGGGTTTGCATGTAAAGTTGTGTAAATATCTGTGAAATCCATCTGTTCCAGTGTATCATTAACGCTCTTGTTTCTTTGCAGATGTTGTGCTTAGAATACCTGTCGATTGTAGAAAGCGCTACTTTCAAGTCTCCAAGTATAAGTGTATTATTATCTAAGCATGTCTTAACTTTGATTATTAATTGATTGATAGGCAAGCAGCTCCCACATTCGGGGCATAAATGTTGATGATTGTTATGATCCTGTTGTTGGATAGATCCTTTAAGTATGATATAGTGTTCTTCTTCATCTCTTATTACAGTCTTTGGGATAAACTTTAATATCTGATATAAGGATGGCTACCCCTGCTTTATTTTGAGGACCATTTGAATGGTAATTGGTTCTCCACCCTTTCATTTTCAGGCTGTAGGTGGCCTTAGGTCTAAAATGAGTCTTTTGTAGACAGCAGATAGATGGGTCTTGCTTTTTTATCCAGTCTGAAACCCTGCATCTTTTGATGGGATCATTTAGCCCATTCACATTCAGAGTTACTCTAGAAAGATATGAATTCATTGTCACCTGGGCACGTGCTGGAGCCCTTTAGGGAGCTCGGCAGTGGTGTGTGGCATGCTCTCCCCAGTGCAGTTCTTCTGTTAGTGCCCCTGGGAGCCTGAGGGCAACCCCGCCCCTCCTGGGATCCTACCCAAGTTCCCTAGTAGCGTCTTTTGGTCCAAGAAGATTGGTAAACCTCCTTTTCTCCGGGACTGGGCTTTCCTGTCCTGCAAGCACTCACCACATGGCCTTAGCCCCGCTTCTAGTGGGGCCCCTCCCCCTTGGATGCTTTTTTCTTTCTTTTTTTTTTTTTCCGTCTTCCTACCTTGATAGAAACCCGAACTCTTCTCAGTGTAGCATTCCAGCTGTTCTCTCTTTAAATCTCAGGCCAAATTCGTAGGTTTTCAGGATGATTTGAAAGTTATCTAGGTAATTTGGTGGGGACAGGTGACTTGCGGACCCTACTCTTCCAGCATCTTGCCTAAAATTGTGCTTCTCAGTTAGTTTCAATGTCCATTCACGTTCAGAGTTACTATTGAAAGATATTAGTTTAGTGTCATCATGATATCTATTCAGTCCCTGTTTTTGTGAATTGTTCCATTGCACTTCTTCTTAAAGGGGAATTTTAAGAGTCTCCCTTAAAATTTTTTGCAGAGCTGGTTTGGTGGTCACATATTCTTTCAGTTCCTGCCTGTCTTGGAAGCTCTTTATCTCTCCTTCTCTTAATGAGAGCCTTGCTGGATAAAGTATTCTTGGCTGCAGGTTCTTCTCATTTAGGACCCTGAATGTATCCTGCCAGCCTTTTCTGGCCTGCCAGGTCTCTGTGGAGAGGTCTGCTGTTAATCTGATATTTCTCCCCATATAAGTTAGGGATCTCTTGTTTCTTGCTGCTTTAAGGATCTTCTCTTTATCTTTGGAATTTGCAAGCTTAACTATTAAATGTCGAGGTGTTGAACAGTTTTTTATTGATTTTAGGGGGGGATCTCTCTATTTCCTGGATCTGAATGCCTGTTTCCCTTCCCAGATTAGGAAAGTTTTCAGCTATGATTTGTTCAAATACATATTCTGGACCTCTGTCCCTTTCTGCACCCTCGGGAACCCCAATTAAACGTAGGTTTTTCTTCCTCAGGCTGTCACTTATTTCCCTTAATCTATCCTCATGGTCTTTTAATTGTTTGTCTCTTTTTTCCTCAGTTTCCCTCTTTGCCATCAACTTGTCTTCTATGTCAGTCACTCGTTCTTCCACCTCGTTAACCCTCGTCGTTAAGACCTCTAGTTTGGATTGCATCTCATTCAATTGATTTTTAATTTCTGCCTGATTAGATCTAAATTCTGCAGTCATGAAGTCTCTTGAGTCCTTTATACTTTTTTCTAGAGCCACCAGTAGCTTTATAATAGTGCTTCTGAATTGGCTTTCTGACAGTGAATTGTAATCCAAATTTTGTAACTCTGTGGGAGAGAGGACTGTTTCTGATTCTTTCTTTTGAGGTGAGGTTTTCCTTCTAGTCATTTTGGTCCGTGCAGAGTGGCCAAAAACATGTTGTATTGGGAAAAGAATAAAAAGAGAGAAGAGAAAGAAGGAAAGAAAAAGAAAAAAAGAAAAAAGAAGAAAAGTAAGGGGGGGAGCAAACAGAAATCAAAAAACAAAAAAACAAGGGGAAGTATCCTCTGATTCTGTATACTGTAAATCCCTTGACTTCCCCTGGGACTTTCCAGTGCTGTTTGGTCAATAATTTTTTTCCCCTGTCCGTCTAGCTGGTCTTCTGGGGGAGGGGCCTGCTGTGCTCATTTTCAGGTGTTAGCCCTTGGGGCAGCTGCTCAGCCCCCTGCCTGGTGCAGAGCTCAGTGAAAGATGCTTAAGCTGTTTATCTGGTGAGGCCACAGTGAGGCTCAGTGGGCGTTTTTTACCCTGTGAGGCCCCAGGAGGAACAACCACAGCACCGGCGGCCAGCTCTCCAGCCCTGGATTCAGCTCCTGCAGTAACTATGGAGGGCCTGGATGCTCCGGTGCGCGGGGCCACTGAAATGCTCAGCTCGGGGCAGGAGTGTCCTTGCTGTCCTGGGCCCTCCCGGCCTCTGCCTGTCCCAGGGAGAGGCCGGATCTTGGGTTGTTTCCCTGGTGCCCTGTGCTCCCCGGCCTGAGCTGTTGGAATCGTGCTCCCGGCGGTGCAGCCCCCTCCGCACGGTCAATTAATTTCAATGAAGTCCAAGTTAACTCATTTTTCTTCAGTATTATCCAGAATATACTCCTTAAATATAAAAAAAATGGAAAGATGCTACTTATCAACTCCAACCAAATTTCAGTTGAAATTTTTTGGGAAGTCTAGAAGTTTAGTTTTTCTCTACAGTTTTTTTTACCAAAAACTTTATGAAAAAATGAAATTATTCCTAGCTATATAAGAAAAAATTCCCCACCTCTGAGGATGTTCATTTTCTAATTGTTTTTCAGACGTTAAAATTGCACCATGAATTGCTGAGTCAATTCTATTTACACAACAATTTGTATCTGTGGCAGTTGCTATTAAAAATATCTTTTTGGAATCAGAGCTCAGTAGATAGCTTAAGTTAACCAAGAAACACCAATAAGGGAGACTATTTCCACCTTCCATTTTTATATCCATTCTGGTTGTTTTTCAGACAAGCTTTAGGGAGCTGACTATGAATCTCTGCCTTCTGGGGTTGGGAGACTGGGTCTATCCTACTCTGTTTCAAGACTGCTGTGCCTTACACAGAAACATAGGAAGAGAGTTCTAATTGAACAATTAATAAGAACCATGGTAAAATGATGTACTTAAAATGCAAAGTTAAAACCATTGAATTGAACCACTAAAAAGTGCATTTGTATACCGAAAATGTGCATGTACATTCCAGACAGCAACAGAGCAATGCCGTAAACAACTCCACAAAAATAATAATAATAATAATAATAATAATAATAATAATAACAGATAAAAGAATACATGTACTTTAGTGGTCTTAGGACCATAAATGCAGCCTAATGTCATTTTTTAGTATCATAAGAAGAGTTCAGCTACCTTTGGGAATCTTACCCAAGAAATTCTCTATTGTTATACTGGTTACTGATAGATTTCTGTTATGCTATCATTCACTACTAAGTTATTCTACTTACTTTAAACTCTTTTTGGAAATTAGGAAACTAGATTTGGTGGCTCATAGGCAAGGTAGAATATTCATAAACAGTAGACAGCATTTGTTCCATGACCAATAAGGTGATCTGATTTATTAAGACCACCAACAGGGTGTAAAACTGGCAAAGAGAAGGGGAGAATCACTTGCCAGAGGTCCTCAAAATTCTGGCTAATGACCTAGAATCAAGCACATTGCTATCTGGAAAGTGAATTCAATCAATTTTGTAATTCCATGAGATCTCCTGCAGCCACTAGGCAATTTAAAAATATCAATACCTGGGTTCAAATATCTCCAGTAAGGGGAGAAAATATAAAGGTTAGTATCAAGAACTCTATGACTTAGATGAGTTTGGCATGTTTCCTGGAAATGGAGACTCAGTAGGCAACATCCTGAATAGACTACTTAAACTTTAGTTATTATAATGATTTGTAATAGGGCACACATGGATATTTCCTGAACGGAGTCTTCACCAAAACTAGGTAAAGACTATATGGCCAGATAAGGGATCCTAATGAAGCAAACTTTTACTTATCTTTTTGCATGGACAGAATCTGCTTTTGAATGAATTGATAGAGTAGACATCTCCTGTTTGTGGGGTCTGTGTGCAGTACTTAAACTTGAAGCTATGTACACCTTAATTACTGAAAACTGCTTTTCACCATGAGAAAAGCCTTTGAGGCTGGGTGGATGATATTTTAATAATATTAATAATATTAACAAAATTAATAATATTAACCTGAGTGCTTACTTCAGCAGCACTTATACTAATATTAGGACAATGCAGAGAATATTAGCATGGCTCTTGCACAAGGATGACATGCAAATTCATGATGCATTCGGATTTTTTAAAAATAATAATATTATTAACATAAATACTAGCTATATTTATTGAGGTACATAGTTGGCACCTCTCACTGTGCTGAGTGCTTTACACACATTATTTCTTAAGCTAATCCATCCAAAGCACTAAGTCGGTGTTACGCAAAATGTAGTCTTTGAAACAGTGCTGATAATGAACCGTTCCCAGTCCGTGATAAGTATAGAAACTGAGTTTACAAACTATAACCACATTGAAAGTGTCACAACGTCCTAGGAAGTGCTTGTCTCATTGCATTGGTATTCATTAGTTCAGGTGTTGTTGATGAATTAAGGTGACAAGTTGCTTTTATACAAACTGTGTTATAGTCACACTCAATAGGACTACATTACAACATGATATTTTAAGATCAGTTAATCAATTGAAATGCAAACTAAAATATGAAACCCAATTCCTTCATTGAAAGATGATTCTGGGGATCCCTGAGTGGCTCAACAGTTTGGTCCCTGCCTTCGGCCCAGGGTGTGATCCTGGAGTCCCGGGATCGAGTCCCACACTGGGCTCCCTGCATGGAGCCTGCTTCTCCCTCTGCCTGTCTGCCTCTCTCTATATCTCTCATGAATAAATAAGTAAAATCTTAAAAAAAAGAAAGATAATTCTACCATAATTTTACAGGTTAAAAATTTTGAATTGGGTATCAATGAAACCTTGAAATTAAATTTTGAAATAGTAAAAAAATTTTGAAATAATAAAATCATTCATTTCATTTTGAGTAAAAGTTAAAATAAATAACTTGACCTTGCTGAAATTACTTTAAAATCTTTTACTCCTATCAGCATACTTATATGAGAAGCATTCCTCTACTATGCTATATTAAAAAAAAACATAGAGTCACATGCAGTATTACTTGCAAGTAGCATTGTCATCAATACAGACTAGATCATGCAAGTTAATTAGCCAGAAGCAAGCTCATTTGTCACATTATAAACTTTAGATATTGATATACACAGTGTCTTTCTTTTTTTAAATGCTTTTTTATTTTTATTTTTTTACACAGTGTCTTTCAAAGTGCAGATAGGTATCTCCTACAGGGATTCACTATTTTACTCAAGTAATCATTAATTGCCCATACTTGCAGTTTCAAAGAATTATATACAGGTTTTGTAATTAATTTATTTTTCTTACATTTGTTCTCATATGTAATAAAATATATAATTTCATATTCATTAACTCTAATGAAGATGTGGTCTTGTATTTTGTATTCATTTTTAGTAATTAATGTTATTGTATTTTCTAAAAGTATTTAGTTAATGGTGAATTAAGCGTTTAAAAATATCTAACTCTTCATCAGAGTTTAACAAGTACTCCACTAAATTCAATGCATAGAGCAAATTCTCAGTAATATGATGATGACCATGATCTCATCTCTCATGTGACTATAATGGAAGCCTAGTGAAAATGTAACTGTAATTATCGTCACACTTCAAATAGGAAAATTTAGATTTAAGGAAGTTAAACAACTGGTTCAGTGTCATACAACTGAGTGATAAAAGCCAAGAATCAGACCTAGGTCTGTCTGCTTTTCAAAGCTCATTTTCTCATCCACTACCACTATGATGCCTTTCCTTTGTAAACATGCATGCACTTATAATGCCAAAGTTATAGAAAATTTCCGAGTATGGAGATAAAGGCCAAACAAGTTTTTCCTCCCAAATCACTGGAGAGTAAGTTGCCAACATGATGTCTCATCAACCCTGAATATTTTATGTTGTATTTTCTGACATAAAGGCATTGTCCTATATTACCACAATACAAACATCAAAATCAGGAAATTAATGTTGCTATATCACAATTTTTTCAGATCCCAAATCACGTTCCTCAGTCATCCCAACAGTATCCTTCACAGCAAAAGGATCCACTTCACAATCATGCACTGCATTTGGTTTTCATACCACTTTAATTTCTTTACTGGAACAGTTTCTGGAACTTTACCTTCACGACCTTTATAATTTTAATGATTGTCGGTCAGTTATTTTTTAATAAAAATATTTTATTTATTTATTTGACAGAGAGCACAAGCAGAGGGAGCAGCAGACAGAGGGAGAAGCAGGCTCCCTTCTGAGCAGAGAGCCTATTGAGAGCAGAGAGCTGGTTTTACCAGCTTGAATTTCCACCGGCGGGGCATGATAGTTCTTTTTTCTTAATATTGTTACCAACATTTGTTATTTCTTATCTTTTTTATTTCAACCATTCTGACAAGTGTGAGATGATCGCTCATTGTGGTTTTGATTTGCATTTCCCTAATGATAAACGATGTTGAGCATATTTTAATGTCTGTTGGCCACCTCTGTGTCTTCTTTGGAAAAATGTCTGTTCATGTCTTCTGCCCATTTTTAATTAGATTATTTGTTTTTCTGGTGTTAAGTTGTATAAGTTCTTTATATGTTTTGGATACACCCCCTTACCGGATATATCATTTGCAAATATCTTCTCCCATTCAGTGGCTTGTCCTTTTGTTTTGTTGATGATTTCCTTCACTGTGCAAAAAGGTTTTATCTTTGTGTATTACCAGTAGTTTGATTTTGCTTTTGTTTCCCTTGCGTCAGAAGACACAACTAGAAAAATGTTTCTACGGCTAATATCAAAGATATTACTGCCTATGTTTTCTTCTAGGAATTTTATAGTTTCAGGTCTCCCATATAGGTCTTTAATACATTTTGAGTTTATTTTTGTGTATGATGTAACAAAGTGGTCCGGCTTCATTATTTTCCATGTAGCTGTCCAGTTTTGCCAACATCATTTGTTGAAGAGAGTTTTTCCCATTGTATATTCTTATCTCCTTTGTCGTAAAATAATTGGCCATATAATTGTGGGTTTATTTCTGAGCACTCTATTCTGTTACATTGATCATTGTGTCTATTTTTGTACCAGTACCATACTGTGTTAATTACTATAGATTTATATATAGTATATCTTGAAATCTGGAATTGTGATACCTCTAGCTTTGTCCTTCTTTCTCAAGATTGCTATGGCTATTCAGGATCTTTGTGGCTCAATACAAATTTTTAGAATTATTAGTTCAATTTCTAAGAAAAATGATGTTGATATTTTGATAAGAATTACATTAAACTGTAGATTGTTTTGGTTAGTATTGAAATTTTAAGAATATTAATTTTCACAATCCATAAGCATGAAATATCTGCCCATTGTGTCATCTTCAATTCTTTCCTCATGAATTATAGTTTTCAGAATGCATTTAACCTCCTTGGATAAGTGTTATTCCTGAGTGTTTTATTATTTTTCATGCAATTGTAAGTGGGATTGCTTTAACTTTTTTTCTGCTACCTCATTCTTATTGTATAAAGATACAACAGATTTCTATGTATTGATTTTTGTGTCTTGTAACTTTACTGAATTTATCAATTCTAGTCATTTTTAGTGGAGTCTATATAGAATCTAGAGTACCATGTTATCTGCAAATAGTGAAAGTTTTACTTCTTCCTTACCAATTTGGTTGCCTTTTACTCCTTTTTCTTATATGATTGCTGTGGCTAGGACTTGTAGTACCATGTTGAATAAAAGCGGTGAGAGTGAACATTATTGTCTTGTTCCTGATCTTAGAGTTTATAAAGCTTAGTTTTTCACTATTGAGTATGATGTTAGCCATGTATTTTTCATTTATGGCCTTTATTATGTTGAGGTATGTTCCTTGTAACCCACTTTTTTCAAAGCTTTTATCATGGCTGTACTTTTTCAGATTTTTTCTGCATCTATGGAAATGATCATATAGTTTTTATCCTTTCTCTTTTTAATATTGTGTATCACATTGATTGATTTATAAATATTGAACTACCTCACATTTCAGGAATAAATTTGAATGATTGTGGTAAATGATTTTTAATATATTTTTAAATTTGGTTTGCTAATACTTTATTAAGGATTTTTGAATCAATATTAGAGATGTTGGCCTGTAGTTTTCATTTCTTGTAGTGTCTTTATCTGGTTTGGGTATCAGGGTAATGCTGGCATCATACAATGAATTTGGAAGCTTTCTTCCTCTTCTATTTTTTGGAAGACCTTGAGAAAATTAAGTATAAACTCTTCAAAATTTTGATAGAATTCATCTGCAAAGCCATCTGTCCTGAACATTTGCTTGTTGGGATTTTTTTGATTACTGATTCAATTTCATTGCTGGTAATCATCTGTTCAAATTTTCTATTTCTTCTTGATTCAGCTTCGGGAGGTTATATGTTTCTAGAAATTCTTTCATTTCTTCTAGGTTGTCCAACTTGTTGGCATATAAATTTTCATAAAATTGTCCTATAATCCTTTATACTCTGTGGTATTGATTGTTATTTCTCCTCTTTAATCTCTGTTTTTATTTATTTGAGTCCTCTCTTTTTTAGTAAGTCTGAGGTTTATCAATTTTGTTGATCTTTGAAGAGAACTAGCTCCTGGTTTCATTGATCTGTTCTATTGTTTTGTTTGTTTGTTTGTTTTAGTTTCTATTTCATTTATTGCTGTTCTAATCTGTATTACCTCCCTCCTTCTACTGGCTTTGGTTTTCATGCTTTTTCTATTTCCTTTAAGTGTATGGTTAGGTTGTTCTTTTGAAAATATTCTTGCTCCTTGAGTTAGGCCTGTATTGCTATAATCTTCCCTCTTAGAAGAGCTTTAGCTGCATCCTGAAGATTTCAGATGATTCTGTTTTCATTTTCCCTTGTCTCAATGTTTTTTTAAATTTTCTTTTTGATTTCTTAGCTGAATTATTCATTGTTTAGTAGCATGTTATTTACTATCCATATATTTGTTCCAGGTTTTTTTCTTGTGGCTGATTTTTAGTTTTATAGCATTGTGGTCAAAAAGAAGTATGATATGATTTTAAGCTCTTTTAATTTATTGACTTGTTTTGTGGCCTAGCACATGATCTATTCTGGAGAATTCTCCATGTACACTTCAAAAAACTGTATTCCACTGGTTTTGGATGGAATGTTCTGAATAATCTGTTAGGTTCATTTGGTCCAAATGTCATTCAAAGCCATCATTTCCTTGTTATTTTTTATTATTT